>NC_064929.1:23750000-24375000 GCF_023897955.1 Schistocerca gregaria | reverse complement strand
CTACGGCATCTGTTATCAGCAGTCACAACTAGCAACACCAGTAGCAGCTGACTGCACGCAAAGAATAGGAATGTGCAGTGGGATTTATGTGAACTCGGCGCAAGGCAGATCTTTCCGACATAGGCTTGAGAATCTTACGGGAACACTTGTACTGTTTCTAAATTAAGTGTAGGCGTGGGAGGAGGGTGCTTCCTGCGCACTAATAACAGCACGCTTGTCAATTGTGGATGCTAATCATTCGCTTGTATCTTCCTAGACACATCTGCTGGTTGTGAATTATTCCACTTGCATATCAAGGTGCGCATGTAGGTGTGTTAAAAATTCTGGAGGCACTGGGTATTGATCCCAGTACCTCTCGCATACTAAGCGAGCGCTCTACCATCTGAGCTACGACCGCCCCCCCGAAGACTATTGGTGCTACATACAGACATATAGACGACACAGACCCTTGCACTCCCATTATTCAGCAGGCAAACACTACTCTCTATGTATCCGTACAACATACAACTCACTCCATGAATTGATTGCTACGGCATCTGTTATCAGCAGTTACAACTAGCAACACCAGTAGCAGCTGACTGCACGCAAAGAATAGGAATGTGCAGTGGGATTTACGTGAACTCGGCGCAAGGCAGATCTTTCCGACATAGGCTTGAGAATCTTACGGGAACACTTGTACTGTTTCTAAATTAAGTGCAGGCGTGGGAGGAGGGTGCTTCCTGCGCACTAATAACAGCACGCTTGTCAATTGTGGATGCTAATCATTCGCTTGTACCTTCCTAGACACATCTGCTGGTTGTGAATTATTCCACTTGCATATCAAGGTGCGCATGTAGGTGTGTTAAAAATTCTGGAGGTACTGGGTATTGATCCCAGTACCTCTCGCATACTAAGCGAGCGCTCTACCATCTGAGCTACGACCGCCCCCCCGAAGACTATTGGTGCTACATACAGACATATAGACGACACAGACCCTTGCACTCCCATTATTCAGCAGGCAAACACTACTCTCTATGTATCCGTTTGGGTGTCTTTCAGGTTTCGTGCATTCTGTATCGAATCGTAGTTGGCCAAAATGAAAGTGGCACGTATAACGTCGAAAATAGAATTCGGACACCGCTCTTAGTAAGACCAACGTGTTGTCCACCCTCTAGACTTCAATGAGGTTAAGCCGCGATACCTAAGACAGAACTGCACTCGGTGACACCTCGATAACAGCCGGTCCCCACACTTACATCTTGCTCTCCTTACGTCAGTATACATCATATCAGTCTGTGACGCTGGCTTTGCAACATCTTGCGTGCCTTTAGGTTCGCCGCGACCAACACTTACCATGCACTGACCACAAAAAATGGAGGCGCCGCCGCTTGAACCCTGGACCTTTCACATGCCAAGCGAACGCTCTACCAACTGAGCTACGCCCCATGCACGAGCAAACTGCGCTATTCCCCATTCTTTGCGACTCAGATGCGCACGGACACGATGGTTGGTTGGTTTGTAGCGGTGAAGGGAGCAGAGTACAAAGGCGCGGACCCGATCATATACACAAAAGTTCCAAGTATTTTCGATGCTCTGGTATTACAAATGCAAATTCCGTCTGTTTTTAACGTCTTAAATTGAAAGAGCCGTCACAAATTGCTCCGTTTTCACTCCTTGTCGACAATTATACAGCACCTGAGGTAACAAACACATCTCGAGCCCCATTGTGCACTACATTATTTATGCCAACTCAGTGCCTCGCTCTTTACTGCTGTGTACCAATCTTGTCGTCCAACTGCAAAACACTGGGCCACAACAAGTTTCCGCGTCTCCATTGCACTGCGCATACTACGAAACGCTCCCCTAACTTGGCACTCACCCTCGCAGCCGACTTTTCCGACTTTCCACGACGCTCACGCTAGTGACAGCATTATTTATAGTTCGACGTCGCGCCAAAGCGAATGAGCACAATTCGCCTACGGCTTAGGCCGCCCTCCTAGTGTGGCTGCTCGGTGTCTGCAGGCAGCGAGGGTCTGCAAGCTTCCTGTGTTCGCACCTATGTCACCTGTGCTTGCTTGTCAGAGACAGACTATCGCAAAACATACAACTCACTCCATGAATTGATTGCTACGGCATCTGTTATCAGCAGTCACAACTAGCAACACCAGTAGCAGCTGACTGCACGCAAAGAATAGGAATGTGCAGTGGGATTTACGTGAACTCGGCGCAAGCTTGTATCTTCCTAGACACATCTGCTGGCTGTGAATTATTCCACTTGCATATCAAGGTGCGCATGTAGGTGTGTTAAAAATTCTGGAGGCACTGGGTATTGATCCCAGTACCTCTCGCATACTAAGCGAGCGCTCTACCATCTGAGCTACGACCGCCCCCCCGAAGACTATTGGTGCTACATACAGACATATAGACGACACAGACCCTTGCACTCCCATTATTCAGCAGGCAAACACTACTCTCTATGTATCCGTTTGGGTGTCTTTCAGGTTTCGTGCATTCTGTATCGAATCGTAGTTGGCCAAAATGAAAGTGGCACGTATAACGTCGAAAATAGAATTCGGACACCGCTCTTAGTAAGACCAACGTGTTGTCCACCCTCTAGACTTCAATGAGGTTAAGCCGCGATACCTAAGACAGAACTGCACTCGATGACACCTCGATAACAGCCGGTCCCCACACTTACATCTTGCTCTCCTTACGTCAGTATACATCATATCAGTCTGTGACGCTGGCTTTGCAACATCTTGCGTGCCTTTAGGTTCGCCGCGACCAACACTTACCATGCACTGACCACAAAAAATGGAGGCGCCGCCGCTTGAACCCTGGACCTTTCACATGCCAAGCGAACGCTCTACCAACTGAGCTACGCCCCATGCACGAGCAAACTGCGCTATTCCCCATTCTTTGCGACTCAGATGCGCACGGACACGATGGTTGGTTGGTTTGTAGCGGTGAAGGGAGCAGAGTACAAAGGCGCGGACCCGTTCATATACACAAAAGTTCCAAGTAGTTTCGATGCTCTGGTATTACAAATGCAAATTCCGTCTGTTTTTAACGTCTTAAATTGAAAGAGCCGTCACAAATTGCTCCGTTTTCACTCCTTGTCGACAATTATACAGCACCTGAGGTAACAAACACATCTCGAGCCCCATTGTGCACTACATTATTTATGCCAACTCAGTGCCTCGCTCTTTACTACTGTGTACCAATCTTGTCGTCCAACTGCAAAACACTGGGCCACAACAAGTTTCCGCGTCTCCATTGCACTGCGCATACTACGAAACGCTCCCCAAACTTGGCACTCACCCTCGCAGCCGACTTTTCCGACTTTCCACGACGCTCACGCTAGTGACAGCATTATTTATAGTTCGACGTCGCGCCAAAGCGAATGAGTACATTTCGCCTACGGCTTAGGCCGCCCTCCTAGTGTGGCTGCTCGGTGTCTGCAGGCAGCGAGGGTCTGCAAGCTTCCTGTGTTCGCACCTATGTCACCTGTGCTTGCTTGTCAGAGACAGACTATCGCAAAACATACAACTCACTCCATGAATTGATTGCTACGGCATCTGTTATCAGCAGTCACAACTAGCAACACCAGTAGCAGCTGACTGCACGCAAAGAATAGGAATGTGCAGTGGGATTTACGTGAACTCGGCGCAAGGCAGATCTTTCCGACATAGGCTTGAGAATCTTACGGGAACACTTGTACTGTTTCTAAATTAAGTGTAGGCGTGGGAGGAGGGTGCTTCCTGCGCACTAATAACAGCACGCTTGTCAATTGTGGATGCTAATCATTCGCTTGTGTCTTCCTAGACACATCTGCTGGTTGTGAATTATTCCACTTGCATATCAAGGTGCGCATGTAGGTGTGTTAAAAATTCTGGAGGCACTGGGTATTGATCCCAGTACCTCTCGCATACTAAGCGAGCGCTCTACCATCTGAGCTACGCCCGCCCCCCCCTAAGACTGATGGTGCTACATACAGCCATATAGACGACACAGACCCTTGCACTCCCATTATTCAGCAGACAAACACTACTCTCTATGTATCCGTTAGGGTGCTTTCAGGTTTCGTGCATTCTGTATCGAATCGTAGTTGGCCACAATGAAAGTGGCACGTATAACGTCGAAAATAGAATTCGGACACCGCTCTGAGTAAGACCAACGTGTTGTCCACCCTCTAGACTTCAATGAGGTTAAGCCGCGATACCTAAGACAGAACTGCACTCGGTGACACCTCGATAACAGCCGGTCCCCACACTTACATCTTGCTCTCCTTACGTCAGTATACATCATATCAGTCTGTGACGCTGGCTTTGCAACATCTTGCGTGCCTTTAGGTTCGCCGCGACCAACACTTACCATGCACTGACCACAAAAAATGGAGGCGCCGCCGCTATAACCCTGGACCTTTCACATGCCAAGCGAACGCTCTACCAACTGAGCTACGCCCCACGCACGAGCAAACTGCGCTATTCCCCATTCTTTGCGACTCAGATGCGCACGGACACGATGGTTGGTTGGTTTGTAGCGGTGAAGGGAGCAGAGTACAAAGGCGCGGACCCGTTCATATACACAAAAGTTCCAAGTAGTTTCGATGCTCTAGTATTACAAATGCAAATTCCGTCTGTTTTTAACGTCTTAAATTGAAAGAGCCGTCACAAATTGCTCCGTTTTCACTCATTGTAGACAATTATACAGCACCTGAGGTAACAAACACATCTCGAGCCCCATTGTGCACTACATTATTTATGCCAACTCAGTGCCTCGCTCTTTACTACTGTGTACCAACCTTGTTGTCCAACTGCAAAACACTGGGCCACAACAAGTTTCCGCGTCTCCATTGCACTGCGCATACTACGAAACGCTCCCCAAACTTCGCACTCACCCTCGCAGCCGACTTTTCCGACTTTCCACGACGCTCACGCAACGCTCACGCTAGTGACAGCATTATTTATAGTTCGACGTCGCGCCAAAGCGAATGAGTACATTTCGCCCACGGCTTAGGCCGCCCTCCTAGTGTGGCTGCTCGGTGTCTGCAGGCAGCGAGGGTCTGCAAGCTTCCTGTGTTCGCACCTATGTCACCTGTGCTTGCTTGTCAGAGACAGACTATCGCAAAACATACAACTCACTCCATGAATTGATTGCTACGCATCTGTTATCAGCAGTCACAACTAGCAACACCAGTAGCAGCTGACTGCACGCAAAGAATAGGAATGTGCAGTGGGATTTACGTGAACTCGGCGCAAGCTTGTATCTTCCTAGACACATCTGCTGGCTGTGAATTATTCCACTTGCATATCAAGGTGCGCATGTAGGTGTGTTAAAAATTCTGGAGGCACTGGGTATTGATCCCAGTACCTCTCGCATACTAAGCGAGCGCTCTACCATCTGAGCTACGACCGCCCCCCCCGAAGACTATTAGTGCTACATACAGCCATATAGACGACACAGACCCTTGCACTCCCATTATTCAGCAGACAAACACTACTCTCTATGTATCCGTTAGGGTGTCTTTCAGGTTTCGTGCATTCTGTATCGAATCGTAGTTGGCCAAAATGAAAGTGGCACGTATAACGTCGAAAATAGAATTCGGACACCGCTCTTAGTAAGACCAACGTGTTGTCCACCCTCTAGACTTCAATGAGGTTAAGCCGCGATACCTAAGACAGATCTGCACTCGATGACACCTCGATAACAGCCGGTCCCCACACTTACATCTTGCTCTCCTTACGTCAGTATACATCATATCAGTCTGTGACGCTGGCTTTGCAACATCTTGCGTGCCTTTAGGTTCGCCGCGACCAACACTTACCATGCACTGACCACAAAAAAAGGAGGCGCCGCCGCTTGAACCCTGGACCTTTCACATGCCAAGCGAACGCTCTACCAACTGAGCTACGCCCCATGCACGAGCAAACTGCGCTATTCCCTATTCTTTGCGACTCAGATGCGCACGGACACGATGGTTGGTTGGTTTGTAGCGGTGAAGGGAGCAGAGTACAAAGGCGCGGACCCGTTATTATACACAAAAGTTCCAAGTAGTTTCGATGCTCTGGTATTACAAATGCAAATTCCGTCTGTTTTTAACGTCTTAAATTGAAAGAGCCGTCACAAATTGCTCCGTTTTCACTCCTTGTCGACAATTATACAGCACCTGAGGTAACAAACACATCTCGAGCCCCATTGTGCACTACATTATTTATGCCAACTCAGTGCCTCGCTCTTTACTACTGTGTACCAATCTTGTCGTCCAACTGCAAAACACTGGGCCACAACAAGTTTCCGCGTCTCCATTGCACTGCGCATACTACGAAACGCTCCCCAAACTTGGCACTCACCCTCGCAGCCGACTTTTCCGACTTTCCACGACGCTCACGCTAGTGACAGCATTATTTATAGTTCGACGTCGCGCCAAAGCGAATGAGCACAATTCGCCTACGGCTTCGGCCGCCCTCCTAGTGTGGCTGCTCGGTGTCTGCAGGCAGCGAGGGTCTGCAAGCTTCCTGTGTTCGCACCTATGTCACCTGTGCTTGCTTGTCAGAGACAGACTATCGCAAAACATACAACTCACTCCATGAATTGATTGCTACGGCATCTGTTATCAGCAGTCACAACTAGCAACACCAGTAGCAGCTGACTGCACGCAAAGAATAGGAATGTGCAGTGGGATTTACGTGAACTCGGCGCAAGGCAGATCTTTCCGACATAGGCTTGAGAATCTTACGGGAACACTTGTACTGTTTCTAAATTAAGTGTAGGCGTGGGAGGAGGGTGCTTCCTGCGCACTAATAACAGCACGCTTGTCAATTGTGGATGCTAATCATTCGCTTGTATCTTCCTAGACACATCTGCTGGTTGTGAATTATTCCACTTGCATATCAAGGTGGGCATGTAGGTGTATTAAAAATTCTGGAGGCACTGGGTATTGATCCCAGTACCTCTCGCATACGAAGCGAGCGCTCTACCATCTTTTTTTTTTTTTTTTCTTTTTTTTTCTTTTTTTGGGCCTCCCTTCTCCCCACACAGCCCATCCATTCGCTCTCCTCTTATGCCTTCTTCGGCGAGCTTCTATGCTATATCGACTGATTTTTTTTTCAAATTTACTGTGACAGTTAGGGAAATGAAATGATGTTTGGCTTCTTCGCCATG
Organism: Schistocerca gregaria; assembly: GCF_023897955.1. NCBI lineage: Eukaryota > Metazoa > Arthropoda > Insecta > Orthoptera > Acrididae > Schistocerca > Schistocerca gregaria. The sequence continues at coordinate 24,367,857 of NC_064929.1, read as the reverse complement.
TGAGGCTTCTCCTCCGTAGAACTGAAAATTGAAAAATTAAGGCTTCTTGGGAATTAATAAATTGTCACTCTTGCTTCATACTGAAAAAATTAAACAAAAATAGAAAGATTGTAACTGAGGAACACGTGCAAGAAGCTTCCACTGCATTGTGTGCAACGAAACCACCTTCCGATATTACCGAGATCCTGGAAAATCATCATAGATGAAAGTAGTTGCTGGAGATATGGGGTTCATCCAGCAGTAAATGTGAAGCAGCAGTGCCGTTTCGGGGTTCTGTCCGAGGCCTTCACGGCTACCGTAGCGGCCCTGGGGCACACGAAGTCCCCACCGTACTTCACCCTCAACAGCGATCCCCTACTTTGGCCTGTGACTACATTTTTCGTAGACGAGGGCTATTAAGATGTTTATCCAATCCCTTGTCTCTGAAACAGAATGTGTAACATGTTACCAAAAGTTTTTTTGTGGTCCCTGCGCGTACATATCTGATAATATTTTGCTCGTTCGTATAATTCGTATTCTAAAACACGGTCATTGCCGTGTTCAGATATAACGTAATGTACATAATTGCCAAACAACCACAGCACAGCATTGGTTTTCTGGACAGGGAAGAAAACACCATCGGGGAAGAGTAATTTTTCAACATTGATCTCAGTACTAACAGTTCTGGTTATAAAGGCTACCCGCCGTTGGAGTCCCCTCCATATTTCGGCGTATCCGCCACAGAGAAAGCGGTGGATCAATGTGTCAACTGCGTCACATCGGGTGCACACAATCGTGTCACTAAGACCAATGGAGTGCAACTTTTCGTTAGTGGAAACTACGTTATTAACAACTCGGTACCAGGTTGCCTGAATGTCGGAAGACAGTTCACGATTACTAATATTTTTCCAAATTCTTTTCCAGTCTTTGTCGGGATATCTGCACTCCATTTTGTTGACATGTTCTTTCGTTGTTAAAAGTTCCATTAATTTCCTGCAATTCCTTGATTGTGGATTCGTGACAATACTGTCCATGTAGCTAATCTCTAAAAAGAACTGGCGAATATATTTCAATTTATAATTAATTCCGCCTATATTTATGGGTGGACGTAAATTTTCTGGCTGTAGGAGTCGATACAGCCTGGCTGTAATACTATGTGGATGTTTTTCTATAATTTGTAGGGTCCTCTTTATATATAACGCCGTAGTCTTCCGCCATATATCTGTTAAACCTAGGCCACCTTCAGCGGAAGGTAACGTAACTGTACCGACTGCTACTCTAAAAATATGCCCTGTCCATATAAATCGGCAAATGATACTCATTATACGTTTGGCAATGGGTTTCGAAACTGGCAATATTTGACCTATATATATAGCTTTTGATAAAATGGACCAATTAATTATTCTGATTCGTTGTTTAATGTTCAGATGTCTGGTCTGATTGAGTATTGTGGCTCCTCTGATTGTATCCAGTACTTTCTTCCAATTGTAGGTCATGGTCTGAAGCGGACATCGGTAAAAGGTGACACCCAGAGCGGTGTGACGATCGACGGAGCGTGCCCATTCCAAACGGACATCTTGAAGACCTTTAAGATTTAAAAACGAACTCTTCACCTCGTTAACCCTAGCGCCTGTAGCTTCACAAAAGATCTGAATATTCGTAGTTAATTTCTCTAAATCTTCGTTACTACGAATAACCACTCCAACGTCATCAGCATATGCATTGGTGACGTTGTTAACGCCAGATATCGTGATGCCCTCAAGATCGACATCGAGTCTCCTTAGTAAAGGCTCCAGTGCAACAACATACAGGAGCATTGACAAAGGACTTCCCTGCGGGACGCCGTTGCGAATTTCAATGGGTGGAGTGAAATGCCCATTTACAGACACTTGTGTTTGGATGCCTTCAACAATGTTAATTAAAACTTGCACAAAATGTTGACTAAAACCCACATAGGTCAACGTTCTGAACAAAAATAAGTGGTTGACCCTGTCAAAAGCCTTTGAGAAGTCGATAAAGGCAAGGCCTCCTGGTGAGGATGACGTTGCAAAAATTGCAGAGACATCCCTATATTCACAAACAGTTTTAAAAATATTCCGCCCCGAGAGACAGGTTTGGTGGTCACCTATGATCTTCTCCATTAGAGGTCTCAGTCTTTCCTTCAGTACACGTGCAATTATTTTATAATCCGAGTTCATCAAACATATTGGTCTCAATTGATTGAGATCTTTAACTGTCGCGTTCCTTCCCTTTGGTATTAGCACAGTTACGCTTTCTTTGAACTCGCGTGGAACAGTAACACCTTGCAACACTTCATTTATCACTTCTGTGAATTGATTACCGATGAGAGGCCAAAATTTACAATAAAACTCTACAGGCAAGCCATCAGGCCCTGGGGACTTACGGGTAGGCGAATATTTAAGTATATCAAACACCTCCTCACATGTGATCGCAGTGGTAAGGGACACATTGTCCTCGTCATTGATAACGTTGTCGATACCTGTAGTTCGTAGCAAATCGTTCGCACAGTCTAGATTATACCGGGTATCAGTATATAACGTACGATAAAATCCATAAACTGCATTTAAAATGTCAGAGTGTTCCGTCAGCACCCGGTTATCGCCCATTCTAAGACAAGCAATAAACGCTCGTCTTCTATTTCTTTCATGTTCGAGTAAGTGGTACAGCGATGCGTTTTCGTCCTCCACCGTTGTCGGGACACGAGATTTAATTTTTAAACCCTCCAGCTGTTGTCGCTTGAGACTTATGAGGTGAGCCTTGATCTTCTTTATTTCAATGAAAACCTCATCAGTCATCTGCTGAGCTGATAGTTCCCTTAAGCATGTATAGTAAAATTCAACGGTATTGCGAGACCACATCGCTCGCTCCCTCCCGTAAGCTATTAGGGATGATCTCAATTTCTTTTTAGCACATGAGGTCCACCACGCAAGGCGAGAGCTGTATTTATGGCGCATACGTAGAGCAGCCTGCCATACCTCCGCTACTGTTCTTGATAGGGCACCCTCGAACAACATATGGGTATTCAGCTTCCATAAGGGGCGACCCCAATACGTTCCTTGCTTCTGAAACCGAATGCTGCATTTCACTGCGAGATGGTCCGAAAAGGTAGTGGGAATTACTTCGATACTACTGATTTTATTTTCCAGGTTTGCTGTGACGTATATTCTGTCTATTCTGCTTTGCGAGCGACTACTGATGTACGTAAATTTGACTAACGTGGGGTATTTGCTTTCCCACACGTCTGTCCACTTCATGTTTGTCACCAAAGCCGCCAGTTCCCTGGAGAAGTTAAAATTTGGTCGCTGATCCTTTTTGTGAAGTACACAATTAAAGTCACCACCGATTAAAGCTTCCGCCGGATTCCCCTTAAGTAAATAGACCATATCGTTCTTAAAAAAATTAGCCCTATCATCTCTAGCGTTGTTACCAGAGGGGACATATACATTTAAAACAGTAGTAGTAAAAATTTTACAACTGATGCCCCTCCCATTTTCTAACAGACAGATATCCTTCACATCAATACCATCTTTGACAAGGATCGCAGTCCCACATGTGGCTTCCGGTGCAATATTTAAAATCTCTTGAAAACCTGGGACATAAAAGTTGTGGACATTAAATTCCTGTAGGAGGGCTATATCAGTATCCGACTGGTAAAGGAAATCTTTTAAAGAAGCGACTTTCGTTTCACTGCGAATCCGATTTATATTGATCGTGGTCACATTATATGTCAGTTCCGTTGGCATAGGTGCAGGTAAAAGAAATTGGCTAATGAAGTATACCCCATGCAGAGTCACGTCTGTACCATTCCATTCTATCTGTCAGAAAGAAAAATAGACATTAAAAAAAAAATTAAATGCCACTAGCATGTGTCAGGTCCATCTCCATTCCGTGGTCGGTGCGATCTTCTTGGGCATCGGCCCAATCAAGTCCTTTTCCTGAGACAGTTCGGTCTAAATCCATAGTAGTGCCGGTCTGCAAACCTGCGACGCCAAGCGGTGCGCGAGGTTGTTGTTGAAGATCATCTGCATCGGCACGACTCATCTCCGCTTCAGTACACTCGTTAACTCGTGCTACTGGGCATTGTTCTCGTAGTCGTTCATTATCCCTTAAATGTTTTAACTTTTCCCGCAATGCAGGAGCTAAACTCTCTGCTGCTTTGTGTGCCAATCTCCTCTTCTTGCCTTTCTTCGAAGATCTCTTCGGCGATCTAACAGGAGATGAAGTTTGCGACCTGTCAGGAGAAGTACCGGATGATACGTCTGACGTCGCCTGTTCCTTTTTTCGAACAAAAGTCCGCGTATCGCATTCCACAACGGCAGAAGGAGGCGCATCTTTTTCCATGGCTCCCACTGGTAGCAACCCAGTCTCCAATTCTACACTATCGCTCGTTGTGGTTTCCTTGACGCAAGTGTCTTCTGTGGGCGCCAACGTGAAACCAATGTCCAGATTGCTATCTTCGTTCATAGTTCCCGCAGAGTGGATGCCTGGAGCGTCCACTCCTCGGAAGCTAGTGGCAATATCCTCACGTTGGTGGGAATCCTGACGACGCAAGGAAACCTCCGTTGCGGGTATTTGGGGATCTTCGGCCGAGTCCGCGGAAGAACGAGCAACCACAGTGGGAGAGTTGGAAAAAGTTGGCGTCGGCATAGATTCGAGGGGCGCGGAGCTGATCGGCAGACCATCCGCAAATCTAGAGCTTGAAGCCGGAGTATCATCGACAACCGCCCGCGAGGCAGCAGGCTCCCCGCGCACAGGCGGCACCGACTCGCCTCGGCTGCGGAAGTCAGCAGCGGCAGCGTATGACAACTTCATGCCAACAACAGGGCCGGAACTCTGCATCTCGTCACGCGGTAACTGCGGGACACGCCTCCGTGAACATTCTGCACGAATGTGTTCCGTGGAATTGCATAAAGCGCAAGTCCGCGGTTGCCCATCATAGATAATCAAAGCACGATACCCACAAATATTAAGATAAGAGGGGACATGCTTCTGTAATTCAATCTTAATTTGCCTTACGCCGTTCAAGACAGGAAACATATGAGCTTCAGACCACCTTTCTGCCACATTGGAAATAATTCTGCCATAAGGTCGAAGGGCAACATTAAGTTCTTCGGGCGGAATTTCAAAAGGGAGCTCAAACACTCTGATCGTACGAATCCCGTACCCAGCATGACTAACAGCAACGTCACTCACATTCCCATCAGAATGATTAAACTTCACGCTACCTCCGCAACGATCCACAATGGAACTACATAATTCTGGACTTTTCATCTTCAGATACACAGCATTTGTCACAAACGAGAGATAAACTCCGACAACATCATCACCGTTAATCAATACTTTTTCGATAAACCATGCTTTAATTTCAAATGCTTTAGGTCGAACGAAATTTCGATCGAAAGTAAATTTGATTGTGTCTTTCCTCAAATAATTCGACCTATTCATTCTAGAACTTCATGAATACAAGTGCAACACGAATAGCGGCTTAGCAGCACCACTAACCTCAAACGCAGCGACTCAGCCTGTGTTTACTACAGCCAGACGTCCAGCTCCGCCACACGTCCGTCCCGCTCGGCGGCTGACTCGCAACTGCCATCTGAGCTACGACCGCCTCCCCGAAGACTATTGGTGCTACATACAGCCATATAGACGACACAGACCCTTGCACTCCCATTATTCAGCAGACAAACACTACTCTCTATGTATCCGTTTGGGTGTCTTTCAGGTTTCGTGCATTCTGTATCGAATCGTAGTTGGCCAAAATGAAAATGGCACGTATAACGTCGAAAATAGAATTCGGACACCGCTCTTAGTAAGACCAACGTGTTGTCCACCCTCTAGACTTCAATGAGGTTAAGCCGCGATACCTAAGACAGATCTGCACTCGATGACACCTCGATAACAGCCGGTCCCCACACTTACATCTTGCTCTCCTTACGTCAGTATACATCATATCAGTCTGTGACGCTGGCTTTGCAACATCTTGCGTGCCTTTAGGTTCGCCGCGACCAACACTTACCATGCACTGACCACAAAAAATGGAAGCGCCGCCGCTTGAACCCTGGACCTTTCACATGCCAAGCGAACGCTCTACCAACTGAGCTACGCCCCATGCACGAGCAAACTGCGCTATTCCCCATTCTTTGCGACTCAGATGCGCACGGACACGATGGTTGGTTGGTTTGTAGCGGTGAAGGGAGCAGAGTACAAAGGCGCGGACCCGTTCATATACACAAAAGTTCCAAGTAGTTTCGATGCTCTGGTATTACAAATGCAAATTCCGTCTGTTTTTAACGTCTTAAATTGAAAGAGCCGTCACAAATTGCTCCGTTTTCACTCCTTGTCGACAATTATACAGCACCTGAGGTAACAAACACATCTCGAGCCCCATTGTGCACTACATTATTTATGCCAACTCAGTGCCTCGCTCTTTACTACTGTGTACCAATCTGGTCGTCCAACTGCAAAACACTGGGCCACAACAAGATTCCGCGTCTCCATTGCACTGCGCATACTACGAAACGCTCCCCAAACTTGGCACTCACCCTCGCAGCCGACTTTTCCGACTTTCCACGACGCTCACGCTAGTGACAGCATTATTTATAGTTCGACGTCGCGCCAAAGCGAATGAGCACAATTCGCCTACGGCTTAGGCCGCCCTCCTAGTGTGGCTGCTCGGTGTCTGCAGGCAGCGAGGGTCTGCAAGCTTCCTGTGTTCGCACCTATGTCACCGGTGTTTGCTTGTCAGAGACAGACTATCGCAAAACATACAACTCACTCCATGAATTGATTGCTACGGCATCTGTTATCAGCAGTCACAACTAGCAACACCAGTAGCAGCTGACTGCACGCAAAGAATAGGAATGTGCAGTGGGATTTACGTGAACTCGGCGCAAGCTTGTATCTTCCTAGACACATCTGCTGGCTGTGAATTATTCCACTTGCATATCGAGGTGCGCATGTAGGTGTGTTAAAAATTTTGGAGGCACTGGGTATTGATCCCAGTACCTCTCGCATACTAAGCGAGCGCTCTACCATCTGAGCTACGACCGCCCCCCCCGAAGACTTATGGTGCTACATACAGCCATATAGACGACACAGACCCTTGCACTCCCATTATTCAGCAGACAAACACTACTCTCTATCTATCCGTTAGGGTGCTTTCAGGTTTCGTGCATTCTGTATCGAATCGTAGTTGGCCACAATGAAAGTGGCACGTATAACATCGAAAATAGAATTCGGACACCGCTCTGAGTAAGACCAACGTGTTGTCCACCCTCTAGACTTCAATGAGGTTAAGCCGCGATACCTAAGACAGATCTGCACTCGATGACACCTCGATAACAGCCGGTCCCCACACTTACATCTTGCTCTCCTTACGTCAGTATACATCATATCAGTCTGTGACGCTGGCTTTGCAACATCTTGCGTGCCTTTAGGTTCGCCGCGACCAACACTTACCATGCACTGACCACAAAAAAAGGAGGCGCCGCCGCTTGAACACTGGACCTTTCACATGCCAAGCGAACGCTCTACCAACTGAGCTACGCCCCATGCACGAGCAAACTGCGCTATTCCCTATTCTTTGCGACTCAGATGCGCACGGACACGATGGTTGGTTGGTTTGTAGCGGTGAAGGGAGCAGAGTACAAAGGCGCGGACCCGTTATTATACACAAAAGTTCCAAGTAGTTTCGATGCTCTGGTATTACAAATGCAAATTCCGTCTGTTTTTAACGTCTTAAATTGAAAGAGCCGTCACAAATTGCTCCGTTTTCACTCCTTGTCGACAATTATACAGCACCTGAGGTAACAAACACATCTCGAGCCCCATTGTGCACTACATTATTTATGCCAACTCAGTGCCTCGCTCTTTACTACTGTGTACCAATCTTGTCGTCCAACTGCAAAACACTGGGCCACAACAAGTTTCCGCGTCTCCATTGCACTGCGCATACTACGAAACGCTCCCCAAACTTGGCACTCACCCTCGCAGCCGACTTTTCCGACTTTCCACGACGCTCACGCAACGCTCACGCTAGTGACAGCATTATTTATAGTTCGACGTCGCGCCAAAGCGAATGAGCACAATTCGCCTACGGCTTAGGCCGCCCTCCTAGTGTGGCTGCTCGGTGTCTGCAGGCAGCGAGGGTCTGCAAGCTTCCTGTGTTCGCACCTATGTCACCTGTGCTTGCTTGTCAGAGACAGACTATCGCAAAACATACAACTCACTCCATGAATTGATTGCTACGGCATCTGTTATCAGCAGTCACAACTAGCAACACCAGTAGCAGCTGACTGCACGCAAAGAATAGGAATGTGCAGTGGGATTTACGTGAACTCGGCGCAAGGCAGATCTTTCCGACATAGGCTTGAGAATCTTACGGGAACACTTGTACTGTTTCTAAATTAAGTGTAGGCGTGGGAGGAGGGTGCTTCCTGCGCACTAATAACAGCACGCTTGTCAATTGTGGATGCTAATCATTCGCTTGTATCTTCCTAGACACATCTGCTGGTTGTGAATTATTCCACTTGCATATCAAGGTGCGCATGTAGGTGTGTTAAAAATTGTGGAGGCACTGGGTATTGATCCCAGTACTTCTCGCATACTAAGCGAGCGCTCTACCATCTGAGCTACGACCGCCCCCCCGAAGACTATTGGTGCTACATACAGCCATATAGACGACACAGACCCTTGCACTCCCATTATTCAGCAGACAAACACTACTCTCTATGTATCCGTTTGGGTGTCTTTCAGGTTTCGTGCATTCTGTATCGAATCGTAGTTGGCCAAAATGAAAATGGCACGTATAACGTCGAAAATAGAATTCGGACACCGCTCTTAGTAAGACCAACGTGTTGTCCACCCTCTAGACTTCAATGAGGTTAAGCCGCGATACCTAAGACAGATCTGCACTCGATGACACCTCGATAACAGCCGGTCCCCACACTTACATCTTGCTCTCCTTACGTCAGTATACATCATATCAGTCTGTGACGCTGGCTTTGCAACATCTTGCGTGCCTTTAGGTTCGCCGCGACCAACACTTATCATGCACTGACCACAAAAAATGGAGGCGCCGCCGCTTGAACCCTGGACCTTTCACATGCCAAGCGAACGTTTTACCAACTGAGCTACGCCCCATGCACGAGCAAACTGCGCTATTCCCCATTCTTTGCGACTCAGATGCGCACGGACACGATGGTTGGTTGGTTTGTAGCGGTGAAGGGAGCAGAGTACAAAGGCGCGGACCCGTTCATATACATAAAAGTTCCAAGTAGTTTCGATGCTCTGGTATTACAAATGCAAATTCCGTCTGTTTTTAACGTCTTAAATTGAAAGAGCCGTCACAAATTGCTCCGTTTTCACTCCTTGTCGACAAATATACAGCACCTGAGGTAACAAACACATCTCGAGCCCCATTGTGCACTACATTATTTATGCCAACTCAGTGCCTCGCTCTTTACTACTGTGTACCAATCTTGTCGTCCACCTGCAAAACACTGGGCCACAACAAGATTCCGCGTCTCCATTGCACTGCGCATACTACGAAACGCTCCCCAAACTTGGCTCTCACCCTCGCAGCCGACTTTTCCGACTTTCCACGACGCTCACGCAACGCTCACGCTAGTGACAGCATTATTTATAAATCGACGTCGCGCCAAAGCGAATGAGCACAATTCGCCTACGGCTTAGGCCGCCCTCCTAGTGTGGCTGCTCGGTGTCTGCAGGCAGCGAGGGTCTGCAAGCTTCCTGTGTTCGCACCTATGTCACCGGTGTTTGCTTGTCAGAGACAGACTATCGCAAAACATACAACTCACTCCATGAATTGATTGCTACGGCATCTCTTATCAGCAGTCACAACTAGCAACACCAGTAGCAGCTGACTGCACGCAAAGAATAGGAATGTGCAGTGGGATTTACGTGAACTCGGCGCAAGCTTGTATCTTCCTAGACACATCTGCTGGCTGTGAATTATTCCACTTGCATATCGAGGTGCGCATGTAGGTGTGTTAAAAATTCTGGAGGCACTGGGTATTGATCCCAGTACCTCTCGCATACTAAGCGAGCGCTCTACCATCTGAGCTACGCCCGCCCCCCCCGAAGACTGATGGTGCTACATACAGCCATATAGACGACACAGACGCTTGCACTCCCATTATTCAGCAGACAAACACTACTCTCTATGTATCCGTTAGGGTGCTTTCAGGTTTCGTGCATTCTGTATCGAATCGTAGTTGGCCACAATGAAAGTGGCACGTATAACATCGAAAATAGAATTCGGACACCGCTCTGAGTAAGACCAACGTGTTGTCCACCCTCTAGACTTCAATGAGGTTAAGCCGCGATACCTAAGACAGATCTGCACTCGATGACACCTCGATAACAGCCGGTCCCCACACTTACATCTTGCTCTCCTTACGTCAGTATACATCATATCAGTCTGTGACGCTGGCTTTGCAACATCTTGCGTGCCTTTAGGTTCGCCGCGACCAACACTTACCATGCACTGACCACAAAAAAAGGAGGCGCCGCCGCTTGAACCCTGGACCTTTCACATGCCAAGCGAACGCTCTACCAACTGAGCTACGCCCCATGCACGAGCAAACTGCGCTATTCCCTATTCTTTGCGACTCAGATGCGCACGGACACGATGGTTGGTTGGTTTGTAGCGGTGAAGGGAGCAGAGTACAAAGGCGCGGACCCGTTATTATACACAAAAGTTCCAAGTAGTTTCGATGCTCTGGTATTACAAATGCAAATTCCGTCTGTTTTTAACGTCTTAAATTGAAAGAGCCGTCACAAATTGCTCCGTTTTCACTCCTTGTCGACAATTATACAGCACCTGAGGTAACAAACACATCTCGAGCCCCATTGTGCACTACATTATTTATGCCAACTCAGTGCCTCGCTCTTTACTACTGTGTACCAATCTTGTCGTCCAACTGCAAAACACTGGGCCACAACAAGTTTCCGCGTCTCCATTGCACTGCGCATACTACGAAACGCTCCCCAAACTTGGCACTCACCCTCGCAGCCGACTTTTCCGACTTTCCACGACGCTCACGCAACGCTCACGCTAGTGACAGCATTATTTATAGTTCGACGTCGCGCCAAAGCGAATGAGCACAATTCGCCTACGGCTTAGGCCGCCCTCCTAGTGTGGCTGCTCGGTGTCTGCAGGCAGCGAGGGTCTGCAAGCTTCCTGTGTTCGCACCTATGTCACCTGTGCTTGCTTGTCAGAGACAGACTATCGCAAAACATACAACTCACTCCATGAATTGATTGCTACGGCATCTGTTATCAGCAGTCACAACTAGCAACACCAGTAGCAGCTGACTGCACGCAAAGAATAGGAATGTGCAGTGGGATTTACGTGAACTCGGCGCAAGGCAGATCTTTCCGACATAGGCTTGAGAATCTTACGGGAACACTTGTACTGTTTCTAAATTAAGTGTAGGCGTGGGAGGAGGGTGCTTCCTGCGCACTAATAACAGCACGCTTGTCAATTGTGGATGCTAATCATTCGCTTGTATCTTCCTAGACACATCTGCTGGTTGTGAATTATTCCACTTGCATATCAAGGTGCGCATGTAGGTGTGTTAAAAATTGTGGAGGCACTGGGTATTGATCCCAGTACTTCTCGCATACTAAGCGAGCGCTCTACCATCTGAGCTACGACCGCCCCCCCGAAGACTATTGGTGCTACATACAGCCATATAGACGACACAGACCCTTGCACTCCCATTATTCAGCAGACAAACACTACTCTCTATGTATCCGTTTGGGTGTCTTTCAGGTTTCGTGCATTCTGTATCGAATCGTAGTTGGCCAAAATGAAAATGGCACGTATAACGTCGAAAATAGAATTCGGACACCGCTCTTAGTAAGACCAACGTGTTGTCCACCCTCTAGACTTCAATGAGGTTAAGCCGCGATACCTAAGACAGATCTGCACTCGATGACACCTCGATAACAGCCGGTCCCCACACTTACATCTTGCTCTCCTTACGTCAGTATACATCATATCAGTCTGTGACGCTGGCTTTGCAACATCTTGCGTGCCTTTAGGTTCGCCGCGACCAACACTTATCATGCACTGACCACAAAAAATGGAGGCGCCGCCGCTTGAACCCTGGACCTTTCACATGCCAAGCGAACGTTTTACCAACTGAGCTACGCCCCATGCACGAGCAAACTGCGCTATTCCCCATTCTTTGCGACTCAGATGCGCACGGACACGATGGTTGGTTGGTTTGTAGCTGTGAAGGGAGCAGAGTACAAAGGCGCGGACCCGTTCATATACATAAAAGTTCCAAGTAGTTTCGATGCTCTGGTATTACAAATGCAAATTCCGTCTGTTTTTAACGTCTTAAATTGAAAGAGCCGTCACAAATTGCTCCGTTTTCACTCCTTGTCGACAATTATACAGCACCTGAGGTAACAAACACATCTCGAGCCCCATTGTGCACTACATTATTTATGCCAACTCAGTGCCTCGCTCTTTACTACTGTGTACCAATCTTGTCGTCCACCTGCAAAACACTGGGCCACAACAAGATTCCGCGTCTCCATTGCACTGCGCATACTACGAAACGCTCCCCAAACTTGGCACTCACCCTCGCAGCCGACTTTTCCGACTTTCCACGACGCTCACGCTAGTGACAGCATTATTTATAGTTCGACGTCGCGCCAAAGCGAAAGAGTACATTTCGCCTACGGCTTAGGCCGCCCTCCTAGTGTGGCTGCTCGGTGTCTGCAGGCAGCGAGGGTCTGCAAGCTTCCTGTGTTCGCACCTATGTCACCTGTGCTTGCTTGTCAGAGACAGACTATCGCAAAACATACAACTCACTCCATGAATTGATTGCTACGGCATCTGTTATCAGCAGTCACAACTAACAACACCAGTAGCAGCTGACTGCATGCAAAGAATAGGAATGTGCAGTGGGAATTACGTGAACTCGGCGCAAGCTTGTATCTTCCTAGACACATCTGCTGGCTGTGAATTATTCCACTTGCATATCAAGGTGCGCATGTAGGTGTGTTAAAAAGAATAGGAATGTGCAGTGGGATTTACGTGAACTCGGCGCAAGCTTGTATCTTCCTAGACACATCTGCTGGCTGTGAATTATTCCACTTGCATATCAAGGTGCGCATGTAGGTGTGTTAAAAATTCTGGAGGCACTGGGTATTGATCCCAGTACCTCTCGCATACTAAGCGAGCGCTCTACCATCTGAGCTACGCCCGCCCCCCCGAAGACTGATGGTGCTACATACAGCCATATAGACGACACAGACCCTTGCACTCCCATTATTCAGCAGACAAACACTACTCTCTATGTATCCGTTAGGGTGCTTTCAGGTTTCGTGCATTCTGTATCGAATCGTAGTTGGCCACAATGAAAGTGGCACGTATAACGTCGAAAATAGAATTCGGACACCGCTCTGAGTAAGACCAACGTGTTGTCCACCCTCTAGACTTCAATGAGGTTAAGCCGCGATACCTAAGACAGATCTGCACTCGATGACACCTCGATAACAGCCGGTCCCCACACTTACATCTTGCTCTCCTTACGTCAGTATACATCATATCAGTCTGTGACGCTGGCTTTGCAACATCTTGCGTGCCTTTAGGTTCGCCGCGACCAACACTTACCATGCACTGACCACAAAAAATGGAGGCGCCGCCGCTTGAACCCTGGACCTTTCACATGCCAAGCGAACGCTCTACCAACTGAGCTACGCCCCATGCACGAGCAAACTGCGCTATTCCCCATTCTTTGCGACTCAGATGCGCACGGACACGATGGTTGGTTGGTTTGTAGCGGTGAAGGGAGCAGAGTACAAAGGCGCGGACCCGTTCATATACATAAAAGTTCCAAGTAGTTTCGATGCTCTGGTATTACAAATGCAAATTCCGTCTGTTTTTAACGTCTTAAATTGAAAGAGCCGTCACAAATTGCTCCGTTTTCACTCCTTGTCGACAATTATACAGCACCTGAGGTAACAAACACATCTCGAGCCCCATTGTGCACTACATTATTTATGCCAACTCAGTGCCTCGCTCTTTACTACTGTGTACCAATCTTGTCGTCCACCTGCAAAACACTGGGCCACAACAAGATTCCGCGTCTCCATTGCACTGCGCATACTACGAAACGCTCCCCAAACTTGGCACTCACCCTCGCAGCCGACTTTTCCGACTTTCCACGACGCTCACGCAACGCTTACGCTAGTGACAGCATTATTTATAGTTCGACGTCGCGCCAAAGCGAATGAGCACAATTCGCCTACGGCTTAGGCTGCCCTCCTAGTGTGGCTGCTCGGTGTCTGCAGGCAGCGAGGGTCTGCAAGCTTCCTGTGTTCGCACCTATGTCACCTGTGCTTGCTTGTCAGAGACAGACTATCGCAAAACATACAACTCACTCCATGAATTGATTGCTACGGCATCTGTTATCAGCAGTCGCAACTAACAACACCAGTAGCAGCTGACTGCACGCAAAGAATAGGAATGTGCAGTGGGATTTACGTGAACTCGGCGCAAGCTTGTATCTTCCTAGACACATCTGCTGGCTGTGAATTATTCCACTTGCATATCAAGGTGCGCATGTAGGTGTGTTAAAAAGAATAGGAATGTGCAGTGGGATTTACGTGAACTCGGCGCAAGCTTGTATCTTCCTAGACACATCTGCTGGCTGTGAATTATTCCACTTGCATGTCAAGGTGCGCATGTAGGTGTGTTAAAAATTCTGGAGGCACTGGGTATTGATCCCAGTACCTCTCGCATACTAAGCGAGCGCTCTACCATCTGAGCTACGCCCGCCCCCCCCCCCCCCCCCCCCCCCGAAGACTGATGGTGCTACATACAGCCATATAGACGACACAGACCCTTGCACTCCCATTATTCAGCAGACAAACACTACTCTCTATGTATCCGTTAGGGTGCTTTCAGGTTTCGTGCATTCTGTATCGAATCGTAGTTGGCCACAATGAAAGTGGCACGTATAACGTCGAAAATAGAATTCGGACACCGCTCTGAGTAAGACCAACGTGTTGTCCACCCTCTAGACGTTGGTAGCCCTGCGCCTGCTACACGGACGTCTGAGTCACAGCTCTTGTACAAGATAAGTAATTTAAGTAGTAATAAACTGTTTTTTAACACTTTAAACTAATTTATTACGTTAATTATAGCGCTCTGCAAGCATACCATTAAAGGTTTTTGTCTTACTCGCGTATTTTCACAGTAATCACGTAAAGTTCATTTTGTTTACATATCGCGGCCAGGCCGAACTTTTGAGTTTTCAGATTAAACTTCATACCGCAATCTTAAGTGCATTTACTGATAGTTTAGTGTGCTAAATACGTTTGCTGCCCCTTTATATCTGTAGAGTATCGTCATCTCTTAAGTAATTTCCAGTAAAAAACTTCTGAACCACTGTTTACATAGTCGCGAGTAGGCCTAATTTTTCGTACACGTATTTTCATTGTTTTCCGGTAACTTAATTGTCTTTCTGTCACTAAAATAGATTTGTACCATGAGTGTAAAGTGCCTGACGTGCCGTAGGATCGTTAGCTCCGGGGTCTGGTGTGATGGATGTAGTAACTTTTTTCATTGGGGCGACTGTAGTGGCGTGGGAATTGGGAAAATGAGCGAGACTCATCAGTGGTTCTGTAGGCTATGCAGTAGAGATAGGAAGATTGTGGAACAGGAGGGGAAAATTGCTGCCCTTCAGGCTGAGTTAGATGAGGCTAGGCGAGAACTGGGCAGGTTAAGGGGGGAGAAGGGTAAACAGGGGTGGGAAGTGGCAACAGGCATGAGGAACAGGCCAAGAAATTCTTCTGACCGCTTTGTTATTAATGTACAAAATAGGTTTGACCTGTTGCCTCAGTCAGAAACTGATGAGCCTCTCACAGAAGTAGATGTACACAGGGCTCAACAAGCTTTCAGCAGCAAATTGATTAAGAATGTAGGGAAGTCTGCAAAGAGAAAGAAAGTCTTGTTGCTAGGTAGTTCGCATGCTAGGGGTGTGGGCCAACTTCTGCAGGATGAATTAGGGTTGGATTACCAGGTCACAAGTTTTTTCAAACCTAGTGCTGAACTTGGGCAGGTTACAGAGGATTTAGGTTCACTATGTAAAGGTTTTACTAAGGAAGACACCGTGGTTATTGTGGGTGGGCCGGGCAACAGTATTGACAGAGATCCAGGGTACAGCATAGAGTGTGACCTGGCAAAGATTGCATCGGCATCGAATCATACCAGTGTTGGGTTTGTGTCGGTTCTGGAGCGCCACGACCGACCTCATTTGACCTCTTCTGTCAGGAGAGTTAATTTGGAGTTGGAACGGCTACTTGGATCTGGTGCGGGGTCACACATTGGTGTGGTTCGTGTTGATTCACTCTGTAGGTGGGACTATACTAGACATGGCCTACACCTCAACAGGAAAGGGAAGGGTAAACTGGCTGGGCTGATAGCAGGAAATTTAAAGGGGGGAGGAACTACATCTCATGGTGGAAACTCTTTTTTAGTGTAAGATCAGTGTCCAGTGGGAAACTCAGCCATGCAAGTACTAAAGATGTCAAAAAAGTTCAAGATAGTTGCAAAAGTAAAATGAAAAATGTTAGTATATTTCATCAAAATATTGGGGGATTGAACAATAAAATTGATGAGCTTCTGCTTTGTTTAGAAGATATAGAAACTGAGAATGTAATAGATGTACTATGCCTGTCTGAGCATCACATTGTCACTGATATGCAAAAGGTTAGCATCAATGGGTACAAATTAGCTGCACATGTAAGTAGAGATAATATGATGAGAGGAGGAGTTGCCATATATGTCAAAAGCTTCCACAGTGCAAAAAATTTAGAAACTAAAAAATTTTGTGTAGAGCAACATATGGAAGCATGTGCCACTGAACTTAAACTAAAGGATGGCACTTTCATAATTGTAACAGTGTATAGGTCCCCCTCAGGGAATTTCCAGCTATTTCTGGAAAACTTGGATGCTTTGTTGTGCTATCTGTCAGACAGGGGGAAGCAAATTATCATTTGTGGGGATTTCAATGTTGATTCCCTGAAAGAGTGTAATAGGAAGAATGACCTTTTAGTATTACTCAGTTCTTTCAATTTGAGCTCCGTCATTGATTTTCCTACTCGGATAACAAAGAACAGCAGTACATTGATAGATAACTTTTTTATAGACCAAGATAAGTTTAAGGACATAAATGCTTATCCTGTTGAGAATGGTCTTTCAGATCATAGTGCACAGCTTGTTACAGTACATGACATAGCTCCATGCAGTATAATAAATCAGACTTTCAAAGCAGTGCGTTCAATTAACAATATAAATATTGCAAACTTTAGGGAAAGCCTACAGCAGCTAGACTGGGATGAAGTGTATAAGGAACCCGATGCAAACTTGAAATATAACTTATTTCACAATACATTTTTAAGGGTATTTGAAAATTGTTTTCCCAAGAAAATAGTTAAACATAATTCCAAGAAAACATATAAAAAACCTTGGCCAACTAAAGGAATAAGAATATCTTGCAACCGCAAAAGAGAACTGTATCTAACAGCAAGATGGAGTACTGACCCCGAAATTGTTCAATATTATAAAAACTATTGTGCGGTACTAAGAAAAGTTATTAAAAAGTCCAGAAGCATGTGTATCATGTCTGAGATCAGTAACTCTGATAATAAAATTAAAGCAATTTGGAATATTATTGAAAGGGAAACAGGGCAACCAAGAGCACAGGAAGACTTTAGTGCAATAAAATTGAATGACAAGTGCACTAACAAACAATCAGAAATTGAAAATATTTTGAATAATCATTTTTTAAATGTTGTGGAGAAAATAGGATCTAGATCTTCACTAGAAGAGGCAAGGCTATTAATAGAAGAGGCCATACCTGCACAGTTTGAAACAGCTGTAATTCCACCAACCTCTCCCTCTGAAATCAGTAAAATAATAAACTCACTGAAAATTAAAAGCTCTTACGGAATTGATGGCATTTCCAGCAAAGTACTTAAAGCTTGTTCCCCACAGATAAGTAGAATTCTCAGCCACGTATGTAATAGCTCTTTGGAGCAGGGTGTTTTCCCTGATAGACTGAAATATGCCATTGTAAAACCATTGCATAAAAAGGGGGATATGTCGGATGTCAACAACTACCGCCCAATCTCTCTTCTGACAGCTCTATCAAAAATTTTTGAGAAAGTAATGTATTCAAGAGTAGCCTCCCATATTTGTAAAAATAAAGTACTAACAAAATGTCAGTTTGGTTTTCAGAAAGGCTTTTCAACAGAAAATGCTATATATGCTTTCACTGATCAAATATTAAATGCTCTGAATAACCGGACATCACCCATTGGTATTTTTTGTGATCTCTCAAAGGCCTTTGATTGTGTAAATCATGGAATTCTTTTAGATAAGCTAAATCATTATGGTTTGAGTGGGGCAGTGCACAAATGGTTTAATTCATACTTAACTGGAAGAATGCAGAAAGTTGAAATAAGTGGTTCGTGTAATGTTAAAACAGCTGATTCCTCAAACTGGGGTGCTATCAAGCACGGGGTCCCACAGGGTTCGGTCTTAGGTCCTTTACTGTTCTTGATATACATTAATGACTTACCATTCCACATTGATGAAGATGCAAAGTTAGTTCTTTTTGCTGATGATACAAGTATAGTAATAACATCCAAAAACCAAGAACTAAGTGATGTAATTGTAAATGATGTTTTTCACAAAATTATTAAGTGGTTCTCAGCAAACGGACTCTCTTTAAATTTTGATAAAACACAGTATATACAGTTCCGTACAGTAAATGGCAAAACTCCAGTAATAAATATAGAATTTGAACAGAAGTCTGTAGCTAAGGTAGAATTTTCAAAATTTTTAGGTGTGTCCATTGATGAGAGGTTAAACTGGAAGCAACACATTGATGGTCTGCTGAAACGTCTGAGTTCAGCTACGTATGCTATTAGGGTTATTGCAAATTTTGGTGATAAGAATCTCAGTAAATTAGCTTACTATGCCTACTTTCATTCACTGCTTTCGTATGGCATCATATTCTGGGGTAATTCATCGTTGAGTAGAAAAGTATTCATTGCACAAAAACGTGTAATCAGAATAATTGCTGGAGCCCACCCACGGTCATCCTGCAGACATCTATTTAAGGATCTAGGGATCCTCACAGTAACCTCACAGTATATATATTCCCTTATGAAATTTGTTGATAATAATCCAACCCAATTCAAAAGTAATAGCAGTGTGCATACCTATAACACCAGGAGAAAGGATGATCTTCACTATGCAGGGTTAAATCTGACTTTGGCACAGAAAGGGGTAAATTATGCTGCCACAAAAGTCTTTGGGCACCTACCAAACAGCATCAAAAGCCTGACAGATAGCCAACTAACATTTAAAAATAAATTAAAAGAATTTCTAGATGACAACTCCTTCTACTCATTGGCTGAATTTTTAGATATAAAGTAAGTAAAAAAAAAAAAAAAACTTAATCATTAGTGTCATGCAATATTTTGTGTAATGTAATTTCTTGTACAGACATCTTTTATTAACCTGACACGTTCCACATCATTACGAAGTGTCGTATTCATGATCTATGGAACAAGTATTAATCTAATCTAATCTAATCTAATCTAATCTAATGAGGTTAAGCCGCGATACCTAAGACAGAACTGCACTCGATGACACCTCGATAACAGCCGGTCCCCACACTTACATCTTGCTCTCCTTACGTCAGTATACATCATATCAGTCTGTGACGCTGGCTTTGCAACATCTTGCGTGCCTTTAGGTTCGCCGCGACCAACACTTACCATGCACTGACCACAAAAAAATGGAGGCACCGCCGCTTGAACCCTGGACTTTTCACATGCCAAGCGAACGCTCTACCAACTGAGCTACGCCCCACGCACGAGCAAACTGCGCTATTCCCCATTCTTTGCGACTCAGATGCGCACGGACACGATGGTTGGTTGGTTTGTAGCGGTGAAGGGAGCAGAGTACAAAGGCGCGGACCCGTTCATATACACAAAAGTTCCAAGTAGTTTCGATGCTCTAGTATTACAAATGCAAATTCCGTCTGTTTTTAACGTCTTAAATTGAAAGAGCCGTCACAAATTGCTCCGTTTTCACTCATTGTAGACAATTATACAGCACCTGAGGTAACAAACACATCTCGAGCCCCATTGTGCACTACATTATTTATGCCAACTCAGTGCCTCGCTCTTTACTACTGTGTACCAATCTTGTCGTCCAACTGCAAAACACTGGGCCACAACAAGTTTCCGCGTCTCCATTGCACTGCGCATACTACGAAACGCTCCCCAAACTTGGCACTCACCCTCGCAGCCGACTTTTCCGACTTTCCACGACGCACACGCTAGTGACAGCATTATTTATAGTTCGACGTCGCGCCAAAGCGAATGAGCACAATTCGCCTACGGCTTAGGCCGCCCTCCTAGTGTGGCTGCTCGGTGTCTGCAGGCAGCGAGGGTCTGCAAGCTTCCTGTGTTCGCACCTATGTCACCTGTGCTTGCTTGTCAGAGACAGACTATCGCAAAACATACAACTCACTCCATGAATTGATTGCTACGGCATCTGTTATCAGCAGTCACAACTAGCAACACCAGTAGCAGCTGACTGCACGCAAAGAATAGGAATGTGCAGTGGGATTTACGTGAACTCGGCGCAAGGCAGATCTTTCCGACATAGGCTTGAGAATCTTACGGGAACACTTGTACTGTTTCTAAATTAAGTGTAGGCGTGGGAGGAGGGTGCCTCCTGCGCACTAATAACAGCACGCTTGTC
Organism: Schistocerca gregaria; assembly: GCF_023897955.1. Taxonomy (NCBI): domain Eukaryota; kingdom Metazoa; phylum Arthropoda; class Insecta; order Orthoptera; family Acrididae; genus Schistocerca; species Schistocerca gregaria. The sequence goes on along the minus strand of NC_064929.1, from coordinate 24,347,024 downwards.
AATTGTGGATGCTAATCATTCGCTTGTATCTTCCTAGACACATCTGCTGGTTGTGAATTATTCCACTTGCATATCAAGGTGCGCATGTAGGTGTGTTAAAAATTCTGGAGGCACTGGGTATTGATCCCAGTACCTCTCGCATACTAAGCGAGCGCTCTGCCATCTGAGCTACGACCGCCCCCCCCCCGAAGACTATTGGTGCTACATACAGCCATATAGACGACACAGACCCTTACACTCCCATTATTCAGCAGACAAACACTACTCTCTATGTATCCGTTTGGGTGTCTTTCAGGTTTCGTGCATTCTGTATCGAATCGTAGTTGGCCACAATGAAAGTGGCACGTATAACGTCGAAAATAGAATTCGGACACCGCTCTGAGTAAGACCAACGTGTTGTCCACCCTCTAGACTTCAATGAGGTTAAGCCGCGATACCTAAGACAGAACTGCACTCGGTGACACCTCGATAACAGCCGGTCCCCACACTTACATCTTGCTCACCTTACGTCAGTATACATCATATCAGTCTGTGACGCTGGCTTTGCAACATCTTGCGTGCCTTTAGGTTCGCCGCGACCAACACTTACCATGCACTGACCACAAAAAATGGAGGCGCCGCGGCTTGAACCCTGGACCTTTCACATGCCAAGCGAACGCTCTACCAACTGAGCTACGCCCCATGCACGAGCAAACTGCGCTATTCCCCATTCTTTGCGACTCAGATGCGCACGGACACGATGGTTGGTTGGTTTGTAGCGGTGAAGGGAGCAGAGTACAAAGGCGCGGACCCGTTATTATACACAAAAGTTCCAAGTAGTTTCGATGCTCTGGTATTACAAATGCAAATTCCGTCTGTTTTTAACGTCTTAAATTGAAAGAGCCGTCACAAATTGCTCCGTTTTCACTCATTGTAGACAATTATACAGCACCTGAGGTAACAAACACATCTCGAGCCCCATTGTGCACTACATTATTTATGCCAACTCAGTGCCTCGCTCTTTACTACTGTGTACCAATCTTGTCGTCCAACTGCAAAACACTGGGCCACAACAAGTTTCCGCGTCTCCATTGCACTGCGCATACTACGAAACGCTCCCCAAACTTGGCACTCACCCTCGCAGCCGACTTTTCCGACTTTCCACGACGCTCACGCTAGTGACAGCATTATTTATAGTTCGACGTCGCGCCAAAGCGAATGAGTACATTTCGCCTACGGCTTAGGCCGCCCTCCTAGTGTGGCTGCTCGGTGTCTGCAGGCAGCGAGGGTCTGCAAGCTTCCTGTGTTCGCACCTATGTCACCTGTGCTTGCTTGTCAGAGACAGACTATCGCAAAACATACAACTCACTCCATGAATTGATTGCTACGGCATCTGTTATCAGCAGTCACAACTAGCAACACCAGTAGCAGCTGACTGCACGCAAAGAATAGGAATGTGCAGTGGGATTTACGTGAACTCGGCGCAAGGCAGATCTTTCCGACATAGGCTTGAGAATCTTACGGGAACACTGAGACTGTTTCTAAATTAAGTGTAGGCGTGGGAGGAGGGTGCTTCCTGCGCACTAATAACAGCACGCTTGTCAATTGTGGATGCTAATCATTCGCTTGTATCTTCCTAGACACATCTGCTGGTTGTGAATTATTCCACTTGCATATCAAGGTGCGCATGTAGGTGTGTTAAAAATTGTGGAGGCACTGGGTATTGATCCCAGTACCTCTCGCATACTAAGCGAGCGCTCTACCATCTGAGCTACGACCGCCCCCCCGAAGACTATTGGTGCTACATACAGCCATATAGACGACACAGACCCTTACACTCCCATTATTCAGCAGACAAACACTACTCTCTATGTATCCGTTTGGGTGTCTTTCAGGTTTCGTGCATTCTGTATCGAATCGTAGTTGGCCACAATGAAAGTGGCACGTATAACGTCGAAAATAGAATTCGGACACCGCTCTGAGTAAGACCAACGTGTTGTCCACCCTCTAGACTTCAATGAGGTTAAGCCGCGATACCTAAGACAGAACTGCACTCGGTGACACCTCGATAACAGCCGGTCCCCACACTTACATCTTGCTCACCTTACGTCAGTATACATCATATCAGTCTGTGACGCTGGCTTTGCAACATCTTGCGTGCCTTTAGGTTCGCCGCGACCAACACTTACCATGCACTGACCACAATAAATGGAGGCGCCGTGGCTTGAACCCTGGACCTTTCACATGCCAAGCGAACGCTCTACCAACTGAGCTACGCCCCATGCACGAGCAAACTGCGCTATTCCCCATTCTTTGCGACTCAGATGCGCACCGACACGATGGTTGGTTGGTTTGTAGCGGTGAAGGGAGCAGAGTACAAAGGCGCGGACCCGTTCATATACACAAAAGTTCCAAGTAGTTTCGATGCTCTGGTATTACAAATGCAAATTCCGTCTGTTTTTAACGTCTTAAATTGAAAGAGCCGTCACAAATTGCTCCGTTTTCACTCATTGTAGACAATTATACAGCACCTGAGGTAACAAACACATCTCGAGCCCCATTGTGCACTACATTATTTATGCCAACTCAGTGCCTCGCTCTTTACTACTGTGTACCAATCTTGTCGTCCAACTGCAAAACACTGGGCCACAACAAGTTTCCGCGTCTCCATTGCACTGCGCATACTACGAAACGCTCCCCAAACTTGGCACTCACCCTCGCAGCCGACTTTTCCGACTTTCCACGACGCTCACGCTAGTGACAGCATTATTTATAGTTCGACGTCGCGCCAAAGCGAATGAGTACATTTCGCCTACGGCTTAGGCCGCCCTCCTAGTGTGGCTGCTCGGTGTCTGCAGGCAGCGAGGGTCTGCAAGCTTCCTGTGTTCGCACCTATGTCACCTGTGCTTGCTTGTCAGAGACAGACTATCGCAAAACATACAACTCACTCCATGAATTGATTGCTACGGCATCTGTTATCAGCAGTCACAACTAGCAACACCAGTAGCAGCTGACTGCACGCAAAGAATAGGAATGTGCAGTGGGATTTACGTGAACTCGGCGCAAGGCAGATCTTTCCGACATAGGCTTGAGAATCTTACGGGAACACTTGTACTGTTTCTAAATTAAGGGTAGGCGTGGGAGGAGGGTGCTTCCTGCGCACTAATAACAGCACGCTTGTCAATTGTGGATGCTAATCATTCGCTTGTATCTTCCTAGACACATCTGCTGGTTGTGAATTATTCCACTTGCATATCAAGGGGCGCATGTAGGTGTGTTAAAAATTCTGGAGGCACTGGGTATTGATCCCAGTACCTCTCGCATACTAAGCGAGCGCTCTACCATCTGAGCTACGACCGCCCCCCCGAAGACTGTTGGTGCTACATACAGCCATATAGACGACACAGACCCTTACACTCCCATTATTCAGCAGACAAACACTACTCTCTATGTATCCGTTTGGGTGTCTTTCAGGTTTCGTGCATTCTGTATCGAATCGTAGTTGGCCACAATGAAAGTGGCACGTATAACGTCGAAAATAGAATTCGGACACCGCTCTGAGTAAGACGAACGTGTTGTCCACCCTCTAGACTTCAATGAGGTTAAGCCGCGATACCTAAGACAGAACTGCACTCGGTGACACCTCGATAACAGCCGGTCCCCACACTTACATCTTGCTCACCTTACGTCAGTATACATCATATCAGTCTGTGACGCTGGCTTTGCAACATCTTGCGTGCCTTTAGGTTCGCCGCGACCAACACTTACCATGCACTGACCACAAAAAATGGAGGCGCCGCGGCTTGAACCCTGGACCTTTCACATACCAAGCGAACGCTCTACCAACTGAGCTACGCCCCATGCACGAGCAAACTGCGCTATTCCCCATTCTTTGCGACTCAGATGCGCACGGACACGATGGTTGGTTGGTTTGTAGCGGTGAAGGGAGCAGAGTACAAAGGCGCGGACCCGTTCATATACACAAAAGTTCCAAGTAGTTTCGATGCTCTGGTATTACAAATGCAAATTCCGTCTGTTTTTAACGTCTTAAATTGAAAGAGCCGTCACAAATTGCTCCGTTTTCACTCATTGTAGACAATTATACAGCACCTGAGGTAACAAACACATCTCGAGCCCCATTGTGCACTACATTATTTATGCCAACTCAGTGCCTCGCTCTTTACTACTGTGTACCAATCTGGTCGTCCACCTGCAAAACACTGGGCCACAACAAGATTCCGCGTCTCCATTGCACTGCGCATACTACGAAACGCTCCCCAAACTTGGCACTCACCCTCGCAGCCGACTTTTCCGACTTTCCACGACGCTCACGCTAGTGACAGCATTATTTATAGTTCGACGTCGCGCCAAAGCGAATGAGTACATTTCGCCTACGGCTTAGGCCGCCCTCCTAGTGTGGCTGCTCGGTGTCTGCAGGCAGCGAGGGTCTGCAAGCTTCCTGTGTTCGCACCTATGTCACCTGTGCTTGCTTGTCAGAGACAGACTATCGCAAAACATACAACTCACTCCATGAATTGATTGCTACGGCATCTGTTATCAGCAGTCACAACTAGCAACACCAGTAGCAGCTGACTGCACGCAAAGAATAGGAATGTGCAGTGGGATTTACGTGAACTCGGCGCAAGGCAGATCTTTCCGACATAGGCTTGAGAATCTTACGGGAACACTTGTACTGTTTCTAAATTAAGTGTAGGCGTGGGAGGAGGGTGCTTCCTGCGCACTAATAACAGCACGCTTGTCAATTGTGGATGCTAATCATTCGCTTGTATCTTCCTAGACTCATCTGCTGGTTGTGAATTATTCCACTTGCATATCAAGGTGCGCATGTAGGTGTGTTAAAAATTCTGGAGGCACTGGGTATTGATCCCAGTACCTCTCGCATACTAAGCGAGCGCTCTACCATCTGAGCTACGACCGCCCCCCCGAAGACTATTGGTGCTACATACAGCCATATAGACGACACAGACCCTTGCACTCCCATTATTCAGCAGACAAACACTACTCTCTGTGTATCCGTTTGGGTGTCTTTCAGGTTTCGTGCATTCTGTATCGAATCGTAGTTGGCCAAAATGAAAATGGCACGTATAACGTCGAAAATAGAATTCGGACACCGCTCTTAGTAAGACCAACGTGTTGTCCACCCTCTAGACTTCAATGAGGTTAAGCCGCGATACCTAAGACAGATCTGCACTCGATGACACCTCGATAACAGCCGGTCCCCACACTTACATCTTGCTCTCCTTACGTCAGTATACATCATATCAGTCTGTGACGCTGGCTTTGCAACATCTTGCGTGCCTTTAGGTTCGCCGCGACCAACACTTACCATGCACTGACCACAAAAAAAGGAGGCGCCGCCGCTTGAACCCTGGACCTTTCACATGCCAAGCGAACGCTCTACCAACTGAGCTACGCCCCATGCACGAGCAAACTGCGCTATTCCCTATTCTTTGCGACTCAGATGCGCACGGACACGATGGTTGGTTGGTTTGTAGCGGTGAAGGGAGCAGAGTACAAAGGCGCGGACCCGTTATTATACACAAAAGTTCCAAGTAGTTTCAATGCTCTGGTATTACAAATGCAAATTCCGTCTGTTTATAACGTCTTAAATTGAAAGAGCCGTCACAAATTGCTCCGTTTTCACTCCTTGTCGACAATTATACAGCACCTGAGGTAACAAACACATCTCGAGCCCCATTGTGCACTACATTATTTATGCCAACTCAGTGCCTCGCTCTTTACTACTGTGTACCAATCTTGTCGTCCAACTGCAAAACACTGGGCCACAACAAGTTTCCGCGTCTCCATTGCACTGCGCATACTACGAAACGCTCCCCAAACTTGGCACTCACCCTCGCAGCCGACTTTTCCGACTTTCCACGACGCTCACGCTAGTGACAGCATTATTTATAGTTCGACGTCGCGCCAAAGCGAATGAGTACATTTCGCCTACGGCTTAGGCCGCCCTCCTAGTGTGGCTGCTTGGTGTCTGCAGGCAGCGAGGGTCTGCAAGCTTCCTGTGTTCGCACCTATGTCACCTGTGCTTGCTTGTCAGAGACAGACTATCGCAAAACATACAACTCACTCCATGAATTGATTGCTACGGCATCTGTTATCAGCAGTCACAACTAGCAACACCAGTAGCAGCTGACTGCACGCAAAGAATAGGAATGTGCAGTGGGATTTACGTGAACTCGGCGCAAGGCAGATCTTTCCGACATAGGCTTGAGAATCTTACGGGAACACTTGTACTGTTTCTAAATTAAGTGTAGGCGTGGGAGGAGGGTGCTTCCTGCGCACTAATAACAGCACGCTTGTCAATTGTGGATGCTAATCATTCGCTTGTATCTTCCTAGACTCATCTGCTGGTTGTGAATTATTCCACTTGCATATGAAGGTGCGCATGTAGGTGTGTTAAAAATTCTGGAGGCACTGGGTATTGATCCCAGTACCTCTCGCATACTAAGCGAGCGCTCTACCATCTGAGCTACGACCGCCCCCCCGAAGACTATTGGCGCTACATACAGCCATATAGACGACACAGACCCTTGCACTCCCATTATTCAGCAGACAAACACTACTCTCTGTGTATCCGTTTGGGTGTCTTTCAGGTTTCGTGCATTCTGTATCGAATCGTAGTTGGCCAAAATGAAAATGGCACGTATAACGTCGAAAATAGAATTCGGACACCGCTCTTAGTAAGACCAACGTGTTGTCCACCCTCTAGACTTCAATGAGGTTAAGCCGCGATACCTAAGACAGATCTGCACTCGATGACACCTCGATAACAGCCGGTGCCCACACTTGCATCTTGCTCTCCTTACGTCAGTATACATCATATCAGTCTGTGACGCTGGCTTTGCAACATCTTGCGTGCCTTTAGGTTCGCCGCGACCAACACTTACCATGCACTGACCACAAAAAATGGAGGCGCCGTGGCTTGAACCCTGGACCTTTCACATGCCAAGCGAACGCTCTACCAACTGAGCTACGCCCATGCACGAGCAAACTGCGCTATTCCCCATTCTTTGCGACTCAGATGCGCACGGACACGATGGTTGGTTGGTTTGTAGCGGTGAAGGGAGCAGAGTACAAAGGCGCGGACCCGTTCATATACACAAAAGTTCCAAGTAGTTTCGATGCACTAGTATTACAAATGCAAATTCCGTCTGTTTTTAACGTCTTAAATTGAAAGAGCCGTCACAAATTGCTCCGTTTTCACTCATTGTAGACAATTATACAGCACCTGAGGTAACAAACACATCTCGAGCCCCATTGTGCACTACATTATTTATGCCAACTCAGTGCCTCGCTCTTTACTACTGTGTACCAATCTTGTCGTCCAACTGCAAAACACTGGGCCACAACAAGTTTCCGCGTCTCCATTGCACTGCGCATACTACGAAACGCTCCCCAAACTTGGCACTCACCCTCGCAGCCGACATTTCCGACTTTCCACGACGCTCACGCAAGTGACAGCATTATTTATAGTTCGACGTCGCGCCAAAGCGAATGAGCACAATTCGCCTACGGCTTAGGCCGCCCTCCTATTGTGGCTGCTCGGTGTCTGCAGGCAGCGAGGGTCTGCAAGCTTCCTGTGTTCGCACCTATGTCACCTGTGCTTGCTTGTCAGAGACAGACTATCGCAAAACATACAACTCACTCCATGAATTGATTGCTACGGCATCTGTTATCAGCAGTCACAACTAGCAACACCAGTAGCAGCTGACTGCACGCAAAGAATAGGAATGTGCAGTGGGATTTACGTGAACTCGGCGCAAGCTTGTATCTTGTATCTGCTGGCTGTGAATTATTCCACTTGCATATCGAGGTGCGCATGTAGGTGTGTTAAAAATTCTGGAGGCACTGGGTATTGATCCCAGTACCTCTCGCATACTAAGCGAGCGCTCTACCATCTGAGCTACGCCCGCACCCCCGAAGACTGATGGTTCTACATACAGCCATATTGACGACACAGACCCTTGCACTCCCATTATTCAGCAGACAAACACTACTCTCTATGTATCCGTTAGGGTGCTTTCAGGTTTCGTGCATTCTGTATCGAATCGTAGTTGGCCACAATGAAAGTGGCACGTATAACGTCGAAAATAGAATTCGGACACCGCTCTGAGTAAGACCAACGTGTTGTCCACCCTCTAGACTTCAATGAGGTTAAGCCGCGATACCTAAGACAGAACTGCACTCGGTGACACCTCGATAACAGCCGGTCCCCACACTTACATCTCGCTCTCCTTACGTCAGTATACATCATATCAGTCTGTGACGCTGGCTTTGCAACATCTTGCGTGCCTTTAGGTTCGCCGCGACCAACACTTACCATGCACTGACCACAAAAAATGGAGGCGCCGCGGCTTGAACCCTGGACCTTTCACATGCCAAGCGAACGCTCTACCAACTGCGCCCCATGCACGAGCAAAATGCACTATTCCCCATTCTTTGCGACTCAGATGCCCACGGACACGATGGTTGGTTGGTTTGTAGCGGTGAAGGGAGCAGAGTACAAAGGCGCGGACCCGTTCATATACACAAAAGTTCCAAGTAGTTTCGATGCTCTAGTATTACAAATGCAAATTCCGTCTGTTTTTAACGTCTTAAATTGAAAGAGCCGTCACAAATTGCTCCGTTTTCACTCCTTGTAGACAATTATACAGCACCTGAGGTAACAAACACATCTCGAGCCCCATTGTGCACTACATTATTTATGCCAACTCAGTGCCTCGCTCTTTACTACTGTGTACCAATCTTGTCGTCCAACTGCAAAACACTGGGCCACAACAAGTTTCCGCGTCTCCATTGCACTGCGCATACTACGAAACGCTCCCCAAACTTCGCACTCACCCTCGCAGCCGACTTTTCCGACTTTCCACGACGCTCACGCTAGTGACAGCATTATTTATAGTTCGACGTCGCGCCAAAGCGTATGAGTACATTTCGCCTACGGCTTAGGCCGCCCTCCTAGTGTGGCTGCTCGGTGTCTGCAGGCAGCGAGGGTCTGCAAGCTTCCTGTGTTCGCACCTATGTCACCTGTGCTTGCTTGTCAGAGACAGACTATCGCAAAACATATAACTCACTCCATGAATTGATTGCTACGGCATCTGTTATCAGCAGTCACAACTAGCAACACCAGTAGCAGCTGACTGCACGCAAAGAATAGGAATGTGCAGTGGGATTTACGTGAACTCGGCGCAAGGCAGATCTTTCCGACATAGGCTTGAGAATCTTACGGGAACACTTGTACTGTTTCTAAATTAAGTGTAGGCGTGGGAGGAGGGTGCTTCCTGCGCACTAATAACAGCACGCTTGTCAATTGTGGATGCTAATCATTCGCTTGTATCTTCCTAGACACATCTGCTGGTTGTGAATTACTCCACTTGCATATCAAGGTGCGCATGTAGGTGTGTTAAAAATTCTGGAGGCACTGGGTATTGATCCCAGTACCTCTCGCATACTAAGCGAGCGCTCTACCATCTGAGCTACGACCGCCCCCCCGAAGACTATTGGTGCTACATACAGCCATATAGACGACACAGACCCTTGCACTCCCATTATTCAGCAGACAAACACTACTCTCTATGTATCCGTTAGGGTGCTTTCAGGTTTCGTGCATTCTGTATCGAATCGTAGTTGGCCAAAATGAAAGTGGCACGTATAACGTCGAAAATAGAATTCGGACACCGCTCTTAGTAAGACCAACGTGTTGTCCACCCTCTAGACTTCAATGAGGTTAAGCCGCGATACCTAAGACAGATCTGCACTCGATGACACCTCGATAACAGCCGGTCCCCACACTTACATCTTGCTCTCCTTACGTCAGTAATCATCATATCAGTCTGTGACGCTGGCTTTGCAACATCTTGCGTGCCTTTAGGTTCGCCGCGACCAACACTTACCATGCACTGACCACAGAAAATGGAGGCGCCGCCGCTTGAACCCTGGACCTTTCACATGCCAAGCGAACGCTCTACCAACTGAGCTACGCCCCATGCACGAGCAAACTGCGCTATTCCCTATTCTTTGCGACTCAGATGCGCACGGACACGATGCTTAGTTGGTTTGTAGCGGTGAAGGGAGCAGAGTACAAAGGCGCGGACCCGTTATTATACACAAAAGTTCCAAGTAGTTTCAATGCTCTGGTATTACAAATGCAAATTCCGTCTGTTTTTAACGTCTTAAATTGAATGAGCCGTCACAAATTGCTCCGTTTTCACTCCTTGTAGACAATTATACAGCACCTGAGGTAACAAACACATCTCGAGCCCCATTGTGCAATACATTATTTATGCCAACTCAGTGCCTCGCTCTTTACTACTGTGTACCAATCTTGTCGTCCAACTGCAAAACACTGGGCCACAACAAGTTTCCGCGTCTCCATTGCACTGCGCATACTACGAAACGCTCCCCAAACTTGGCACTCACCCTCGCAGCCGACTTTTCCGACTTTCCACGACGCTCACGCATCGCTCACGCTAGTGACAGCATTATTTATAGTTCGACGTCGCGCCAAAGCGAATGAGCACAATTCGCCTACGGCTTAGGCCGCCCTCCTAGTGTGGCTGCTCGGTGTCTGCAGGCAGCGAGGGTCTGCAAGCTTCCTGTGTTCGCACCTATGTCACCTGTGCTTGCTTGTCAGAGACAGACTATCGCAAAACATACAACTCACTCCATGAATTGATTGCTACGGCATCTGTTATCAGCAGTCACAACTAGCAACAGCAGTAGCAGCTGACTGCACGCAAAGAATAGGAATGTGCAGTGGGATTTACGTGAACTCGGCGCAAGGCAGATCTTTCCGACATAGGCTTGAGAATCTTACGGGAACACTTGTACTGTTTCTGAATTAAGTGTAGGCGTGGGAGGAGGGTGCTTCCTGCGCACTAATAACAGCACGCTTGTCAATTGTGGATGCTAATCATTCGCTTGTATCTTCCTAGACACATCTGCTGGTTGTGAATTATTCCACTTGCATATCAAGGTGCGCATGTAGGTGTGTTAAAAATTCTGGAGGCATTGGGTATTGATCCCAGTATCTCTCGCATACTAAGCGAGCGCTCTACCATCTGAGCTACGACCGCCCCCCCGAAGACTATTGGTGCTACATACAGCCATATAGACGACACAGACCCTTGCACTCCCATTATTCAGCAGACAAACACTACTCTCTATGTATCCGTTTGGGTGTCTTTCAGGTTTCGTGCATTCTGTATCGAATCGTAGTTGGCCAAAATGAAAGTGGCACGTATAACGTCGAAAATAGAATTCGGACACCGCTCTTAGTAAGACCAACGTGTTGTCCACCCTCTAGACTTCAATGAGGTTAAGCCGCGATACCTAAGACAGATCTGCACTCGATGACACCTCGATAACAGCCGGTCCCCACACTTACATCTTGCTCTCCTTACGTCAGTATACATCATATCAGTCTGTGACGCTGGCTTTGCAACATCTTGCGTGCCTTTAGGTTCGCCGCGACCAACACTTACCATGCACTGACCACGAAAAAAGGAGGCGCCGCCGCTTGAACCCTGGACCTTTCACATGCCAAGCGAACGCTCTACCAACTGAGCTACGCCCCATGCACGAGCAAACTGCGCTATTCCCTATTCTTTGCGACTCAGATGCGCACGGACACGATGGTTGGTTGGTTTGTAGCGGTGAAGGGAGCAGAGTACAAAGGCGCGGACACGTTATTATACACAAAAGTTCCAAGTAGTTTCAATGCTCTGGTATTACAAATGCAAATTCCGTCTGTTTTTAACGTCTTAAATTGAAAGAGCCGTCACAAATTGCTCCGTTTTCACTCCTTGTCGACAATTATACAGCACCTGAGGTAACAAACACATCTCGAGCCCCATTGTGCACTACATTATTTATGCCAACTCAGTGCCTCGCTCTTTACTACTGTGTACCAATCTTGTCGTCCAACTGCAAAACACTGGGCCACAACAAGTTTCCGCGTCTCCATTGCACTGCGCATACTACGAAACGCTCCCCAAACTTGGCACTCACCCTCGCAGCCGACTTTTCCGACTTTCCACGACGCTCACGCAACGCTCACGCTAGTGACAGCATTATTTATAGTTCGACGTCGCGCCAAAGCGAATGAGCACAATTCGCCTACGGCTTAGGCCGCCCTCCTAGTGTGGCTGCTCGGTGTCTGCAGGCAGCGAGGGTCTGCAAGCTTCCTGTGTTCGCACCTATGTCACCTGTGCTTGCTTGTCAGAGACAGACTATCGCAAAACATACAACTCACTCCATGAATTGATTGCTACGGCATCTGTTATCAGCAGTCACAACTAGCAACACCAGTAGCAGCTGACTGCACGCAAAGAATAGGAATGTGCAGTGGGATTTACGTGAACTCGGCGCAAGCTTGTATCTTGTATCTGCTGGCTGTGAATTATTCCACTTGCATATCGAGGTGCGCATGTAGGTGTGTTAAAAATTCTGGAGGCACTGGGTATTGATCCCAGTACCTCTCGCATACTAAGCGAGCGCTCTACCATCTGAGCTACGCCCGCACCCCCGAAGACTGATGGTGCTACATACAGCCATATTGACGACACAGACCCTTGCACTCCCATTATTCAGCAGACAAACACTACTTTCTATGTATCCGTTAGGGTGCTTTCAGGTTTCGTGCATTCTGTATCGAATCGTAGTTGGCCACAATGAAAGTGGCACGTATAACGTCGAAAATAGAATTCGGACACCGCTCTGAGTAAGACCAAAGTGTTGTCCACCCTCTAGACTTCAATGAGGTTAAGCCGCGATACCTAAGACAGAACTGCACTCGGTGACACCTCGATAACAGCCGGTCCCCACACTTACATCTCGCTCTCCTTACGTCAGTATACATCATATCAGTCTGTGACGCTGGCTTTGCAACATCTTGCGTGCCTTTAGGTTCGCCGCGACCAACACTTACCATGCACTGACCACAAAAAATGGAGGCGCCGCGGCTTGAACCCTGGACCTTTCACATGCCAAGCGAACGCTCTACCAACTGCGCCCCATGCACGAGCAAAATGCACTATTCCCCATTCTTTGCGACTCAGATGCGCACCGACACGATGGTTGGTTGGTTTGTAGCGGTGAAGGGAGCAGAGTACAAAGGCGCGGACCCGTTCATATACACAAAAGTTCCAAGTAGTTTCGATGCTCTAGTATTACAAATGCAAATTCCGTCTGTTTTTAACGTCTTAAATTGAAAGAGCCGTCACAAATTGCTCCGTTTTCACTCCTTGTAGACAATTATACAGCACCTGAGGTAACAAACACATCTCGAGCCCCATTGTGCACTACATTATTTATGCCAACTCAGTGCGTCGCTCTTTACTACTGTGTACCAATCTTGTCGTCCAACTGCAAAACACTGGGCCACAACAAGTTTCCGCGTCTCCATTGCACTGCGCATACTACGAAACGCTCCCCAAACTTCGCACTCACCCTCGCAGCCGACTTTTCCGACTTTCCACGACGCTCACGCTAGTGACAGCATTATTTATAGTTCGACGTCGCGCCAAAGCGTATGAGTACATTTCGCCTACGGCTTAGGCCGCCCTCCTAGTGTGGCTGCTCGGTGTCTGCAGGCAGCGAGGGTCTGCAAGCTTCCTGTGTTCGCACCTATGTCACCTGTGCTTGCTTGTCAGAGACAGACTATCGCAAAACATATAACTCACTCCATGAATTGATTGCTACGGCATCTGTTATCAGCAGTCACAACTAGCAACACCAGTAGCAGCTGACTGCACGCAAAGAATAGGAATGTGCAGTGGGATTTACGTGAACTCGGCGCAAGGCAGATCTTTCCGACATAGGCTTGAGAATCTTACGGGAACACTTGTACTGTTTCTAAATTAAGTGTAGGCGTGGGAGGAGGGTGCTTCCTGCGCACTAATAACAGCACGCTTGTCAATTGTGGATGCTAATCATTCGCTTGTATCTTCCTAGACACATCTGCTGGTTGTGAATTACTCCACTTGCATATCAAGGTGCGCATGTAGGTGTGTTAAAAATTCTGGAGGCACTGGGTATTGATCCCAGTACCTCTCGCATACTAAGCGAGCGCTCTACCATCTGAGCTACGACCGCCCCCCTGAAGACTATTGGTGCTACATACAGCCATATAGACGACACAGACCCTTGCACTCCCATTATTCAGCAGACAAACACTACTCTCTATGTATCCGTTAGGGTGCTTTCAGGTTTCGTGCATTCTGTATCGAATCGTAGTTGGCCAAAATGAAAGTGGCACGTATAACGTCGAAAATAGAATTCGGACACCGCTCTTAGTAAGACCAACGTGTTGTCCACCCTCTAGACTTCAATGAGGTTAAGCCGCGATACCTAAGACAGATCTGCACTCGATGACACCTCGATAACAGCCGGTCCCCACACTTACATCTTGCTCTCCTTACGTCAGTAATCATCATATCAGTCTGTGACGCTGGCTTTGCAACATCTTGCGTGCCTTTAGGTTCGCCGCGACCAACACTTACCATGCACTGACCACAAAAAAAGGAGGCGCCGCCGCTTGAACCCTGGACCTTTCACATGCCAAGCGAACGCTCTACCAACTGAGCTACGCCCCATGCACGAGCAAACTGCGCTATTTCCTATTCTTTGCGACTCAGGTGCGCACGGACACGATGGTTGGTTGGTCTGTAGCGGTGAAGGGAGCAGAGTACAAAGGCGCGGACCCGTTCATATACACAAAAGTTCCAAGTAGTTTCGATGCTCTGGTATTACAAATGCAAATTCCGTCTGTTTTTAACGTCTTAAATTGAAAGAGCCGTCACAAATTGCTCCGTTTTCACTCCTTGTCGACAATTATACAGCACCTGAGGTAACAAACACATCTCGAGCCCCATTGTGCACTACATTATTTATGCCAACTCAGTGCCTCGCTCTTTACTACTGTGTACCAATCTTGTCGTCCAACTGCAAAACACTGGGCCACAACAAGTTTCCGCGTCTCCATTGCACTGCGCATACTACGAAACGCTCCCCAAACTTGGCACTCACCCTCGCAGCCGACTTTTCCGACTTTCCACGACGCTCACGCTAGTGACAGCATTATTTATAGTTCGACGTCGCGCCAAAGCGAATGAGCACAATTCGCCTACGGCTTAGGCCGCCCTCCTAGTGTGGCTGCTCGGTGTCTGCAGGCAGCGAGGGTCTGCAAGCTTCCTGTGTTCGCACCTATGTCACCTGTGCTTGCTTGTCAGAGACAGACTATCGCAAAACATACAACTCACTCCATGAATTGATTGCTACGGCATCTGTTATCAGCAGTCACAACTAGCAACACCAGAAGCAGCTGACTGCACGCAAAGAATAGGAATGTGCAGTGGGATTTACGTGAACTCGGCGCAAGCTTGTATCTTCCTAGACACATCTGCTGGCTGTGAATTATTCCACTTGCATATCGAGGTGCGCATGTAGGTGTGTTAAAAATTCTGGAGGCACTGGGTATTGATCCCAGTACCTCTCGCATACTAAGCGAGCGCTCTACCATCTGAGCTACGCCCGCCCCCCCGAAGACTGATGGTGCTACATACAGCCATATAGACGACACAGACCCTTGCACTCCCATTATTCAGCAGACAAACACTACTCTCTATGTATCCGTTAGGGTGCTTTCAGGTTTCGTGCATTCTGTATCGAATCGTAGTTGGCCACAATGAAAGTGGCACGTATAACGTCGAAAATAGAATTCGGACACCGCTCTGAGTAAGACCAACGTGTTGTCCACCCTCTAGAGTTCAATGAGGTTAAGCCGCGATACCTAAGACAGAACTGCACTCGGTGACACCTCGATAACAGCCGGTCCCCACACTTACATCTTGCTCTCCTTACGTCAGTATACATCATATTAGTCTGTGACGCTGGCTTTGCAACATCTTGCGTGCCTTTAGGTTCGCCGCGACCAACACTTACCATGCACTGACCACAAAAAATGGAGGCGCCGCGGCTTGAACCCTGGACCTTTCACATGCCAAGCGAACGCTCTACCAACTGAGCTACGCCCCATGCACGAGCAAACTGCGCTATTCCCCATTCTTTGCGACTCAGATGCGCACGGACACGATGGTTGGTTGGTTTGTAGCGGTGAAGGGAGCAGAGTACAAAGGCGCGGACTCGTTCATATACACAAAAGTTCCAAGTAGTTTCGATGCTCTAGTATTACAAATGCAAATTCCGTCTGTTTTTAACGTCTTAAATTGAAAGAGCCGTCACAAATTGCTCCGTTTTCACTCCTTGTAGACAATTATACAGCACCTGAGGTAACAAACACATCTCGAGCCCCATTGTGCACTACATTATTTATGCCAACTCAGTGCCTCGCTCTTTACTACTGTGTACCAATCTTGTCGTCCAACTGCAAAACACTGGGCCACAACAAGTTTCCGCGTCTCCATTGCACTGCGCATACTACGAAACGCTCCCCAAACTTGGCACTCACCCTCGCAGCCGACTTTTCCGACTTTCCACGACGCTCACGCTAGTGACAGCATTATTTATAGTTCGACGTCGCGCCAAAGCGAATGAGCACAATTCGCCTACGGCTTAGGCCGCCCTCCTAGTGTGGCTGCTCGGTGTCTGCAGGCAGCGAGGGTCTGCAAGCTTCCTGTGTTCGCACCTATGTCACCTGTGCTTGCTTGTCAGAGACAGACTATCGCAAAACATACAACTCACTCCATGAATTGATTGCTACGGCATCTGTTATCAGCAGTCACAACTAGCAACACCAGTAGCAGCTGACTGCACGCAAAGAATAGGAATGTGCAGTGGGATTTACGTGAACTCGGCGCAAGCTTGTATCTTCCTAGACACATCTGCTGGCTGTGAATTATTCCACTTGCATATCAAGGTGCGCATGTAGGTGTGTTAAAAATTATGGAGGCACTGGGTATTGATCCCAGTACCTCTCGCATACTAAGCGAGCGCTCTACCATCTGAGCTACGCCCGCCCCCCCCGAAGGCTGATGGTGCTACATACAGCCATATAGACGACACAGACCCTTGCACTCCCATTATTCAGCAGACAAACACTACTCTCTATGTATCCGTTAGGGTGCTTTCAGGTTTCGTGCATTCTGTATCGAATCGTAGTTGGCAACAATGAAAGTGGCACGTATAACGTCGAAAATAGAATTCGGACACCGCTCTGAGTAAGACCAACGTGTTGTCCACCCTCTAGACTTCAATGAGGTTAAGCCGCGATACCTAAGACAGAACTGCACTCGGTGACACCTCGATAACAGCCGGTCCCCACACTTACATCTTGCTCTCCTTACGTCAGTATACATCATATCAGTCTGTGACGCTGGCTTTGCAACATCTTGCGTGCCTTTAGGTTCGCCGCGACCAACACTTACCATGCACTGACCACAAAAAATGGAGGCGCCGCGGCTTGAACCCTGGACCTTTCACAGGCCAAGCGAACGCTCTACCAACTGAGCTACGCCCCATGCACGAGCAAACTGCGCTATTCCCCATTCTTTGCGACTCAGATGCCCACCGACACGATGGTTGGTTGGTTTGTAGCGGTGAAGGGAGCAGAGTACAAAGGCGCGGACCCGTTCATATACACAAAAGTTCCAAGTAGTTTCGATGCTCTGGTATTACAAATGCAAATTCCGTCTGTTTTTAACGTCTTAAATTGAAAGAGCCGTCACAAATTGCTCCGTTTTCACTCCTTGTAGACAATTATACAGCACCTGAGGTAACAAACACATCTCGAGCCCCATTGTGCACTACATTATTTATGCCAACTCAGTGCCTCGCCCTTTACTACTGTGTACCAATCTTGTCGTCCAACTGCAAAACACTGGGCCACAACAAGTTTCCGCGTCTCCATTGCACTGCGCATACTACGAAACGCTCCCCAAACTTGGCACTCACCCTCGCAGCCGACTTTTCCGACTTTCCACGACGCTCACGCTAGTGACAGCATTATTTATAGTTCGACGTCGCGCCAAACCGAATGAGCACATTTCGCCTACGGCTTAGGCCGCCCTCCTAGTGTGGCTGCTCCGTGTCTGCAGGCAGCGAGGGTCTGCAAGCTTCCTGTGTTCGCACCTATGTCACTTGTGCTTGCTTGTCAGAGACAGACTATCGCAAAACATACAACTCACTCCATGAATTGATTGCTACGGCATCTGTTATCAGCAGTCACAACTAGCAACACCAGTAGCAGCTGACTGCACGCAAAGAATAGGAATGTGCAGTGGGATTTACGTGAACTCAGCGCAAGGCAGATCTTTCCGACATAGGCTTGAGAATCTAACGGGAACACTTGTACTGTTTCTAAATTAAGTGTAGGCGTGGGAGGAGGGTGCTTCCTGCGCACTAATAACAGCACGCTTGTCAATTGTGGATGCTAATCATTCGCTTGTATCTTCCTAGACACATCTGCTGGTTGTGAATTACTCCACTTGCATATCAAGGTGCGCATGTAGGTGTGTTAAAAATTCTGGAGGCACTGGGTATTGATCCCAGTACCTCTCGCATACTAAGCGAGCGCTCTACCATCTGAGCTACGACCGCCCCCCCGAAGACTATTGGTGCTACATACAGCCATATAGACGACACAGACCCTTGCACTCCCATTATTCAGCAGACAAACACTACTCTCTATGTATCCGTTAGGGTGCTTTCAGGTTTCGTGCATTCTGTATCGAATCGTAGTTGGCCAAAATGAAAGTGGCACGTATAACGTCGAAAATAGAATTCGGACACCGCTCTTAGTAAGACCAACGTGTTGTCCACCCTCTAGACTTCAATGAGGTTAAGCCGCGATACCTAAGACAGATCTGCACTCGATGACACCTCGATAACAGCCGGTCCCCACACTTACATCTTGCTCTCCTTACGTCAGTAATCATCATATCAGTCTGTGACGCTGGCTTTGCAACATCTTGCGTGCCTTTAGGTTCGCCGCGACCAACACTTACCATGCACTGACCACAAAAAAAAGGAGGCGCCGCCGCTTGAACCCTGGACCTTTCACATGCCAAGCGAACGCTCTACCAACTGAGCTACGCCCCATGCACGAGCAAACTGCGCTATTTCCTATTCTTTGCGATTCAGGTGCGCACGGACACGATGGTTGGTTGGTCTGTAGCGGTGAAGGGAGCAGAGTACAAAGGCGCGGACCCGTTCATATACACAAAAGTTCCAAGTAGTTTCGATGCTCTGGTATTACAAATGCAAATTCCGTCTGTTTTTAACGTCTTAAATTGAAAGAGCCGTCACAAATTGCTCCGTTTTCACTCCTTGTCGACAATTATACAGCACCTGAGGTAACAAACACATCTCGAGCCCCATTGTGCACTACATTATTTATGCCAACTCAGTGCCTCGCTCTTTACTACTGTGTACCAATCTTGTCGTCCAACTGCAAAACACTGGGCCACAACAAGTTTCCGCGTCTCCATTGCACTGCGCATACTACGAAACGCTCCCCAAACTTGGCACTCACCCTCGCAGCCGACTTTTCCGACTTTCCACGACGCTCACGCTAGTGACAGCATTATTTATAGTTCGACGTCGCGCCAAAGCGAATGAGCACAATTCGCCTACGGCTTAGGCCGCCCTCCTAGTGTGGCTGCTCGGTGTCTGCAGGCAGCGAGGGTCTGCAAGCTTCCTGTGTTCGCACCTATGTCACCTGTGCTTGCTTGTCAGAGACAGACTATCGCAAAACATACAACTCACTCCATGAATTGATTGCTACGGCATCTGTTATCAGCAGTCACAACTAGCAACACCAGTAGCAGCTGACTGCACGCAAAGAATAGGAATGTGCAGTGGGATTTACGTGAACTCGGCGCAAGCTTGTATCTTCCTAGACACATCTGCTGGCTGTGAATTATTCCACTTGCATATCGAGGTGCGCATGTAGGTGTGTTAAAAATTCTGGAGGCACTGGGTATTGATCCCAGTACCTCTCGCATACTAAGCGAGCGCTCTACCATCTGAGCTACGCCCGCCCCCCCGAAGACTGATGGTGCTACATACAGCCATATAGACGACACAGACCCTTGCACTCCCATTATTCAGCAGACAAACACTACTCTCTATGTATCCGTTAGGGTGCTTTCAGGTTTCGTGCATTCTGTATCGAATCGTAGTTGGCCACAATGAAAGTGGCACGTATAACGTCGAAAATAGAATTCGGACACCGCTCTGAGTAAGACCAACGTGTTGTCCACCCTCTAGAGTTCAATGAGGTTAAGCCGCGATACCTAAGACAGAACTGCACTCGGTGACACCTCGATAACAGCCGGTCCCCACACTTACATCTTGCTCTCCTTACGTCAGTATACATCATATTAGTCTGTGACGCTGGCTTTGCAACATCTTGCGTGCCTTTAGGTTCGCCGCGACCAACACTTACCATGCACTGACCACAAAAAATGGAGGCGCCGCCGCTTGAACCCTGGACCTTTCACATGCCAAGCGAACGCTCTACCAACTGAGCTACGCCCCATGCACGAGCAAACTGCGCTATTCCCCATTCTTTGCGACTCAGATGCGCACCGACACGATGGTTGGTTGGTTTGTAGCGGTGAAGGGAGCAGAGTACAAAGGCGCGGACCCGTTCATATACACAAAAGTTCCAAGTAGTTTCGATGCTCTGGTATTACAAATGCAAATTCCGTCTGTTTTTAACGTCTTAAATTGAAAGAGCCGTCACAAATTGCTCCGTTTTCACTCCTTGTAGACAATTATACAGCACCTGAGGTAACAAACACATCTCGAGCCCCATTGTGCACTACATTATTTATGCCAACTCAGTGCCTCGCCCTTTACTACTGTGTACCAATCTTGTCGTCCAACTGCAAAACACTGGGCCACAACAAGTTTCCGCGTCTCCATTGCACTGCGCATACTACGAAACGCTCCCCAAACTTGGCACTCACCCTCGCAGCCGACTTTTCCGACTTTCCACGACGCTCACGCATCGCTCACGCTAGTGACAGCATTATTTATAGTTCGACGTCGCGCCAAAGCGAATGAGCACAATTCGCCTACGGCTTAGGCCGCCCTCCTAGTGTGGCTGCTCGGTGTCTGCAGGCAGCGAGGGTCTGCAAGCTTCCTGTGTTCGCACCTATGTCACCTGTGCTTGCTTGTCAGAGACAGACTATCGCAAAACATGCAACTCACTCCATGAATTGATTGCTACGGCATCTGTTATCAGCAGTCACAACTAGCAACACCAGTAGCAGCTGACTGCACGCAAAGAATAGGAATGTGCAGTGGGATTTACGTGAACTCGGCGCAAGGCAGATCTTTCCGACATAGGCTTGAGAATCTTACGGGAACACTTGTACTGTTTCTAAATTAAGTGTAGGCGTGGGAGGAGGGTGCTTCCCGCGCACTAATAACAGCACGCTTGTCAATTGTGGATGCTAATCATTTGCTTGTATCTTCCTAGACACATCTGCTGGTTGTGAATTATTCCACTTGCATCTCAAGGTGCGCATGTAGGTGTGTTAAAAATTCTGGAGGCACTGGGTATTGATCCCAGTACCTCTCGCATACTAAGCGAGCGCTCTACCGTCTGAGCTACGACAGCCCCCTCGAAGACTATTGGTGCTACATACAGCCATATAGACGACACAGACCCTTGCACTCCCATTATTCAGCAGACAAACACTACTCTCTATGTATCCGTTTGGGTGTCTTTCAGGTTTCGTGCATTCTGTATCGAATCGTAGTTGGCCAAAATGAAAGTGGCACGTATAACGTCGAAAATAGAATTCGGACACCGCTCTTAGTAAGACCAACGTGTTGTCCACCCTCTAGACTTCAATGAGGTTAAGCCGCGATACCTAAGACAGATCTGCACTCGATGACTCCTCGATAACAGCCGGTCCCCACACTTACATCTTGCTCTCCTTACGTCAGTATACATCATATCAGTCTGTGACGCTGGCTTTGCAACATCTTGCGTGCCTTTAGGTTCGCCGCGACCAACACTTACCATGCACTGACCACAAAAAATGGAGGCGCCGCCGCTTGAACCCTGGACCTTTCACATGCCAAGCGAACGCTCTACCAACTGAGCTACGCCCCATGCACGAGCAAACTGCGCTATTCCCCATTCTTTGCGACTCAGATGCGCACGGACACGATGGTTGGTTGGTTTGTAGCGGTGAAGGGAGCAGAGTACAAAGGCGCGGACCCGTTCATATACACAAAAGTTCCAAGTAGTTTCGATGCTCTGGTATTACAAATGCAAATTCCGTCTGTTTTTAACGTCTTAAATTGAAAGAGCCGTCACAAATTGCTCCGTTTTCACTCCTTGTAGACAATTATACAGCACCTGAGGTAACAAACACATCTCGAGCCCCATTGTGCACTACATTATTTATGCCAACTCAGTGCCTCGCTCTTTACTACTGTGTACCAATCTTGTCGTCCAACTGCAAAACACTGGGCCACAACAAGTTTCCGCGTCTCCATTGCACTGCGCATACTACGAAACGCTCCCCAAACTTGGCACTCACCCTCGCAGCCGACTTTTCCGACTTTCCACGACGCTCACGCTAGTGACAGCATTATTTATAGTTCGACGTCGCGCCAAAGCGTATGAGTACATTTCGCCTACGGCTTAGGCCGCCCTCCTAGTGTGGCTGCTCGGTGTCTGCAGGCAGCGAGGGTCTGCAAGCTTCCTGTGTTCGCACCTATGTCACCTGTGCTTGCTTGTCAGAGACAGACTATCGCAAAACATATAACTCACTCCATGAATTGATTGCTACGGCATCTGTTATCAGCAGTCACAACTAGCAACACCAGTAGCAGCTGACTGCACGCAAAGAATAGGAATGTGCAGTGGGATTTACGTGAACTCGGCGCAAGGCAGATCTTTCCGACATAGGCTTGAGAATCTTACGGGAACACTTGTACTGTTTCTAAATTAAGTGTAGGCGTGCTAGGAGGGTGCTTCCTGCGCACTAATAACAGCACGCTTGTCAATTGTGGATGCTAATCATTCGCTTGTATCTTCCTAGACACATCTGCTGGTTGTGAATTACTCCACTTGCATATCAAGGTGCGCATGTAGGTGTGTTAAAAATTCTGGAGGCACTGGGTATTGATCCCAGTACCTCTCGCATACTAAGCGAGCGCTCTACCATCTGAGCTACGACCGCCCCCCCGAAGACTATTGGTGCTACATACAGCCATATAGACGACACAGACCCTTGCACTCCCATTATTCAGCAGACAAACACTACTCTCTATGTATCCGTTAGGGTGCTTTCAGGTTTCGTGCATTCTGTATCGAATCGTAGTTGGCCAAAATGAAAGTGGCACGTATAACGTCGAAAATAGAATTCGGACACCGCTCTTAGTAAGACCAACGTGTTGTCCACCCTCTAGACTTCAATGAGGTTAAGCCGCGATACCTAAGACAGATCTGCACTCGATGACACCTCGATAACAGCCGGTCCCCACACTTACATCTTGCTCTCCTTACGTCAGTAATCATCATATCAGTCTGTGACGCTGGCTTTGCAACATCTTGCGTCCTTTAGGTTCGCCGCGACCAACACTTACCATGCACTGACCACAAAAAAAGGAGGCGCCGCCGCTTGAACCCTGGACCTTTCACATGCCAAGCGAACGCTCTACCAACTGAGCTACGCCCCATGCACGAGCAAACTGCGCTATTTCCTATTCTTTGCGATTCAGGTGCGCACGGACACGATGGTTGGTTGGTCTGTAGCGGTGAAGGGAGCAGAGTACAAAGGCGCGGACCCGTTCATATACACAAAAGTTCCAAGTAGTTTCGATGCTCTGGTATTACAAATGCAAATTCCGTCTGTTTTTAACGTCTTAAATTGAAAGAGCCGTCACAAATTGCTCCGTTTTCACTCCTTGTCGACAATTATACAGCACCTGAGGTAACAAACACATCTCGAGCCCCATTGTGCACTACATTATTTATGCCAACTCAGTGCCTCGCTCTTTACTACTGTGTACCAATCTTGTCGTCCAACTGCAAAACACTGGGCCACAACAAGTTTCCGCGTCTCCATTGCACTGCGCATACTACGAAACGCTCCCCAAACTTGGCACTCACCCTCGCAGCCGACTTTTCCGACTTTCCACGACGCTCACGCTAGTGACAGCATTATTTATAGTTCGACGTCGCGCCAAAGCGAATGAGCACAATTCGCCTACGGCTTAGGCCGCCCTCCTAGTGTGGCTGCTCGGTGTCTGCAGGCAGCGAGGGTCTGCAAGCTTCCTGTGTTCGCACCTATGTCACCTGTGCTTGCTTGTCAGAGACAGACTATCGCAAAACATACAACTCACTCCATGAATTGATTGCTACGGCATCTGTTATCAGCAGTCACAACTAGCAACACCAGTAGCAGCTGACTGCACGCAAAGAATAGGAATGTGCAGTGGGATTTACGTGAACTCGGCGCAAGCTTGTATCTTCCTAGACACATCTGCTGGCTGTGAATTATTCCACTTGCATATCGAGGTGCGCATGTAGGTGTGTTAAAAATTCTGGAGGCACTGGGTATTGATCCCAGTACCTCTCGCATACTAAGCGAGCGCTCTACCATCTGAGCTACGCCCGCCCCCCCGAAGACTGATGGTGCTACATACAGCCATATAGACGACACAGACCCTTGCACTCCCATTATTCAGCAGACAAACACTACTCTCTATGTATCCGTTAGGGTGCTTTCAGGTTTCGTGCATTCTGTATCGAATCGTAGTTGGCCACAATGAAAGTGGCACGTATAACGTCGAAAATAGAATTCGGACACCGCTCTGAGTAAGACCAACGTGTTGTCCACCCTCTAGAGTTCAATGAGGTTAAGCCGCGATACCTAAGACAGAACTGCACTCGGTGACACCTCGATAACAGCCGGTCCCCACACTTACATCTTGCTCTCCTTACGTCAGTATACATCATATTAGTCTGTGACGCTGGCTTTGCAACATCTTGCGTGCCTTTAGGTTCGCCGCGACCAACACTTACCATGCACTGACCACAAAAAATGGAGGCGCCGCCGCTTGAACCCTGGACCTTTCACATGCCAAGCGAACGCTCTACCAACTGAGCTACGCCCCATGCACGAGCAAACTGCGCTATTCCCCATTCTTTGCGACTCAGATGCGCACCGACACGATGGTTGGTTGGTTTGTAGCGGTGAAGGGAGCAGAGTACAAAGGCGCGGACCCGTTCATATACACAAAAGTTCCAAGTAGTTTCGATGCTCTGGTATTACAAATGCAAATTCCGTCTGTTTTTAACGTCTTAAATTGAAAGAGCCGTCACAAATTGCTCCGTTTTCACTCCTTGTAGACAATTATACAGCACCTGAGGTAACAAACACATCTCGAGCCCCATTGTGCACTACATTATTTATGCCAACTCAGTGCCTCGCCCTTTACTACTGTGTACCAATCTTGTCGTCCAACTGCAAAACACTGGGCCACAACAAGTTTCCGCGTCTCCATTGCACTGCGCATACTACGAAACGCTCCCCAAACTTGGCACTCACCCTCGCAGCCGACTTTTCCGACTTTCCACGACGCTCACGCATCGCTCACGCTAGTGACAGCATTATTTATAGTTCGACGTCGCGCCAAAGCGAATGAGCACAATTCGCCTACGGCTTAGGCCGCCCTCCTAGTGTGGCTGCTCGGTGTCTGCAGGCAGCGAGGGTCTGCAAGCTTCCTGTGTTCGCACCTATGTCACCTGTGCTTGCTTGTCAGAGACAGACTATCGCAAAACATGCAACTCACTCCATGAATTGATTGCTACGGCATCTGTTATCAGCAGTCACAACTAGCAACACCAGTAGCAGCTGACTGCACGCAAAGAATAGGAATGTGCAGTGGGATTTACGTGAACTCGGCGCAAGGCAGATCTTTCCGACATAGGCTTGAGAATCTTACGGGAACACTTGTACTGTTTCTAAATTAAGTGTAGGCGTGGGAGGAGGGTGCTTCCCGCGCACTAATAACAGCACGCTTGTCAATTGTGGATGCTAATCATTTGCTTGTATCTTCCTAGACACATCTGCTGGTTGTGAATTATTCCACTTGCATCTCAAGGTGCGCATGTAGGTGTGTTAAAAATTCTGGAGGCACTGGGTATTGATCCCAGTACCTCTCGCATACTAAGCGAGCGCTCTACCGTCTGAGCTACGACAGCCCCCTCGAAGACTATTGGTGCTACATACAGCCATATAGACGACACAGACCCTTGCACTCCCATTATTCAGCAGACAAACACTACTCTCTATGTATCCGTTTGGGTGTCTTTCAGGTTTCGTGCATTCTGTATCGAATCGTAGTTGGCCAAAATGAAAGTGGCACGTATAACGTCGAAAATAGAATTCGGACACCGCTCTTAGTAAGACCAACGTGTTGTCCACCCTCTAGACTTCAATGAGGTTAAGCCGCGATACCTAAGACAGATCTGCACTCGATGACTCCTCGATAACAGCCGGTCCCCACACTTACATCTTGCTCTCCTTACGTCAGTATACATCATATCAGTCTGTGACGCTGGCTTTGCAACATCTTGCGTGCCTTTAGGTTCGCCGCGACCAACACTTACCATGCACTGACCACAAAAAATGGAGGCGCCGCCGCTTGAACCCTGGACCTTTCACATGCCAAGCGAACGCTCTACCAACTGAGCTACGCCCCATGCACGAGCAAACTGCGCTATTCCCCATTCTTTGCGACTCAGATGCGCACGGACACGATGGTTGGTTGGTTTGTAGCGGTGAAGGGAGCAGAGTACAAAGGCGCGGACCCGTTCATATACACAAAAGTTCCAAGTAGTTTCGATGCTCTAGTATTACAAATGCAAATTCCGTCTGTTTTTAACGTCTTAAATTGAAAGAGCCGTCACAAATTGCTCCGTTTTCACTCCTTGTAGACAATTATACAGCACCTGAGGTAACAAACACATCTCGAGCCCCATTGTGCACTACATTATTTATGCCAACTCAGTGCCTCGCTCTTTACTACTGTGTACCAATCTTGTCGTCCAACTGCAAAACACTGGGCCACAACAAGTTTCCGCGTCTCCATTGCACTGCGCATACTACGAAACGCTCCCCAAACTTGGCACTCACCCTCGCAGCCGACTTTTCCGACTTTCCACGACGCTCACGCAACGCTCACGCTAGTGACAGCATTATTTATAGTTCGACGTCGCGCCAAAGCGAATGAGTACATTTCGCCTACGGCTTAGGCCGCCCTCCTAGTGTGGCTGCTCGGTGTCTGCAGGCAGCGAGGGTCTGCAAGCTTCCTGTGTTCGCACCTATGTCACCTGTGCTTGCTTGTCAGAGACAGACTATCGCAAAACATACAACTCACTCCATGAATTGATTGCTACGGCATCTGTTATCAGCAGTCACAACTAGCAACACCAGTAGCAGCTGACTGCACGCAAAGAATAGGAATGTGCAGTGGGAATTACGTGAACTCGGCGCAAGGCAGATCTTTCCGACATAGGCTTGAGAATCTTACGGGAACACTTGTACTGTTTCTAAATTAAGTGTAGGCGTGGGAGGAGGGTGCTTCCCGCGCACTAATAACAGCACGCTTGTCAATTGTGGATGCTAATCATTTGCTTGTATCTTCCTAGACACATCTGCTGGTTGTGAATTATTCCACTTGCATCTCAAGGTGCGCATGTAGGTGTGTTAAAAATTCTGGAAGCACTGGGTATTGATCCCAGTACCTCTCGCATACTAAGCGAGCGCTCTACCATCTGAGCTACGACAGCCCCCTCGAAGACTATTGGTGCTACATACAGCCATATAGACGACACAGACCCTTGCACTCCCATTATTCAGCAGACAAACACTACTCTCTATGTATCCGTTTGGGTGTCTTTCAGGTTTCGTGCATTCTGTATCAAATCGTAGTTGGCCAAAATGAAAGTGGCACGTATAACGTCGAAAATAGAATTCGGACACCGCTCTGAGTAAGACCAACGTGTTGTCCACCCTCTAGACTTCAATGAGGTTAAGCCGCGATACCTAAGACAGATCTGCACTCGATGACTCCTCGATAACAGCCGGTCCCCACACTTACATCTTGCTCTCCTTACGTCAGTATACATCATATCAGTCTGTGACGCTGGCTTTGCAACATCTTGCGTGCCTTTAGGTTCGCCGCGACCAACACTTACCATGCACTGACCACAAAAAATGGAGGCGCCGCCGCTTGAACCCTGGACCTTTCACACGCCAAGCGAACGCTCTACCAACTGAGCTACGCCCCATGCACGAGCAAACTGCGCTATTCCCCATTCTTTGCGACTCAGATGCGCACGGACACGATGGTTGGTTGGTTTGTAGCGGTGAAGGGAGCAGAGTACAAAGGCGCGGACCCGTTCATATACACAAAAGTTCCAAGTAGTTTCGATGCTCTAGTATTACAAATGCAAATTCCGTCTGTTTTTAACGTCTTAAATTGAAAGAGCCGTCACAAATTGCTCCGTTTTCACTCCTTGTAGACAATTATACAGCACCTGAGGTAACAAACACATCTCGAGCCCCATTGTGCACTACATTATTTATGCCAACTCAGTGCCTCGCTCTTTACTACTGTGTACCAATCTTGTCGTCCAACTGCAAAACACTGGGCCACAACAAGTTTCCGCGTCTCCATTGCACTGCGCATACTACGAAACGCTCCCCAAACTTGGCACTCACCCTCGCAGCCGACTTTTCCGACTTTCCACGACGCTCACGCTAGTGACAGCATTATTTATAGTTCGACGTCGCGCCAAAGCGAATGAGTACATTTCGCCTACGGCTTAGGCCGCCCTCCTAGTGTGGCTGCTCGGTGTCTGCAGGCAGCGAGGGTCTGCAAGCTTCCTGTGTTCGCACCTATGTCACCTGTGCTTGCTTGTCAGAGACAGACTATCGCAAAACATACAACTCACTCCATGAATTGATTGCTACGGCATCTGTTATCAGCAGTCACAACTAGCAACACCAGTAGCAGCTGACTGCACGCAAAGAATAGGAATGTGCAGTGGGATTTACGTGAACTCGGCGCAAGGCAGATCTTTCCGACATAGGCTTGAGAATCTTACGGGAACACTTGTACTGTTTCTAAATTAAGTGTAGGCGTGGGAGGAGGGTGCTTCCTGCGCACTAATAACAGCACGCTTGTCAATTGTGGATGCTAATCATTTGCTTGTATCTTCCTAGACACATCTGCTGGTTGTGAATTATTCCACTTGCATATCAAGGTGCGCATGTAGGTGTGTTAAAAATTCTGGAGGCACTGGGTATTGATCCCAGTACCTCTCGCATACTAAGCGAGCGCTCTACCATCTGAGCTACGACCGCCCCCCCGAAGACTATTGGTGCTACATACAGCCATATAGACGACACAGACCCTTGCACTCCCATTATTCAGCAGACAAACACTACTCTCTATGTATCCGTTTGGGTGTCTTTCAGGTTTCGTGCATTCTGTATCGAATCGTAGTTGGCCAAAATGAAAGTGGCACGTATAACGTCGAAAATAGAATTCGGACACCGCTCTTAGTAAGACCAACGTGTTGTCCACCCTCTAGACTTCAATGAGGTTAAGCCGCGATACCTAAGACAGATCTGCACTCGATGACTCCTCGATAACAGCCGGTCCCCACACTTACATCTTGCTCTCCTTACGTCAGTATACATCATATCAGTCTGTGACGCTGGCTTAGCAACATCTTGCGTGCCTTTAGGTTCGCCGCGACCAACACTTACCATGCACTGACCACAAAAAATGGAGGCGCCGCCGCTTGAACCCTGGACCTTTCACATGCCAAGCGAACGCTCTACCAACTGAGCTACGCCCCATGCACGAGCAAACTGCGCTATTCCCCATTCTTTGCGACTCAGATGCGCACGGACACGATGGTTGGTTGGTTTGTAGCGGTGAAGGGAGCAGAGTACAAAGGCGCGGACCCGTTCATATACACAAAAGTTCCAAGTAGTTTCGATGCTCTGGTATTACAAATGAAAATTCCGTCTGTTTTTAACGTCTTAAATTGAAAGAGCCGTCACAAATTGCTCCGTTTTCACTCCTTGTCGACAATTATACAGCACCTGAGGTAACAAACACATCTCGAGCCCCATTGTGCACTACATTATTTATGCCAACTCAGTGCCTCGCTCTTTACTACTGTGTACCAATCTTGTCGTCCAACTGCAAAACACTGGGCCACAACAAGTTTCCGCGTCTCCATTGCACTGCGCATACTACGAAACGCTCCCCAAACTTGGCACTCAGCCTCGCAGCCGACTTTCTACGACGCTCACGCAACGCTCACGCTAGTGACAGCATTATTTATAGTTCGACGTCGCGCCAAAGCGAATGAGCACAATTCGCCTACGGCTTAGGCCGCCCTCCTAGTGTGGCAGCTCGGTGTCTGCAGGCAGCGAGGGTCTGCAAGCTTCCTGTGTTCGCACCTATGTCACCTGTGCTTGCTTGTCAGAGACAGACTATCGCAAAACATACAACTCACTCCATGAATTGATTGCTACGGCATCTGTTATCAGCAGTCACAACTAGCAACACCAGTAGCAGCTGACTGCACGCAAAGAATAGGAATGTGCAGTGGGAATTACGTGAACTCGGCGCAAGGCAGATCTTTCCGACATAGGCTTGAGAATCTTACGGGAACACTTGTACTGTTTCTAAATTAAGTGTAGGCGTGGGAGGAGGGTGCTTCCCGCGCACTAATAACAGCACGCTTGTCAATTGTGGATGCTAATCATTTGCTTGTATCTTCCTAGACACATCTGCTGGTTGTGAATTATTCCACTTGCATCTCAAGGTGCGCATGTAGGTGTGTTAAAAATTCTGGAGGCACTGGGTATTGATCCCAGTACCTCTCGCATACTAAGCGAGCGCTCTACCATCTGAGCTACGACAGCCCCCTCGAAGACTATTGGTGCTACATACAGCCATATAGACGACACAGACCCTTGCACTCCCATTATTCAGCAGACAAACACTACTCTCTATGTATCCGTTTGGGTGTCTTTCAGGTTTCGTGCATTCTGTATCAAATCGTAGTTGGCCAAAATGAAAGTGGCACGTATAACGTCGAAAATAGAATTCGGACACCGCTCTTAGTAAGACCAACGTGTTGTCCACCCTCTAGACTTCAATGAGGTTAAGCCGCGATACCTAAGACAGATCTGCACTCGATGACTCCTCGATAACAGCCGGTCCCCACACTTACATCTTGCTCTCCTTACGTCAGTATACATCATATCAGTCTGTGACGCTGGCTTTGCAACATCTTGCGTGCCTTTAGGTTCGCCGCGACCAACACTTACCATGCACTGACCACAAAAAATGGAGGCGCCGCCGCTTGAACCCTGGACCTTTCACACGCAAAGCGAACGCTCTACCAACTGAGCTACGCCCCATGCACGAGCATACTGCGCTATTCCCCATTCTTTGCGACTCAGATGCGCACGGACACGATGGTTGGTTGGTTTGTAGCGGTGAAGGGAGCAGAGTACAAAGGCGCGGACCCGTTCATATACACAAAAGTTCCAAGTAGTTTCGATGCTCTAGTATTACAAATGCAAATTCCGTCTGTTTTTAACGTCTTAAATTGAAAGAGCCGTCACAAATTGCTCCGTTTTCACTCCTTGTAGACAATTATACAGCACCTGAGGTAACAAACACATCTCGAGCCCCATTGTGCACTACATTATTTATGCCAACTCAGTGCCTCGCTCTTTACTACTGTGTACCAATCTTGTCGTCCAACTGCAAAACACTGGGCCACAACAAGTTTCCGCGTCTCCATTGCACTGCGCATACTACGAAACGCTCCCCAAACTTGGCACTCACCCTCGCAGCCGACTTTTCCGACTTTCCACGACGCTCACGCTAGTGACAGCATTATTTATAGTTCGACGTCGCGCCAAAGCGTATGAGTACATTTCGCCTACGGCTTAGGCCGCCCTCCTAGTGTGGCTGCTCGGTGTCTGCAGGCAGCGAGGGTCTGCAAGCTTCCTGTGTTCGCACCTATGTCACCTGTGCTTGCTTGTCAGAGACAGACTATCGCAAAACATATAACTCACTCCATGAATTGATTGCTACGGCATCTGTTATCAGCAGTCACAACTAGCAACACCAGTAGCAGCTGACTGCACGCAAAGAATAGGAATGTGCAGTGGGATTTACGTGAACTCGGCGCAAGGCAGATCTTTCCGACATAGGCTTGAGAATCTTACGGGAACACTTGTACTGTTTCTAAATTAAGTGTAGGCGTGCTAGGAGGGTGCTTCCTGCGCACTAATAACAGCACGCTTGTCAATTGTGGATGCTAATCATTCGCTTGTATCTTCCTAGACACATCTGCTGGTTGTGAATTACTCCACTTGCATATCAAGGTGCGCATGTAGGTGTGTTAAAAATTCTGGAGGCACTGGGTATTGATCCCAGTACCTCTCGCATACTAAGCGAGCGCTCTACCATCTGAGCTACGACCGCCCCCCCGAAGACTATTGGTGCTACATACAGCCATATAGACGACACAGACCCTTGCACTCCCATTATTCAGCAGACAAACACTACTCTCTATGTATCCGTTAGGGTGCTTTCAGGTTTCGTGCATTCTGTATCGAATCGTAGTTGGCCAAAATGAAAGTGGCACGTATAACGTCGAAAATAGAATTCGGACACCGCTCTTAGTAAGACCAACGTGTTGTCCACCCTCTAGACTTCAATGAGGTTAAGCCGCGATACCTAAGACAGATCTGCACTCGATGACACCTCGATAACAGCCGGTCCCCACACTTACATCTTGCTCTCCTTACGTCAGTAATCATCATATCAGTCTGTGACGCTGGCTTTGCAACATCTTGCGTCCTTTAGGTTCGCCGCGACCAACACTTACCATGCACTGACCACAAAAAAAGGAGGCGCCGCCGCTTGAACCCTGGACCTTTCACATGCCAAGCGAACGCTCTACCAACTGAGCTACGCCCCATGCACGAGCAAACTGCGCTATTTCCTATTCTTTGCGATTCAGGTGCGCACGGACACGATGGTTGGTTGGTCTGTAGCGGTGAAGGGAGCAGAGTACAAAGGCGCGGACCCGTTCATATACACAAAAGTTCCAAGTAGTTTCGATGCTCTGGTATTACAAATGCAAATTCCGTCTGTTTTTAACGTCTTAAATTGAAAGAGCCGTCACAAATTGCTCCGTTTTCACTCCTTGTCGACAATTATACAGCACCTGAGGTAACAAACACATCTCGAGCCCCATTGTGCACTACATTATTTATGCCAACTCAGTGCCTCGCTCTTTACTACTGTGTACCAATCTTGTCGTCCAACTGCAAAACACTGGGCCACAACAAGTTTCCGCGTCTCCATTGCACTGCGCATACTACGAAACGCTCCCCAAACTTGGCACTCACCCTCGCAGCCGACTTTTCCGACTTTCCACGACGCTCACGCTAGTGACAGCATTATTTATAGTTCGACGTCGCGCCAAAGCGAATGAGCACAATTCGCCTACGGCTTAGGCCGCCCTCCTAGTGTGGCTGCTCGGTGTCTGCAGGCAGCGAGGGTCTGCAAGCTTCCTGTGTTCGCACCTATGTCACCTGTGCTTGCTTGTCAGAGACAGACTATCGCAAAACATACAACTCACTCCATGAATTGATTGCTACGGCATCTGTTATCAGCAGTCACAACTAGCAACACCAGTAGCAGCTGACTGCACGCAAAGAATAGGAATGTGCAGTGGGATTTACGTGAACTCGGCGCAAGCTTGTATCTTCCTAGACACATCTGCTGGCTGTGAATTATTCCACTTGCATATCGAGGTGCGCATGTAGGTGTGTTAAAAATTCTGGAGGCACTGGGTATTGATCCCAGTACCTCTCGCATACTAAGCGAGCGCTCTACCATCTGAGCTACGCCCGCCCCCCCGAAGACTGATGGTGCTACATACAGCCATATAGACGACACAGACCCTTGCACTCCCATTATTCAGCAGACAAACACTACTCTCTATGTATCCGTTAGGGTGCTTTCAGGTTTCGTGCATTCTGTATCGAATCGTAGTTGGCCACAATGAAAGTGGCACGTATAACGTCGAAAATAGAATTCGGACACCGCTCTGAGTAAGACCAACGTGTTGTCCACCCTCTAGAGTTCAATGAGGTTAAGCCGCGATACCTAAGACAGAACTGCACTCGGTGACACCTCGATAACAGCCGGTCCCCACACTTACATCTTGCTCTCCTTACGTCAGTATACATCATATTAGTCTGTGACGCTGGCTTTGCAACATCTTGCGTGCCTTTAGGTTCGCCGCGACCAACACTTACCATGCACTGACCACAAAAAATGGAGGCGCCGCCGCTTGAACCCTGGACCTTTCACATGCCAAGCGAACGCTCTACCAACTGAGCTACGCCCCATGCACGAGCAAACTGCGCTATTCCCCATTCTTTGCGACTCAGATGCGCACCGACACGATGGTTGGTTGGTTTGTAGCGGTGAAGGGAGCAGAGTACAAAGGCGCGGACCCGTTCATATACACAAAAGTTCCAAGTAGTTTCGATGCTCTGGTATTACAAATGCAAATTCCGTCTGTTTTTAACGTCTTAAATTGAAAGAGCCGTCACAAATTGCTCCGTTTTCACTCCTTGTAGACAATTATACAGCACCTGAGGTAACAAACACATCTCGAGCCCCATTGTGCACTACATTATTTATGCCAACTCAGTGCCTCGCCCTTTACTACTGTGTACCAATCTTGTCGTCCAACTGCAAAACACTGGGCCACAACAAGTTTCCGCGTCTCCATTGCACTGCGCATACTACGAAACGCTCCCCAAACTTGGCACTCACCCTCGCAGCCGACTTTTCCGACTTTCCACGACGCTCACGCATCGCTCACGCTAGTGACAGCATTATTTATAGTTCGACGTCGCGCCAAAGCGAATGAGCACAATTCGCCTACGGCTTAGGCCGCCCTCCTAGTGTGGCTGCTCGGTGTCTGCAGGCAGCGAGGGTCTGCAAGCTTCCTGTGTTCGCACCTATGTCACCTGTGCTTGCTTGTCAGAGACAGACTATCGCAAAACATGCAACTCACTCCATGAATTGATTGCTACGGCATCTGTTATCAGCAGTCACAACTAGCAACACCAGTAGCAGCTGACTGCACGCAAAGAATAGGAATGTGCAGTGGGATTTACGTGAACTCGGCGCAAGGCAGATCTTTCCGACATAGGCTTGAGAATCTTACGGGAACACTTGTACTGTTTCTAAATTAAGTGTAGGCGTGGGAGGAGGGTGCTTCCCGCGCACTAATAACAGCACGCTTGTCAATTGTGGATGCTAATCATTTGCTTGTATCTTCCTAGACACATCTGCTGGTTGTGAATTATTCCACTTGCATCTCAAGGTGCGCATGTAGGTGTGTTAAAAATTCTGGAGGCACTGGGTATTGATCCCAGTACCTCTCGCATACTAAGCGAGCGCTCTACCGTCTGAGCTACGACAGCCCCCTCGAAGACTATTGGTGCTACATACAGCCATATAGACGACACAGACCCTTGCACTCCCATTATTCAGCAGACAAACACTACTCTCTATGTATCCGTTTGGGTGTCTTTCAGGTTTCGTGCATTCTGTATCGAATCGTAGTTGGCCAAAATGAAAGTGGCACGTATAACGTCGAAAATAGAATTCGGACACCGCTCTTAGTAAGACCAACGTGTTGTCCACCCTCTAGACTTCAATGAGGTTAAGCCGCGATACCTAAGACAGATCTGCACTCGATGACTCCTCGATAACAGCCGGTCCCCACACTTACATCTTGCTCTCCTTACGTCAGTATACATCATATCAGTCTGTGACGCTGGCTTTGCAACATCTTGCGTGCCTTTAGGTTCGCCGCGACCAACACTTACCATGCACTGACCACAAAAAATGGAGGCGCCGCCGCTTGAACCCTGGACCTTTCACATGCCAAGCGAACGCTCTACCAACTGAGCTACGCCCCATGCACGAGCAAACTGCGCTATTCCCCATTCTTTGCGACTCAGATGCGCACGGACACGATGGTTGGTTGGTTTGTAGCGGTGAAGGGAGCAGAGTACAAAGGCGCGGACCCGTTCATATACACAAAAGTTCCAAGTAGTTTCGATGCTCTAGTATTACAAATGCAAATTCCGTCTGTTTTTAACGTCTTAAATTGAAAGAGCCGTCACAAATTGCTCCGTTTTCACTCCTTGTAGACAATTATACAGCACCTGAGGTAACAAACACATCTCGAGCCCCATTGTGCACTACATTATTTATGCCAACTCAGTGCCTCGCTCTTTACTACTGTGTACCAATCTTGTCGTCCAACTGCAAAACACTGGGCCACAACAAGTTTCCGCGTCTCCATTGCACTGCGCATACTACGAAACGCTCCCCAAACTTGGCACTCACCCTCGCAGCCGACTTTTCCGACTTTCCACGACGCTCACGCAACGCTCACGCTAGTGACAGCATTATTTATAGTTCGACGTCGCGCCAAAGCGAATGAGTACATTTCGCCTACGGCTTAGGCCGCCCTCCTAGTGTGGCTGCTCGGTGTCTGCAGGCAGCGAGGGTCTGCAAGCTTCCTGTGTTCGCACCTATGTCACCTGTGCTTGCTTGTCAGAGACAGACTATCGCAAAACATACAACTCACTCCATGAATTGATTGCTACGGCATCTGTTATCAGCAGTCACAACTAGCAACACCAGTAGCAGCTGACTGCACGCAAAGAATAGGAATGTGCAGTGGGAATTACGTGAACTCGGCGCAAGGCAGATCTTTCCGACATAGGCTTGAGAATCTTACGGGAACACTTGTACTGTTTCTAAATTAAGTGTAGGCGTGGGAGGAGGGTGCTTCCCGCGCACTAATAACAGCACGCTTGTCAATTGTGGATGCTAATCATTTGCTTGTATCTTCCTAGACACATCTGCTGGTTGTGAATTATTCCACTTGCATCTCAAGGTGCGCATGTAGGTGTGTTAAAAATTCTGGAAGCACTGGGTATTGATCCCAGTACCTCTCGCATACTAAGCGAGCGCTCTACCATCTGAGCTACGACAGCCCCCTCGAAGACTATTGGTGCTACATACAGCCATATAGACGACACAGACCCTTGCACTCCCATTATTCAGCAGACAAACACTACTCTCTATGTATCCGTTTGGGTGTCTTTCAGGTTTCGTGCATTCTGTATCAAATCGTAGTTGGCCAAAATGAAAGTGGCACGTATAACGTCGAAAATAGAATTCGGACACCGCTCTGAGTAAGACCAACGTGTTGTCCACCCTCTAGACTTCAATGAGGTTAAGCCGCGATACCTAAGACAGATCTGCACTCGATGACTCCTCGATAACAGCCGGTCCCCACACTTACATCTTGCTCTCCTTACGTCAGTATACATCATATCAGTCTGTGACGCTGGCTTTGCAACATCTTGCGTGCCTTTAGGTTCGCCGCGACCAACACTTACCATGCACTGACCACAAAAAATGGAGGCGCCGCCGCTTGAACCCTGGACCTTTCACACGCCAAGCGAACGCTCTACCAACTGAGCTACGCCCCATGCACGAGCAAACTGCGCTATTCCCCATTCTTTGCGACTCAGATGCGCACGGACACGATGGTTGGTTGGTTTGTAGCGGTGAAGGGAGCAGAGTACAAAGGCGCGGACCCGTTCATATACACAAAAGTTCCAAGTAGTTTCGATGCTCTAGTATTACAAATGCAAATTCCGTCTGTTTTTAACGTCTTAAATTGAAAGAGCCGTCACAAATTGCTCCGTTTTCACTCCTTGTAGACAATTATACAGCACCTGAGGTAACAAACACATCTCGAGCCCCATTGTGCACTACATTATTTATGCCAACTCAGTGCCTCGCTCTTTACTACTGTGTACCAATCTTGTCGTCCAACTGCAAAACACTGGGCCACAACAAGTTTCCGCGTCTCCATTGCACTGCGCATACTACGAAACGCTCCCCAAACTTGGCACTCACCCTCGCAGCCGACTTTTCCGACTTTCCACGACGCTCACGCAACGCTCACGCTAGTGACAGCATTATTTATAGTTCGACGTCGCGCCAAAGCGAATGAGTACATTTCGCCTACGGCTTAGGCCGCCCTCCTAGTGTGGCTGCTCGGTGTCTGCAGGCAGCGAGGGTCTGCAAGCTTCCTGTGTTCGCACCTATGTCACCTGTGCTTGCTTGTCAGAGACAGACTATCGCAAAACATACAACTCACTCCATGAATTGATTGCTACGGCATCTGTTATCAGCAGTCACAACTAGCAACACCAGTAGCAGCTGACTGCACGCAAAGAATAGGAATGTGCAGTGGGATTTACGTGAACTCGGCGCAAGGCAGATCTTTCCGACATAGGCTTGAGAATCTTACGGGAACACTTGTACTGTTTCTAAATTAAGTGTAGGCGTGGGAGGAGGGTGCTTCCTGCGCACTAATAACAGCACGCTTGTCAATTGTGGATGCTAATCATTTGCTTGTATCTTCCTAGACACATCTGCTGGTTGTGAATTATTCCACTTGCATATCAAGGTGCGCATGTAGGTGTGTTAAAAATTCTGGAGGCACTGGGTATTGATCCCAGTACCTCTCGCATACTAAGCGAGCGCTCTACCATCTGAGCTACGACCGCCCCCCCGAAGACTATTGGTGCTACATACAGCCATATAGACGACACAGACCCTTGCACTCCCATTATTCAGCAGACAAACACTACTCTCTATGTATCCGTTTGGGTGTCTTTCAGGTTTCGTGCATTCTGTATCGAATCGTAGTTGGCCAAAATGAAAGTGGCACGTATAACGTCGAAAATAGAATTCGGACACCGCTCTTAGTAAGACCAACGTGTTGTCCACCCTCTAGACTTCAATGAGGTTAAGCCGCGATACCTAAGACAGATCTGCACTCGATGACTCCTCGATAACAGCCGGTCCCCACACTTACATCTTGCTCTCCTTACGTCAGTATACATCATATCAGTCTGTGACGCTGGCTTAGCAACATCTTGCGTGC
This sequence comes from Schistocerca gregaria, assembly GCF_023897955.1. Classification (NCBI taxonomy): domain Eukaryota; kingdom Metazoa; phylum Arthropoda; class Insecta; order Orthoptera; family Acrididae; genus Schistocerca; species Schistocerca gregaria. Next base: position 24,307,894 of record NC_064929.1, on the reverse strand, counting down.
CTTTAGGTTCGCCGCGACCAACACTTACCATGCACTGACCACAAAAAATGGAGGCGCCGCCGCTTGAACCCTGGACCTTTCACATGCCAAGCGAACGCTCTACCAACTGAGCTACGCCCCATGCACGAGCAAACTGCGCTATTCCCCATTCTTTGCGACTCAGATGCGCACGGACACGATGGTTGGTTGGTTTGTAGCGGTGAAGGGAGCAGAGTACAAAGGCGCGGACCCGTTCATATACACAAAAGTTCCAAGTAGTTTCGATGCTCTGGTATTACAAATGAAAATTCCGTCTGTTTTTAACGTCTTAAATTGAAAGAGCCGTCACAAATTGCTCCGTTTTCACTCCTTGTCGACAATTATACAGCACCTGAGGTAACAAACACATCTCGAGCCCCATTGTGCACTACATTATTTATGCCAACTCAGTGCCTCGCTCTTTACTACTGTGTACCAATCTTGTCGTCCAACTGCAAAACACTGGGCCACAACAAGTTTCCGCGTCTCCATTGCACTGCGCATACTACGAAACGCTCCCCAAACTTGGCACTCAGCCTCGCAGCCGACTTTCTACGACGCTCACGCAACGCTCACGCTAGTGACAGCATTATTTATAGTTCGACGTCGCGCCAAAGCGAATGAGCACAATTCGCCTACGGCTTAGGCCGCCCTCCTAGTGTGGCAGCTCGGTGTCTGCAGGCAGCGAGGGTCTGCAAGCTTCCTGTGTTCGCACCTATGTCACCTGTGCTTGCTTGTCAGAGACAGACTATCGCAAAACATACAACTCACTCCATGAATTGATTGCTACGGCATCTGTTATCAGCAGTCACAACTAGCAACACCAGTAGCAGCTGACTGCACGCAAAGAATAGGAATGTGCAGTGGGAATTACGTGAACTCGGCGCAAGGCAGATCTTTCCGACATAGGCTTGAGAATCTTACGGGAACACTTGTACTGTTTCTAAATTAAGTGTAGGCGTGGGAGGAGGGTGCTTCCCGCGCACTAATAACAGCACGCTTGTCAATTGTGGATGCTAATCATTTGCTTGTATCTTCCTAGACACATCTGCTGGTTGTGAATTATTCCACTTGCATCTCAAGGTGCGCATGTAGGTGTGTTAAAAATTCTGGAGGCACTGGGTATTGATCCCAGTACCTCTCGCATACTAAGCGAGCGCTCTACCATCTGAGCTACGACAGCCCCCTCGAAGACTATTGGTGCTACATACAGCCATATAGACGACACAGACCCTTGCACTCCCATTATTCAGCAGACAAACACTACTCTCTATGTATCCGTTTGGGTGTCTTTCAGGTTTCGTGCATTCTGTATCAAATCGTAGTTGGCCAAAATGAAAGTGGCACGTATAACGTCGAAAATAGAATTCGGACACCGCTCTTAGTAAGACCAACGTGTTGTCCACCCTCTAGACTTCAATGAGGTTAAGCCGCGATACCTAAGACAGATCTGCACTCGATGACTCCTCGATAACAGCCGGTCCCCACACTTACATCTTGCTCTCCTTACGTCAGTATACATCATATCAGTCTGTGACGCTGGCTTTGCAACATCTTGCGTGCCTTTAGGTTCGCCGCGACCAACACTTACCATGCACTGACCACAAAAAATGGAGGCGCCGCCGCTTGAACCCTGGACCTTTCACACGCAAAGCGAACGCTCTACCAACTGAGCTACGCCCCATGCACGAGCATACTGCGCTATTCCCCATTCTTTGCGACTCAGATGCGCACGGACACGATGGTTGGTTGGTTTGTAGCGGTGAAGGGAGCAGAGTACAAAGGCGCGGACCCGTTCATATACACAAAAGTTCCAAGTAGTTTCGATGCTCTAGTATTACAAATGCAAATTCCGTCTGTTTTTAACGTCTTAAATTGAAAGAGCCGTCACAAATTGCTCCGTTTTCACTCCTTGTAGACAATTATACAGCACCTGAGGTAACAAACACATCTCGAGCCCCATTGTGCACTACATTATTTATGCCAACTCAGTGCCTCGCTCTTTACTACTGTGTACCAATCTTGTCGTCCAACTGCAAAACACTGGGCCACAACAAGTTTCCGCGTCTCCATTGCACTGCGCATACTACGAAACGCTCCCCAAACTTGGCACTCACCCTCGCAGCCGACTTTTCCGACTTTCCACGACGCTCACGCAACGCTCACGCTAGTGACAGCATTATTTATAGTTCGACGTCGCGCCAAAGCGAATGAGTACATTTCGCCTACGGCTTAGGCCGCCCTCCTAGTGTGGCTGCTCGGTGTCTGCAGGCAGCGAGGGTCTGCAAGCTTCCTGTGTTCGCACCTATGTCACCTGTGCTTGCTTGTCAGAGACAGACTATCGCAAAACATACAACTCACTCCATAAATTGATTGCTACGGCATCTGTTATCAGCAGTCACAACTAGCAACACCAGTAGCAGCTGACTGCACGCAAAGAATAGGAATGTGCAGTGGGATTTACGTGAACTCGGCGCAAGGCAGATCTTTCCGACATAGGCTTGAGAATCTTACGGGAACACTTGTACTGTTTCTAAATTAAGTGTAGGCGTGGGAGGAGGGTGCTTCCTGCGCACTAATAACAGCACGCTTGTCAATTGTGGATGCTAATCATTTGCTTGTATCTTCCTAGACACATCTGCTGGTTGTGAATTATTCCACTTGCATATCAAGGTGCGCATGTAGGTGTGTTAAAAATTCTGGAGGCACTGGGTATTGATCCCAGTACCTCTCGCATACTAAGCGAGCGCTCTACCATCTGAGCTACGACCGCCCCCCCGAAGACTATTGGTGCTACATACAGCCATATAGACGACACAGACCCTTGCACTCCCATTATTCAGCAGACAAACACTACTCTCTATGTATCCGTTTGGGTGTCTTTCAGGTTTCGTGCATTCTGTATCGAATCGTAGTTGGCCAAAATGAAAGTGGCACGTATAACGTCGAAAATAGAATTCGGACACCGCTCTTAGTAAGACCAACGTGTTGTCCACCCTCTAGACTTCAATGAGGTTAAGCCGCGATACCTAAGACAGATCTGCACTCGATGACTCCTCGATAACAGCCGGTCCCCACACTTACATCTTGCTCTCCTTACGTCAGTATACATCATATCAGTCTGTGACGCTGGCTTAGCAACATCTTGCGTGCCTTTAGGTTCGCCGCGACCAACACTTACCATGCACTGACCACAAAAAATGGAGGCGCCGCCGCTTGAACCCTGGACCTTTCACATGCCAAGCGAACGCTCTACCAACTGAGCTACGCCCCATGCACGAGCAAACTGCGCTATTCCCCATTCTTTGCGACTCAGATGCGCACGGACACGATGGTTGGTTGGTTTGTAGCGGTGAAGGGAGCAGAGTACAAAGGCGCGGACCCGTTCATATACACAAAAGTTCCAAGTAGTTTCGATGCTCTGGTATTACAAATGAAAATTCCGTCTGTTTTTAACGTCTTAAATTGAAAGAGCCGTCACAAATTGCTCCGTTTTCACTCCTTGTCGACAATTATACAGCACCTGAGGTAACAAACACATCTCGAGCCCCATTGTGCACTACATTATTTATGCCAACTCAGTGCCTCGCTCTTTACTACTGTGTACCAATCTTGTCGTCCAACTGCAAAACACTGGGCCACAACAAGTTTCCGCGTCTCCATTGCACTGCGCATACTACGAAACGCTCCCCAAACTTGGCACTCAGCCTCGCAGCCGACTTTCCACGACGCTCACGCAACGCTCACGCTAGTGACAGCATTATTTATAGTTCGACGTCGCGCCAAAGCGAATGAGTACATTTCGCCTACGGCTTAGGCCGCCCTCCTAGTGTGGCTGCTCGGTGTCTGCAGGCAGCGAGGGTCTGCAAGCTTCCTGTGTTCGCACCTATGTCACCTGTGCTTGCTTGTCAGAGACAGACTATCGCAAAACATACAACTCACTCCATGAATTGATTGCTACGGCATCTGTTATCAGCAGTCACAACTAGCAACACCAGTAGCAGCTGACTGCACGCAAAGAATAGGAATGTGCAGTGGGATTTACGTGAACTCGGCGCAAGGCAGATCTTTCCGACATAGGCTTGAGAATCTTACGGGAACACTTGTACTGTTTCTAAATTAAGTGTAGGCGTGGGAGGAGGGTGCTTCCTGCGCACTAATAACAGCACGCTTGTCAATTGTGGATGCTAATCATTTGCTTGTATCTTCCTAGACACATCTGCTGGTTGTGAATTATTCCACTTGCATATCAAGGTGCGCATGTAGGTGTGTTAAAAATTCTGGAGGCACTGGGTATTGATCCCAGTACCTCTCGCATACTAAGCGAGCGCTCTACCATCTGAGCTACGACCGCCCCCCCGAAGACTATTGGTGCTACATACAGCCATATAGACGACACAGACCCTTGCACTCCCATTATTCAGCAGACAAACACTACTCTCTATGTATCCGTTTGGGTGTCTTTCAGGTTTCGTGCATTCTGTATCGAATCGTAGTTGGCCAAAATGAAAGTGGCACGTATAACGTCGAAAATAGAATTCGGACACCGCTCTTAGTAAGACCAACGTGTTGTCCACCCTCTAGACTTCAATGAGGTTAAGCCGCGATACCTAAGACAGATCTGCACTCGATGACTCCTCGATAACAGCCGGTCCCCACACTTACATCTTGCTCTCCTTACGTCAGTATACATCATATCAGTCTGTGACGCTGGCTTAGCAACATCTTGCGTGCCTTTAGGTTCGCCGCGACCAACACTTACCATGCACTGACCACAAAAAATGGAGGCGCCGCCGCTTGAACCCTGGACCTTTCACATGCCAAGCGAACGCTCTACCAACTGAGCTACGCCCCATGCACGAGCAAACTGCGCTATTCCCCATTCTTTGCGACTCAGATGCGCACGGACACGATGGTTGGTTGGTTTGTAGCGGTGAAGGGAGCAGAGTACAAAGGCGCGGACCCGTTCATATACACAAAAGTTCCAAGTAGTTTCGATGCTCTGGTATTACAAATGAAAATTCCGTCTGTTTTTAACGTCTTAAATTGAAAGAGCCGTCACAAATTGCTCCGTTTTCACTCCTTGTCGACAATTATACAGCACCTGAGGTAACAAACACATCTCGAGCCCCATTGTGCACTACATTATTTATGCCAACTCAGTGCCTCGCTCTTTACTACTGTGTACCAATCTTGTCGTCCAACTGCAAAACACTGGGCCACAACAAGTTTCCGCGTCTCCATTGCACTGCGCATACTACGAAACGCTCCCCAAACTTGGCACTCAGCCTCGCAGCCGACTTTCCACGACGCTCACGCAACGCTCACGCTAGTGACAGCATTATTTATAGTTCGACGTCGCGCCAAAGCGAATGAGCACAATTCGCCTACGGCTTAGGCCGCCCTCCTAGTGTGGCAGCTCGGTGTCTGCAGGCAGCGAGGGTCTGCAAGCTTCCTGTGTTCGCACCTATGTCACCTGTGCTTGCTTGTCAGAGACAGACTATCGCAAAACATACAACTCACTCCATGAATTGATTGCTACGGCATCTGTTATCAGCAGTCACAACTAGCAACACCAGTAGCAGCTGACTGCACGCAAAGAATAGGAATGTGCAGTGGGATTTACGTGAACTCGGCGCAAGGCAGATCTTTCCGACATAGGCTTGAGAATCTTACGGGAACACTTGTACTGTTTCTAAATTAAGTGTAGGCGTGGGAGGAGGGTGCTTCCCGCGCACTAATAACAGCACGCTTGTCAATTGTGGATGCTAATCATTTGCTTGTATCTTCCTAGACACATCTGCTGGTTGTGAATTATTCCACTTGCATCTCAAGGTGCGCATGTAGGTGTGTTAAAAATTCTGGAGGCACTGGGTATTGATCCCAGTACCTCTCGCATACTAAGCAAGCGCTCTACCATCTGAGCTACGACAGCCCCCTCGAAGACTATTGGTGCTACATACAGCCATATAGACGACACAGACCCTTGCACTCCCATTATTCAGCAGACAAACACTACTCTCTATGTATCCGTTTGGGTGTCTTTCAGGTTTCGTGCATTCTGTATCAAATCGTAGTTGGCCAAAATGAAAGTGGCACGTATAACGTCGAAAATAGAATTCGGACACCGCTCTTAGTAAGACCAACGTGTTGTCCACCCTCTAGACTTCAATGAGGTTAAGCCGCGATACCTAAGACAGATCTGCACTCGATGACTCCTCGATAACAGCCGGTCCCCACACTTACATCTTGCTCTCCTTACGTCAGTATACATCATATCAGTCTGTGACGCTGGCTTAGCAACATCTTGCGTGCCTTTAGGTTCGCCGCGACCAACACTTACCATGCACTGACCACAAAAAATGGAGGCGCCGCCGCTTGAACCCTGGACCTTTCACATGCCAAGCGAACGCTCTACCAACTGAGCTACGCCCCATGCACGAGCAAACTGCGCTATTCCCCATTCTTTGCGACTCAGATGCGCACGGACACGATGGTTGGTTGGTTTGTAGCGGTGAAGGGAGCAGAGTACAAAGGCGCGGACCCGTTCATATACACAAAAGTTCCAAGTAGTTTCGATGCTCTGGTATTACAAATGAAAATTCCGTCTGTTTTTAGCGTCTTAAATTGAAAGAGCCGTCACAAATTGCTCCGTTTTCACTCCTTGTCGACAATTATACAGCACCTGAGGTAACAAACACATCTCGAGCCCCATTGTGCACTACATTATTTATGCCAACTCAGTGCCTCGCTCTTTACTACTGTGTACCAATCTTGTCGTCCAACTGCAAAACACTGGGCCACAACAAGTTTCCGCGTCTCCATTGCACTGCGCATACTACGAAACGCTCCCCAAACTTGGCACTCAGCCTCGCAGCCGACTTTCCACGACGCTCACGCAACGCTCACGCTAGTGACAGCATTATTTATAGTTCGACGTCGCGCCAAAGCGAATGAGCACAATTCGCCTACGGCTTAGGCCGCCCTCCTAGTGTGGCAGCTCGGTGTCTGCAGGCAGCGAGGGTCTGCAAGCTTCCTGTGTTCGCACCTATGTCACCTGTGCTTGCTTGTCAGAGACAGACTATCGCAAAACATACAACTCACTCCATGAATTGATTGCTACGGCATCTGTTATCAGCAGTCACAACTAGCAACACCAGTAGCAGCTGACTGCACGCAAAGAATAGGAATGTGCAGTGGGATTTACGTGAACTCGGCGCAAGGCAGATCTTTCCGACATAGGCTTGAGAATCTTACGGGAACACTTGTACTGTTTCTAAATTAAGTGTAGGCGTGGGAGGAGGGTGCTTCCCGCGCACTAATAACAGCACGCTTGTCAATTGTGGATGCTAATCATTTGCTTGTATCTTCCTAGACACATCTGCTGGTTGTGAATTATTCCACTTGCATCTCAAGGTGCGCATGTAGGTGTGTTAAAAATTCTGGAGGCACTGGGTATTGATCCCAGTACCTCTCGCATACTAAGCAAGCGCTCTACCATCTGAGCTACGACAGCCCCCTCGAAGACTATTGGTGCTACATACAGCCATATAGACGACACAGACCCTTGCACTCCCATTATTCAGCAGACAAACACTACTCTCTATGTATCCGTTTGGGTGTCTTTCAGGTTTCGTGCATTCTGTATCAAATCGAAGTTGGCCAAAATGAAAGTGGCACGTATAACGTCGAAAATAGAATTCGGACACCGCTCTTAGTAAGACCAACGTGTTGTCCACCCTCTAGACTTCAATGAGGTTAAGCCGCGATACCTAAGACAGATCTGCACTCGATGACTCCTCGATAACAGCCGGTCCCCACACTTACATCTTGCTCTCCTTACGTCAGTATACATCATATCAGTCTGTGACGCTGGCTTTGCAACATCTTGCGTGCCTTTAGGTTCGCCGCGACCAACACTTACCATGCACTGACCACAAAAAATGGAGGCGCCGCCGCTTGAACCCTGGACCTTTCACACGCCAAGCGAACGCTCTACCAACTGAGCTACGCCCCATGCACGAGCAAACTGCGCTATTCCCCATTCTTTGCGACTCAGATGCGCACGGACACGATGGTTGGTTGGTTTGTAGCGGTGAAGGGAGCAGAGTACAAAGGCGCGGACCCGTTCATATACACAAAAGTTCCAAGTAGTTTCGATGCTCTAGTATTACAAATGCAAATTCCGTCTGTTTTTAACGTCTTAAATTGAAAGAGCCGTCACAAATTGCTCCGTTTTCACTCCTTGTAGACAATTATACAGCACCTGAGGTAACAAACACATCTCGAGCCCCATTGTGCACTACATTATTTATGCCAACTCAGTGCCTCGCTCTTTACTACTGTGTACCAATCTTGTCGTCCAACTGCAAAACACTGGGCCACAACAAGTTTCCGCGTCTCCATTGCACTGCGCATACTACGAAACGCTCCCCAAACTTGGCACTCACCCTCGCAGCCGACTTTTCCGACTTTCCACGACGCTCACGCTAGTGACAGCATTATTTATAGTTCGACGTCGCGCCAAAGCGAATGAGTACATTTCGCCTACGGCTTAGGCCGCCCTCCTAGTGTGGCTGCTCGGTGTCTGCAGGCAGCGAGGGTCTGCAAGCTTCCTGTGTTCGCACCTATGTCACCTGTGCTTGCTTGTCAGAGACAGACTATCGCAAAACATACAACTCACTCCATGAATTGATTGCTACGGCATCTGTTATCAGCAGTCACAACTAGCAACACCAGTAGCAGCTGACTGCACGCAAAGAATAGGAATGTGCAGTGGGAATTACGTGAACTCGGCGCAAGGCAGATCTTTCCGACATAGGCTTGAGAATCTTACGGGAACACTTGTACTGTTTCTAAATTAAGTGTAGGCGTGGGAGGAGGGTGCTTCCTGCGCACTAATAACAGCACGCTTGTCAATTGTGGATGCTAATCATTTGCTTGTATCTTCCTACACACATCTGCTGGTTGTGAATTATTCCACTTGCGTATCAAGGTGCGCATGTAGGTGTGTTAAAAATTCTGGAGGCACTGGGTATTGATCCCAGTACCTCTCGCATACTAAGCGAGCGCTCTACCATCTGAGCTACGACCGCTTCCCCGAAGACTATTGGTGCTACATACAGCCATATAGACGACACAGACCCTTGCACTCCCATTATTCAGCAGACAAACACTACTCTCTATGTATCCGTTTGGGTGTCTTTCAGGTTTCGTGCATTCTGTATCGAATCGTATTTGGCCAAAATGAAAGTGGCACGTATAACGTCGAAAATAGAATTCGGACACCGCTCTTAGTAAGACCAACGTGTTGTCCACCCTCTAGACTTCAATGAGGTTAAGCCGCGATACCTAAGACAGATCTGCACTCGATGACTCCTCGATAACAGCCGGTCCCCACACTTACATCTTGCTCTCCTTACGTCAGTATACATCATATCAGTCTGTGACGCTGGCTTAGCAACATCTTGCGTGCCTTTAGGTTCGCCGCGACCAACACTTACCATGCACTGACCACAAAAAATGGAGGCGCCGCCGCTTGAACCCTGGACCTTTCACATGCCAAGCGAACGCTCTACCAACTGAGCTACGCCCCATGCACGAACAAACTGCGCTATTCCCCATTCTTTGCGACTCAGATGCGCACGGACACGATGGTTGGTTGGTTTGTAGCGGTGAAGGGAGCAGAGTACAAAGGCGCGGACCCGTTCATATACACAAAAGTTCCAAGTAGTTTCGATGCTCTGGTATTACAAATGAAAATTCCGTCTGTTTTTAACGTCTTAAATTGAAAGAGCCGTCACAAATTGCTCCGTTTTCACTCCTTGTCGACAATTATACAGCACCTGAGGTAACAAACACATCTCGAGCCCCATTGTGCACTACATTATTTATGCCAACTCAGTGCCTCGCTCTTTACTACTGTGTACCAATCTTGTCGTCCAACTGCAAAACACTGGGCCACAACAAGTTTCCGCGTCTCCATTGCACTGCGCATACTACGAAACGCTCCCCAAACTTGGCACTCACCCTCGCAGCCGACTTTTCCGACTTTCCACGACGCTCACGCTAGTGACAGCATTATTTATAGTACGACGTCGCGCCAAAGCGAATGAGCACATTTCGCCTACGGCTTAGGCCGCCCTCCTAGTGTGGCTGCTCGGTGTCTGCAGGCAGCGAGGGTCTGCAAGCTTCCCGTGTTCGCACCTATGTCACCTGTGCTTGCTTGTCAGAGACAGACTATCGCAAAACATACAACTCACTCCATGAATTGATTGCTAGGGCATCTGTTATCAGCAGTCACAACTAGCAACACCAGCAGCTGACTGCACGCAAAGAATAGGAATGTTCAGTGGGATTTACGTGAACTCGGCGCAAGCTTGTATCTTCCTAGACACATCTGCTGGCTGTGAATTATTCCACTTGCATATCAAGGTGCGCATGTAGGTGTGTTAAAAATTCTGGAGGCACTGGGTATTGATCCCAGTACCTCTCGCATACTAAGCGAGCGCTCTACCATCTGAGCTACGCCCGCCCCCCCGAAGACTAACGGTGCTACATACAGCCATATAGACGACACAGACCCTTGCACTCCCATTATTCAGCAGACAAACACTACTCTCTATGTATCCGTTAGGGTGTCTTTCAGGTTTCGTGCATTCTGTATCGAATCGTAGTTGGCCACAATGAAAGTGGCACGTATAACGTCGAAAATAGAATTCGGACACCGCTCTGAGTAAGTCCAACGTGTTGTCCATCCTCTAGACTTCAATGAGGTTAAGCCGCGATACCTAAGACAGATCTGCACTCGATGACACCTCGATAACAGCCGGTCCCCACACTTACATCTTGCTCTCCTTACGTCAGTATACATCATATCAGTCTGTGACGCTGGCTTTGCAACATCTTGCGTGCCTTTAGGTTCGCCGCGACCAACACTTACCATGCACTGACCACAAAAAATGGAGGCGCCGCGGCTTGAACCCTGGACCTTTCACATGCCAAGCGAACGCTCTACCAACTGAGCTACGCCCCATGCACGAGCAAACTGCGCTATTCCCCATTCTTTGCGACTCAGATGCGCACCGACACGATGGTTGGTTGGTTTGTAGCGGTGAAGGGAGCAGAGTACAAAGGCGCGGACCCGTTCATATACACAAAAGTTCCAAGTAGTTTCGATGCTCTGGTATTACAAATGCAAATTCCGTCTGTTTTTAACGTCTTAAATTGAAAGAGCCGTCACAAATTGCTCCGTTTTCACTCCTTGTCGACAATCATACAGCACCTGAGGTAACAAACACATCTCGAGCCCCATTGTGCACTCCATTATTCATGCCAACTCAGTGCCTCGCTCTTTACTACTGTGTACCAATCTTGTCGTCCAACTGCAAAACACTGGGCCACAACAAGTTTCCGCGTCTCCATTGCACTGCGCATACTACGAAACGCTCCCCAAACTTGGCACTCACCCTCGCAGCCGACTTTTCCGACTTTCCACGACGCTCACGCAACGCTCACGCTAGTGACAGCATTATTTATAGTACGACGTCGCGCCAAAGCGAATGAGCACATTTCGCCTACGGCTTAGGCCGCCCTCCTAGTGTGGCTGCTCGGTGTCTGCAGGCAGCGAGGGTCTGCAAGCTTCCCGTGTTCGCACCTATGTCACCTGTGCTTGCTTGTCAGAGACAGACTATCGCAAAACATACAACTCACTCCATGAATTGATTGCTACGGCATCTGTTATCAGCAGTCACAACTAGCAACACCAGCAGCTGACTGCACGCAAAGAATAGGAATGTTCAGTGGGATTTACGTGAACTCGGCGCAAGCTTGTATCTTCCTAGACACATCTGCTGGCTGTGAATTATTCCACTTGCATATCAAGGTGCGCATGTAGGTGTGTTAAAAATTCTGGAGGCACTGGGTATTGATCCCAGTACCTCTCGCATACTAAGCGAGCGCTCTACCATCTGAGCTACGCCCGCCCCCCCGAAGACTAACGGTGCTACATACAGCCATATAGACGACACAGACCCTTGCACTCCCATTATTCAGCAGACAAACACTACTCTCTATGTATCCGTTAGGGTGTCTTTCAGGTTTCGTGCATTCTGTATCGAATCGTAGTTGGCCACAATGAAAGTGGCACGTATAACGTCGAAAATAGAATTCGGACACCGCTCTGAGTAAGTCCAACGTGTTGTCCATCCTCTAGACTTCAATGAGGTTAAGCCGCGATACCTAAGACAGATCTGCACTCGATGACACCTCGATAACAGCCGGTCCCCACACTTACATCTTGCTCTCCTTACGTCAGTATACATCATATCAGTCTGTGACGCTGGCTTTGCAACATCTTGCGTGCCTTTAGGTTCGCCGCGACCAACACTTACCATGCACTGACCACAAAAAATGGAGGCGCCGCGGCTTGAACCCTGGACCTTTCACATGCCAAGCGAACGCTCTACCAACTGAGCTACGCCCCATGCACGAGCAAACTGCGCTATTCCCCATTCTTTGCGACTCAGATGCGCTCCGACACGATGGTTGGTTGGTTTGTAGCGGTGAAGGGAGCAGAGTACAAAGGCGCGGACCCGTTCATATACACAAAAGTTCCAAGTAGTTTCGATGCTCTGGTATTACAAATGCAAATTCCGTCTGTTTTTAACGTCTTAAATTGAAAGAGCCGTCACAAATTGCTCCGTTTTCACTCCTTGTCGACAATCATACAGCACCTGAGGTAACAAACACATCTCGAGCCCCATTGTGCACTCCATTATTCATGCCAACTCAGTGCCTCGCTCTTTACTACTGTGTACCAATCTTGTCGTCCAACTGCAAAACACTGGTCCACAACAAGTTTCCGCGTCTCCATTGCACTGCGCATACTACGAAACGCTCCCCAAACTTGGCACTCACCCTCGCAGCCGACTTTTCCGACTTTCCACGACGCTCACGCAACGCTCACGCTAGTGGCAGCATTATTTATAGTACGACGTCGCGCCAAAGCGAATGAGCACATTTCGCCTACGGCTTAGGCCGCCCTCCTAGTGTGGCTGCTCGGTGTCTGCAGGCAGCGAGGGTCTGCAAGCTTCCCGTGTTCGCACCTATGTCACCTGTGCTTGCTTGTCAGAGACAGACTATCGCAAAACATACAACTCACTCCATGAATTGATTGCTAGGGCATCTGTTATCAGCAGTCACAACTAGCAACACCAGCAGCTGACTGCACGCAAAGAATAGGAATGTTCAGTGGGATTTACGTGAACTCGGCGCAAGCTTGTATCTTCCTAGACACATCTGCTGGCTGTGAATTATTCCACTTGCATATCAAGGTGCGCATGTAGGTGTGTTAAAAATTCTGGAGGCACTGGGTATTTATCCCAGTACCTCTCGCATACTAAGCGAGCGCTCTACCATCTGAGCTACGCCCGCCCCCCCGAAGACTAAGGGTGCTACATACAGCCATATAGACGACACAGACCCTTGCACTCCCATTATTCAGCAGACAAACACTACTCTCTATGTATCCGTTACGGTGTCTTTCAGGTTTCGTGCATTCTGTATCGAATCGTAGTTGGCCACAATGAAAGTGGCACGTATAACGTCGAAAATAGAATTCGGACACCGCTCTGAGTAAGTCCAACTTCAATGAGGTTAAGCCGCGATACCTAAGACAGATCTGCACTCGATGACACCTCGATAACAGCCGGTCCCCACACTTACATCTTGCTCTCCTTACGTCAGTATACATCATATCAGTCTGTGACGCTGGCTTTGCAACATCTTGCGTGCCTTTAGGTTCGCCGCGACCAACACTTACCATGCACTGACCACAAAAAATGGAGGCGCCGCGGCTTGAACCCTGGACCTTTCACATGCCAAGCGAACGCTCTACCAACTGAGCTACGCCCCATGCACGAGCAAACTGCGCTATTCCCCATTCTTTGCGACTCAGATGCGCTCCGACACGATGGTTGGTTGGTTTGTAGCGGTGAAGGGAGCAGAGTACAAAGGCGCGGACCCGTTCATATACACAAAAGTTCCAAGTAGTTTCGATGCTCTGGTATTACAAATGCAAATTCCGTCTGTTTTTAACGTCTTAAATTGAAAGAGCCGTCACAAATTGCTCCGTTTTCACTCCTTGTCGACAATCATACAGCACCTGAGGTAACAAACACATCTCGAGCCCCATTGTGCACTCCATTATTCATGCCAACTCAGTGCCTCGCTCTTTACTACTGTGTACCAATCTTGTCGTCCAACTGCAAAACACTGGGCCACAACAAGTTTCCGCGTCTCCATTGCACTGCGCATACTACGAAACGCTCCCCAAACTTGGCACTCACCCTCGCAGCCGACTTTTCCGACTTTCCACGACGCTCACGCTAGTGACAGCATTATTTATAGTACGACGTCGCGCCAAAGCGAATGAGCACATTTCGCCTACGGCTTAGGCCGCCCTCCTAGTGTGGCTGCTCGGTGTCTGCAGGCAGCGAGGGTCTGCAAGCTTCCCGTGTTCGCACCTATGTCACCTGTGCTTGCTTGTCAGAGACAGACTATCGCAAAACATACAACTCACTCCATGAATTGATTGCTAGGGCATCTGTTATCAGCAGTCACAACTAGCAACACCAGTAGCAGCTGACTGCACGCAAAGAATAGGAATGTTCAGTGGGATTTACGTGAACTCGGCGCAAGCTTGTATCTTCCTAGACACATCTGCTGGCTGTGAATTATTCCACTTGCATATCAAGGTGCGCATGTAGGTGTGTTAAAAATTCTGGAGGCACTGGGTATTGATCCCAGTACCTCTCGCATACTAAGCGAGCGCTCTACCATCTGAGCTACGCCCGCCCCCCCCGAAGACTAAGGGTGCTACATACAGCCATATAGACGACACAGACCCTTGCACTCCCATTATTCAGCAGACAAACACTACTCTCTATGTATCCGTTACGGTGTCTTTCAGGTTTCGTGCATTCTGTATCGAATCGTAGTTGGCCACAATGAAAGTGGCACGTATAACGTCGAAAATAGAATTCGGACACCGCTCTGAGTAAGTCCAACGTGTTGTCCATCCTCTAGACTTCAATGAGGTTAAGCCGCGATACCTAAGACAGATCTGCACTCGATGACACCTCGATAACAGCCGGTCCCCACACTTACATCTTGCTCTCCTTACGTCAGTATACATCATATCAGTCTGTGACGCTGGCTTTGCAACATCTTGCGTGCCTTTAGGTTCGCCGCGACCAACACTTACCATGCACTGACCACAAAAAATGGAGGCGCCGCGGCTTGAACCCTGGACCTTTCACATGCCAAGCGAACGCTCTACCAACTGAGCTACGCCCCATGCACGAGCAAACTGCGCTATTCCCCATTCTTTGCGACTCAGATGCGCTCCGACACGATGGTTGGTTGGTTTGTAGCGGTGAAGGGAGCAGAGTACAAAGGCGCGGACCCGTTCATATACACAAAAGTTCCAAGTAGTTTCGATGCTCTGGTATTACAAATGCAAATTCCGTCTGTTTTTAACGTCTTAAATTGAAAGAGCCGTCACAAATTGCTCCGTTTTCACTCCTTGTCGACAATCATACAGCACCTGAGGTAACAAACACATCTCGAGCCCCATTGTGCACTCCATTATTCATGCCAACTCAGTGCCTCGCTCTTTACTACTGTGTACCAATCTTGTCGTCCAACTGCAAAACACTGGGCCACAACAAGTTTCCGCGTCTCCATTGCACTGCGCATACTACGAAACGCTCCCCAAACTTGGCACTCACCCTCGCAGCCGACTTTTCCGACTTTCCACGACGCTCACGCTAGTGACAGCATTATTTATAGTACGACGTCGCGCCAAAGCGAATGAGCACATTTCGCCTACGGCTTAGGCCGCCCTCCTAGTGTGGCTGCTCCGTGTCTGCAGGCAGCGAGGGTCTGCAAGCTTCCCGTGTTCGCACCTATGTCACCTGTGCTTGCTTGTCAGAGACAGACTATCGCAAAACATACAACTCACTCCATGAATTGATTGCTACGGCATCTGTTATCAGCAGTCACAACTAGCAACACCAGTAGCAGCTGACTGCACGCAAAGAATAGGAATGTTCAGTGGGATTTACGTGAACTCGGCGCAAGCTTGTATCTTCCTAGACACATCTGCTGGCTGTGAATTATTCCACTTGCATATCAAGGTGCGCATGTAGGTGTGTTAAAAATTCTGGAGGCACTGGGTATTGATCCCAGTACCTCTCGCATACTAAGCGAGCGCTCTACCATCTGAGCTACGCCCGCCCTCCCGAAGACTAAGGGTGCTACATACAGCCATATAGACGACACAGACCCTTGCACTCCCATTATTCAGCAGACAAACACTACTCTCTATGTATCCGTTAGGGTGTCTTTCAGGTTTCGTGCATTCTGTATCGAATCGTAGTTGGCCACAATGAAAGTGGCACGTATAACGTCGAAATTAGAATTCGGACACCGCTCTGAGTAAGTCCAACGTGTTGTCCATCCTCTAGACTTCAATGAGGTTAAGCCGCGATACCTAAGACAGATCTGCACTCGATGACACCTCGATAACAGCCGGTCCCCACACTTACATCTTGCTCTCCTTACGTCAGTATACATCATATCAGTCTGTGACGCTGGCTTTGCAACATCTTGCGTGCCTTTAGGTTCGCCGCGACCAACACTTACCATGCACTGACCACAAAAAATGGAGGCGCCGCGGCTTGAACCCTGGACCCTTCACATGCCAAGCGAACGCTCTACCAACTGAGCTACGCCCCGTGCACGAGCAAACTGCGCTATTCCCCATTCTTTGCGACTCAGATGCGCTCCGACACGATGGTTGGTTGGTTTGTAGCGGTGAAGGGAGCAGAGTACAAAGGCGCGGACCCGTTCATATACACAAAAGTTCCAAGTAGTTTCGATGCTCTGGTATTACAAATGCAAATTCCGTCTGTTTTTAACGTCTTAAATTGAAAGAGCCGTCACAAATTGCTCCGTTTTCACTCCTTGTCGACAATCATACAGCACCTGAGGTAACAAACACATCTCGAGCCCCATTGTGCACTCCATTATTCATGCCAACTCAGTGCCTCGCTCTTTACTACTGTGTACCAATCTTGTCGTCCAACTGCAAAACACTGGGCCACAACAAGTTTCCGCGTCTCCATTGCACTGCGCATACTACGAAACGCTCCCCAAACTTGGCACTCACCCTCGCAGCCGACTTTTCCGACTTTCCACGACGCTCACGCTAGTGACAGCATTATTTATAGTACGACGTCGCGCCAAAGCGAATGAGCACATTTCGCCTACGGCTTAGGCCGCCCTCCTAGTGTGGCTGCTCGGTGTCTGCAGGCAGCGAGGGTCTGCAAGCTTCCCGTGTTCGCACCTATGTCACCTGTGCTTGCTTGTCAGAGACAGACTATCGCAAAACATACAACTCACTCCATGAATTGATTGCTACGGCATCTGTTATCAGCAGTCACAACTAGCAACACCAGTAGCAGCTGACTGCACGCAAAGAATAGGAATGTTCAGTGGGATTTACGTGAACTCGGCGCAAGCTTGTATCTTCTTAGACACATCTGCTGGCTGTGAATTATTCCACTTGCATATCAAGGTGCGCATGTAGGTGTGTTAAAAATTCTGGAGGCACTGGGTATTGATCCCAGTACCTCTCGCATACTAAGCGAGCGCTCTACCATCTGAGCTACGCCCGCCCCCCCGAAGACTAAGGGTGCTACATACAGCCATATAGACGACACAGACCCTTGCACTCCCATTATTCAGCAGACAAACACTACTCTCTATGTATCCGTTACGGTGTCTTTCAGGTTTCGTGCATTCTGTATCGAATCGTAGTTGGCCACAATGAAAGTGGCACGTATAACGTCGAAAATAGAATTCGGACACCGCTCTGAGTAAGTCCAACGTGTTGTCCATCCTCTAGACTTCAATGAGGTTAAGCCGCGATACCTAAGACAGATCTGCACTCGATGACACCTCGATAACAGCCGGTCCCCACACTTACATCTTGCTCTCCTTACGTCAGTATACATCATATCAGTCTGTGACGCTGGCTTTGCAACATCTTGCGTGCCTTTAGGTTCGCCGCGACCAACACTTACCATGCACTGACCACAAAAAATGGAGGCGCCGCGGCTTGAACCCTGGACCTTTCACATGCCAAGCGAACGCTCTACCAACTGAGCTACGCCCCATGCACGAGCAAACTGCGCTATTCCCCATTCTTTGCGACTCAGATGCGCTCCGACACGATGGTTGGTTGGTTTGTAGCGGTGAAGGGAGCAGAGTACAAAGGCGCGGACCCGTTCATATACACAAAAGTTCCAAGTAGTTTCGATGCTCTGGTATTACAAATGCAAATTCCGTCTGTTTTTAACGTCTTAAATTGAAAGAGCCGTCACAAATTGCTCCGTTTTCACTCCTTGTCGACAATCATACAGCACCTGAGGTAACAAACACATCTCGAGCCCCATTGTGCACTCCATTATTCATGCCAACTCAGTGCCTCGCTCTTTACTACTGTGTACCAATCTTGTCGTCCAACTGCAAAACACTGGGCCACAACAAGTTTCCGCGTCTCCATTGCACTGCGCATACTACGAAACGCTCCCCAAACTTGGCACTCACCCTCGCAGCCGACTTTTCCGACTTTCCACGACGCTCACGCAACGCTCACGCTAGTGACAGCATTATTTATAGTACGACGTCGCGCCAAAGCGAATGAGCACATTTCGCCTACGGCTTAGGCCGCCCTCCTAGTGTGGCTGCTCGGTGTCTGCAGGCAGCGAGGGTCTGCAAGCTTCCCGTGTTCGCACCTATGTCACCTGTGCTTGCTTGTCAGAGACAGACTATCGCAAAACATACAACTCACTCCATGAATTGATTGCTACGGCATCTGTTATCAGCAGTCACAACTAGCAACACCAGTAGCAGCTGACTGCACGCAAAGAATAGGAATATTCAGTGGGATTTACGTGAACTCGGCGCAAGCTTGTATCTTCCTAGACACATCTGCTGGCTGTGAATTATTCCACTTGCATATCAAGGTGCGCATGTAGGTGTGTTAAAAATTCTGGAGGCACTGCGTATTGATCCCAGTACCTCTCGCATACTAAGCGAGCGCTCTACCATCTGAGCTACGCCCGCCCCCCCGAAGACTAAGGGTGCTACATACAGCCATATAGACGACACAGACCCTTGCACTCCCATTATTCAGCAGACAAACACTACTCTCTATGTATCCGTTAGGGTGTCTTTCAGGTTTCGTGCATTCTGTATCGAATCGTAGTTGGCCACAATGAAAGTGGCACGTATAACGTCGAAAATAGAATTCGGACACCGCTCTGAGTAAGTCCAACGTGTTGTCCATCCTCTAGACTTCAATGAGGTTAAGCCGCGATACCTAAGACAGATCTGCACTCGATGACACCTCGATAACAGCCGGTCCCCACACTTACATCTTGCTCTCCTTACGTCAGTATACATCATATCAGTCTGTGACGCTGGCTTTGCAACATCTTGCGTGCCTTTAGGTTCGCCGCGACCAACACTTACCATGCACTGACACAAAAAATTGAGGCGCCGCGGCTTGAACCCTGGACCTTTTACATGCCAAGCGAACGCTCTACCAACTGAGCTACGCCCCATGCACGAGCAAACTGCGCTATTCCCCATTCTTTGCGACTCAGATGCGCACCGACACGATGGTTGGTTGGTTTGTAGCGGTGAAGGGAGCAGAGTACAAAGGCGCGGACCCGTTCATATACACAAAAGTTCCGAGTAGTTTCGATGCTCTGGTATTACAAATGCAAATTCCGTCTGTTTTTAACGTCTTAAATTGAAAGAGCCGTCACAAATTGCTCCGTTTTCACTCCTTGTCGACAATCATACAGCACCTGAGGTAACAAACACATCTCGAGCCCCATTGTGCACTCCATTATTCATGCCAACTCAGTGCCTCGCTCTTTACTACTGTGTACCAATCTTGTCGTCCAACTGCAAAACACTGGTCCACAACAAGTTTCCGCGTCTCCATTGCACTGCGCATACTACGAAACGCTCCCCAAACTTGGCACTCACCCTCGCAGCCGACTTTTCCGACTTTCCACGACGCTCACGCAACGCTCACGCTAGTGGCAGCATTATTTATAGTACGACGTCGCGCCAAAGCGAATGAGCACATTTCGCCTACGGCTTAGGCCGCCCTCCTAGTGTGGCTGCTCGGTGTCTGCAGGCAGCGAGGGTCTGCAAGCTTCCCGTGTTCGCACCTATGTCACCTGTGCTTGCTTGTCAGAGACAGACTATCGCAAAACATACAACTCACTCCATGAATTGATTGCTAGGGCATCTGTTATCAGCAGTCACAACTAGCAACACCAGCAGCTGACTGCACGCAAAGAATAGGAATGTTCAGTGGGATTTACGTGAACTCGGCGCAAGCTTGTATCTTCCTAGACACATCTGCTGGCTGTGAATTATTCCACTTGCATATCAAGGTGCGCATGTAGGTGTGTTAAAAATTCTGGAGGCACTGGGTATTTATCCCAGTACCTCTCGCATACTAAGCGAGCGCTCTACCATCTGAGCTACGCCCGCCCCCCCGAAGACTAAGGGTGCTACATACAGCCATATAGACGACACAGACCCTTGCACTCCCATTATTCAGCAGACAAACACTACTCTCTATGTATCCGTTACGGTGTCTTTCAGGTTTCGTGCATTCTGTATCGAATCGTAGTTGGCCACAATGAAAGTGGCACGTATAACGTCGAAAATAGAATTCGGACACCGCTCTGAGTAAGTCCAACTTCAATGAGGTTAAGCCGCGATACCTAAGACAGATCTGCACTCGATGACACCTCGATAACAGCCGGTCCCCACACTTACATCTTGCTCTCCTTACGTCAGTATACATCATATCAGTCTGTGACGCTGGCTTTGCAACATCTTGCGTGCCTTTAGGTTCGCCGCGACCAACACTTACCATGCACTGACCACAAAAAATGGAGGCGCCGCGGCTTGAACCCTGGACCTTTCACATGCCAAGCGAACGCTCTACCAACTGAGCTACGCCCCATGCACGAGCAAACTGCGCTATTCCCCATTCTTTGCGACTCAGATGCGCTCCGACACGATGGTTGGTTGGTTTGTAGCGGTGAAGGGAGCAGAGTACAAAGGCGCGGACCCGTTCATATACACAAAAGTTCCAAGTAGTTTCGATGCTCTGGTATTACAAATGCAAATTCCGTCTGTTTTTAACGTCTTAAATTGAAAGAGCCGTCACAAATTGCTCCGTTTTCACTCCTTGTCGACAATCATACAGCACCTGAGGTAACAAACACATCTCGAGCCCCATTGTGCACTCCATTATTCATGCCAACTCAGTGCCTCGCTCTTTACTACTGTGTACCAATCTTGTCGTCCAACTGCAAAACACTGGGCCACAACAAGTTTCCGCGTCTCCATTGCACTGCGCATACTACGAAACGCTCCCCAAACTTGGCACTCACCCTCGCAGCCGACTTTTCCGACTTTCCACGACGCTCACGCAACGCTCACGCTAGTGACAGCATTATTTATAGTACGACGTCGCGCCAAAGCGAATGAGCACATTTCGCCTACGGCTTAGGCCGCCCTCCTAGTGTGGCTGCTCGGTGTCTGCAGGCAGCGAGGGTCTGCAAGCTTCCCGTGTTCGCACCTATGTCACCTGTGCTTGCTTGTCAGAGACAGACTATCGCAAAACATACAACTCACTCCATGAATTGATTGCTAGGGCATCTGTTATCAGCAGTCACAACTAGCAACACCAGTAGCAGCTGACTGCACGCAAAGAATAGGAATGTTCAGTGGGATTTACGTGAACTCGGCGCAAGCTTGTATCTTCCTAGACACATCTGCTGGCTGTGAATTATTCCACTTGCATATCAAGGTGCGCATGTAGGTGTGTTAAAAATTCTGGAGGCACTGGGTATTGATCCCAGTACCTCTCGCATACTAAGCGAGCGCTCTACCATCTGAGCTACGCCCGCCCCCCCCGAAGACTAAGGGTGCTACATACAGCCATATAGACGACACAGACCCTTGCACTCCCATTATTCAGCAGACAAACACTACTCTCTATGTATCCGTTACGGTGTCTTTCAGGTTTCGTGCATTCTGTATCGAATCGTAGTTGGCCACAATGAAAGTGGCACGTATAACGTCGAAAATAGAATTCGGACACCGCTCTGAGTAAGTCCAACGTGTTGTCCATCCTCTAGACTTCAATGAGGTTAAGCCGCGATACCTAAGACAGATCTGCACTCGATGACACCTCGATAACAGCCGGTCCCCACACTTACATCTTGCTCTCCTTACGTCAGTATACATCATATCAGTCTGTGACGCTGGCTTTGCAACATCTTGCGTGCCTTTAGGTTCGCCGCGACCAACACTTACCATGCACTGACCACAAAAAATGGAGGCGCCGCGGCTTGAACCCTGGACCTTTCACATGCCAAGCGAACGCTCTACCAACTGAGCTACGCCCCATGCACGAGCAAACTGCGCTATTCCCCATTCTTTGCGACTCAGATGCGCTCCGACACGATGGTTGGTTGGTTTGTAGCGGTGAAGGGAGCAGAGTACAAAGGCGCGGACCCGTTCATATACACAAAAGTTCCAAGTAGTTTCGATGCTCTGGTATTACAAATGCAAATTCCGTCTGTTTTTAACGTCTTAAATTGAAAGAGCCGTCACAAATTGCTCCGTTTTCACTCCTTGTCGACAATCATACAGCACCTGAGGTAACAAACACATCTCGAGCCCCATTGTGCACTCCATTATTCATGCCAACTCAGTGCCTCGCTCTTTACTACTGTGTACCAATCTTGTCGTCCAACTGCAAAACACCGGGCCACAACAAGTTTCCGCGTCTCCATTGCACTGCGCATACTACGAAACGCTCCCCAAACTTGGCACTCACCCTCGCAGCCGACTTTTCCGACTTTCCACGACGCTCACGCTAGTGACAGCATTATTTATAGTACGACGTCGCGCCAAAGCGAATGAGCACATTTCGCCTACGGCTTAGGCCGCCCTCCTAGTGTGGCTGCTCCGTGTCTGCAGGCAGCGAGGGTCTGCAAGCTTCCCGTGTTCGCACCTATGTCACCTGTGCTTGCTTGTCAGAGACAGACTATCGCAAAACATACAACTCACTCCATGAATTGATTGCTACGGCATCTGTTATCAGCAGTCACAACTAGCAACACCAGTAGCAGCTGACTGCACGCAAAGAATAGGAATGTTCAGTGGGATTTACGTGAACTCGGCGCAAGCTTGTATCTTCCTAGACACATCTGCTGGCTGTGAATTATTCCACTTGCATATCAAGGTGCGCATGTAGGTGTGTTAAAAATTCTGGAGGCACTGGGTATTGATCCCAGTACCTCTCGCATACTAAGCGAGCGCTCTACCATCTGAGCTACGCCCGCCCTCCCGAAGACTAAGGGTGCTACATACAGCCATATAGACGACACAGACCCTTGCACTCCCATTATTCAGCAGACAAACACTACTCTCTATGTATCCGTTAGGGTGTCTTTCAGGTTTCGTGCATTCTGTATCGAATCGTAGTTGGCCACAATGAAAGTGGCACGTATAACGTCGAAATTAGAATTCGGACACCGCTCTGAGTAAGTCCAACGTGTTGTCCATCCTCTAGACTTCAATGAGGTTAAGCCGCGATACCTAAGACAGATCTGCACTCGATGACACCTCGATAACAGCCGGTCCCCACACTTACATCTTGCTCTCCTTACGTCAGTATACATCATATCAGTCTGTGACGCTGGCTTTGCAACATCTTGCGTGCCTTTAGGTTCGCCGCGACCAACACTTACCATGCACTGACCACAAAAAACGGAGGCGCCGCGGCTTGAACCCTGGACCCTTCACATGCCAAGCGAACGCTCTACCAACTGAGCTACGCCCCGTGCACGAGCAAACTGCGCTATTCCCCATTCTTTGCGACTCAGATGCGCTCCGACACGATGGTTGGTTGGTTTGTAGCGGTGAAGGGAGCAGAGTACAAAGGCGCGGACCCGTTCATATACACAAAAGTTCCAAGTAGTTTCGATGCTCTGGTATTACAAATGCAAATTCCGTCTGTTTTTAACGTCTTAAATTGAAAGAGCCGTCACAAATTGCTCCGTTTTCACTCCTTGTCGACAATCATACAGCACCTGAGGTAACAAACACATCTCGAGCCCCATTGTGCACTCCATTATTCATGCCAACTCAGTGCCTCGCTCTTTACTACTGTGTACCAATCTTGTCGTCCAACTGCAAAACACTGGGCCACAACAAGTTTCCGCGTCTCCATTGCACTGCGCATACTACGAAACGCTCCCCAAACTTGGCACTCACCCTCGCAGCCGACTTTTCCGACTTTCCACGACGCTCACGCTAGTGACAGCATTATTTATAGTACGACGTCGCGCCAAAGCGAATGAGCACATTTCGCCTACGGCTTAGGCCGCCCTCCTAGTGTGGCTGCTCGGTGTCTGCAGGCAGCGAGGGTCTGCAAGCTTCCCGTGTTCGCACCTATGTCACCTGTGCTTGCTTGTCAGAGACAGACTATCGCAAAACATACAACTCACTCCATGAATTGATTGCTACGGCATCTGTTATCAGCAGTCACAACTAGCAACACCAGTAGCAGCTGACTGCACGCAAAGAATAGGAATGTTCAGTGGGATTTACGTGAACTCGGCGCAAGCTTGTCTCTTCTTAGACACATCTGCTGGCTGTGAATTATTCCACTTGCATATCAAGGTGCGCATGTAGGTGTGTTAAAAATTCTGGAGGCACTGGGTATTGATCCCAGTACCTCTCGCATACTAAGCGAGCGCTCTACCATCTGAGCTACGCCCGCCCCCCCGAAGACTAAGGGTGCTACATACAGCCATATAGACGACACAGACCCTTGCACTCCCATTATTCAGCAGACAAACACTACTCTCTATGTATCCGTTACGGTGTCTTTCAGGTTTCGTGCATTCTGTATCGAATCGTAGTTGGCCACAATGAAAGTGGCACGTATAACGTCGAAAATAGAATTCGGACACCGCTCTGAGTAAGTCCAACGTGTTGTCCATCCTCTAGACTTCAATGAGGTTAAGCCGCGATACCTAAGACAGATCTGCACTCGATGACACCTCGATAACAGCCGGTCCCCACACTTACATCTTGCTCTCCTTACGTCAGTATACATCATATCAGTCTGTGACGCTGGCTTTGCAACATCTTGCGTGCCTTTAGGTTCGCCGCGACCAACACTTACCATGCACTGACCACAAAAAATGGAGGCGCCGCGGCTTGAACCCTGGACCTTTCACATGCCAAGCGAACGCTCTACCAACTGAGCTACGCCCCATGCACGAGCAAACTGCGCTATTCCCCATTCTTTGCGACTCAGATGCGCTCCGACACGATGGTTGGTTGGTTTGTAGCGGTGAAGGGAGCAGAGTACAAAGGCGCGGACCCGTTCATATACACAAAAGTTCCAAGTAGTTTCGATGCTCTGGTATTACAAATGCAAATTCCGTCTGTTTTTAACGTCTTAAATTGAAAGAGCCGTCACAAATTGCTCCGTTTTCACTCCTTGTCGACAATCATACAGCACCTGAGGTAACAAACACATCTCGAGCCCCATTGTGCACTCCATTATTCATGCCAACTCAGTGCCTCGCTCTTTACTACTGTGTACCAATCTTGTCGTCCAACTGCAAAACACTGGGCCACAACAAGTTTCCGCGTCTCCATTGCACTGCGCATACTACGAAACGCTCCCCAAACTTGGCACTCACCCTCGCAGCCGACTTTTCCGACTTTCCACGACGCTCACGCAACGCTCA
Organism: Schistocerca gregaria; assembly: GCF_023897955.1. Classification (NCBI taxonomy): domain Eukaryota; kingdom Metazoa; phylum Arthropoda; class Insecta; order Orthoptera; family Acrididae; genus Schistocerca; species Schistocerca gregaria. The sequence goes on along the minus strand of NC_064929.1, from coordinate 24,281,933 downwards.
CGCTAGTGACAGCATTATTTATAGTACGACGTCGCGCCAAAGCGAATGAGCACATTTCGCCTACGGCTTAGGCCGCCCTCCTAGTGTGGCTGCTCGGTGTCTGCAGGCAGCGAGGGTCTGCAAGCTTCCCGTGTTCGCACCTATGTCACCTGTGCTTGCTTGTCAGAGACAGACTATCGCAAAACATACAACTCACTCCATGAATTGATTGCTACGGCATCTGTTATCAGCAGTCACAACTAGCAACACCAGTAGCAGCTGACTGCACGCAAAGAATAGGAATATTCAGTGGGATTTACGTGAACTCGGCGCAAGCTTGTATCTTCCTAGACACATCTGCTGGCTGTGAATTATTCCACTTGCATATCAAGGTGCGCATGTAGGTGTGTTAAAAATTCTGGAGGCACTGCGTATTGATCCCAGTACCTCTCGCATACTAAGCGAGCGCTCTACCATCTGAGCTACGCCCGCCCCCCCGAAGACTAAGGGTGCTACATACAGCCATATAGACGACACAGACCCTTGCACTCCCATTATTCAGCAGACAAACACTACTCTCTATGTATCCGTTACGGTGTCTTTCAGGTTTCGTGCATTCTGTATCGAATCGTAGTTGGCCACAATGAAAGTGGCACGTATAACGTCGAAAATAGAATTCGGACACCGCTCTGAGTAAGTCCAACGTGTTGTCCATCCTCTAGACTTCAATGAGGTTAAGCCGCGATACCTAAGACAGATCTGCACTCGATGACACCTCGATAACAGCCGGTCCCCACACTTACATCTTGCTCTCCTTACGTCAGTATACATCATATCAGTCTGTGACGCTGGCTTTGCAACATCTTGCGTGCCTTTAGGTTCGCCGCGACCAACACTTACCATGCACTGACCACAAAAAATGGAGGCGCCGCGGCTTGAACCCTGGACCTTTCACATGCCAAGCGAACGCTCTACCAACTGAGCTACGCCCCATGCACGAGCAAACTGCGCTATTCCCCATTCTTTGCGACTCAGATGCGCTCCGACACGATGGTTGGTTGGTTTGTAGCGGTGAAGGGAGCAGAGTACAAAGGCGCGGACCCGTTCATATACACAAAAGTTCCGAGTAGTTTCGATGCTCTGGTATTACAAATGCAAATTCCGTCTGTTTTTAACGTCTTAAATTGAAAGAGCCGTCACAAATTGCTCCGTTTTCACTCCTTGTCGACAATCATACAGCACCTGAGGTAACAAACACATCTCGAGCCCCATTGTGCACTCCATTATTCATGCCAACTCAGTGCCTCGCTCTTTACTACTGTGTACCAATCTTGTCGTCCAACTGCAAAACACTGGGCCACAACAAGTTTCCGCGTCTCCATTGCACTGCGCATACTACGAAACGCTCCCCAAACTTGGCACTCACCCTCGCAGCCGACTTTTCCGACTTTCCACGACGCTCACGCAACGCTCACGCTAGTGACAGCATTATTTATAGTACGACGTCGCGCCAAAGCGAATGAGCACATTTCGCCTACGGCTTAGGCCGCCCTCCTAGTGTGGCTGCTCGGTGTCTGCAGGCAGCAAGGGTCTGCAAGCTTCCCGTGTTCGCACCTATGTCACCTGTGCTTGCTTGTCAGAGACAGACTATCGCAAAACATACAACTCACTCCATGAATTGATTGCTACGGCATCTGTTATCAGCAGTCACAACTAGCAACACCAGTAGCAGCTGACTGCACGCAAAGAATAGGAATATTCAGTGGGATTTACGTGAACTCGGCGCAAGCTTGTATCTTCCTAGACACATCTGCTGGCTGTGAATTATTCCACTTGCATATCAAGGTGCGCATGTAGGTGTGTTAAAAATTCTGGAGGCACTGCGTATTGATCCCAGTACCTCTCGCATACTAAGCGAGCGCTCTACCATCTGAGCTACGCCCGCCCCCCCCCCCCCCCCCCCCCCGAAGACTAACGGTGCTACATACAGCCATATAGACGACACAGACCCTTGCACTCCCATTATTCAGCAGACAAACACTACTCTCTATGTATCCGTTAGGGTGTCTTTCAGGTTTCGTGCATTCTGTATCGAATCGTAGTTGGCCACAATGAAAGTGGCACGTATAACGTCGAAAATAGAATTCGGACACCGCTCTGAGTAAGTCCAACGTGTTGTCCATCCTCTAGACTTCAATGAGGTTAAGCCGCGATACCTAAGACAGATCTGCACTCGATGACACCTCGATAACAGCCGGTCCCCACACTTACATCTTGCTCTCCTTACGTCAGTATACATCATATCAGTCTGTGACGCTGGCTTTGCAACATTTTGCGTGCCTTTAGGTTCGCCGCGACCAACACTTACCATGCACTGACCACAAAAAATTGAGGCGCCGCGGCTTGAACCCTGGACCTTTCACATGCCAAGCGAACGCTCTACCAACTGAGCTACGCCCCATGCACGAGCAAACTGCGCTATTCCCCATTCTTTGCGACTCAGATGCGCACCGACACGATGGTTGGTTGGTTTGTAGCGGTGAAGGGAGCAGAGTACAAAGGCGCGGACCCGTTCATATACACAAAAGTTCCAAGTAGTTTCGATGCTCTGGTATTACAAATGCAAATTCCGTCTGTTTTTAACGTCTTAAATTGAAAGAGCCGTCACAAATTGCTCCGTTTTCACTCCTTGTCGACAATCATACAGCACCTGAGGTAACAAACACATCTCGAGCCCCATTGTGCACTCCATTATTCATGCCAACTCAGTGCCTCGCTCTTTACTACTGTGTACCAATCTTGTCGTCCAACTGCAAAACACTGGGCCACAACAAGTTTCCGCGTCTCCATTGCACTGCGCATACTACGAAACGCTCCCCAAACTTGGCACTCACCCTCGCAGCCGACTTTTCCGACTTTCCACGACGCTCACGCAACGCTCACGCTAGTGACAGCATTATTTATAGTACGACGTCGCGCCAAAGCGAATGAGCACATTTCGCCTACGGCTTAGGCCGCCCTCCTAGTGTGGCTGCTCGGTGTCTGCAGGCAGCGAGGGTCTGCAAGCTTCCCGTGTTCGCACCTATGTCACCTGTGCTTGCTTGTCAGAGACAGACTATCGCAAAACATACAACTCACTCCATGAATTGATTGCTACGGCATCTGTTATCAGCAGTCACAACTAGCAACACCAGTAGCAGCTGACTGCACGCAAAGAATAGGAATGTTCAGTGGGATTTACGTGAACTCGGCGCAAGCTTGTATCTTCCTAGACACATCTGCTGGCTGTGAATTATTCCACTTGCATATCAAGGTGCGCATGTAGGTGTGTTAAAAATTCTGGAGGCACTGGGTATTGATCCCAGTACCTCTCGCATACTAAGCGAGCGCTCTACCATCTGAGCTACGCCCGCCCCCCCCCCCCCCCCCCCCGAAGACTAAGGGTGCTACATACAGCCATATAGACGACACAGACCCTTGCACTCCCATTATTCAGCAGACAAACACTACTCTCTATGTATCCGTTAGGGTGTCTTTCAGGTTTCGTGCATTCTGTATCGAATCGTAGTTGGCCACAATGAAAGTGGCACGTATAACGTCGAAAATAGAATTCGGACACCGCTCTGAGTAAGTCCAACGTGTTGTCCATCCTCTAGACTTCAATGAGGTTAAGCCGCGATACCTAAGACAGATCTGCACTCGATGACACCTCGATAACAGCCGGTCCCCACACTTACATCTTGCTCTCCTTACGTCAGTATACATCATATCAGTCTGTGACGCTGGCTTTGCAACATCTTGCGTGCCTTTAGGTTCGCCGCGACCAACACTTACCATGCACTGACCACAAAAAATTGAGGCGCCGCGGCTTGAACCCTGGACCTTTTACATGCCAAGCGAACGCTCTACCAACTGAGCTACGCCCCATGCACGAGCAAACTGCGCTATTCCCCATTCTTTGCGACTCAGATGCGCACCGACACGATGGTTGGTTGGTTTGTAGCGGTGAAGGGAGCAGAGTACAAAGGCGCGGACCCGTTCATATACACAAAAGTTCCGAGTAGTTTCGATGCTCTGGTATTACAAATGCAAATTCCGTCTGTTTTTAACGTCTTAAATTGAAAGAGCCGTCACAAATTGCTCCGTTTTCACTCCTTGTCGACAATCATACAGCACCTGAGGTAACAAACACATCTCGAGCCCCATTGTGCACTCCATTATTCATGCCAACTCAGTGCCTCGCTCTTTACTACTGTGTACCAATCTTGTCGTCCAACTGCAAAACACTGGGCCACAACAAGTTTCCGCGTCTCCATTGCACTGCGCATACTACGAAACGCTCCCCAAACTTGGCACTCACCCTCGCAGCCGACTTTTCCGACTTTCCACGACGCTCACGCTAGTGACAGCATTATTTATAGTACGACGTCGCGCCAAAGCGAATGAGCACATTTCGCCTACGGCTTAGGCCGCCCTCCTAGTGTGGCTGCTCGGTGTCTGCAGGCAGCAAGGGTCTGCAAGCTTCCCGTGTTCGCACCTATGTCACCTGTGCTTGCTTGTCAGAGACAGACTATCGCAAAACATACAACTCACTCCATGAATTGATTGCTACGGCATCTGTTATCAGCAGTCACAACTAGCAACACCAGTAGCAGCTGACTGCACGCAAAGAATAGGAATATTCAGTGGGATTTACGTGAACTCGGCGCAAGCTTGTATCTTCCTAGACACATCTGCTGGCTGTGAATTATTCCACTTGCATATCAAGGTGCGCATGTAGGTGTGTTAAAAATTCTGGAGGCACTGCGTATTGATCCCAGTACCTCTCGCATACTAAGCGAGCGCTCTACCATCTGAGCTACGCCCGCCCTCCCCGAAGACTAACGGTGTTACATACAGCCATATAGACGACACAGACCCTTGCACTCCCATTATTCAGCAGACAAACACTACTCTCTATGTATCCGTTAGGGTGTCTTTCAGGTTTCGTGCATTCTGTATCGAATCGTAGTTGGCCACAATGAAAGTGGCACGTATAACGTCGAAAATAGAATTCGGACACCGCTCTGAGTAAGTCCAACGTGTTGTCCATCCTCTAGACTTCAATGAGGTTAAGCCGCGATACCTAAGACAGATCTGCACTCGATGACACCTCGATAACAGCCGGTCCCCACACTTACATCTTGCTCTCCTTACGTCAGTATACATCATATCAGTCTGTGACGCTGGCTTTGCAACATTTTGCGTGCCTTTAGGTTCGCCGCGACCAACACTTACCATGCACTGACCACAAAAAATTGAGGCGCCGCGGCTTGAACCCTGGACCTTTCACATGCCAAGCGAACGCTCTACCAACTGAGCTACGCCCCATGCACGAGCAAACTGCGCTATTCCCCATTCTTTGCGACTCAGATGCGCACCGACACGATGGTTGGTTGGTTTGTAGCGGTGAAGGGAGCAGAGTACAAAGGCGCGGACTCGTTCATATACACAAAAGTTCCAAGTAGTTTCGATGCTCTGGTATTACAAATGCAAATTCCGTCTGTTTTTAACGTCTTAAATTGAAAGAGCCGTCACAAATTGCTCCGTTTTCACTCCTTGTCGACAATCATACAGCACCTGAGGTAACAAACACATCTCGAGCCCCATTGTGCACTCCATTATTCATGCCAACTCAGTGCCTCGCTCTTTACTACTGTGTACCAATCTTGTCGTCCAACTGCAAAACACTGGGCCACAACAAGTTTCCGCGTCTCCATTGCACTGCGCATACTACGAAACGCTCCCCAAACTTGGCACTCACCCTCGCAGCCGACTTTTCCGACTTTCCACGACGCTCACGCAACGCTCACGCTAGTGACAGCATTATTTATAGTACGACGTCGCGCCAAAGCGAATGAGCACATTTCGCCTACGGCTTAGGCCGCCCTCCTAGTGTGGCTGCTCGGTGTCTGCAGGCAGCGAGGGTCTGCAAGCTTCCCGTGTTCGCACCTATGTCACCTGTGCTTGCTTGTCAGAGACAGACTATCGCAAAACATACAACTCACTCCATGAATTGATTGCTACGGCATCTGTTATCAGCAGTCACAACTAGCAACACCAGTAGCAGCTGACTGCACGCAAAGAATAGGAATGTTCAGTGGGATTTACGTGAACTCGGCGCAAGCTTGTATCTTCCTAGACACATCTGCTGGCTGTGAATTATTCCACTTGCATATCAAGGTGCGCATGTAGGTGTGTTAAAAATTCTGGAGGCACTGGGTATTGATCCCAGTACCTCTCGCATACTAAGCGAGCGCTCTACCATCTGAGCTACGCCCGCCCCCCCCCCCGAAGACTAAGGGTGCTACATACAGCCATATAGACGACACAGACCCTTGCACTCCCATTATTCAGCAGACAAACACTACTCTCTATGTATCCGTTAGGGTGTCTTTCAGGTTTCGTGCATTCTGTATCGAATCGTAGTTGGCCACAATGAAAGTGGCACGTATAACGTCGAAAATAGAATTCGGACACCGCTCTGAGTAAGTCCAACGTGTTGTCCATCCTCTAGACTTCAATGAGGTTAAGCCGCGATACCTAAGACAGATCTGCACTCGATGACACCTCGATAACAGCCGGTCCCCACACTTACATCTTGCTCTCCTTACGTCAGTATACATCATATCAGTCTGTGACGCTGGCTTTGCAACATCTTGCGTGCCTTTAGGTTCGCCGCGACCAACACTTACCATGCACTGACCACAAAAAATGGAGGCGCCGCGGCTTGAACCCTGGACCTTTCACATGCCAAGCGAACGCTCTACCAACTGAGCTACGCCCCGTGCACGAGCAAACTGCGCTATTCCCCATTCTTTGCGACTCAGATGCGCTCCGACACGATGGTTGGTTGGTTTGTAGCGGTGAAGGGAGCAGAGTACAAAGGCGCGGACCCGTTCATATACACAAAAGTTCCAAGTAGTTTCGATGCTCTGGTATTACAAATGCAAATTCCGTCTGTTTTTAACGTCTTAAATTGAAAGAGCCGTCACAAATTGCTCCGTTTTCACTCCTTGTCGACAATCATACAGCACCTGAGGTAACAAACACATCTCGAGCCCCATTGTGCACTCCATTATTCATGCCAACTCAGTGCCTCGCTCTTTACTACTGTGTACCAATCTTGTCGTCCAACTGCAAAACACTGGGCCACAACAAGTTTCCGCGTCTCCATTGCACTGCGCATACTACGAAACGCTCCCCAAACTTGGCACTCACCCTCGCAGCCGACTTTTCCGACTTTCCACGACGCTCACGCAACGCTCACGCTAGTGACAGCATTATTTATAGTACGACGTCGCGCCAAAGCGAATGAGCACATTTCGCCTACGGCTTAGGCCGCCCTCCTAGTGTGGCTGCTCGGTGTCTGCAGGCAGCGAGGGTCTGCAAGCTTCCCGTGTTCGCACCTATGTCACCTGTGCTTGCTTGTCAGAGACAGACTATCGCAAAACATACAACTCACTCCATGAATTGATTGCTACGGCATCTGTTATCAGCAGTCACAACTAGCAACACCAGTAGCAGCTGACTGCACGCAAAGAATAGGAATATTCAGTGGGATTTACGTGAACTCGGCGCAAGCTTGTATCTTCCTAGACACATCTGCTGGCTGTGAATTATTCCACTTGCATATCAAGGTGCGCATGTAGGTGTGTTAAAAATTCTGGAGGCACTGCGTATTGATCCCAGTACCTCTCGCATACCAAGCGAGCGCTCTACCATCTGAGCTACGCCCGCCCCCCCGAAGACTAACGGTGCTACATACAGCCATATAGACGACACAGACCCTTGCACTCCCATTATTCAGCAGACAAACACTACTCTCTATGTATCCGTTAGGGTGTCTTTCAGGTTTCGTGCATTCTGTATCGAATCGTAGTTGGCCACAATGAAAGTGGCACGTATAACGTCGAAAATAGAATTCGGACACCGCTCTGAGTAAGTCCAACGTGTTGTCCATCCTCTAGACTTCAATGAGGTTAAGCCGCGATACCTAAGACAGATCTGCACTCGATGACACCTCGATAACAGCCGGTCCCCACACTTACATCTTGCTCTCCTTACGTCAGTATACATCATATCAGTCTGTGACGCTGGCTTTGCAACATCTTGCGTGCCTTTAGGTTCGCCGCGACCAACACTTACCATGCACTGACCACAAAAAATTGAGGCGCCGCGGCTTGAACCCTGGACCTTTCACATGCCAAGCGAACGCTCTACCAACTGAGCTACGCCCCATGCACGAGCAAACTGCGCTATTCCCCATTCTTTGCGACTCAGATGCGCACCGACACGATGGTTGGTTGGTTTGTAGCGGTGAAGGGAGCAGAGTACAAAGGCGCGGACCCGTTCATATACACAAAAGTTCCAAGTAGTTTCGATGCTCTGGTATTACAAATGCAAATTCCGTCTGTTTTTAACGTCTTAAATTGAAAGAGCCGTCACAAATTGCTCCGTTTTCACTCCTTGTCGACAATCATACAGCACCTGAGGTAACAAACACATCTCGAGCCCCATTGTGCACTCCATTATTCATGCCAACTCAGTGCCTCGCTCTTTACTACTGTGTACCAATCTTGTCGTCCAACTGCAAAACACTGGGCCACAACAAGTTTCCGTGTCTCCATTGCACTGCGCATACTACGAAACGCTCCCCAAACTTGGCACTCACCCTCGCAGCCGACTTTTCCGACTTTCCACGACGCTCACGCAACGCTCACGCTAGTGACAGCATTATTTATAGTACGACGTCGCGCCAAAGCGAATGAGCACATTTCGCCTACGGCTTAGGCCGCCCTCCTAGTGTGGCTGCTCGGTGTCTGCAGGCAGCGAGGGTCTGCAAGCTTCCCGTGTTCGCACCTATGTCACCTGTGCTTGCTTGTCAGAGACAGACTATCGCAAAACATACAACTCACTCCATGAATTGATTGCTACGGCATCTGTTATCAGCAGTCACAACTAGCAACACCAGTAGCAGCTGACTGCACGCAAAGAATAGGAATATTCAGTGGGATTTACGTGAACTCGGCGCAAGCTTGTATCTTCCTAGACACATCTGCTGGCTGTGAATTATTCCACTTGCATATCAAGGTGCGCATGTAGGTGTGTTAAAAATTCTGGAGGCACTGCGTATTGATCCCAGTACCTCTCGCATACCAAGCGAGCGCTCTACCATCTGAGCTACGCCCGCCCCCCCGAAGACTAACGGTGCTACATACAGCCATATAGACGACACAGACCCTTGCACTCCCATTATTCAGCAGACAAACACTACTCTCTATGTATCCGTTAGGGTGTCTTTCAGGTTTCGTGCATTCTGTATCGAATCGTAGTTGGCCACAATGAAAGTGGCACGTATAACGTCGAAAATAGAATTCGGACACCGCTCTGAGTAAGTCCAACGTGTTGTCCATCCTCTAGACTTCAATGAGGTTAAGCCGCGATACCTAAGACAGATCTGCACTCGATGACACCTCGATAACAGCCGGTCCCCACACTTACATCTTGCTCTCCTTACGTCAGTATACATCATATCAGTCTGTGACGCTGGCTTTGCAACATCTTGCGTGCCTTTAGGTTCGCCGCGACCAACACTTACCATGCACTGACCACAAAAAATGGAGGCGCCGCGGCTTGAACCCTGGACCTTTCACATGCCAAGCGAACGCTCTACCAACTGAGCTACGCCCCATGCACGAGCAAACTGCGCTATTCCCCATTCTTTGCGACTCAGATGCGCACCGACACGATGGTTGGTTGGTTTGTAGCGGTGAAGGGAGCAGAGTACAAAGGCGCGGACCCGTTCATATACACAAAAGTTCCAAGTAGTTTCGATGCTCTGGTATTACAAATGCAAATTCCGTCTGTTTTTAACGTCTTAAATTGAAAGAGCCGTCACAAATTGCTCCGTTTTCACTCCTTGTCGACAATCATACAGCACCTGAGGTAACAAACACATCTCGAGCCCCATTGTGCACTCCATTATTCATGCCAACTCAGTGCCTCGCTCTTTACTACTGTGTACCAATCTTGTCGTCCAACTGCAAAACACTGGGCCACAACAAGTTTCCGTGTCTCCATTGCACTGCGCATACTACGAAACGCTCCCCAAACTTGGCACTCACCCTCGCAGCCGACTTTTCCGACTTTCCACGACGCTCACGCAACGCTCACGCTAGTGACAGCATTATTTATAGTACGACGTCGCGCCAAAGCGAATGAGCACATTTCGCCTACGGCTTAGGCCGCCCTCCTAGTGTGGCTGCTCGGTGTCTGCAGGCAGCAAGGGTCTGCAAGCTTCCCGTGTTCGCACCTATGTCACCTGTGCTTGCTTGTCAGAGACAGACTATCGCAAAACATACAACTCACTCCATGAATTGATTGCTACGGCATCTGTTATCAGCAGTCACAACTAGCAACACCAGTAGCAGCTGACTGCACGCAAAGAATAGGAATATTCAGTGGGATTTACGTGAACTCGGCGCAAGCTTGTATCTTCCTAGACACATCTGCTGGCTGTGAATTATTCCACTTGCATATCAAGGTGCGCATGTAGGTGTGTTAAAAATTCTGGAGGCACTGCGTATTGATCCCAGTACCTCTCGCATACTAAGCGAGCGCTCTACCATCTGAGCTACGCCCGCCCTCCCCGAAGACTAACGGTGTTACATACAGCCATATAGACGACACAGACCCTTGCACTCCCATTATTCAGCAGACAAACACTACTCTCTATGTATCCGTTAGGGTGTCTTTCAGGTTTCGTGCATTCTGTATCGAATCGTAGTTGGCCACAATGAAAGTGGCACGTATAACGTCGAAAATAGAATTCGGACACCGCTCTGAGTAAGTCCAACGTGTTGTCCATCCTCTAGACTTCAATGAGGTTAAGCCGCGATACCTAAGACAGATCTGCACTCGATGACACCTCGATAACAGCCGGTCCCCACACTTACATCTTGCTCTCCTTACGTCAGTATACATCATATCAGTCTGTGACGCTGGCTTTGCAACATCTTGCGTGCCTTTAGGTTCGCCGCGACCAACACTTACCATGCACTGACCACAAAAAATTGAGGCGCCGCGGCTTGAACCCTGGACCTTTCACATGCCAAGCGAACGCTCTACCAACTGAGCTACGCCCCATGCACGAGCAAACTGCGCTATTCCCCATTCTTTGCGACTCAGATGCGCTCCGACACGATGGTTGGTTGGTTTGTAGCGGTGAAGGGAGCAGAGTACAAAGGCGCGGACCCGTTCATATACACAAAAGTTCCAAGTAGTTTCGATGCTCTGGTATTACAAATGCAAATTCCGTCTGTTTTTAACGTCTTAAATTGAAAGAGCCGTCACAAATTGCTCCGTTTTCACTCCTTGTCGACAATCATACAGCACCTGAGGTAACAAACACATCTCGAGCCCCATTGTGCACTCCATTATTCATGCCAACTCAGTGCCTCGCTCTTTACTACTGTGTACCAATCTTGTCGTCCAACTGCAAAACACTGGGCCACAACAAGTTTCCGCGTCTCCATTGCATTGCGCATACTACGAAACGCTCCCCAAACTTGGCACTCACCCTCGCAGCCGACTTTTCCGACTTTCCACGACGCTCACGCAACGCTCACGCTAGTGACAGCATTATTTATAGTACGACGTCGCGCCAAAGCGAATGAGCACATTTCGCCTACGGCTTAGGCCGCCCTCCTAGTGTGGCTGCTCGGTGTCTGCAGGCAGCGAGGGTCTGCAAGCTTCCCGTGTTCGCACCTATGTCACCTGTGCTTGCTTGTCAGAGACAGACTATCGCAAAACATACAACTCACTCCATGAATTGATTGCTACGGCATCTGTTATCAGCAGTCACAACTAGCAACACCAGTAGCAGCTGACTGCACGCAAAGAATAGAAATGTTCAGTGGGATTTACGTGAACTCGGCGCAAGCTTGTATCTTCCTAGACACATCTGCTGGCTGTGAATTATTCCACTTGCATATCAAGGTGCGCATGTAGGTGTGTTAAAAATTCTGGAGGCACTGGGTATTGATCCCCGTACCTCTCGCATACTAAGCGAGCGCTCTACCATCTGAGCTACGCCCGCCCCCCCGAAGACTAAGGGTGCTACATACAGCCATATAGACGACACAGACCCTTGCACTCCCATTATTCAGCAGACAAACACTACTCTCTATGTATCCGTTAGGGTGTCTTTCAGGTTTCGTGCATTCTGTATCGAATCGTAGATGGCCACAATGAAAGTGGTACGTATAACGTCGAAAATAGAATTCGGACACCGCTCTGAGTAAGTCCAACGTGTTGTCCATCCTCTAGACTTCAATGAGGTTAAGCCGCGATACCTAAGACAGATCTGCACTCGATGACACCTCGATAACAGCCGGTCCCCACACTTACATCTTGCTCTCCTTACGTCAGTATACAACATATCAGTCTGTGACGCTGGCTTTGCAACATCTTGCGTGCCTTTAGGTTCGCCGCGACCAACACTTACCATGCACTGACCACAAAAAATTGAGGCGCCGCGGCTTGAACCCTGGACCTTTCACATGCCAAGCGAACGCTCTACCAACTGAGCTACGCCCCATGAACGAGCAAACTGCGCTATTCCCCATTCTTTGCGACTCAGATGCGCACCGACACGATGGTTGGTTGGTTTGTAGCGGTGAAGGGAGCAGAGTACAAAGGCGCGGACCCGTTCATATACACAAAAGTTCCAAGTAGTTTCGATGCTCTGGTATTACAAATGCAAATTCCGTCTGTTTTTAACGTCTTAAATTGAAAGAGCCGTCACAAATTGCTCCGTTTTCACTCCTTGTCGACAATCATACAGCACCTGAGGTAACAAACACATCTCGAGCCCCATTGTGCACTCCATTATTCATGCCAACTCAGTGCCTCGCTCTTTACTACTGTGTACCAATCTTGTCGTCCAACTGCAAAACACTGGGCCACAACAAGTTTCCGCGTCTCCATTGCACTGCGCATACTACGAAACGCTCCCCAAACTTGGCACTCACCCTCGCAGCCGACTTTTCCGACTTTCCACGACGCTCACGCAACGCTCACGCTAGTGACAGCATTATTTATAGTACGACGTCGCGCCAAAGCGAATGAGCACATTTCGCCTACGGCTTAGGCCGCCCTCCTAGTGTGGCTGCTCGGTGTCTGCAGGCAGCAAGGGTCTGCAAGCTTCCCGTGTTCGCACCTATGTCACCTGTGCTTGCTTGTCAGAGACAGACTATCGCAAAACATACAACTCACTCCATGAATTGATTGCTACGGCATCTGTTATCAGCAGTCACAACTAGCAACACCAGTAGCAGCTGACTGCACGCAAAGAATAGGAATATTCAGTGGGATTTACGTGAACTCGGCGCAAGCTTGTATCTTCCTAGACACATCTGCTGGCTGTGAATTATTCCACTTGCATATCAAGGTGCGCATGTAGGTGTGTTAAAAATTCTGGAGGCACTGCGTATTGATCCCAGTACCTCTCGCATACTAAGCGAGCGCTCTACCATCTGAGCTACGCCCGCCCTCCCCGAAGACTAACGGTGTTACATACAGCCATATAGACGACACAGACCCTTGCACTCCCATTATTCAGCAGACAAACACTACTCTCTATGTATCCGTTAGGGTGTCTTTCAGGTTTCGTGCATTCTGTATCGAATCGTAGTTGGCCACAATGAAAGTGGCACGTATAACGTCGAAAATAGAATTCGGACACCGCTCTGAGTAAGTCCAACGTGTTGTCCATCCTCTAGACTTCAATGAGGTTAAGCCGCGATACCTAAGACAGATCTGCACTCGATGACACCTCGATAACAGCCGGTCCCCACACTTACATCTTGCTCTCCTTACGTCAGTATACATCATATCAGTCTGTGACGCTGGCTTTGCAACATCTTGCGTGCCTTTAGGTTCGCCGCGACCAACACTTACCATGCACTGACCACAAAAAATTGAGGCGCCGCGGCTTGAACCCTGGACCTTTCACATGCCAAGCGAACGCTCTACCAACTGAGCTACGCCCCATGCACGAGCAAACTGCGCTATTCCCCATTCTTTGCGACTCAGATGCGCTCCGACACGATGGTTGGTTGGTTTGTAGCGGTGAAGGGAGCAGAGTACAAAGGCGCGGACCCGTTCATATACACAAAAGTTCCAAGTAGTTTCGATGCTCTGGTATTACAAATGCAAATTCCGTCTGTTTTTAACGTCTTAAATTGAAAGAGCCGTCACAAATTGCTCCGTTTTCACTCCTTGTCGACAATCATACAGCACCTGAGGTAACAAACACATCTCGAGCCCCATTGTGCACTCCATTATTCATGCCAACTCAGTGCCTCGCTCTTTACTACTGTGTACCAATCTTGTCGTCCAACTGCAAAACACTGGGCCACAACAAGTTTCCGCGTCTCCATTGCATTGCGCATACTACGAAACGCTCCCCAAACTTGGCACTCACCCTCGCAGCCGACTTTTCCGACTTTCCACGACGCTCACGCAACGCTCACGCTAGTGACAGCATTATTTATAGTACGACGTCGCGCCAAAGCGAATGAGCACATTTCGCCTACGGCTTAGGCCGCCCTCCTAGTGTGGCTGCTCGGTGTCTGCAGGCAGCGAGGGTCTGCAAGCTTCCCGTGTTCGCACCTATGTCACCTGTGCTTGCTTGTCAGAGACAGACTATCGCAAAACATACAACTCACTCCATGAATTGATTGCTACGGCATCTGTTATCAGCAGTCACAACTAGCAACACCAGTAGCAGCTGACTGCACGCAAAGAATAGAAATGTTCAGTGGGATTTACGTGAACTCGGCGCAAGCTTGTATCTTCCTAGACACATCTGCTGGCTGTGAATTATTCCACTTGCATATCAAGGTGCGCATGTAGGTGTGTTAAAAATTCTGGAGGCACTGGGTATTGATCCCCGTACCTCTCGCATACTAAGCGAGCGCTCTACCATCTGAGCTACGCCCGCCCCCCCGAAGACTAAGGGTGCTACATACAGCCATATAGACGACACAGACCCTTGCACTCCCATTATTCAGCAGACAAACACTACTCTCTATGTATCCGTTAGGGTGTCTTTCAGGTTTCGTGCATTCTGTATCGAATCGTAGATGGCCACAATGAAAGTGGTACGTATAACGTCGAAAATAGAATTCGGACACCGCTCTGAGTAAGTCCAACGTGTTGTCCATCCTCTAGACTTCAATGAGGTTAAGCCGCGATACCTAAGACAGATCTGCACTCGATGACACCTCGATAACAGCCGGTCCCCACACTTACATCTTGCTCTCCTTACGTCAGTATACATCATATCAGTCTGTGACGCTGGCTTTGCAACATCTTGCGTGCCTTTAGGTTCGCCGCGACCAACACTTACCATGCACTGACCACAAAAAATTGAGGCGCCGCGGCTTGAACCCTGGCCTTTCACATGCCAAGCGAACGCTCTACCAACTGAGCTACGCCCCATGAACGAGCAAACTGCGCTATTCCCCATTCTTTGCGACTCAGATGCGCACCGACACGATGGTTGGTTGGTTTGTAGCGGTGAAGGGAGCAGAGTACAAAGGCGCGGACCCGTTCATATACACAAAAGTTCCAAGTAGTTTCGATGCTCTGGTATTACAAATGCAAATTCCGTCTGTTTTTAACGTCTTAAATTGAAAGAGCCGTCACAAATTGCTCCGTTTTCACTCCTTGTCGACAATCATACAGCACCTGAGGTAACAAACACATCTCGAGCCCCATTGTGCACTCCATTATTCATGCCAACTCAGTGCCTCGCTCTTTACTACTGTGTACCAATCTTGTCGTCCAACTGCAAAACACTGGGCCACAACAAGTTTCCGCGTCTCCATTGCACTGCGCATACTACGAAACGCTCCCCAAACTTGGCACTCACCCTCGCAGCCGACTTTTCCGACTTTCCACGACGCTCACGCAACGCTCACGCTAGTGACAGCATTATTTATAGTACGACGTCGCGCCAAAGCGAATGAGCACATTTCGCCTACGGCTTAGGCCGCCCTCCTAGTGTGGCTGCTCGGTGTCTGCAGGCAGCGAGGGTCTGCAAGCTTCCCGTGTTCGCACCTATGTCACCTGTGCTTGCTTGTCAGAGACAGACTATCGCAAAACATACAACTCACTCCATGAATTGATTGCTACGGCATCTGTTATCAGCAGTCACAACTAGCAACACCAGCAGCTGACTGCACGCAAAGAATAGGAATGTTCAGTGGGATTTACGTGAACTCGGCGCAAGCTTGTATCTTCCTAGACACATCTGCTGGCTGTGAATTATTCCACTTGCATATCAAGGTGCGCATGTAGGTGTGTTAAAAATTCTGGAGGCACTGGGTATTGATCTCAGTACCTCTCGCATACTAAGCGAGCGCTCTACCATCTGAGCTACGCCCGCCCCCCCGAAGACTAAGGGTGCTACATACAGCCATATAGACGACACAGACCCTTGCACTCCCATTATTCAGCAGACAAACACTACTCTCTATGTATCCGTTAGGGTGTCTTTCAGGTTTCGTGCATTCTGTATCGAATCGTAGTTGGCCACAATGAAAGTGGCACGTATAACGTCGAAAATAGAATTCGGACACCGCTCTGAGTAAGTCCAACGTGTTGTCCATCCTCTAGACTTCAATGAGGTTAAGCCGCGATACCTAAGACAGATCTGCACTCGATGACACCTCGATAACAGCCGGTCCCCACACTTACATCTTGCTCTCCTTACGTCAGTATACATCATATCAGTCTGTGACGCTGGCTTTGCAACATCTTGCGTGCCTTTAGGTTCGCCGCGACCAACACTTACCATGCACTGACCACAAAAAATGGAGGCGCCGCGGCTTGAACCCTGGACCTTTCACATGCCAAGCGAACGCTCTACCAACTGAGCTACGCCCCATGCACGAGCAAACTGCGCTATTCCCCATTCTTTGCGACTCAGATGCGCACCGACACGATGGTTGGTTGGTTTGTAGCGGTGAAGGGAGCAGAGTACAAAGGCGCGGACCCGTTCATATACACAAAAGTTCCAAGTAGTTTCGATGCTCTGGTATTACAAATGCAAATTCCGTCTGTTTTTAACGTCTTAAATTGAAAGAGCCGTCACAAATTGCTCCGTTTTCACTCCTTGTCGACAATCATACAGCACCTGAGGTAACAAACACATCTCGAGCCCCATTGTGCACTCCATTATTCATGCCAACTCAGTGCCTCGCTCTTTACTACTGTGTACCAATCTTGTCGTCCAACTGCAAAACACTGGGCCACAACAAGTTTCCGCGTCTCCATTGCACTGCGCATACTACGAAACGCTCCCCAAACTTGGCACTCACCCTCGCAGCCGACTTTTCCGACTTTCCACGACGCTCACGCAACGCTCACGCTAGTGACAGCATTATTTATAGTACGACGTCGCGCCAAAGCGAATGAGCACATTTCGCCCACGGCTTAGGCCGCCCTCCTAGTGTGGCTGCTCGGTGTCTGCAGGCAGCGAGGGTCTGCAAGCTTCCCGTGTTCGCACCTATGTCACCTGTGCTTGCTTGTCAGAGACAGACTATCGCAAAACATACAACTCACTCCATGAATTGATTGCTACGGCATCTGTTATCAGCAGTCACAACTAGCAACACCAGTAGCAGCTGACTGCACGCAAAGAATAGGAATGTTCAGTGGGATTTACGTGAACTCGGCGCAAGCTTGTATCTTCCTAGACACATCTGCTGGCTGTGAATTATTCCACTTGCATATCAAGGTGCGCATGTAGGTGTGTTAAAAATTCTGGAGGCACTGCGTATTGATCCCAGTACCTCTCGCATACTAAGCGAGCGCTCTACCATCTGAGCTACGCCCGCCCCCCCGAAGACTAAGGGTGCTACATACAGCCATATAGACGACACAGACCCTTGCACTCCCATTATTCAGCAGACAAACACTACTCTCTATGTATCCGTTAGGGTGTCTTTCAGGTTTCGTGCATTCTGTATCGAATCGTAGTTGGCCACAATGAAAGTGGCACGTATAACGTCGAAAATAGAATTCGGACACCGCTCTGAGTAAGTCCAACGTGTTGTCCATCCTCTAGACTTCAATGAGGTTAAGCCGCGATACCTAAGACAGATCTGCACTCGATGACACCTCGATAACAGCCGGTCCCCACACTTACATCTTGCTCTCCTTACGTCAGTATACATCATATCAGTCTGTGACGCTGGCTTTGCAACATCTTGCGTGCCTTTAGGTTCGCCGCGACCAACACTTACCATGCACTGACCACAAAAAATGGAGGCGCCGCGGCTTGAACCCTGGACCTTTCACATGCCAAGCGAACGCTCTACCAACTGAGCTACGCCCCATGCACGAGCAAACTGCGCTATTCCCCATTCTTTGCGACTCAGATGCGCACCGACACGATGGTTGGTTGGTTTGTAGCGGTGAAGGGAGCAGAGTACAAAGGCGCGGACCCGTTCATATACACAAAAGTTCCAAGTAGTTTCGATGCTCTGGTATTACAAATGCAAATTCCGTCTGTTTTTAACGTCTTAAATTGAAAGAGCCGTCACAAATTGCTCCGTTTTCACTCCTTGTCGACAATCATACAGCACCTGAGGTAACAAACACATCTCGAGCCCCATTGTGCACTCCATTATTCATGCCAACTCAGTGCCTCGCTCTTTACTACTGTGTACCAATCTTGTCGTCCAACTGCAAAACACTGGGCCACAACAAGTTTCCGCGTCTCCATTGCACTGCGCATACTACGAAACGCTCCCCAAACTTGGCACTCACCCTCGCAGCCGACTTTTCCGACTTTCCACGACGCTCACGCAACGCTCACGCTAGTGACAGCATTATTTATAGTACGACGTCGCGCCAAAGCGAATGAGCACATTTCGCCTACGGCTTAGGCCGCCCTCCTAGTGTGGCTGCTCGGTGTCTGCAGGCAGCGAGGGTCTGCAAGCTTCCCGTGTTCGCACCTATGTCACCTGTGCTTGCTTGTCAGAGACAGACTATCGCAAAACATACAACTCACTCCATGAATTGATTGCTACGGCATCTGTTATCAGCAGTCACAACTAGCAACACCAGTAGCAGCTGACTGCACGCAAAGAATAGGAATGTTCAGTGGGATTTACGTGAACTCGGCGCAAGCTTGTATCTTCCTAGACACATCTGCTGGCTGTGAATTATTCCACTTGCATATCAAGGTGCGCATGTAGGTGTGTTAAAAATTCTGGAGGCACTGGGTATTGATCCCAGTACCTCTCGCATACTAAGCGAGCGCTCTACCATCTGAGCTACATCCGCCCCCCCGAAGACTAAGGGTGCTACATACAGCCATATAGACGACACAGACCCTTGCACTCCCATTATTCAGCAGACAAACACTACTCTCTATGTATCCGTTAGGGTGTCTTTCAGGTTTCGTGCATTCTGTATCGAATCGTAGTTGGCCACAATGAAAGTGGCACGTATAACGTCGAAAATAGAATTCGGACACCGCTCTGAGTAAGTCCAACGTGTTGTCCATCCTCTAGACTTCAATGAGGTTAAGCCGCGATACCTAAGACAGATCTGCACTCGATGACACCTCGATAACAGCCGGTCCCCACACTTACATCTTGCTCTCCTTACGTCAGTATACATCATATCAGTCTGTGACGCTGGCTTTGCAACATCTTGCGTGCCTTTAGGTTCGCCGCAACCAACACTTACCATGCACTGACCACAAAAAATGGAGGCGCTGCGGCTTGAACCCTGGACCTTTCACATGCCACGCGAACGCTCTACCAACTGAGCTACGCCCCATGCACGAGCAAACTGCGCTATTCCCCATTCTTTGCGACTCAGATGCGCACCGACACGATGGTTGGTTGGTTTGTAGCGGTGAAGGGAGCAGAGTACAAAGGCGCGGACCCGTTCATATACACAAAAGTTCCAAGTAGTTTCGATGCTCTGGTATTACAAATGCAAATTCCGTCTGTTTTTAACGTCTTAAATTGAAAGAGCCGTCACAAATTGCTCCGTTTTCACTCCTTGTCGACAATCATACAGCACCTGAGGTAACAAACACATCTCGAGCCCCATTGTGCACTCCATTATTCATGCCAACTCAGTGCCTCGCTCTTTACTACTGTGTACCAATCTTGTCGTCCAACTGCAAAACACTGGGCCACAACAAGTTTCCGCGTCTCCATTGCACTGCGCATACTACGAAACGCTCCCCAAACTTGGCACTCACCCTCGCAGCCGACTTTTCCGACTTTCCACGACGCTCACGCAACGCTCACGCTAGTGACAGCATTATTTATAGTACGACGTCGCGCCAAAGCGAATGAGCACATTTCGCCTACGGCTTAGGCCGCCCTCCTAGTGTGGCTGCTCGGTGTCTGCAGGCAGCGAGGGTCTGCAAGCTTCCCCTGTTCGCACCTATGTCACCTGTGCTTGCTTGTCAGAGACAGACTATCGCAAAACATACAACTCACTCCATGAATTGATTGCTACGGCATCTGTTATCAGCAGTCACAACTAGCAACACCAGTAGCAGCTGACTGCACGCAAAGAATAGGAATATTCAGTGGGATTTACGTGAACTCGGCGCAAGCTTGTATCTTCCTAGACACATCTGCTGGCTGTGAATTATTCCACTTGCATATCAAGGTGCGCATGTAGGTGTGTTAAAAATTCTGGAGGCACTGCGTATTGATCCCAGTACCTCTCGCATACCAAGCGAGCGCTCTACCATCTGAGCTACGCCCGCCCCCCCGAAGACTAACGGTGCTACATACAGCCATATAGACGACACAGACCCTTGCACTTCCATTATTCAGCAGACAAACACTACTCTCTATGTATCCGTTAGGGTGTCTTTCAGGTTTCGTGCATTCTGTATCGAATCGTAGTTGGCCACAATGAAAGTGGCACGTATAACGTCGAAAATAGAATTCGGACACCGCTCTGAGTAAGTCCAACGTGTTGTCCATCCTCTAGACTTCAATGAGGTTAAGCCGCGATACCTAAGACAGATCTGCACTCGATGACACCTCGATAACAGCCGGTCCCCACACTTACATCTTGCTCTCCTTACGTCAGTATACATCATATCAGTCTGTGACGCTGGCTTTGCAACATCTTGCGTGCCTTTAGGTTCGCCGCGACCAACACTTACCATGCACTGACCACAAAAAATGGAGGCGCTGCGGCTTGAACCCTGGGCCATTCACATGCCAAGCGAACGCTCTACCAACTGAGCTACGCCCCATGCACGAGCAAACTGCGCTATTCCCCATTCTTTGCGACTCAGATGCGCACCGACACGATGGTTGGTTGGTTTGTAGCGGTGAAGGGAGCAGAGTACAAAGGCGCGGACCCGTTCATATACACAAAAGTTCCAAGTAGTTTCGATGCTCTGGTATTACAAATGCAAATTCCGTCTGTTTTTAACGTCTTAAATTGAAAGAGCCGTCACAAATTGCTCCGTTTTCACTCCTTGTCGACAATCATACAGCACCTGAGGTAACAAACACATCTCGAGCCCCATTGTGCACTCCATTATTCATGCCAACTCAGTGCCTCGCTCTTTACTACTGTGTACCAATCTTGTCGTCCAACTGCAAAACACTGGGCCACAACAAGTTTCCGCGTCTCCATTGCACTGCGCATACTACGAAACGCTCCCCAAACTTGGCACTCACCCTCGCAGCCGACTTTTCCGACTTTCCACGACGCTCACGCTAGTGACAGCATTATTTATAGTTCGACGTCGCGCCAAAGCGAATGAGCACATTTCGCCTACGGCTTAGGCCGCCCTCCTAGTGTGGCTGCTCGGTGTCTGCAGGCAGCGAGGGTCTGCAAGCTTCCCGTGTTCGCACCTATGTCACCTGTGCTTGCTTGTCAGAGACAGACTATCGCAAAACATACAACTCACTCCATGAATTGATTGCTACGGCATCTGTTATCAGCAGTCACAACTAGCAACACCAGTAGCAGCTGACTGCACGCAAAGAATAGGAATGTGCAGTGGGATTTACGTGAACTCGGCGCAAGCTTGTATCTTCCTAGACACATCTGCTGGCTGTGAATTATTCCACTTGCATATCAAGGTGCGCATGTAGGTGTGTTAAAAATTCTGGAGGCACTGGGTATTGATCCCAGTACCTCTCGCACACAAAGCGAGCGCTCTACCATCTGAGCTACGCCCGCCCCCCCGAAGACTAACGGTGCTACATACAGCCATATAGACGACACAGACCCTTGCACTCCCATTATTCAGCAGACAATCACTACTCTCTATGTATCCGTTAGGGTGTCTTTCAGGTTTCGTGCATTCTGTATCGAATCGTAGTTGGCCACAATGAAAGTGGCACGTATAACGTCGAAAATAGAATTCGGACACCGCTCTGAGTAAGTCCAACGTGTTGTCCATCCTCTAGACTTCAATGAGGTTAAGCCGCGATATCTAAGACAGATCTGCACTCGATGACACCTCGATAACAGCCGGTCCCCACACTTACATCTTGCTCTCCTTACGTCAGTATACATCATATCAGTCTGTGACGCTGGCTTTGCAACATCTTGCGTGCCTTTAGGTTCGCCGCGACCAACACTTACCATGCACTGACCACAAAAAATGGAGGCGCCGCGGCTTGAACCCTGGACCTTTCACATGCCAAGCGAACGCTCTACCAACTGAGCTACGCCCCATGCACGAGCAAACTGCGCTATTCCCCATTCTTTGCGACTCAGATGCGCACCGACACGATGGTTGGTTGGTTTGTAGCGGTGAAGGGAGCAGAGTACAAAGGCGCGGACCCGTTCATATACACAAAAGTTCCAAGTAGTTTCGATGCTCTGGTATTACAAATGCAAATTCCGTCTGTTTTTAACGTCTTAAATTGAAAGAGCCGTCACAAATTGCTCCGTTTTCACTCCTTGTCGACAATCATACAGCACCTGAGGTAACAAACACATCTCGAGCCCCATTGTGCACTCCATTATTCATGCCAACTCAGTGCCTCGCTCTTTACTACTGTGTACCAATCTTGTCGTCCAACTGCAAAACACTGGGCCACAACAAGTTTCCGTGTCTCCATTGCACTGCGCATACTACGAAACGCTCCCCAAACTTGGCACTCACCCTCGCAGCCGACTTTTCCGACTTTCCACGACGCTCACGCAACGCTCACGCTAGTGACAGCATTATTTATAGTACGACGTCGCGCCAAAGCGAATGAGCACATTTCGCCTACGGCTTAGGCCGCCCTCCTAGTGTGGCTGCTCGGTGTCTGCAGGCAGCAAGGGTCTGCAAGCTTCCCGTGTTCGCACCTATGTCACCTGTGCTTGCTTGTCAGAGACAGACTATCGCAAAACATACAACTCACTCCATGAATTGATTGCTACGGCATCTGTTATCAGCAGTCACAACTAGCAACACCAGTAGCAGCTGACTGCACGCAAAGAATAGGAATATTCAGTGGGATTTACGTGAACTCGGCGCAAGCTTGTATCTTCCTAGACACATCTGCTGGCTGTGAATTATTCCACTTGCATATCAAGGTGCGCATGTAGGTGTGTTAAAAATTCTGGAGGCACTGCGTATTGATCCCAGTACCTCTCGCATACTAAGCGAGCGCTCTACCATCTGAGCTACGCCCGCCCTCCCCGAAGACTAACGGTGTTACATACAGCCATATAGACGACACAGACCCTTGCACTCCCATTATTCAGCAGACAAACACTACTCTCTATGTATCCGTTAGGGTGTCTTTCAGGTTTCGTGCATTCTGTATCGAATCGTAGTTGGCCACAATGAAAGTGGCACGTATAACGTCGAAAATAGAATTCGGACACCGCTCTGAGTAAGTCCAACGTGTTGTCCATCCTCTAGACTTCAATGAGGTTAAGCCGCGATACCTAAGACAGATCTGCACTCGATGACACCTCGATAACAGCCGGTCCCCACACTTACATCTTGCTCTCCTTACGTCAGTATACATCATATCAGTCTGTGACGCTGGCTTTGCAACATCTTGCGTGCCTTTAGGTTCGCCGCGACCAACACTTACCATGCACTGACCACAAAAAATTGAGGCGCCGCGGCTTGAACCCTGGACCTTTCACATGCCAAGCGAACGCTCTACCAACTGAGCTACGCCCCATGCACGAGCAAACTGCGCTATTCCCCATTCTTTGCGACTCAGATGCGCTCCGACACGATGGTTGGTTGGTTTGTAGCGGTGAAGGGAGCAGAGTACAAAGGCGCGGACCCGTTCATATACACAAAAGTTCCAAGTAGTTTCGATGCTCTGGTATTACAAATGCAAATTCCGTCTGTTTTTAACGTCTTAAATTGAAAGAGCCGTCACAAATTGCTCCGTTTTCACTCCTTGTCGACAATCATACAGCACCTGAGGTAACAAACACATCTCGAGCCCCATTGTGCACTCCATTATTCATGCCAACTCAGTGCCTCGCTCTTTACTACTGTGTACCAATCTTGTCGTCCAACTGCAAAACACTGGGCCACAACAAGTTTCCGCGTCTCCATTGCATTGCGCATACTACGAAACGCTCCCCAAACTTGGCACTCACCCTCGCAGCCGACTTTTCCGACTTTCCACGACGCTCACGCAACGCTCACGCTAGTGACAGCATTATTTATAGTACGACGTCGCGCCAAAGCGAATGAGCACATTTCGCCTACGGCTTAGGCCGCCCTCCTAGTGTGGCTGCTCGGTGTCTGCAGGCAGCGAGGGTCTGCAAGCTTCCCGTGTTCGCACCTATGTCACCTGTGCTTGCTTGTCAGAGACAGACTATCGCAAAACATACAACTCACTCCATGAATTGATTGCTACGGCATCTGTTATCAGCAGTCACAACTAGCAACACCAGTAGCAGCTGACTGCACGCAAAGAATAGAAATGTTCAGTGGGATTTACGTGAACTCGGCGCAAGCTTGTATCTTCCTAGACACATCTGCTGGCTGTGAATTATTCCACTTGCATATCAAGGTGCGCATGTAGGTGTGTTAAAAATTCTGGAGGCACTGGGTATTGATCCCCGTACCTCTCGCATACTAAGCGAGCGCTCTACCATCTGAGCTACGCCCGCCCCCCCGAAGACTAAGGGTGCTACATACAGCCATATAGACGACACAGACCCTTGCACTCCCATTATTCAGCAGACAAACACTACTCTCTATGTATCCGTTAGGGTGTCTTTCAGGTTTCGTGCATTCTGTATCGAATCGTAGATGGCCACAATGAAAGTGGTACGTATAACGTCGAAAATAGAATTCGGACACCGCTCTGAGTAAGTCCAACGTGTTGTCCATCCTCTAGACTTCAATGAGGTTAAGCCGCGATACCTAAGACAGATCTGCACTCGATGACACCTCGATAACAGCCGGTCCCCACACTTACATCTTGCTCTCCTTACGTCAGTATACATCATATCAGTCTGTGACGCTGGCTTTGCAACATCTTGCGTGCCTTTAGGTTCGCCGCGACCAACACTTACCATGCACTGACCACAAAAAATTGAGGCGCCGCGGCTTGAACCCTGGACCTTTCACATGCCAAGCGAACGCTCTACCAACTGAGCTACGCCCCATGAACGAGCAAACTGCGCTATTCCCCATTCTTTGCGACTCAGATGCGCACCGACACGATGGTTGGTTGGTTTGTAGCGGTGAAGGGAGCAGAGTACAAAGGCGCGGACCCGTTCATATACACAAAAGTTCCAAGTAGTTTCGATGCTCTGGTATTACAAATGCAAATTCCGTCTGTTTTTAACGTCTTAAATTGAAAGAGCCGTCACAAATTGCTCCGTTTTCACTCCTTGTCGACAATCATACAGCACCTGAGGTAACAAACACATCTCGAGCCCCATTGTGCACTCCATTATTCATGCCAACT
The DNA here is from genome assembly GCF_023897955.1 of Schistocerca gregaria. Classification (NCBI taxonomy): domain Eukaryota; kingdom Metazoa; phylum Arthropoda; class Insecta; order Orthoptera; family Acrididae; genus Schistocerca; species Schistocerca gregaria. The sequence continues at coordinate 24,255,945 of NC_064929.1, read as the reverse complement.
CAGTGCCTCGCTCTTTACTACTGTGTACCAATCTTGTCGTCCAACTGCAAAACACTGGGCCACAACAAGTTTCCGCGTCTCCATTGCACTGCGCATACTACGAAACGCTCCCCAAACTTGGCACTCACCCTCGCAGCCGACTTTTCCGACTTTCCACGACGCTCACGCAACGCTCACGCTAGTGACAGCATTATTTATAGTACGACGTCGCGCCAAAGCGAATGAGCACATTTCGCCTACGGCTTAGGCCGCCCTCCTAGTGTGGCTGCTCGGTGTCTGCAGGCAGCGAGGGTCTGCAAGCTTCCCGTGTTCGCACCTATGTCACCTGTGCTTGCTTGTCAGAGACAGACTATCGCAAAACATACAACTCACTCCATGAATTGATTGCTACGGCATCTGTTATCAGCAGTCACAACTAGCAACACCAGCAGCTGACTGCACGCAAAGAATAGGAATGTTCAGTGGGATTTACGTGAACTCGGCGCAAGCTTGTATCTTCCTAGACACATCTGCTGGCTGTGAATTATTCCACTTGCATATCAAGGTGCGCATGTAGGTGTGTTAAAAATTCTGGAGGCACTGGGTATTGATCTCAGTACCTCTCGCATACTAAGCGAGCGCTCTACCATCTGAGCTACGCCCGCCCCCCCGAAGACTAAGGGTGCTACATACAGCCATATAGACGACACAGACCCTTGCACTCCCATTATTCAGCAGACAAACACTACTCTCTATGTATCCGTTAGGGTGTCTTTCAGGTTTCGTGCATTCTGTATCGAATCGTAGTTGGCCACAATGAAAGTGGCACGTATAACGTCGAAAATAGAATTCGGACACCGCTCTGAGTAAGTCCAACGTGTTGTCCATCCTCTAGACTTCAATGAGGTTAAGCCGCGATACCTAAGACAGATCTGCACTCGATGACACCTCGATAACAGCCGGTCCCCACACTTACATCTTGCTCTCCTTACGTCAGTATACATCATATCAGTCTGTGACGCTGGCTTTGCAACATCTTGCGTGCCTTTAGGTTCGCCGCGACCAACACTTACCATGCACTGACCACAAAAAATGGAGGCGCCGCGGCTTGAACCCTGGACCTTTCACATGCCAAGCAAACGCTCTACCAACTGAGCTACGCCCCATGCACGAGCAAACTGCGCTATTCCCCATTCTTTGCGACTCAGATGCGCACCGACACGATGGTTGGTTGGTTTGTAGCGGTGAAGGGAGCAGAGTACAAAGGCGCGGACCCGTTCATATACACAAAAGTTCCAAGTAGTTTCGATGCTCTGGTATTACAAATGCAAATTCCGTCTGTTTTTAACGTCTTAAATTGAAAGAGCCGTCACAAATTGCTCCGTTTTCACTCCTTGTCGACAATCATACAGCACCTGAGGTAACAAACACATCTCGAGCCCCATTGTGCACTCCATTATTCATGCCAACTCAGTGCCTCGCTCTTTACTACTGTGTACCAATCTTGTCGTCCAACTGCAAAACACTGGGCCACAACAAGTTTCCGCGTCTCCATTGCACTGCGCATACTACGAAACGCTCCCCAAACTTGGCACTCACACTCGCAGCCGACTTTTCCGACTTTCCACGACGCTCACGCAACGCTCACGCTAGTGACAGCATTATTTATAGTACGACGTCGCGCCAAAGCGAATGAGCACATTTCGCCTACGGCTTAGGCCGCCCTCCTAGTGTGGCTGCTCGGTGTCTGCAGGCAGCGAGGGTCTGCAAGCTTCCCCTGTTCGCACCTATGTCACCTGTGCTTGCTTGTCAGAGACAGACTATCGCAAAACATACAACTCACTCCATGAATTGATTGCTACGGCATCTGTTATCAGCAGTCACAACTAGCAACACCAGTAGCAGCTGACTGCACGCAAAGAATAGGAATATTCAGTGGGATTTACGTGAACTCGGCGCAAGCTTGTATCTTCCTAGACACATCTGCTGGCTGTGAATTATTCCACTTGCATATCAAGGTGCGCATGTAGGTGTGTTAAAAATTCTGGAGGCACTGCGTATTGATCCCAGTACCTCTCGCATACCAAGCGAGCGCTCTACCATCTGAGCTACGCCCGCCCCCCCGAAGACTAACGGTGCTACATACAGCCATATAGACGACACAGACCCTTGCACTTCCATTATTCAGCAGACAAACACTACTCTCTATGTATCCGTTAGGGTGTCTTTCAGGTTTCGTGCATTCTGTATCGAATCGTAGTTGGCCACAATGAAAGTGGCACGTATAACGTCGAAAATAGAATTCGGACACCGCTCTGAGTAAGTCCAACGTGTTGTCCATCCTCTAGACTTCAATGAGGTTAAGCCGCGATACCTAAGACAGATCTGCACTCGATGACACCTCGATAACAGCCGGTCCCCACACTTACATCTTGCTCTCCTTACGTCAGTATACATCATATCAGTCTGTGACGCTGGCTTTGCAACATCTTGCGTGCCTTTAGGTTCGCCGCGACCAACACTTACCATGCACTGACCACAAAAAATGGAGGCGCCGCGGCTTGAACCCTGGACCTTTCACATGCCAAGCGAACGCTCTACCAACTGAGCTACGCCCCATGCACGAGCAAACTGCGCTATTCCCCATTCTTTGCGACTCAGATGCGCACCGACACGATGGTTGGTTGGTTTGTAGCGGTGAAGGGAGCAGAGTACAAAGGCGCGGACCCGTTCATATACACAAAAGTTCCAAGTAGTTTCGATGCTCTGGTATTACAAATGCAAATTCCGTCTGTTTTTAACGTCTTAAATTGAAAGAGCCGTCACAAATTGCTCCGTTTTCACTCCTTGTCGACAATCATACAGCACCTGAGGTAACAAACACATCTCGAGCCCCATTGTGCACTCCATTATTCATGCCAACTCAGTGCCTCGCTCTTTACTACTGTGTACCAATCTTGTCGTCCAACTGCAAAACACTGGGCCACAACAAGTTTCCGCGTCTCCATTGCACTGCGCATACTACGAAACGCTCCCCAAACTTGGCACTCACCCTCGCAGCCGACTTTTCCGACTTTCCACGACGCTCACGCAACGCTCACGCTAGTGACAGCATTATTTATAGTACGACGTCGCGCCAAAGCGAATGAGCACATTTCGCCTACGGCTTAGGCCGCCCTCCTAGTGTGGCTGCTCGGTGTCTGCAGGCAGCGAGGGTCTGCAAGCTTCCCGTGTTCGCACCTATGTCACCTGTGCTTGCTTGTCAGAGACAGACTATCGCAAAACATACAACTCACTCCATGAATTGATTGCTACGGCATCTGTTATCAGCAGTCACAACTAGCAACACCAGTAGCAGCTGACTGCACGCAAAGAATAGGAATGTTCAGTGGGATTTACGTGAACTCGGCGCAAGCTTGTATTTTCCTAGACACATCTGCTGGCTGTGAATTATTCCACTTGCATATCAAGGTGCGCATGTAGGTGTGTTAAAAATTCTGGAGGCACTGGGTATTGATCCCAGTACCTCTCGCATACTAAGCGAGCGCTCTACCATCTGAGCTACATCCGCCCCCCCGAAGACTAAGGGTGCTACATACAGCCATATAGACGACACAGACCCTTGCACTCCCATTATTCAGCAGACAAACACTACTCTCTATGTATCCGTTAGGGTGTCTTTCAGGTTTCGTGCATTCTGTATCGAATCGTAGTTGGCCACAATGAAAGTGGCACGTATAACGTCGAAAATAGAATTCGGACACCGCTCTGAGTAAGTCCAACGTGTTGTCCATCCTCTAGACTTCAATGAGGTTAAGCCGCGATACCTAAGACAGATCTGCACTCGATGACACCTCGATAACAGCCGGTCCCCACACTTACATCTTGCTCTCCTTACGTCAGTATACATCATATCAGTCTGTGACGCTGGCTTTGCAACATCTTGCGTGCCTTTAGGTTCGCCGCAACCAACACTTACCATGCACTGACCACAAAAAATGGAGGCGCCGCGGCTTGAACCCTGGACCTTTCACATGCCACGCGAACGCTCTACCAACTGAGCTACGCCCCATGCACGAGCAAACTGCGCTATTCCCCATTCTTTGCGACTCAGATGCGCACCGACACGATGGTTGGTTGGTTTGTAGCGGTGAAGGGAGCAGAGTACAAAGGCGCGGACCCGTTCATATACACAAAAGTTCCAAGTAGTTTCGATGCTCTGGTATTACAAATGCAAATTCCGTCTGTTTTTAACGTCTTAAATTGAAAGAGCCGTCACAAATTGCTCCGTTTTCACTCCTTGTCGACAATCATACAGCACCTGAGGTAACAAACACATCTCGAGCCCCATTGTGCACTCCATTATTCATGCCAACTCAGTGCCTCGCTCTTTACTACTGTATACCAATCTTGTCGTCCAACTGCAAAACACTGGGCCACAACAAGTTTCCGCGTCTCCATTGCACTGCGCATACTACGAAACGCTCCCCAAACTTGGCACTCACCCTCGCAGCCGACTTTTCCGACTTTCCACGACGCTCACGCAACGCTCACGCTAGTGACAGCATTATTTATAGTACGACGTCGCGCCAAAGCGAATGAGCACATTTCGCCTACGGCTTAGGCCGCCCTCCTAGTGTGGCTGCTCGGTGTCTGCAGGCAGCGAGGGTCTGCAAGCTTCCCCTGTTCGCACCTATGTCACCTGTGCTTGCTTGTCAGAGACAGACTATCGCAAAACATACAACTCACTCCATGAATTGATTGCTACGGCATCTGTTATCAGCAGTCACAACTAGCAACACCAGTAGCAGCTGACTGCACGCAAAGAATAGGAATATTCAGTGGGATTTACGTGAACTCGGCGCAAGCTTGTATCTTCCTAGACACATCTGCTGGCTGTGAATTATTCCACTTGCATATCAAGGTGCGCATGTAGGTGTGTTAAAAATTCTGGAGGCACTGCGTATTGATCCCAGTACCTCTCGCATACCAAGCGAGCGCTCTACCATCTGAGCTACGCCCGCCCCCCCGAAGACTAACGGTGCTACATACAGCCATATAGACGACACAGACCCTTGCACTTCCATTATTCAGCAGACAAACACTACTCTCTATGTATCCGTTAGGGTGTCTTTCAGGTTTCGTGCATTCTGTATCGAATCGTAGTTGGCCACAATGAAAGTGGCACGTATAACGTCGAAAATAGAATTCGGACACCGCTCTGAGTAAGTCCAACGTGTTGTCCATCCTCTAGACTTCAATGAGGTTAAGCCGCGATACCTAAGACAGATCTGCACTCGATGACACCTCGATAACAGCCGGTCCCCACACTTACATCTTGCTCTCCTTACGTCAGTATACATCATATCAGTCTGTGACGCTGGCTTTGCAACATCTTGCGTGCCTTTAGGTTCGCCGCGACCAACACTTACCATGCACTGACCACAAAAAATGGAGGCGCTGCGGCTTGAACCCTGGGCCATTCACATGCCAAGCGAACGCTCTACCAACTGAGCTACGCCCCATGCACGAGCAAACTGCGCTATTCCCCATTCTTTGCGACTCAGATGCGCACCGACACGATGGTTGGTTGGTTTGTAGCGGTGAAGGGAGCAGAGTACAAAGGCGCGGACCCGTTCATATACACAAAAGTTCCAAGTAGTTTCGATGCTCTGGTATTACAAATGCAAATTCCGTCTGTTTTTAACGTCTTAAATTGAAAGAGCCGTCACAAATTGCTCCGTTTTCACTCCTTGTCGACAATCATACAGCACCTGAGGTAACAAACACATCTCGAGCCCCATTGTGCACTCCATTATTCATGCCAACTCAGTGCCTCGCTCTTTACTACTGTGTACCAATCTTGTCGTCCAACTGCAAAACACTGGGCCACAACAAGTTTCCGCGTCTCCATTGCACTGCGCATACTACGAAACGCTCCCCAAACTTGGCACTCACCCTCGCAGCCGACTTTTCCGACTTTCCACGACGCTCACGCTAGTGACAGCATTATTTATAGTACGACGTCGCGCCAAAGCGAATGAGCACATTTCGCCTACGGCTTAGGCCGCCCTCCTAGTGTGGCTGCTCGGTGTCTGCAGGCAGCGAGGGTCTGCAAGCTTCCCGTGTTCGCACCTATGTCACCTGTGCTTGCTTGTCAGAGACAGACTATCGCAAAACATACAACTCACTCCATGAATTGATTGCTACGGCATCTGTTATCAGCAGTCACAACTAGCAACACCAGTAGCAGCTGACTGCACGCAAAGAATAGGAATGTGCAGTGGGATTTACGTGAAATCGGCGCAAGCTTGTATCTTCCTAGACACATCTGCTGGCTGTGAATTATTCCACTTGCATATCAAGGTGCGCATGTAGGTGTGTTAAAAATTCTGGAGGCACTGGGTATTGATCCCAGTACCTCTCGCATACTAAGCGAGCGCTCTACCATCTGAGCTACGCCCGCCCCCCCGAAGACTAACGGTGCTACATACAGCCATATAGACGACACAGACCCTTGCACTCCCATTATTCAGCAGACAATCACTACTCTCTATGTATCCGTTAGGGTGTCTTTCAGGTTTCGTGCATTCTGTATCGAATCGTAGTTGGCCACAATGAAAGTGGCACGTATAACGTCGAAAATAGAATTCGGACACCGCTCTGAGTAAGTCCAACGTGTTGTCCATCCTCTAGACTTCAATGAGGTTAAGCCGCGATACCTAAGACAGATCTGCACTCGATGACACCTCGATAACAGCCGGTCCCCACACTTACATCTTGCTCTCCTTACGTCAGTATACATCATATCAGTCTGTGACGCTGGCTTTGCAACATCTTGCGTGCCTTTAGGTTCGCCGCGACCAACACTTACCATGCACTGACCACAAAAAATGGAGGCGCCGCGGCTTGAACCCTGGACCTTTCACATGCCAAGCGAACGCTCTACCAACTGAGCTACGCCCCATGCACGAGAAAACTGCGCTATTCCCCAATCATTGCGACTCAGATGCGCACCGACACGATGGTTGGTTGGTTTGTAGCGGTGAAGGGAGCAGAGTACAAAGGCGCGGACCCGTTCATATACACAAAAGTTCCAAGTAGTTTCGATGCTCTGGTATTACAAATGCAAATTCCGTCTGTTTTTAACGTCTTAAATTGAAAGAGCCGTCACAAATTGCTCCGTTTTCACTCCTTGTCGACAATCATACAGCACCTGAGGTAACAAACACATCTCGAGCCCCATTGTGCACTCCATTATTCATGCCAACTCAGTGCCTCGCTCTTTACTACTGTGTACCAATCTTGTCGTCCAACTGCAAAACACTGGGCCACAACAAGTTTCCGCGTCTCCATTGCACTGCGCATACTACGAAACGCTCCCCAAACTTGGCACTCACACTCGCAGCCGACTTTTCCGACTTTCCACGACGCTCACGCTAGTGACAGCATTATTTATAGTACGACGTCGCGCCAAAGCGAATGAGCACATTTCGCCTACGGCTTAGGCCGCCCTCCTAGTGTGGCTGCTCGGTGTCTGCAGGCAGCGAGGGTCTGCAAGCTTCCCGTGTTCGCACCTATGTCACCTGTGCTTGCTTGTCAGAGACAGACTATCGCAAAACATACAACTCACTCCATGAATTGATTGCTACGGCATCTGTTATCAGCAGTCACAACTAGCAACACCAGTAGCAGCTGACTGCACGCAAAGAATAGGAATGTTCAGTGGGATTTACGTGAACTCGGCGCAAGCTTGTATCTTCCTAGACACATCTGCTGGCTGTGAATTATTCCACTTGCATATCAAGGTGCGCATGTAGGTGTGTTAAAAATTCTGGAGGCACTGGGTATTGATCCCAGTACCTCTCGCATACTAAGCGAGCGCTCTACCATCTGAGCTACGCCCGCCCCCCCGAAGACTAACGGTGCTACATACAGCCATATAGACGACACAGACCCTTGCACTCCCATTATTCAGCAGACAATCACTACTCTCTATGTATCCGTTAGGGTGTCTTTCAGGTTTCGTGCATTCTGTATCGAATCGTAGTTGGCCACAATGAAAGTGGCACGTATAACGTCGAAAATAGAATTCGGACACCGCTCTGAGTAAGTCCAACGTGTTGTCCATCCTCTAGACTTCAATGAGGTTAAGCCGCGATACCTAAGACAGATCTGCACTCGATGACACCTCGATAACAGCCGGTCCCCACACTTACATCTTGCTCTCCTTACGTCAGTATACATCATATCAGTCTGTGACGCTGGCTTTGCAACATCTTGCGTGCCTTTAGGTTCGCCGCGACCAACACTTACCATGCACTGACCACAAAAAATGGAGGCGCCGCGGCTTGAACCCTGGACCTTTCACATGCCAAGCGAACGCTCTACCAACTGAGCTACGCCCCATGCACGAGCAAACTGCGCTATTCCCCATTCTTTGCGACTCAGATGCGCTCCGACACGATGGTTGGTTGGTTTGTAGCGGTGAAGGGAGCAGAGTACAAAGGCGCGGACCCGTTCATATACACAAAAGTTCCAAGTAGTTTCGATGCTCTGGTATTACAAATGCAAATTCCGTCTGTTTTTAACGTCTTAAATTGAAAGAGCCGTCACAAATTGCTCCGTTTTCACTCCTTGTCGACAATCATACAGCACCTGAGGTAACAAACACATCTCGAGCCCCATTGTGCACTCCATTATTCATGCCAACTCAGTGCCTCGCTCTTTACTACTGTGTACCAATCTTGTCGTCCAACTGCAAAACACTGGGCCACAACAAGTTTCCGCGTCTCCATTGCACTGCGCATACTACGAAACGCTCCCCAAACTTGGCACTCACCCTCGCAGCCGACTTTTCCGACTTTCCACGACGCTCACGCAACGCTCACGCTAGTGACAGCATTATTTATAGTACGACGTCGCGCCAAAGCGAATGAGCACATTTCGCCTACGGCTTAGGCCGCCCTCCTAGTGTGGCTGCTCGGTGTCTGCAGGCAGCAAGGGTCTGCAAGCTTCCCGTGTTCGCACCTATGTCACCTGTGCTTGCTTGTCAGAGACAGACTATCGCAAAACATACAACTCACTCCATGAATTGATTGCTACGGCATCTGTTATCAGCAGTCACAACTAGCAACACCAGTAGCAGCTGACTGCACGCAAAGAATAGGAATGTTCAGTGGGATTTACGTGAACTCGGCGCAAGCTTGTATCTTCCTAGACACATCTGCTGGCTGTGAATTATTCCACTTGCATATCAAGGTGCGCATGTAGGTGTGTTAAAAATTCTGGAGGCACTGGGTATTGATCCCAGTACCTCTCGCATACTAAGCGAGCGGTGTACCATCTGAGCTACGCCCGCCCCCCCGAAGACTAAGGGTGCTACATACAGCCATATAGACGACACAGACCCTTGCACTCCCATTATTCAGCAGACAAACACTACTCTCTATGTATCCGTTAGGGTGTCTTTCAGGTTTCGTGCATTCTGTATCGAATCGTAGTTGGCCACAATGAAAGTGGCACGTATAACGTCGAAAATAGAATTCGGACACCGCTCTGAGTAAGTCCAACGTGTTGTCCATCCTCTAGACTTCAATGAGGTTAAGCCGCGATACCTAAGACAGATCTGCACTCGATGACACCTCGATAACAGCCGGTCCCCACACTTACATCTTGCTCTCCTTACGTCAGTATACATCATATCAGTCTGTGACGCTGGCTTTGCAACATCTTGCGTGCCTTTAGGTTCGCCGCGACCAACACTTACCATGCACTGACCACAAAAAATGGAGGCGCCGCGGGTTGAACCCTGGACCTTTCACATGCCAAGCGAACGCTCTACCAACTGAGCTACGCCCCATGCACGAGCAAACTGCGCTATTCCCCATTCTTTGCGACTCAGATGCGCACCGACACGATGGTTGGTTGGTTTGTAGCGGTGAAGGGAGCAGAGTACAAAGGCGCGGACCCGTTCATATACACAAAAGTTCCAAGTAGTTTCGATGCTCTGGTATTACAAATGCAAATTCCGTCTGTTTTTAACGTCTTAAATTGAAAGAGCCGTCACAAATTGCTCCGTTTTCACTCCTTGTCGACAATCATACAGCACCTGAGGTAACAAACACATCTCGAGCCCCATTGTGCACTCCATTATTCATGCCAACTCAGTGCCTCGCTCTTTACTACTGTGTACCAATCTTGTCGTCCAACTGCAAAACACTGGGCCACTACAAGTTTCCGCGTCTCCATTGCACTGCGCATACTACGAAACGCTCCCCAAACTTGGCACTCACCCTCGCAGCCGACTTTTCCGACTTTCCACGACGCTCACGCTAGTGACAGCATTATTTATATTTCGACGTCGCGCCAAAGCGAATGAACACATTTCGCCAACGGCTTAGGCCGCCCTCCTAGTGTGGCTGCTCCGTGTCTGCAGGCAGCGAGGGTCTGCAAGCTTCCTGTGTTCGCACCTATGTCACCTGTGCTTGCTTGTCAGAGACAGACTATCGAAAAACATACAACTCACTCCATGAATTGATTGCTACGGCATCTGTTATCAGCAGTCACAACTAGCAACACCAGTAGCAGCTGACTGCACGCAAAGAATAGGAATGTGCAGAGGGATTTACGTGAACTCGGCGCAAGCTTGTATCTTCCTAGACACATCTGCTGGCTGTGAATTATTCCACTTGCATATCAAAGTGCGCATGTAGGTGTGTTAAAAATTCTGCAGGCACTGGGTATTGATCCCAGTACCTCTCGCATACTAAGCGAGCGCTCTACCATCTGAGCTACGCCCGCCCCCCCCGAAGACTAAGGGTGCTACATACAGCCATATAGACGACACAGACCCTTGCACTCCCATTATTCAGCAGACAAACACTACTCTCTATGTATCCGTTAGGTGTGTCTTTCAGGTTTCGTGCATTCTGTATCGAATCGTAGTTGGCCACAATGAAAGTGGCACGTATAACGTCGAAAATAGAATTCGGACACCGCTCTGAGTAAGTCCAACGTGTTGTCCATCCTCTAGACTTCAATGAGGTTAAGCCGCGATACCTAAGACAGATCTGCACTCGATGACACCTCGATAACAGCCGGTCCCCACACTTACATCTTGCTCTCCTTACGTCAGTATACATCATATCAGTCTGTGACGCTGGCTTTGCAACATCTTGCGTGCCTTTAGGTTCGCCGCGACCAACACTTACCATGCACTGACCACAAAAAATGGAGGCGCCGCGGCTTGAACCCTGGACCTTTCACATGCCAAGCGAACGCTCTACCAACTGAGCTACGCCCCATGCACGAGCAAACTGCGCTATTCCCCATTCTTTGCGACTCAGATGCGCACCGACACGATGGTTGGTTGGTTTGTAGCGGTGAAGGGAGCAGAGTACAAAGGCGCGGACCCGTTCATATACACAAAAGTTCCAAGTAGTTTCGATGCTCTGGTATTACAAATGCAAATTCCGTCTGTTTTTAACGTCTTAAATTGAAAGAGCCGTCACAAATTGCTCCGTTTTCACTCCTTGTCGACAATCATACAGCACCTGAGGTAACAAACACATCTCGAGCCCCATTGTGCACTCCATTATTCATGCCAACTCAGTGCCTCGCTCTTTACTACTGTGTACCAATCTTGTCGTCCAACTGCAAAACACTGGGCCACTACAAGTTTCCGCGTCTCCATTGCACTGCGCATACTACGAAACGCTCCCCAAACTTGGCACTCACCCTCGCAGCCGACTTTTCCGACTTTCCACGACGCTCACGCTAGTGACAGCATTATTTATATTTCGACGTCGCGCCAAAGCGAATGAACACATTTCGCCAACGGCTTAGGCCGCCCTCCTAGTGTGGCTGCTCCGTGTCTGCAGGCAGCGAGGGTCTGCAAGCTTCCTGTGTTCGCACCTATGTCACCTGTGCTTGCTTGTCAGAGACAGACTATCGAAAAACATACAACTCACTCCATGAATTGATTGCTACGGCATCTGTTATCAGCAGTCACAACTAGCAACACCAGTAGCAGCTGACTGCACGCAAAGAATAGGAATGTGCAGTGGGATTTACGTGAACTCGGCGCAAGCTTGTATCTTCCTAGACACATCTGCTGGCTGTGAATTATTCCACTTGCATATCAAAGTGCGCATGTAGGTGTGTTAAAAATTCTGCAGGCACTGGGTATTGATCCCAGTACCTCTCGCATACTAAGCGAGCGGTGTACCATCTGAGCTACGCCCGCCCCCCCCCCGAAGACTTATGGTGCTACATACAGCCATATAGATGACACAGACCCTTGCACTCCCATTATTCAGCAGACAAACACTACTCTCTATGCATCCGTTAGGGTGTCTTTCAGGTTTCGTGTATTCTGTATCGAATCGTAGTTGGCCACAATGAAAGTGGCACGTATAACGTCGAAAATAGAATTCGGACACCGCTCTGAGTAAGACCAACGTGTTGTCCACACTCTAGGATTCAATGAGGTTAAGCCGCGATACCTAAGACAGATCTGCACTCGATGACACCTCGATAACAGCCGGTCCCCACACTTACATCTTGCTCTCCTTACGTCAGTATACATCATATCAGTCTGTGACGCTGGCTTTGCAACATCTTGCGTGCCTTTAGGTTCGCCGCGACCAACACTTACCATGCACTGACCACAAAAAATGGAGTCGCCGCGGCTCGAACCCTGGACCATTCACATGCCAAACGAACGCTCTACCAACTGAGCTACGCCCCATGCACGAGCAAACTGCGCTATTCCCCATTCTTTGCGACTCAGATGCGCACCGACACGATGGTTGGTTGGTTTGTAGCGGTGAAGGGAGCAGAGTACAAAGGCGCGGACCCGTTCATATACACAAAAGTTCCAAGTAGTTTCGATGCTCTGGTATTACAAATGCAAATTCCGTCTGTTTTTAACGTCTTAAATTGAAAGAGCCGTCACAAATTGCTCCGTTTTCACTCCTTGTCGACAATCATACAGCACCTGAGGTAACAAACACATCTCGAGCCCCATTGTGCACTCCATTATTCATGCCAACTCAGTGCCTCGCTCTTTACTACTGTGTACCAATCTTGTCGTCCAACTGCAAAACACTGGGCCACAACAAGTTTCCGCGTCTCCATTGCACTGCGCATACTACGAAACGCTCCCCAAACTTGGCACTCACCCTCGCAGCCGACTTTTCCGACTTTCCACGACGCTCACGCTAGTGACAGCATTATTTATATTTCGACGTCGCGCCAAAGCGAATGAGCACATTTCGCCAACGGCTTAGGCCGCCCTCCTAGTGTGGCTGCTCCGTGTCTGCAGGCAGCGAGGGTCTGCAAGCTTCCCGTGTTCGCACCTATGTCACCTGTGCTTGCTTGTCAGAGACAGACTATCGCAAAACATACAACTCACTCCATGAATTAATTGCTACGGCATCTGTTATCAGCAGTCACAACTAGCAACACCAGTAGCAGCTGACTGCACGCAAAGAATAGGAATGTTCAGTGGGATTTACGTGAACTCGGCGCAAGCTTGTATCTTCCTAGACACATCTGCTGGCTGTGAATTATTCCACTTGCATATCAAGGTGCGCATGTAGGTGTGTTAAAAATTCTGGAGGCACTGGGTATTGATCCCAGTACCTCTCGCATACTAAGCGAGCGCTCTACCATCTGAGCTACGCCCGCCCCCCCCCCCCCCCCCCCCCGAAGACTAAGGGTGCTACATACAGCCATATAGACGACACAGACCCTTGCACTCCCATTATTCAGCAGACAAACACTACTCTCTATGCATCCGTTAGGGTGTCTTTCAGGTTTCGTGTATTCTGTATCGAATCGTAGTTGGCCACAATGAAAGTGGCACGTATAACGTCGAAAATAGAATTCGGACACCGCTCTGAGTAAGACCAACGTGTTGTCCACACTCTAGGATTCAATGAGGTTAAGCCGCGATACCTAAGACAGATCTGCACTCGATGACACCTCGATAACAGCCGGTCCCCACACTTACATCTTGCTCTCCTTACGTCAGTATACATCATATCAGTCTGTGACGCTGGCTTTGCAACATCTTGCGTGCCTTTAGGTTCGCCGCGACCAACACTTACCATGCACTGACCACAAAAAATGGAGTCGCCGCGGCTCGAACCCTGGACCATTCACATGCTAAACGAACGCTCTACCAACTGAGCTACGCCCCATGCACGAGCAAACTGCGCTATTCCCCATTCTTTGCGACTCAGATGCGCACCGACACGATGGTTGGTTGGTTTGTAGCGGTGAAGGGAGCAGAGTACAAAGGCGCGGACCCGTTCATATACACAAAAGTTCCAAGTAGTTTCGATGCTCTGGTATTACAAATGCAAATTCCGTCTGTTTTTAACGTCTTAAATTGAAAGAGCCGTCACAAATTGCTCCGTTTTCACTCCTTGTCGACAATCATACAGCACCTGAGGTAACAAACACATCTCGAGCCCCATTGTGCACTCCATTATTCATGCCAACTCAGTGCCTCGCTCTTTACTACTGTGTACCAATCTTGCCGTCCAACTGCAAAACACTGGGCCACAACAAGTTTCCGCGTCTCCATTGCACTGCGCATACTACGAAACGCTCCCCAAACTTGGCACTCACCCTCGCAGCCGACTTTTCCGACTTTCCACGACGCTCACGCTAGTGACAGCATTATTTATATTTCGACGTCGCGCCAAAGCGAATGAGCACATTTCGCCAACGGCTTAGGCCGCCCTCCTAGTGTGGCTGCTCCGTGTCTGCAGGCAGCGAGGGTCTGCAAGCTTCCCGTGTTCGCACCTATGTCACCTGTGCTTGCTTGTCAGAGACAGACTATCGCAAAACATACAACTCACTCCATGAATTAATTGCTACGGCATCTGTTATCAGCAGTCACAACTAGCAACACCAGTAGCAGCTGACTGCACGCAAAGAATAGGAATGTTCAGTGGGATTTACGTGAACTCGGCGCAAGCTTGTATCTTCCTAGACACATCTGCTGGCTGTGAATTATTCCACTTGCATATCAAGGTGCGCATGTAGGTGTGTTAAAAATTCTGGAGGCACTGGGTATTGATCCCAGTACCTCTCGCATACTAAGCGAGCGCTCTACCATCTGAGCTACGCCCGCCCCCCCGAAGACTAAGGGTGCTACATACAGCCATATAGACGACACAGACCCTTGCACTCCCATTATTCAGCAGACAAACACTACTCTCTATGTATCCGTTAGGTGTGTCTTTCAGGTTTCGTGCATTCTGTATCGAATCGTAGTTGGCCACAATGAAAGTGGCACGTATAACGTCGAAAATAGAATTCGGACACCGCTCTGAGTAAGTCCAACGTGTTGTCCATCCTCTAGACTTCAATGAGGTTAAGCCGCGATACCTAAGACAGATCTGCACTCGATGACACCTCGATAACAGCCGGTCCCCACACTTACATCTTGCTCTCCTTACGTCAGTATACATCATATCAGTCTGTGACGCTGGCTTTGCAACATCTTGCGTGCCTTTAGGTTCGCCGCGACCAACACTTACCATGCACTGACCACAAAAAATGGAGGCGCCGCGGCTTGAACCCTGGACCTTTCACATGCCAAGCGAACGCTCTACCAACTGAGCTACGCCCCATGCACGAGCAAACTGCGCTATTCCCCATTCTTTGCGACTCAGATGCGCACCGACACGATGGTTGGTTGGTTTGTAGCGGTGAAGGGAGCAGAGTACAAAGGCGCGGACCCGTTCATATACACAAAAGTTCCAAGTAGTTTCGATGCTCTGGTATTACAAATGCAAATTCCGTCTGTTTTTAACGTCTTAAATTGAAAGAGCCGTCACAAATTGCTCCGTTTTCACTCCTTGTCGACAATCATACAGCACCTGAGGTAACAAACACATCTCGAGCCCCATTGTGCACTCCATTATTCATGCCAACTCAGTGCCTCGCTCTTTACTACTGTGTACCAATCTTGTCGTCCAACTGCAAAACACTGGGCCACTACAAGTTTCCGCGTCTCCATTGCACTGCGCATACTACGAAACGCTCCCCAAACTTGGCACTCACCCTCGCAGCCGACTTTTCCGACTTTCCACGACGCTCACGCTAGTGACAGCATTATTTATATTTCGACGTCGCGCCAAAGCGAATGAACACATTTCGCCAACGGCTTAGGCCGCCCTCCTAGTGTGGCTGCTCCGTGTCTGCAGGCAGCGAGGGTCTGCAAGCTTCCTGTGTTCGCACCTATGTCACCTGTGCTTGCTTGTCAGAGACAGACTATCGAAAAACATACAACTCACTCCATGAATTGATTGCTACGGCATCTGTTATCAGCAGTCACAACTAGCAACACCAGTAGCAGCTGACTGCACGCAAAGAATAGAAATGTGCAGTGGGATTTACGTGAACTCGGCGCAAGCTTGTATCTTCCTAGAAACATCTGCTGGCTGTGAATTATTCCACTTGCATATCAAAGTGCGCATGTAGGTGTGTTAAAAATTCTGCAGGCACTGGGTATTGATCACAGTACCTCTCGCATACTAAGCGAGCGGTGTACCATCTGAGCTACGCCCGCCCCCCCCGAAGACTTATGGTGCTACATACAGCCATATAGATGACACAGACCCTTGCACTCCCATTATTCAGCAGACAAACACTACTCTCTATGCATCCGTTAGGGTGTCTTTCAGGTTTCGTGTATTCTGTATCGAATCGTAGTTGGCCACAATGAAAGTGGCACGTATAACGTCGAAAATAGAATTCGGACACCGCTCTGAGTAAGACCAACGTGTTGTCCACACTCTAGGATTCAATGAGGTTAAGCCGCGATACCTAAGACAGATCTGCACTCGATGACACCTCGATAACAGCCGGTCCCCACACTTACATCTTGCTCTCCTTACGTCAGTATACATCATATCAGTCTGTGACGCTGGCTTTGCAACATCTTGCGTGCCTTTAGGTTCGCCGCGACCAACACTTACCATGCACTGACCACAAAAAATGGAGTCGCCGCGGCTCGAACCCTGGACCATTCACATGCCAAACGAACGCTCTACCAACTGAGCTACGCCCCATGCACGAGCAAACTGCGCTATTCCCCATTCTTTGCGACTCAGATGCGCACGGACACGATGGTTGGTTGGTTTGTAGCGGTGAAGGGAGCAGAGTACAAAGGCGCGGACCCGTTCATATACACAAAAGTTCCAAGTAGTTTCGATGCTCTGGTATTACCAATGCAAATTCCGTCTGTTTTTAACGTCTTAAATTGAAAGAGCCGTCACAAATTGCTCCGTTTTCACTCCTTGTCGACAATCATACAGCACCTGAGGTAACAAACACATCTCGAGCCCCATTGTGCACTCCATTATTCATGCCAACTCAGTGCCTCGCTCTTTACTACTGTGTACCAATCTTGCCGTCCAACTGCAAAACACTGGGCCACAACAAGTTTCCGCGTCTCCATTGCACTGCGCATACTACGAAACGCTCCCCAAACTTGGCACTCACCCTCGCAGCCGACTTTTCCGACTTTCCACGACGCTCACGCTAGTGACAGCATTATTTATATTTCGACGTCGCGCCAAAGCGAATGAGCACATTTCGCCAACGGCTTAGGCCGCCCTCCTAGTGTGGCTGCTCCGTGTCTGCAGGCAGCGAGGGTCTGCAAGCTTCCTGTGTTCGCACCTATGTCACCTGTGCTTGCTTGTCAGAGACAGACTATCGCAAAACATACAACTCACTCCATGAATTGATTGCTACGGCATCTGTTATCAGCAGTCACAACTAGCAACACCAGTAGCAGCTGACTGCACGCAAAGAATAGGAATGTGCAGTGGGATTTACGTGAACTCGGCGCAAGCTTGTATCTTCCTAGACACATCTGCTGGCTGTGAATTATTCCACTTGCATATCAAGGTGCGCATGTAGGTGTGTTAAAAATTCTGCAGGCACTGGGTATTGATCCCAGTACCTCTCGCATACTAAGCGAGCGCTCTACCATCTGAGCTACGCCCGCCCCCCCCGAAGACTAAGGGTGCTACATACAGCCATATAGACGACACAGACCCTTGCACTCCCATTATTCAGCAGACAAACACTACTCTCTATGTATCCGTTAGGTGTGTCTTTCAGGTTTCGTGCATTCTGTATCGAATCGTAGTTGGCCACAATGAAAGTGGCACGTATAACGTCGAAAATAGAATTCGGACACCGCTCTGAGTAAGTCCAACGTGTTGTCCATCCTCTAGACTTCAATGAGGTTAAGCCGCGATACCTAAGACAGATCTGCACTCGATGACACCTCGATAACAGCCGGTCCCCACACTTACATCTTGCTCTCCTTACGTCAGTATACATCATATCAGTCTGTGACGCTGGCTTTGCAACATCTTGCGTGCCTTTAGGTTCGCCGCGACCAACACTTACCATGCACTGACCACAAAAAATGGAGGCGCCGCGGCTTGAACCCTGGACCTTTCACATGCCAAGCGAACGCTCTACCAACTGAGCTACGCCCCATGCACGAGCAAACTGCGCTATTCCCCATTCTTTGCGACTCAGATGCGCACGGACACGATGGTTGGTTGGTTTGTAGCGGTGAAGGGAGCAGAGTACAAAGGCGCGGACCCGTTCATATACACAAAAGTTCCAAGTAGTTTCGATGCTCTGGTATTACAAATGCAAATTCCGTCTGTTTTTAACGTCTTAAATTGAAAGAGCCGTCACAAATTGCTCCGTTTTCACTCCTTGTCGACAATCATACAGCACCTGAGGTAACAAACACATCTCGAGCCCCATTGTGCACTCCATTATTCATGCCAACTCAGTGCCTCGCTCTTTACTACTGTGTACCAATCTTGTCGTCCAACTGCAAAACACTGGGCCACAACAAGTTTCCGCGTCTCCATTGCACTGCGCATACTACGAAACGCTCCCCAAACTTGGCACTCACCCTCGCAGCCGACTTTTCCGACTTTCCACGACGCTCACGCAACGCTCACGCTAGTGACAGCATTATTTATAGTACGACGTCGCGCCAAAGCGAATGAGCACATTTCGCCTACGGCTTAGGCCGCCCTCCTAGTGTGGCTGCTCGGTGTCTGCAGGCAGCGAGGGTCTGCAAGCTTCCCGTGTTCGCACCTATGTCACCTGTGCTTGCTTGTCAGAGACAGACTATCGCAAAACATACAACTCACTCCATGAATTGATTGCTACGGCATCTGTTATCAGCAGTCACAACTAGCAACACCAGTAGCAGCTGACTGCACGCAAAGAATAGGAATGTGCAGTGGGATTTACGTGAACTCGGCGCAAGCTTGTATCTTCCTAGAAACATCTGCTGGCTGTGAATTATTCCACTTGCATATCAAAGTGCGCATGTAGGTGTGTTAAAAATTCTGCAGGCACTGGGTATTGATCCCAGTACCTCTCGCATACTAAGCGAGCGGTGTACCATCTGAGCTACGCCCGCCCCCCCCCCCCCCCCCCCCCGAAGACTTATGGTGCTACATACAGCCATATAGATGACACAGACCCTTGCACTCCCATTATTCAGCAGACAAACACTACTCTCTATGCATCCGTTAGGGTGTCTTTCAGGTTTCGTGTATTCTGTATCGAATCGTAGTTGGCCACAATGAAAGTGGCACGTATAACGTCGAAAATAGAATTCGGACACCGCTCTGAGTAAGACCAACGTGTTGTCCACACTCTATGATTCAATGAGGTTAAGCCGCGATACCTAAGACAGATCTGCACTCGATGACACCTCGATAACAGCCGGTCCCCACACTTACATCTTGCTCTCCTTACGTCAGTATACATCATATCAGTCTGTGACGCTGGCTTTGCAACATCTTGCGTGCCTTTAGGTTCGCCGCGACCAACACTTACCATGCACTGACCACAAAAATGGAGTCGCCGCGGCTCGAAGCCTGGACCATTCACATGCCAAACGAACGCTCTACCAACTGAGCTACGCCCCATGCACGAGCAAACTGCGCTATTCCCCATTCTTTGCGACTCAGATGCGCACGGACACGATGGTTGGTTGGTTTGTAGCGGTGAAGGGAGCAGAGTACAAAGGCGCGGACCCGTTCATATACACAAAAGTTCCAAGTAGTTTCGATGCTCTGGTATTACAAATGCAAATTCCGTCTGTTTTTAACGTCTTAAATTGAAAGAGCCGTCACAAATTGCTCCGTTTTCACTCCTTGTCGACAATCATACAGCACCTGAGGTAACAAACACATCTCGAGCCCCATTGTGCACTCCATTATTCATGCCAACTCAGTGCCTCGCTCTTTACTACTGTGTACCAATCTTGTCGTCCAACTGCAAAACACTGGGCCACAACAAGTTTCCGCGTCTCCATTGCACTGCGCATACTACGAAACGCTCCCCAAACTTGGCACTCACCCTCGCAGCCGACTTTTCCGACTTTCCACGACGCTCACGCAACGCTCACGCTAGTGACAGCATTATTTATAGTACGACGTCGCGCCAAAGCGAATGAGCACATTTCGCCTACGGCTTAGGCCGCCCTCCTAGTGTGGCTGCTCGGTGTCTGCAGGCAGCGAGGGTCTGCAAGCTTCCCGTGTTCGCACCTATGTCACCTGTGCTTGCTTGTCAGAGACAGACTATCGCAAAACATA
Organism: Schistocerca gregaria; assembly: GCF_023897955.1. Classification (NCBI taxonomy): domain Eukaryota; kingdom Metazoa; phylum Arthropoda; class Insecta; order Orthoptera; family Acrididae; genus Schistocerca; species Schistocerca gregaria. Next base: position 24,235,294 of record NC_064929.1, on the reverse strand, counting down.
CAACTCACTCCATGAATTGATTGCTACGGCATCTGTTATCAGCAGTCACAACTAGCAACACCAGTAGCAGCTGACTGCACGCAAAGAATAGGAATGTTCAGTGGGATTTACGTGAACTCGGCGCAAGCTTGTATCTTCCTAGACACATCTGCTGGCTGTGAATTATTCCACTTGCATATCAAGGTGCGCATGTAGGTGTGTTAAAAATTCTGGAGGCACTGGGTATTGATCCCAGTACCTCTCGCATACTAAGCGAGCGCTCTACCATCTGAGCTACGCCCGCCCCCCCGAAGACTAAGGGTGCTACATACAGCCATATAGACGACACAGACCCTTACACTCCCATTATTCAGCAGACAAACACTACTCTCTATGTATCCGTTAGGGTGTCTTTCAGGTTTCGTGCATTCTGTATCGAATCGTAGTTGGCCACAATGAAAGTGGCACGTATAACGTCGAAAATAGAATTCGGACACGGCTCTGAGTAAGTCCAACGTGTTGTCCATCCTCTAGACTTCAATGAGGTTAAGCCGCGATACCTAAGACAGATCTGCGCTCGATGACACCTCGATAACAGCCGGTCCCCACACTTACATCTTGCTCTCCTTACGTCAGTATACATCATATCAGTCTGTGACGCTGGCTTTGCAACATCTTGCGTGCCTTTAGGTTCGCCGCGACCAACACTTACCATGCACTGACCACAAAAAATGGAGGCGCCGCGGCTTGAAAGCTGGACCTTTCACATGCCAAGCGAACGCTCTACCAACTGAGCTACGCCCCATGCACGAGCAAACTGCGCTATTCCCCAATCATTGCGACTCAGATGCGCACCGACACGATGGTTGGTTGGTTTGTAGCGGTGAAGGGAGCAGAGTACAAAGGCGCGGACCCGTTCATATACACAAAAGTTCCAAGTAGTTTCGATGCTCTGGTATTACAAATGCAAATTCCGTCTGTTTTTAACGTCTTAAATTGAAAGAGCCGTCACAAATTGCTCCGTTTTCACTCCTTGTCGACAATCATACAGCACCTGAGGTAACAAACACATCTCGAGCCCCATTGTGCACTCCATTATTCATGCCAACTCAGTGCCTCGCTCTTTACTACTGTGTACCAATCTTGTCGTCCAACTGCAAAACACTGGGCCACAACAAGTTTCCGCGTCTCCATTGCACTGCGCATACTACGAAACGCTCCCCAAACTTGGCACTCACCCTCGCAGCCAACTTTTCCGACTTTCCACGACGCTCACGCTAGTGACAGCATTATTTATATTTCGACGTCGCGCCAAAGCGAATGAGCACATTTCGCCAACGGCTTAGGCCGCCCTCCTAGTGTGGCTGCTCCGTGTCTGCAGGCAGCGAGGGTCTGCAAGCTTCCTGTGTTCGCACCTATGTCACCTGTGCTTGCTTGTCAGAGACAGACTATCGCAAAACATACAACTCACTCCATGAATTGATTGCTACGGCATCTGTTATCAGCAGTCACAACTAGCAACACCAGTAGCAGCTGACTGCACGCAAAGAATAGGAATGTGCAGTGGGATTTACGTGAACTCGGCGCAAGCTTGTATCTTCCTAGACACATCTGCTGGCTGTGAATTATTCCACTTGCATATCAAGGTGCGCATGTAGGTGTGTTAAAAATTCTGCAGGCACTGGGTATTGATCCCAGTACCTCTCGCATACTAAGCGAGCGGTGTACCATCTGAGCTACGCCCGCCGCCCCGAAGACTTATGGTGCTACATACAGCCATATAGATGACACAGACCCTTGCACTCCCATTATTCAGCAGACAAACACTACTCTCTATGTATCCGTTAGGGTGTCTTTCAGGTTTCGTGTATTCTGTATCGAATCGTAGTTGGCCACAATGAAAGTGGCACGTATAACGTCGAAAATAGAATTCGGACACCGCTCTGAGTAAGACCAACGTGTTGTCCACACTCTAGGATTCAATGAGGTTAAGCCGCGATACCTAAGACAGATCTGCACTCGATGACACCTCGATAACAGCCGGTCCCCACACTTACATCTTGCTCTCCTTACGTCAGTATACATCATATCAGTCTGTGACGCTGGCTTTGCAACATCTTGCGTGCCTTTAGGTTCGCCGCGACCAACACTTACCATGCACTGACCACAAAAAATGGAGGCGCCGCGGCTTGAACCCTGGACCTTTCACATGCCAAGCGAACGCTCTACCAACTGAGCTACGCCCCATGCACGAGCAAACTGCGCTATTCCCCATTCTTTGCGACTCAGATGCGCACCGACACGATGGTTGGTTGGTTTGTAGCGGTGAAGGGAGCAGAGTACAAAGGCGCGGACCCGTTCATATACACAAAAGTTCCAAGTAGTTTCGATGCTCTGGTATTACAAATGCAAATTCCGTCTGTTTTTAACGTCTTAAATTGAAAGAGCCGTCACAAATTGCTCCGTTTTCACTCCTAGTCGACAATCATACAGCACCTGAGGTAACAAACACATCTCGAGCCCCATTGTGCACTCCATTATTCATGCCAACTCAGTGCCTCGCTCTTTACTACTGTGTACCAATCTTGTCGTCCAACTGCAAAACACTGGGCCACAACAAGTTTCCGCGTCTCCATTGCACTGCGCATACTACGAAACGCTCCCCAAACTTGGCACTCACCCTCGCAGCCGACTTTTCCGACTTTCCACGACGCTCACGCAACGCTCACGCTAGTGACAGCATTATTTATAGTACGACGTCGCGCCAAAGCGAATGAGCACATTTCGCCTACGGCTTAGGCCGCCCTCCTAGTGTGGCTGCTCGGTGTCTGCAATCAGCGAGGGTCTGCAAGCTTCCCGTGTTCGCACCTATGTCACCTGTGCTTGCTTGTCAGAGACAGACTATCGCAAAACATACAACTCACTCCATGAATTGATTGCTACGGCATCTGTTATCAGCAGTCACAACTAGCAACACCAGTAGCAGCTGACTGCACGCAAAGAATAGGAATGTTCAGTGGGATTTACGTGAACTCGGCGCAAGCTTGTATCTTCCTAGACACATCTGCTGGCTGTGAATTATTCCACTTGCATATCAAGGTGCGCATGTAGGTGTGTTAAAAATTCTGGAGGCACTGGGTATTGATCCCAGTACCTCTCGCATACTAAGCGAGCGCTCTACCATCTGAGCTACGCCCGCCCCCCCGAAGACTAAGGGTGCTACATACAGCCATATAGACGACACAGACCCTTGCACTCCCATTATTCAGCAGACAAACACTACTCTCTATGTATCCGTTAGGGTGTCTTTCAGGTTTCGTGCATTCTGTATCGAATCGTAGTTGGCCACAATGAAAGTGGCACGTATAACGTCGAAAATAGAATTCGGACACCGCTCTGAGTAAGTCCAACGTGTTGTCCATCCTCTAGACTTCAATGAGGTTAAGCCGCGATACCTAAGACAGATCTGCACTCGATGACACCTCGATAACAGCCGGTCCCCACACTTACATCTTGCTCTCCTTACGTCAGTATACATCATATCAGTCTGTGACGCTGGTTTTGCAACATCTTGCGTGCCTTTAGGTTCGCCGCGACCAACACTTACCATGCACTGACCACAAAAAATGGAGGCGCCGCGGCTTGGTCCCTGGACCTTTCACATGCCAAGCGAACGCTCTACCAACTGAGCTACGCCCCATGCAAGAGCAAACAGCGCTATTCCCCATTCTTTGCGACTCAGATGCGCACCGACACGATGGTTGGTTGGTTTGTAGCGGTGAAGGCAGCAGAGTACAAAGGCGCGGACCCGTTCATATACACAAAAGTTCCAAGTAGTTTCGATGCTCTGGTATTACAAATGCAAATTCCGTCTGTTTTTAACGTCTTAAATTGAAAGAGCCGTCACAAATTGCTCCGTTTTCACTCCTTGTCGACAATCATACAGCACCTGAGGTAACAAACACATCTCGAGCCCCATTGTGCACTCCATTATTCATGCCAACTCAGTGCCTCGCTCTTTACTACTGTGTACCAATCTTGTCGTCCAACTGCAAAACACTGGGCCACTACAAGTTTCCGCGTCTCCATTGCACTGCGCATACTACGAAACGCTCCCCAAACTTAGCACTCACCCTCGCAGCCGACTTTTCCGACTTTCCACGACGCTCACGCTAGTGACAGCATTATTTATATTTCGACGATGCGCCAAAGCGAATGAGCACATTTCGCCAACGGCTTAGGCCGCCCTCCTAGTGTGGCTGCTCGGTGTCTGCAGGCAGCGAGGGTCTGCAAGCTTCCCGTGTTCGCACCTATGTCACCTGTGCTTGCTTGTCAGAGACAGACTATCGCAAAACATACAACTCACTCCATGAATTGATTTCTACGGCATCTGTTATCAGCAGTCACAACTAGCAACACCAGTAGCAGCTGACTGCACGCAAAGAATAGGAATGTTCAGTGGGATTTACGTGAACTCGGCGCAAGCTTGTATCTTCCTAGACACATCTGCTGGCTGTGAATTATTCCACTTGCATATCAAGGTGCGCATGTAGGTGTGTTAAAAATTCTGGAGGCACTGGGTATTGATCCCAGTACCTCTCGCATACTAAGCGAGCGCTCTACCATCTGAGCTACGCCCGCCCCCCCGAAGACTAACGGTGCTACATACAGCCATATAGACGACACAGACCCTTGCACTCCCATTATTCAGCAGACAAACACTACTCTCTATGTATCCGTTAGGGTGTCTTTCAGGTTTCGTGCATTCTGTATCGAATCGTAGTTGGCCACAATGAAAGTGGCACGTATAACGTCGAAAATAGAATTCGGACACCGCTCTGAGTAAGTCCAACGTGTTGTCCATCCTCTAGACTTCAATGAGGTTAAGCCGCGATAGCTAAGACAGATCTGCACTCGATGACACCTCGATAACAGCCGGTCCCCACACTTACATCTTGCTCTCCTTACGTCAGTATACATCATATCAGTCTGTGACGCTGGCTTTGCAACATCTTGCGTGCCTTTAGGTTCGCCGCGACCAACACTTACCACAAAAAATGGAGGCGCCGCGGCTTGAACCCTGGACCATTCACATGCCAAGCGAACGCTCTACCAACTGAGCTACGCCCCATGCACGAGCAAACAGCGCTATTCCCCATTCTTTGCGACTCAGATGCGCACCGACACGATGGTTGGTTGGTTTGTAGCGGTGAAGGCAGCAGAGTACAAAGGCGCGGACCCGTTCATATACACAAAAGTTCCAAGTAGTTTCGATGCTCTGGTATTACAAATGCAAATTCCGTCTGTTTTTAACGTCTTAAATTGAAAGAGCCGTCACAAATTGCTCCGTTTTCACTCCTTGTCGACAATCATACAGCACCTGAGGTAACAAACACATCTCGAGCCCCATTGTGCACTCCATTATTCATGCCAACTCAGTGCCTCGCTCTTTACTACTGTGTACCAATCTTGTCGTCCAACTGCAAAACACTGGGCCACAACAAGTTTCCGCGTCTCCATTGCACTGCGCATACTACGAAACGCTCCCCAAACTTGGCACTCACCCTCGCAGCCGACTTTTCCGACTTTCCACGACGCTCACGCTAGTGACAGCATTATTTATATTTCGACGATGCGCCAAAGCGAATGAGCACATTTCGCCAACGGCTTAGGCCGCCCTCCTAGTGTGGCTGCTCGGTGTCTGCAGGCAGCGAGGGTCTGCAAGCTTCCCGTGTTCGCACCTATGTCACCTGTGCTTGCTTGTCAGAGACAGACTATCGCAAAACATACAACTCACTCCATGAATTGATTTCTACGGCATCTGTTATCAGCAGTCACAACTAGCAACACCAGTAGCAGCTGACTGCACGCAAAGAATAGGAATGTTCAGTGGGATTTACGTGAGCTCGGCGCAAGCTTGTATCTTCCTAGACACATCTGCTGGCTGTGAATTATTCCACTTGCATATCAAGGTGCGCATGTAGGTGTGTTAAAAATTCTGGAGGCACTGGGTATTGATCCCAGTACCTCTCGCATACTAAGCGAGCGCTCTACCATCTGAGCTACGCCCGCCTCCCCGAAGACTAAGGGTGCTACATACAGCCATATAGACGACACAGACCCTTGCACTCCCATTATTCAGCAGACAAACACTACTCTCTATGTATCCGTTAGGGTGTCTTTCAGGTTTCGTGCATTCTGTATCGAATCGTAGTTGGCCACAATGAAAGTGGCACGTATAACGTCGAAAATAGAATTCGGACACCGCTCTGAGTAAGTCCAACGTGTTGTCCATCCTCTAGACTTCAATGAGGTTAAGCCGCGATACCTAAGACAGATCTGCACTCGATGACACCTCGATAACAGCCGGTCCCCACACTTACATCTTGCTCTCCTTACGTCAGTATACATCATATCAGTCTGTGACGCTGGCTTTGCAACATCTTGCGTGCCTTTAGGTTCGCCGCGACCAACACTTACCATGCACTGACCACAAAAAATGGAAGCGCCGCGGCTTGAAACCTGGACCTTTCACATGCCAAGCGAACGCTCTACCAACTGAGCTACGCCCCATGCACGAGCACACTGCGCTATTCCCCATTCTTTGCGACTCAGATGCGCACCGACACGATGGTTGGTTGGTTTGTAGCGGTGAAGGGAGCAGAGTACAAAGGCGCGGACCCGTTCATATACACAAAAGTTCCAAGTAGTTTCGATGCTCTGGTATTACAAATGCAAATTCCGTCTGTTTTTAACGTCTTAAATTGAAAGAGCCGTCACAAATTGCTCCGTTTTCACTCCTTGTCGACAATCATACAGCACCTGAGGTAACAAACACATCTCGAGCCCCATTGTGCACTCCATTATTCATGCCAACTCAGTGCCTCGCTCTTTACTACTGTGTACCAATCTTGTCGTCCAACTGCAAAACACTGGGCCACAACAAGTTTCCGCGTCTCCATTGCACTGCGCATACTACGAAACGCTCCCCAAACTTGGCACTCACCCTCGCAGCCGACTTTTCCGACTTTCCACGATGCTCACGCAACGCTCACGCTAGTGACAGCATTATTTATAGTACGACGTCGCGCCAAAGCGAATGAGCACATTTCGCCTACGGCTTAGGCCGCCCTCCTAGTCTGGCTGCTCGGTGTCTGCAGGCAGCGAGGGTCTGCAAGCTTCCCGTGTTCGCACCTATGTCACCTGTGCTTGCTTGTCAGAGACAGACTATCGCAAAACATACAACTCACTCCATGAATTGATTGCTACGGCATCTGTTATCAGCAGTCACAACTATAACACCAGTAGCAGCTGACTGCACGCAAAGAATAGGAATGTTCAGTGGGATTTACGTGAACTCGGCGCAAGCTTGTATCTCCTAGACACATCTGCTGGCTGTGAATTATTCCACTTGCATATCAAGGTGCGCATGTAGGTGTGTTAAAAATTCTGGAGGCACTGGGTATTGATCCCAGTACCTCTCGCATACTAATCGAGCGGTGTACCATCTGAGCTACGCCAGCCCCCCCGAAGACTTATGGTGCTACATACAGCCATATAGATGACTCAGACCCTTGCACTCCCATTATTCAGCAGACAAACACTACTCTCTATGTATCCGTTAGGGTGTCTTTCAGGTTTCGTGCATTCTGTATCGAATCGTAGTTGGCCACAATGAAAGTGGCACGTATAACGTCGAAAATAGAATTCGGACACCGCTCTGAGTAAGTCCAACGTGTTGTCCATCCTCTAGACTTCAATAAGGTTAAGCCGCGATACCTAACACAGATCTGCACTCGATGACACCTCGATAACAGCCGGTCCCCACACTTACATCTTGCTCTCCTTACGTCAGTATACATCATATCAGTCTGTGACGCTGGCTTTGCAACATCTTGCGTGCCTTTAGGTTCGCCGTGACCAACACTTACCATGCACTGACCACAAAAAATGGAGGCGCCGCGGCTTGAACCCTGGACCTTTCACATGCCAAGCGAACGCTCTACCAACTGAGCTACGCCCCATGCACGAGCAAACTGCGCTATTCCCCATTCTTTGCGACTCAGATGCGCACCGACACGATGGTTGGTTGGTTTGTAGCGGTGAAGGGAGCAGAGTACAAAGGCGCGGACCCGTTCATATACACAAAAGTTCCAAGTAGTTTCGATGCTCTGGTATTACAAATGCAAATTCCGTCTGTTTTTAACGTCTTAAATTGAAAGAGCCGTCACAAATTGCTCCGTTTTCACTCCTTGTCGACAATCATACAGCACCTGAGGTAACAAACACATCTCGAGCCCCATTGTGCACTCCATTATTCATGCCAACTCAGTGCCTCGCTCTTTACTACTGTGTACCAATCTTGTCGTCCAACTGCAAAACACTGGGCCACAACAAGTTTCCGCGTCTCCATTGCACTGCGCATACTACGAAACGCTCCCCAAACTTGGCACTCACCCTCGCAGCCGACTTTTCCGACTTTCCACGACGCTCACGCAACGCTCACGCTAGTGACAGCATTATTTATAGTTCGACGTCGCGCCAAAGCGAATGAGCACATTTCGCCTACGGCTTAGGCCGCCCTCCTAGTGTGGCTGCTCGGTGTCTGCAGGCAGCGAGGGTCTGCAAGCTTCCCGTGTTCGCACCTATGTCACCTGTGCTTGCTTGTCAGAGACAGACTATCGCAAAACATACAACTCACTCCATGAATTGATTGCTACGGCATCTGTTATCAGCAGTCACAACTAGCAACACCAGTAGCAGCTGACTGCACGCAAAGAATAGGAATGTTCAGTGGGATTTACGTAAACTCGGCGCAAGCTTGTATCTTCCTAGACACATCTGCTGGCTGTGAATTATTCCACTTGCATATCAAGGTGCGCATGTAGGTGTGTTAAAAATTCTGGAGGCACTGGGTATTGATCCCAGTACCTCTCGCATACTAATCGAGCGGTGTACCATCTGAGCTACGCCAGCCCCCCCGAAGACTTATGGTGCTACATACAGCCATATAGATGACTCAGACCCTTGCACTCCCATTATTCAGCAGACAAACACTACTCTCTATGTATCCGTTAGGGTGTCTTTCAGGTTTCGTGCATTCTGTATCGAATCGTAGTTGGCCACAATGAAAGTGGCACGTATAACGTCGAAAATAGAATTCGGACACCGCTCTGAGTAAGTCCAACGTGTTGTCCATCCTCTAGACTTCAATGAGGTTAAGCCGCGATACCTAAGACAGATCTGCACTCGATGACACCTCGATAACAGCCGGTTCCCACACTTACATCTTGCTCTCCTTACGTCAGTATACATCATATCAGTCTGTGACGCTGGCTTTGCAACATCTTGCATGCCTTTAGGTTCGCCGCGACCAACACTTACCATGCACTGACCACAAAAAATGGAGGCGCCGCGGCTTGAACCCTGGACCTTTCACATGCCAAGCGAACGCTCTACCAACTGAGCTACGCCCCATGCACGAGCATACTGCGCTATTCCCCATTCTTTGCGACTCAGATGCGCACCGACACGATGGTTGGTTGGTTTGTAGCGGTGAAGGGAGCAGAGTACAAAGGCGCGGACCCGTTCATATACACAAAAGTTCCAAGTAGTTTCGATGCTCTGGTATTACAAATGCAAATTCCGTCTGTTTTTAACGTCTTAAATTGAAAGAGCCGTCACAAATTGCTCCGTTTTCACTCCTTGTCGACAATCATACAGCACCTGAGGTAACAAACACATCTCGAGCCCCATTGTGCACTCCATTATTCATGCCAACTCAGTGCCTCGCTCTTTACTACTGTGTACCAATCTTGTCGTCCAACTGCAAAACACTGGGCCACAACAAGTTTCCGCGTCTCCATTGCACTGCGCATACTACGAAACGCTCCCCAAACTTGGCACTCACCCTCGCAGCCGACTTTTGCGACTTTCCAAACGCTCACGCTAGTGACAGCATTATTTATAGTTCGACGTCGCGCCAAAGCGAATGAGCACATTTCGCCTACGGCTTAGGCCGCCCTCCTAGTGTGGCTGCTCGGTGTCTGCAGGCAGCGAGGGTCTGCAAGCTTCCCGTGTTCGCACCTATGTCACCTGTGCTTGCTTGTCAGAGACAGACTATCGCAAAACATACAACTCACTCCATGAATTGATTGCTACGGCATCTGTTATCAGCAGTCACAACTAGCAATACCAGTAGCAGCGGACTGCACGCAAAGAATAGGAATGTTCAGTGGGATTTACGTGAACTCGGCGCAAGCTTGTATCTTCCTAGACACATCTGCTGGCTGTGAATTATTCCACTTGCATATCAAGGTGCGCATGTAGGTGTGTTAAAAATTCTGGAGGCACTGGGTATTGATCCCAGTACCTCTCGCATACTAAGCGAGCGCTCTACCATCTGAGCTACGCCCGCCCCCCCGAAGACTAAGGGTGCTACATACAGCCATATAGACGACACAGACCCTTGCACTCCCATTATTCAGCAGACAAACACTACTCTCTATGTATCCGTTAGGGTGTCTTTCAGGTTTCGTGCATTCTGTATCGAATCGTAGTTGGCCACAATGAAAGTGGCACGTATAACGTCGAAAATAGAATTCGGACACCGCTCTGAGTAAGACCAACGTGTTGTCCACACTCTAGGATTCACTGAGGTTAAGCCGCGATACCTAAGACAGATCTACACTCGATGACACCTCGATAACAGCCGGTCCCCACACTTACATCTTGCTCTCCTTACGTCAGTATACATCATATCAGTCTGTGACGCTGGCTTTGCAACATCTTGCGTGCCTTTAGGTTCGCCACGACCAACACTTACCATGCACTGACCACAAAAAATGGAGGCGCCGCGGCTTGAACCCTGGACCATTCACATGCCAAGCGAACGCTCTACCAACTGAGCTACGCCCCTTGCACGAGTAAACTGCGCTATTCCCCATTCTTTGCGACTCAGATGCGCGCGGACACGATGGTTGGTTGGTTTGTAGCGGTGAAGGGAGCAGAGTACAAAGGCGCGGACCCGTTCATATACACAAAAGTTCCAAGTAGTTTCGATGCTCTGGTATTACAAATGCAAATTCCGTCTGTTTTTAATGTCTTAAATTGAAAGAGCCGTCACAAATTGCTCCGTTTTCACTCCTTGTCGACAATCATACAGCACCTGAGGTAACAAACACATCTCGAGCCCCATTGTGCACTCCATTATTCATGCCAACTCAGTGCCTCGCTCTTTACTACTGTGTACCAATCTTGTCGTCCAACTGCAAAACACTGGGCCACAACAAGTTTCCGCGTCTCCATTGCACTGCGCATACTACGAAACGCTCCCCAAACTTGGCACTCACCCTCGCAGCCGACTTTTCCGACTTTCCAAACGCTCACGCTAGTGACAGCATTATTTATAGTTCGACGTCGCGCCAAAGCGAATGAGCACATTTCGCCTACGGCTTAGGAAGCCCTCCTAGTGTGGCTGCTCGGTGTCTGCAGGCAGCGAGGGTCTGCAAGCTTCCCGTGTTCGCACCTATGTCACCTGTGCTTGCTTGTCAGAGACAGACTATCGCAAAACATACAACTCACTCCATGAATTGATTGCTACGGCATCTGTTATCAGCAGTCACAACTAGCAATACCAGTAGCAGCTGACTGCACGCAAAGAATAGGAATGTTCAGTGGCATTTACGTGAACTCGGCGCAAGCTTGTATCTTCCTAGACACATCTGCTGGCTGTGAATTATTCCACTTGCATATCAAGGTGCGCATGTAGGTGTGTTAAAAATTCTGGAGGCACTGGGTATTGATCCCAGTACCTCTCGCATACTAATCGAGCGGTGTACCATCTGAGCTACGCCAGCCCCCCCGAAGACTTATGGTGCTACATACAGCCATATAGATGACTCAGACCCTTGCACTCCCATTATTCAGCAGACAAACACTACTCTCTATGTATCCGTTAGGGTGTCTTTCAGGTTTCGTGCATTCTGTATCGAATCGTAGTTGGCCACAATGAAAGTGGCACGTATAACGTCGAAAATAGAATTCGGACACCGCTCTGAGTAAGTCCAACGTGTTGTCCATCCTCTAGACTTCAATGAGGTTAAGCCGCGATACCTAAGACAGATCTGCACTCGATGACACCTCGATAACAGCCGGTTCCCACACTTACATCTTGCTCTCCTTACGTCAGTATACATCATATCAGTCTGTGACGCTGGCTTTGCAACATCTTGCATGCCTTTAGGTTCGCCGCGACCAACACTTACCATGCACTGACCACAAAAAATGGAGGCGCCGCGGCTTGAACCCTGGACCTTTCACATGCCAAGCGAACGCTCTACCAACTGAGCTACGCCCCATGCACGAGCATACTGCGCTATTCCCCATTCTTTGCGACTCAGATGCGCACCGACACGATGGTTGGTTGGTTTGTAGCGGTGAAGGGAGCAGAGTACAAAGGCGCGGACCCGTTCATATACACAAAAGTTCCAAGTAGTTTCGATGCTCTGGTATTACAAATGCAAATTCCGTCTGTTTTTAACGTCTTAAATTGAAAGAGCCGTCACAAATTGCTCCGTTTTCACTCCTTGTCGACAATCATACAGCACCTGAGGTAACAAACACATCTCGAGCCCCATTGTGCACTCCATTATTCATGCCAACTCAGTGCCTCGCTCTTTACTACTGTGTACCAATCTTGTCGTCCAACTGCAAAACACTGGGCCACAACAAGTTTCCGCGTCTCCATTGCACTGCGCATACTACGAAACGCTCCCCAAACTTGGCACTCACCCTCGCAGCCGACTTTTCCGACTTTCCACGACGCTCACGCAACGCTCACGCTAGTGACAGCATTATTTATAGTTCGACGTCGCGCCAAAGCGAATGAGCACATTTCGCCTACGGCTTAGGCCGCCCTCCTAGTGTGGCTGCTCGGTGTCTGCAGGCAGCGAGGGTCTGCAAGCTTCCCGTGTTCGCACCTATGTCACCTGTGCTTGCTTGTCAGAGACAGACTATCGCAAAACATACAACTCACTCCATGAATTGATTGCTGCGGCATCTGTTATCAGCAGTCACAACTAGCAACACCAGTAGCAGCTGACTGCACGCAAAGAATAGGAATGTTCAGTGGGATTTACGTGAACTCGGCGCAAGCTTGTATCTTCCTAGACACATCTGCTGGCTGTGAATTATTCCACTTGCATATCAAGGTGCGCATGTAGGTGTGTTAAAAATTCTGGAGGCAATGGGTATTGATCCCAGTACCTCTCGCATACTAAGCGACCGCTCTACCATCTGAGCTACGCCCGCCCCCCCGAAGACTAACGGTGCTACATACAGCCATATAGACGACACAGACCCTTGCACTCCCATTATTCAGCAGACAAACACTACTCTCTATGTATCCGTTAGGGTGTCTTTCAGGTTTCGTGCATTCTGTATCGAATCGTAGTTGGCCACAATGAAAGTGGCACGTATAACGTCGAAAATAGAATTCGGACACCGCTCTGAGTAAGTCCAACGTGTTGTCCATCCTCTAGACTTCAATGAGGTTAAGCCGCGATACCTAAGACAGATCTGCACTCGATGACACCTCGATAACAGCCGGTCCCCACACTTACATCTTGCTCTCCTTACGTCAGTATACATCATATCAGTCTGTGACGCTGGCTTTGCAACATCTTGCGTGCCTTTAGGTTCGCCGCGACCAACACTTAACATGCACTGACCACAAATAATGGAGGCGCCGCGGCTTGAACCCTGGACCTTTCACATGCCAAGCGAACGCTCTACCAACTGAGCTACGCCCCATGCACGAGCAAACTGCGCTATTCCCCATTCTTTGCGACTCAGATGCGCACGGACACGATGGTTGGTTGGTTTGTAGCGGTGAAGGGAGCAGACTACAAAGGCGCGGACCCGTTCATATACACAAAAGTTCCAAGTACTTTCGATGCTCTGGTATTACAAATGCAAATTCCGTCTGTTTTTAACGTCTTAAATTGAAAGAGCCGTCACAAATTGCTCCGTTTTCACTCCTTGTCGACAATCATACAGCACCTGAGGTAACAAACACATCTCGAGCCCCATTGTGCACTCCATTATTCATGCCAACTCAGTGCCTCGCTCTTTACTACTGTGTACCAATCTTGTCGTCCAACTGCAAAACACTGGGCCACAACAAGTTTCCGCGTCTCCATTGCACTGCGCATACTACGAAACGCTCCCCAAACTTGGCACTCACCCTCGCAGCCGACTTTTCCGACTTTCCAAACGCTCACGCTAGTGACAGCATTATTTATAGTTCGACGTCGCGCCAAAGCGAATGAGCACATTTCGCCTACGGCTTAGGCCGCCCTCCTAGTGTGGCTGCTCGGTGTCTGCAGGCAGCGAGGGTCTGCAAGCTTCCCGTGTTCGCACCTATGTCACCTGTGCTTGCTTGTCAGAGACAGACTATCGCAAAACATACAACTCACTCCATGAATTGATTGCTACGGCATCTGTTATCAGCAGTCACAACTAGCAATACCAGTAGCAGCTGACTGCACGCAAAGAATAGGAATGTTCAGTGGGATTTACGTGAACTCGGCGCAAGCTTGTATCTTCCTAGACACATCTGCTGGCTGTGAATTATTCCACTTGCATATCAAGGTGCGCATGTAGGTGTGTTAAAAATTCTGGAGGCACTGGGTATTGATCCCAGTACCTCTCGCATACTAAGCGAGCGCTCTACCATCTGAGCTACGCCCGCCCCCCCGAAGACTAAGGGTGCTACATACAGCCATATAGACGACACAGACCCTTGCACTCCCATTATTCAGCAGACAAACACTACTCTCTATGTATCCGTTAGGGTGTCTTTCAGGTTTCGTGCATTCTGTATCGAATCGTAGTTGGCCACAATGAAAGTGGCACGTATAACGTCGAAAATAGAATTCGGACACCGCTCTGAGTAAGACCAACGTGTTGTCCACACTCTAGGATTCACTGATGTTAAGCCGCGATACCTAAGACAGATCTACACTCGATGACACCTCGATAACAGCCGGTCCCCACACTTACATCTTGCTCTCCTTACGTCAGTATACATCATATCAGTCTGTGACGCTGGCTTTGCAACATCTTGCGTGCCTTTAGGTTCGCCACGACCAACACTTACCATGCACTGACCACAAAAAATGGAGGCGCCGCGGCTTGAACCCTGGACCATTCACATGCCAAGCGAACGCTCTACCAACTGAGCTACGCCCCTTGCACGAGTAAACTGCGCTATTCCCCATTCTTTGCGACTCAGATGCGCGCGGACACGATGGTTGGTTGGTTTGTAGCGGTGAAGGGAGCAGAGTACAAAGGCGCGGACCCGTTCATATACACAAAAGTTCCAAGTAGTTTCGATGCTCTGGTATTACAAATGCAAATTCCGTCTGTTTTTAATGTCTTAAATTGAAAGAGCCGTCACAAATTGCTCCGTTTTCACTCCTTGTCGACAATCATACAGCACCTGAGGTAACAAACACATCTCGAGCCCCATTGTGCACTCCATTATTCATGCCAACTCAGTGCCTCGCTCTTTACTACTGTGTACCAATCTTGTCGTCCAACTGCAAAACACTGGGCCACAACAAGTTTCCGCGTCTCCATTGCACTGCGCATACTACGAAACGCTCCCCAAACTTGGCACTCACCCTCGCAGCCGACTTTTCCGACTTTCCACGACGCTCACGCAACGCACACGCTAGTGACAGCATTATTTATAGTTCGACGTCGCGCCAAAGCGAATGAGCACATTTCGCCTACGGCTTAGGCCGCCCTCCTAGTCTGGCTGCTCGGTGTCTGCAGGCAGCGAGGGTCTGCAAGCTTCCCGTGTTCGCACCTATGTCACCTGTGCTTGCTTGTCAGAGACAGACTATCGCAAAACATACAACTCACTCCATGAATTGATTGCTACGGCATCTGTTATCAGCAGTCACAACTAGCAACACCAGTAGCAGCTGACTGCACGCAAAGACTAGGAATGTGCAGTGGGATTTACGTGAACTCGGCGCAAGCTTGTATCTTCCTAGACACATCTGCTGGCTGTGAATTATTCCACTTGCATATCAAGGTGCGCATGTAGGTGTGTTAAAAATTCTGGAGGCACTGGGTATTGATCCCAGTACCTCTCGCATACAAAGCGAGCGCTCTACCATCTGAGCTACGCCCGCCCCCCCGAAGACTAAGGGTGCTACATACAGCCATATAGACGACACAGACCCTTGCACTCCCATTATTCAGCAGACAAACACTACTCTCTATGTATCCGTTAGGGTGTCTTTCAGGTTTCGTGCATTCTGTATCGAATCGTAGTTGGCCACAATGAAAGTGGCACGTATAACGTCGAAAATAGAATTCGGACACCGCTCTGAGTAAGTCCAACGTGTTGTCCATCCTCTAGACTTCAATGAGGTTAAGCCGCGATACCTAAGACAGATCTGCACTCGATGACACCTCGATAACAGCCGGTCCCCACACTTACATCTTGCTCTCCTTACGTCAGTATACATCATATCAGTCTGTGACGCTGGCTTTGCAACATCTTGCGTGCCTTTAGGTTCGCCGTGACCAACACTTACCATGCACTGACCATAAAAAATGGAGGCGCCGCGGCTTGAACCCTGGACCTTTCACATGCCAAGCGAACGCTCTACCAACTGAGCTACGCCCCATGCACGAGCAAACTGCGCTATTCCCCATTCTTTGCGACTCAGATGCGCACCGACACGATGGTTGGTTGGTTTGTAGCGGTGAAGGGAGCAGAGTACAAAGGCGCGGACCCGTTCATATACACAAAAGTTCCAAGTAGTTTCGATGCTCTGGTATTACAAATGCAAATTCCGTCTGTTTTTAACGTCTTAAATTGAAAGAGCCGTCACAAATTGCTCCGTTTTCACTCCTTGTCGACAATCATACAGCACCTGAGGTAACAAACACATCTCGAGCCCCATTGTGCACTCCATTATTCATGCCAACTCAGTGCCTCGCTCTTTACTACTGTGTACCAATCTTGTCGTCCAACTGCAAAACACTGGGCCACAACAAGTTTCCGCGTCTCCATTGCACTGCGCATACTACGAAACGCTCCCCAAACTTGGCACTCACCCTCGCAGCCGACTTTTCCGACTTTCCACGACGCTTACGCAACGCTCACGCTAGTGACAGCATTATTTATAGTTCGACGTCGCGCCAAAGCGAATGAGCACATTTCGCCTACGGCTTAGGCCGCCCTCCTAGTGTGGCTGCTCGGTGTCTGCAGGCAGCGAGGGTCTGCAAGCTTCCCGTGTTCGCACCTATGTCACCTGTGCTTGCTTGTCAGAGACAGACTATCGCAAAACATACAACTCACTCCATGAATTGATTGCTACGGCATCTGTTATCAGCAGTCACAACTAGCAACACCAGTAGCAGCTGACTGCACGCAAAGAATAGAAATGTTCAGTGGGATTTACGTGAACTCGGCGCAAGCTTGTATCTTCCTAGACACATCTGCTGGCTGTGAATTATTCCACTTGCATATCAAGGTGCGCATGTAGGTGTGTTAAAAATTCTGGAGGCACTGGGTATTGATCCCAGTACCTCTCGCATACTAAGCGAGCGGTGTACCATCTGAGCTACGCCCGCCCCCCCCGAAGACTAAGGGTGCTACATACAGCCATATAGACGACACAGACCCTTGCACTCCCATTATTCAGCAGACAAACACTACTCTCTATGTATCCGTTAGGGTGTCTTTCAGGTTTCGTGCATTCTGTATCGAATCGTAGTTGGCCACAATGAAAGTGGCACGTATAACGTCGAAAATAGAATTCGGACACCGCTCTGAGTAAGTCCAACGTGTTGTCCATCCTCTAGACTTCAATGAGGTTAAGCCGCGATACCTAAGACAGATCTGCACTCGATGACACCTCGTTAACAGCCGGTCCCCACACTTACATCTGGCTCTCCTTACGTCAGTATACATCATATCAGTCTGTGACGCTGGCTTTGCAACATCTTGCGTGCCTTTAGGTTCGCCGCGACCAACACTTACCATGCACTGACCACAAAAAATGGAGGCGCCGCGGCTTGAACCCTGGACCTTTCACATGCCAAGCGAACGCTCTACCAACTGAGCTACGCCCCATGCACGAGCAAACTGCGCTATTCCCCATTCTTTGCGACTCAGATGCGCACGGACACGATGGTTGGTTGGTTTGTAGCGGTGAAGGGAGCAGAGTACAAAGGCGCGGACCCGTTCATATACACAAAAGTTCCAAGTAGTTTCGATGCTCTGGTATTACAAATGCAAATTCCGTCTGTTTTTAACGTCTTAAATTGAAAGAGCCGTCACAAATTGCTCCGTTTTCACTCCTTGTCGACAATTATACAGCACCTGAGGTAACAAACACATCTCGAGCCCCATTGTGCACTACATTATTTATGCCAACTCAGTGCCTCGCTCTTTACTACTGTGTACCAATCTTGTCGTCCAACTGCAAAACACTGGGCCACAACAAGTTTCCGCGTCTCCATTGCACTGCGCATACTACGAAACGCTCCCCAAACTTGGCACTCACCCTCGCAGCCGACTTTTCCGACTTTCCACGACGCTCACGCTAGTGACAGCATTATTTATAGTTCGACGTCGCGCCAAAGCGAATGAGCACATTTCGCCAACGGCTTAGTCCGCCCTCCTAGTGTGGCTGCTCCGTGTCTGCAGGCAGCGAGGGTCTGCAAGCTTCCCGTGTTCGCACCTATGTCACCTGTGCTTGCTTGTCAGAGACAGACTATCGCAAAACATACAACTCACTCCATGAATTGATTGCTACGGCATCTGTTATCAGCAGTCACAACTAGCAAAACCAGTAGCAGCTGACTGCACGCAAAGAATAGGAATGTGCAGTGGGATTTACGTGAACTCGGCGCAAGCTTGTATCTTCCTAGACACATCTGCTGGCTGTGAATTATTCCACTTGCATATCAAGGTGCGCATGTAGGTGTGTTAAAAATTCTGGAGGCACTGGGTATTGATCCCAGTACCTCTCGCATACTAAGCGAGCGCTGTACCATCTGAGCTACGCCCGCCCCCCCAAAGACTAATGGTGCTACATACAGCCATATAGACGACACAGACCCTTACACTCCCATTATTCAGCAGACAAACACTACTCTCTATGTATCCGTTAGGGTGTCTTTCAGGTTCGTGCATTCTGTATCGAATCGTATTTGGCCACAATGAAAGTGGCACGTATAACGTCGAAAATAGAATTCGGACACCGCTCTGAGTAAGACCAACGTGTTGTCCACACTCTAGGATTCAATGAGGTTAAGCCGCGATACCTAAGACAGATCTACACTCGATGACACCTCGATAACAGCCGGTCCCCACACTTACATCTTGCTCTCCTTACGTCAGTATACATCATATCAGTCTGTGACGCTGGCTTTGCAACATCTTGCGTGCCTTTAGGTTCGCCGCGACCAACACTTACCATGCACTGACCACAAAAAATGGAGGCGCCGCGGCTTGAACCCTGGACCATTCACATGCCAAGCGAACGCTCTACCAACTGAGCTACGCCCCATGCACGAGCAAACTGCGCTATTCCCCATTCTTTGCGACTCAGATGCGCGCGGACACGATGATTGGTTGGTTTGTAGCGGTGAAGGGAGCAGAGTACAAAGGCGCGGACCCGTTCATATACACAAAAGTTCCAAGTAGTTTCGATGCTCTGGTATTACAAATGCAAATTCCGTCTGTTTTTAACGTCTTAAATTGAAAGAGCCGTCACAAATTGCTCCGTTTTCACTCCTTGTCGACAATCATACAGCACCTGAGGTAACAAACACATCTCGAGCCCCATTGTGCACTCCATTATTCATGCCAACTCAGTGCCTCGCTCTTTACTACTGTGTACCAATCTTGTCGTCCAACTGCAAAACACTGGGCCACAACAAGTTTCCGCGTCTCCATTGCACTGCGCATACTACGAAACGCTCCCCAAACTTGGCACTCACCCTCGCAGCCGACTTTTCCGACTTTCTACGACGCTCACGCTAGTGACAGCATTATTTATAGTTCGACGTCGCGCCAAAGCGAATGAGCACATTTCGCCAACGGCTTAGGCCGCCCTCCTAGTGTGGCTGCTCCGTGTCTGCAGGCAGCGAGGGTCTGCAAGCTGCCTGTGTTCGCAACTATGTCACCTGTGCTTGCTTGTCAGAGACAGACTATCGCAAAACATACAACTCACTCCATGAATTGATTGCTACGGCATCTGTTATCAGCAGTCACAACTAGCAACACCAGTAGCAGCTGACTGCACGCAAAGAATAGGAATGTGCAGTGGGATTTACGTGAACTCGGCGCAAGCTTGTATCTTCCTAGACACATCTGCTGGCTGTGAATTATTCCACTTGCATATCAAGGTGCGCATGTAGGTGTGTTAAAAATTCTGGAGGCACTGGGTATTGATCCCAGTACCTCTCGCATACTAAGCGAGCGCTGTACCATCTGAGCTACACCCGGCCCCCGAAGACTAATGGTGCTACATACAGCCATATAGATGACACAGACCCTTGCACTCCCATTATTCAGCAGACAAACACTACTCTCTATGTATCCGTTAGGGTGTCTTTCAGGTTTCGTGTATTCTGTATCGAATCGTAGTTGGCCACAATGAAAGTGGCACGTATAACGTCGAAAATAGAATTCGGACACCGCTCTGAGTAAGACCAACGTGTTGTCCACACTCTAGGATTCAATGAGGTTAAGCCGCGATACCTAATACAGATCTACACTCGATGACACCTCGATAACAGCCGGTCCCCACACTTACATCTTGCTCTCCTTACGTCAGTATACATCATATCAGTCTGTGACGCTGGCTTTGCAACATCTTGCGTGCCTTTAGGTTCGCCGCGACCAACACTTACCATGCACTGACCACAATAAATGGAGTCGCCGCCGCTTGAACCCTGGACCTTTCACATGCCAAGCGAACGCTCTACCAACTGAGCTACGCCCCATGCAGGAGCAAACTGCGCTATTCCCCATTCTTTGCGACTCAGATGCGCGCTGACACGATGGTTCGTTGGTTTGTAGCGGTGAAGAGAGCAGAGTACAAAGGCGCGGACCCGTTCATATACACAAAAGTTCCAAGTAGTTTCGATGCTCTGGTATTACAAATGCAAATTCCGTCTGTTTTTAACGTCTTAAATTGAAAGAGCCGTCACAAATTGCTCCGTTTTCACTCCTTGTCGACAATCATACAGCACCTGAGGTAACAAACACATCTCGAGCCCCATTGTACACTCCATTATTCATGCCAACTCAGTGCCTCGCTCTTTACTACTGTGTACCAATCTTGTCGTCCAACTGCAAAACACTGGGCCACAACAAGTATCCGCGTCTCCATTCCACTGCGCATACTACAAAACGCTCCCCAAACTTGGCACTCACCCTCGCAGCCGACTTTTCCGACTTTCCAAACGCTCACACTAGTGACAGCATTATTTATAGTTCGACGTCGCGCCAAAGCGAATGAGCACATTTCGCCTACGGCTTAGGCCGCCCTCCTAGTGTGGCTGCTCGGTGTCTGCAGGCAGCGAGGGTCTGCAAGCTTCCTGTGTTCGCACCTATGTCACCTGTGCTTGCTTGTCAGAGACAGACTATCGCAAAACATACAACTCACTCCATGAATTGATTACTACGGCATCTGTTTTCAGCAGTCACAACCAGCAACACCAGTAGCAGCTGACTGCACGCAAAGAATAGGAATGTGCAGTGGGATTTACGTGAACTCGGCGCAAGCTTGTATCTTCCTAGACACATCTGCTGACTGTGAATTATTCCACTTGCATATCAAGGTGCGCATGTAGGTGTGTTAAAAATTCTGGAGGCACTGGGTATTGATCGCAGTACCTCTCGCATACTAAGCGAGCGCTCTACCATCTGAGCTACGCCCGCCCCCCCGAAGACTAATGGTGCTACATACAGCCATATAGACGACACAGACCCTTGCACTCCCATTATTCAGCAGACAAACACTACTCTCTATGTATCCGTTAGGGTGTCTTTCAGGTTTCGTGCATTCTGTATCGAATCGTAGTTGGCCACAATGAAAGTGGCACGTATAACGTCGAAAATAGAATTCGGACACCGCTCTGAGTAAGACCAACGTGTTGTCCACCCTATAGACTTCAATGAGGTTAAGCTGCGATACCTAAGACAGATCTGCACTCGATGACACCTCGATAACAGCCGGTCCCCACACTTACATCTTGCTCTCCTTACGTCAGTATACATCATATCAGTCTGTGACGCTGGCTTTGCAACATCTTGCGTGCCTTTAGGTTCGCCGCGACCAACACTTACCATGCACTGACCACAAAAAATGGAGGCGCCGCGGCTTGAACCCTGGACCTTTCACATGCCAAGCGAACGTTCTACCAACTTTTTTTTTTTTTAATTATCAGATTGACTTGGTATATTTCACGAGAATTCAGACAACCATAGTCAAATCATCATTTAATATTAGCTGCAAAAAGAAAATCAACAAATTAGGTGAAACACAAATAAAACATTTCTTCTGAAGGGGAAAACCAACCCGTTACCCCACCCGTATGAATTTTGGGTGTATATATATACATGCAAAAGAGAGAGGGAAAAAAAATTACGAAAAAATACAACAAGGGAGGGGACTCGAGCTCAGGGAAGAAACAGGAATTACAGGGGAACTTAACCAACCCCTTGACGGTTAAACACAAGAAAAAGCATATTCGCAAAAAGCGTTCGGTATTGTGGTAACCGCTGCCATTTCCAATGCGCAGTTGACAAATAATGTTGAAAAACGCGGGGATCTGGGTCATTACCGCCTTCAATGACGTAATGGACATAGTAACCCAAGAGCCAGACAATCGTGTTCGTTTTCGTCTGAGGAAAATAAGAGATGTCCGGATGTAAGAAGATGTCGTCTGGGAATGCGGTTTCAGGCCGTCTAGTAAGAGAAGCTAATTGACGGCGGACCCAGAGCCAATGATCCCGTCCGCAAGCAACTAGCCTGTGAAGTAAGGTGTCAGTTTGATGACATTCCTCACACTGATCAGTCGGACGAAGGCCAATACGAAAAAGACGATCACCAGTAGGTATCAGACGGTAAATGACCTTATACCACGTTGAAACAATCTCCATCGGCAAAATGGGAAGACTAAGATGAGACCAGACCGTTTTCCATGACGTTGACGGGGAAGCAAGTTCAACAGAAGAAGGGAAACATGCTGTACCCCAACGGATTTGTAGCATGTTGGTAGTAATATGCGTCAGAGAAAGTATATCAGCACCCAGAATACCGCAATTTAGGATTAATCCGTCCAACATCAACAGGAGGGGTCAGACTGGCCGGCCGGAGGCGGGAAAGTAAACGAGAGGTGACTGAATGCGGAGCCCGCGTACAGGTTAAAACATTGCGGCGGGCAAATAAGATGGACGTCTTCACTTTGATATCTGAAAGACCCAATCCTCCAAGCTTCCGAGGCCTGGCCACAACTTCATACCGGACACGGAAGACATGGCGGCGCCACAGAAATCGACTAGACAGCTGTTTCAGCCTGCGGGCCATCATCGCGGGAAGCGGGAAGACCTGCGCAACGTAGTATATTTTACTGAAGACATAGGTCTCTAAAACCCGTGCCTTGTGAAGGAGGCTAAGGGAACGGCGGTCATGTTCAAGGATCGCCCCGTGAACACGACTCGTAACCTCACGCCAATTTAGTGCCGCCATTTTGATCGGATTACGATCCACTATGATCCCCAAGGTCTTATGGCGTTCGACAACCGTCGCCCAATGAATGACGACATGATCAAAGCCTCTCAACGGCAGGAACGTGCATTTGCGATCATTAATGCGAGCACCAGCAAGACCACAAAATGAATCCAAGGTATCCTTAAGCCGCGGTATGTCCTCGGCATGTCGTACTAAAACCATGACGTCATCGGCATATGCACGGACTGCAAAAATTTCCCCCAATATATTCCAGCCACGTAAGTGCATGGTGAGATGGCGAAGTAAGGGCTCTAAGGATAGAACAAAAAGTGACATGGATAAGGGGCTTCCCTGGGGTAACCCCGTCTGATCGATATCCGGGGGGTAGGGTGACCGTTCACAATCCCCGAGACACTGATACCGGTAAAAAGATTAGTTAAGACTTGTCGTGCAGCATTATTAAAGCCGACAGCGGTGAGCACTCTCGATAAAAAATCATGGCTGACGTGATCGAACGCTTTTTGGAAATCAAGAAAAAGCAAAGCCCCTGGGATATTAGCGGCAGCCGCCACCGAGATTACATCGCGACATTCGAGAACGGAAGTCAGTATCGTGCGTCCAGGCACACAGCTTTGGTGGGCGGCAATAATGGTATCGAGCAGCTTAGAGAGACGGATATTAATTGCTCGAGCGACAAGTTTATAATCAAAGTTAAGGAGAGTAATAGGACGGAGGGAATCAATTGCAGGTCGACCTGTGGATTTCGGGAGGAGGACCATTCTGCCTTCCTGAAAAGGAGCAGGAAGTGAGACTCCCCGCATCACTTCATTTACCATTGACGTTAAGGTGTCACCAATGAGCGGCCAAAATTGAACATAGAACTCCTTAGGAATACCATCTAATCCAGGCGACTTGCGGGACTGCGATCCTGCAACAACATCATATATGTCATCCTTCTGAAAGGGACGCAGAAAGGCGTCGTTTAATTGAGGAGTGACGACGCGAGGCAGCAAGGAGGTAAAGTCGTCAAGAGAGGTTTCCGCCGGGACATGAGTATCGTACAGATCAGTAAAATAGGTGTAAACGAAGTCAGAAATGTCACGGTGAGAGGTGAACACGCGGCCGTCAGCGGTTGTGAGGGAGGCAAGGCACCCACGTTTCCGGCGCGACCGTAAACGGACTAGATGGTAGAGTGACGTCAGTTCCTCTTGTAGAAGGGAACGTGGTTGAGACCTCGTCCGCAGGCCCTCCATTTGAATGCGTTTGAGCTGCAGCAATTTGGCTTTGATGCGCTGTATATCAGTAACCCGAAGTGGAGCATGCGTAGCACTATCGTACAGTTGACGTAAGACAGAATAGTAAAATTCTTGCGTTCGTCGATCTTCTGCCACCTTCGCAGCCCCAAAACGCATGAGAGCCCTACGGATGTGTGGTTTTGCATACAGTGTCCACCATGCCACGATAGACGGGTACCGGTCCATAGTACGAGAACAACGAGTCCAAATGTCCTCCAGGACGATACCAAGGGAGGTATCTAGCAAATACGCGATATTGAGCATCCAAGGAGGACGAAACAATTTTACCGGTTGTCGCTCGTAATTAAACGTAACGGCTACAGCGCAATGATCAGTAAAACAGTCTGGTATCACATCAACAGCCAGAAGTTGCCCACACAAGGAATCGGAAAGGTAAAAGCGATCGAGGCGACTGCTAGACGTGGGAGTAAAGTAGGTATGTCGCACAAGTGTAGGATAGCGAGAAATCCACACGTCACGCAGGTGCAAGGAGCGCACAAGGTCGTCGAGTTCTTTACTGAAATTAAAATTAGGAGACTGATCTACCGGCCGTAGAACACAATTGAAGCCCCCACCTAAAATTATCTTTGTCGGGGATTTACGAAGCAGGTAAATGACTTCTTCTTTATAGAAACTCGAGTGTGCGGTAGTACAACCCGAACCAGAAGGGGCATAAGGAAGGAGTAAACTGAGATCATAAAACGTGCACCCGATCCCCCTTCCACTGTCGAGTACTTCGAAATTCATCAACGGAATGCCTTCTCTATAAAACAAGGCAGTGCCCGTAGAAAGTTCGGAAGCGACATTAAAAAACGTCGAGAACCCAGGAATGGAAAACTGGTCGAATAGGACTTCCTGTAAAAAAACAACATCTGCCCCAGACTGATAGATAAACTGTCGCAAAGCGGCGAGCCGAAGCTCAGAACATATTCTGTTAATATTCAGAGAAAGAAATGTATATGCTTGCATGGAACTTCAACCTAGAAAGAAAAACAAAGATCGGTAGAGAGCCGTCAGCTGACGGAGCAGCATACAAGTAATCATACCAGAAACAAGCGCTGAACCACACAGAGAGAAAAACTACGAAACAGAACCCTCATCTTCCCACTGCTTTTTCTTCGGCCGTGACGCGGCTCTCCGTGGCTGTTTACGGATTCGACTGGGGCTCCGCGGTGCCGACGCTGCAGCGTTCGGCTGCGTAGGAGCATCATGTAGACATTCCGTGTCAGATTGCGAGAGAGAGGCCTCTACATCCCATTCGTCCGCAGACATGGGTTCACGGTGGGACAGTTGGTGAATAATAACGGGATCCACTGGCTCTGGAGAATCAATCAGTTGTTTGATGGGAGGAGGCTGTGACCCAGAGGGGGCGACAGAAATTCCAGAAGGGGGATGCGAAACAGAGTCAATAGGAGAAGTGTCAGAGAGCACCGGAGAAGACACGTGGCAACCAGAAGCAGGTTCCGTCACGGGCGTCTCCGAAGAGGCTGCCGCGGTAGCAGGAACAACGTCAGATAAGGTGTCAGGGAGCTTCTGCATAGGCGTGATAGCACCTGTGGCTTCCTCATCCACGATTTCCGACTGAGAAAGAGAGTCCTTTACCGGAGGCCCATCGGAAGGGCGAGCCAATAAGGAAGATTCATCAGCCGCATCATCCTGTGTACGCCGACGCTTGTTGTGAGAAATCAGCGCGGGAACATCGGAATTAAGGGCAGCAACATCCCTACTCAAGGACAACGGGGGAAAATCACGGCCGTTGTCGGGCAACGGATCACTGCGTCCCTCAGTAACAGTGAGCGATTCAGTCCGAGATCCTTGCGGGAGAAGATCAGCTAAAGTCAATTTTTTACGCTGTTCGTATGTAGGTTTTAATACCACCACACGCCGCGGACAATTAGTACGGAAATGACCAGTTTCATTACAATAATAACATGTTCCTTCCTGGCCACTGTACGTGATATGGACCCTATAACCACATACCTGTAGGTGAGAAGGAATAGGTTTTTTGACCACCATTTCCACCGACCGAATACCACTATATACCTGTAAGCGGTGCTGAGCAGACCAGCGTTCCTTTCGAATATGGCGTACGTCCCCATAAGGAAGCAAAACGGACTTCAGAAAAGAGTCGTCAACCTCGGGCGGAAGGTTAAATACCCGAACATTCGTATATATCACTTCTGCATTTGCCAAGAGAACCATACTAGTGGAACCATCACGGTGCGTAAAGGGTACATG
Source organism: Schistocerca gregaria (assembly GCF_023897955.1). Lineage (NCBI taxonomy): Eukaryota > Metazoa > Arthropoda > Insecta > Orthoptera > Acrididae > Schistocerca > Schistocerca gregaria. The sequence goes on along the minus strand of NC_064929.1, from coordinate 24,208,005 downwards.
AGAACCATAACGAGAAAGTAGCCTATCAACCTGGAGCGGGTCAAGAAACTTAACAAAAAACACATATAATTCGCTGTCGAAATATGCGGTATGCACCTGATCAGTAGTGACCTTGACTGTATCGACTAACCAGTCATGTATCTCCAAAGAACCGGGCTGGACGTGACGCGTGGATTTGTCAAAGGTAAAACTGACTGTACCTGTACGCGGAACTTTCGTGGAAACCATGGTGGACATCACGGCGAGAGACGACGCCGCGACAGGAAGGGCCGCACGAACACCAAACACCAGCCGACAACCAGCGATGCGACGCGCACGGAGACCAACACGGCACTAAACTGACAGGAGGAAAACACGCTGCGCTACGGTAGAGGCGGAACTAAGAGCACGACCTAGTCGCCCCACGCGCGAAGCGAGAATGCGGAACTGAGCTACGCCCCATGCACGAGCAAACTGCGCTATTCCCCATTCTTTGCGACTCAGATGCGCACGGACACGATTGTTGGTTGGTTTGTAGCGGTGAACGGAGCAGAGTACAAAGGCGCGGTCCCGTTCATATACACAAAAGTTCCAAGTAGTTTCGATGTCCTGGTATTACAAATGCAAATTCCGTCTGTTTTTAACGTCTTAAATTGAAAGAGCCGTCACAAATTGCTCCGTTTTCACTCCTTGTCGACAATCATACAGCACCTGAGGTAACAAACACATCTCGAGCCCCATTGTGCACTCCATTATTCATGCCAACTCAGTGCCTCGCTCTTTACTACTGTGTACCAATCTTGTCGTCCAACTGCAAAACACTGGGCCACAACAAGTTTCCGCGTCTCCATTGCACTGCGCATACTACGAAACGCTCCCCAAACTTGGCACTCACCCTCGCAGCCGACTTTTCCGACTTTCCACGACGCTCACGCTAGTGACAGCATTATTTATAGTTCGACGTCGCGCCAAAGCGAATGAGCACATTTCGCCAACGGCTTAGGCCGCCCTCCTAGTGTGGCTGCTCGGTGTCTGCAGGCAGCGAGGGTCTGCAAGCTTCCTGTGTTCGCACCTATGTCACCTGTGCTTGCTTGTCAGAGACAGACTATCGCAAAACATACAACTCACTCCATGAATTGATTGCTACGGCATCTGTTATCAGCAGTCACAACTAGCAACACCAGTAGCAGCTGACTGCACGCAAAGAATAGGAATGTGCAGTGGGATTTACGTGAACTCGGCGCAAGGCAGATCTTTCCGACATAGGCTTGAGAATCTTACGGGAACACTTGTACTGTTTCTAAATTAAGTGTAGGCGTGGGAGGAGGGTGCTTCCTGCGCACTAATAACAGCACGCTTGTCAATTGTGGATGCTAATCATTCGCTTGTATCTTCCTAGACACATCTGCTGGTTGTGAATTATTCCACTTGCATATCAAGGTGCGCATGTAGGTGTGTTAAAAATTCTGGAGGCACTGGGTATTGATCCCAGTACCTCTCGCATACTAAGCGAGCGCTCTACCATCTGAGCTACGACCGCCCCCCGAAGACTATTGGTGCTACATACAGACATATAGACGACACAGACCCTTGCACTCCCATTATTCAGCAGACAAACACTACTCTCTATGTATCCGTTAGGGTGTCTTTCAGGTTTCGTGCATTCTGTATCGAATCGTAGTTGGCCACAATGAAAGTGGCACGTATAACGTCGAAAATAGAATTCGGACACCGCACTGAGTAAGACCAACGTGTTGTCCACCCTCTAGACTTCAATGAGGTTCAGCCGCGATACCTAAGACAGATCTGCACTCGATGACACCTCGATAACAGCCGGTCCCCACACTTACATCTTGCTCTCCTTACGTCAGTGTACATCATATCAGTCTGTGACGCTGGCTTTGCAACATCTTGCGTGCCTTTAGATTCGCCGCGACCAACACTTACCATACACTGACCACAAAAAATGGATGCGCCGCGGCTTGAACCCGGGACCTTTCACATGCCAAGCGAACGCTCTACCAACTGAGCTACGCCCCATGCACGAACAAACTGCGCTATTCCCCATTGTTTGCGACTCAGATGCGCACGGACACGATGGTTGGTTGATTTGTAGCGGTGAAGGGAGCAGAGTACAAAGGCGCGGACCCGTTCATATACACAAAAGTTCCAAGTAGTTTCGATGCTCTGGTATTACAAATGCAAATTCCGTCTGTTTTTAACGTCTTAAATTGAAAGAGCCGTCACAAATTGCTCCGTTTTCACGCCTTGTCGACAATCATACCGCACCTGAGGTAACAAACACATCTCGAGCCCCATTGTGCACTCCATTATTCATGCCAACTCAGTGCCTCGCTCTTTACTACTGTGTACCAATCTTGTCGTCCAACTGCAAAACACTGGACCAAAACAAGTTTCCGCGTCTCCATTGCACTGCGCATACTACGAAACGCTCCCCAAACTTGGCACTCACCCACGCAGCCCACTTTTCCAACTTTCCACGACGCTCACAAAAGTGACAGCTTTATTTATAGTTCGACGTCGCGCCAAAGCGAATGAGCACATTTCGCCTACGGCTTAGGCCGCCCTTCTAGTGTGGCTGCTCGGTGTCTGCAGGCAGCGAGGGTCTGCAAGCTTCCTGTGTTCGCACCTATGTCACCTGTGCTTGCTTGTCAGAGACAGACTATCGCAAAACATACAACTCACTCCATGAATTGATTGCTACGGCATCTGTTATCAGCAGTCACAACTAGCAACACCAGTTGCAGCTGACTGCACGCAAAGAATAGGAATGTGCAGTGGGATTTACGTGAACTCGACGAAAGCTTGTATCTTCCTAGACACATCTGCTGGCTGTGAATTATTCCACTTGCATATCAAGGTGCGCATGTAGGTGTGTTAAAAATTCTGGAGGCACTGGGTATTCATCCCAGTACCTCTCGCATACTAAGCGAGCGCTCCACCATCTTAGCTACGCCCGCCCCCCCGAAAAGTAATGGTGCTACATACAGCCATATAGACGACACAGACCCTTGCACTCCCATTATTCAGCAGACAAGCACTACTCTCTATGTATCCGTTAGGGTGTCTTTCAGGTTTCGTGCATTCTGTATCGAATCGTAGTTGGCCACAATGAAAGTGGCACGTATAACGTCGAAAATAGAATTCGGACACCGCTCTGAGTAAGACCAACGTGTTGTCCACCCTGTAGACTTTAATGAGGTTAACCCACGATACCTAAGACAGATCTGCACTCGATGACACCTCGATAACAGCCGGTCCCCACACTTACATCTTGCTCTCCTTACGTCAGTATACATCATATCAGTCTGTGACGCTGGCTTTGCAACATCTTGCGTGCCTTTAGGTTCGCCGCGACCAACACTTACCATGCACTCACCACAAAAAATGGAAGCGCCGCGGCTTGAATCCTGGACCTTTCACATGCCAAGCGAACGCTCTACCAACTGAGCTACGCCCCATGCACGAGCAAACTGCGCTATTCCCCATTGTTTGCGACTCAGATGCGCACGGACACGATGGTTGGTTGGTTTGTAGCGGTGAAGGGAGCAGAGTACAAAGGCGCGAACCCGTTCATATACACAAACGTTCCAAGTAGTTTCGATGCTCTGGTATTACAAATGCAAATTCCGTCTTTTTTTAACGTCTTAAATTGAAAGAGCCGTCACAAATTGCTCCGTTTTCACTCCTTGTCGACAATCATACATCACCTGAGGTAACAAACACATCTCGAGCCCCAATGTGCAGTCCATTATTCATGCCAACTCAGTGCCTCGCTCTATACTACTGTGTACCAATCTTGTCGTCCAACTGCAAAACACTGGGCCACGACAAGTTTCCGCGTCTCCATTGCACTGCGCATACTACGAAACGCTCCCCAAACTTGGCACTCACCCTCGCAGCCGACTTTTCCGACTTTCCACGACGCTCACGCTAGTGACAGCATTATTTATAGTTCGACGTCGAGCCAAAGCGAATGAGCACATTTCGTCTACGGCTTAGGATGCCCTCCTAGTGTGGCTGCTCGGTGTCTGCAGGCAGCGAGGGTCTGCAAGCTTCCTGTGTTCGCACCTAAGTCACCTGTGCTTGCTTGTCAGAGACAGACTATCGCAAAACATACAACTCACTCCATGAATTGATTGCTACGGCATCTGTTATCAGCAGTCACAACTAACAACACCAGTAGCAGCTGACTGCACGCAAAGAATAGGAATGTGCAGTGGGATTTACGTGAACTCGGCGCAAGCTTGTATCTTCCTAGACACATCTGCTGGCTGTGAATTATTCCACTTGCATATCAAGGTGCGCATGTAGGTGTGTTAAAAATTCTGGAGGCACTGGGTATTGATCCCAGTACCTCTCGCATACTAAGCGAGCGCTCTACCATCTGAGCTACGCCCGCCCCCCCGAAGACTAAGGGTGCTACATACAGCCATATAGACGACACAGACCCTTGCGCTTCCATTATTCAGCAGACAAACACTACTCTCTATGTATCCGTTAGGGTGTCTTTCAGGCTTCATGCATTCTGTACCGAATCGTAGTTGGCCACAATGAAAGTGGCACGTATAACGTCGAAAATAGAATTCGGACACCGCTCTGAGTAAGACCAACGTGTTGTCCACCCTCTAGACTTCAATGAGGTTAAGCCGCGATACCTAAGACAGATCGGCACTCGATGACACCTCGATAACAGCCGGTCCCCACACTTACATCTTGCACTCCTTACGTTAGTAAACATCATATCAGTCTGTGACGCTGGCTTTGCAACATCTTGCGTGCCTTTAGGTTCGCCGCGACCAACACTTACCATGCACTGACCACAAAAAATGGAGGCGCCGCGGCTTGAACCCTGGACCTTTCACATGCCAAGCGAACGCTCTACCAACTGAGCTACGCCCCATGCACGAGCAAACTGCGCTATTCCCCATTGTTTGCGACTCAGATGCGCACGGACACGATGGTTGGTTGGTTTGTAGCGGTTAAGGGAGCAGAGTACAAAGGCGCGGACCCGTTCATATACACAAAAGTTCCAAGTAGTTTCGATGCTCTGGTATTACAAATGCAAATTCCGTCTGTTTTTAACGTCTTAAATTGAAAGAGCCGTCACAAATTGCTCCGTTTTCACTCCTTGTCGACAATCATACAGCACCTGAGGTAACAAACACATCTCGAGCCCCATTGTGCACTCCATTATTCATGCCAACTCAGTGCCTCGCTCTTTACTACTGTGTACCAATCTTGTCGTCCAACTGCAAAACACTGGGCCACAACAAGTTTCCGCGTCTCCATTGCACTGCGCATACTACGAAACGCTCCACAAACTTGGCATTCACCCTCGCAGCCGACTTTTCCGACTTTCCACGACGCTCATGCAACGCTCACGCTAGTGACAGCATTATTTATAGTTCGACGTCGCGCCAAAGCGAATGAGCACATTTCGCCTACGGCTTAGGCCGCCCTCCTAGTGTGGCAGCTCAGTGTCTGCAGGCAGCGAGGGTCTGCAAGCTTCCTGTGTTCGCACCTATGTCACCTGTGCTTGCTTGTCAGAGACAGACTATCGCAAAACATACAACTCACTCCATGAATTGATTGCTACGGCATCTGTTATCAGCAGTCACAACTAGCAACACCTGTAGCAGCTGACTGCACGCAAAGAATAGGAATGTGCAGTGGGATTTACGTGAACTCGGCGCAAGCTTGTATCTTCCTAGACACATCTGCTGGCTGTGAGTTGTTCCACTTGCATATCAAGGTGCGCATGTAGGTGTGTTAAAAATTCTGGAGGCACTGGGTATTGATCCCATTACCTCTCGCATACTAAGCAAGCGCTCTACCTTCTGAGCTACGCCCGCCCCCCGATTTCTAATGGTGCTACATACAGCCATATAGACGACACAGAGCCTTGCACTCCCATTATTCAGCAGACAAACACTACTCTCTATGTATCCGTTAGGGTGTCTTTCAGGCTTCGTGCATTTTGTATCGAATCGTAGTTGGCCACAATGAAAGTGGCACGTATAACGTCGAAAATAGAATTCGGACACCGCTCTGAGTAAGACCAACGTGTTGTCCACCCTCTAGACATCAATGAGGTTAAGCCGCGATACCTAAGACAGATCGGCACTCGATGACACCTCGATAACAGCCGGTCCCCACACTTACATCTTGCTCTCCTTACGTCAGTATACATCATATCAGTCTGTGACGCTTGCTTTGCAACATCTTGCGTGCCTTTAGGTTCGCCGCGACCAACACTTACCATGCACTCACCACAAAAAATTGAGGCGCCGCGGCTTGAACCCTGGTCCTTCCACATGCCAAGCGAACGCTCTACCAACTGAGCTACGCCCCATGCACGAGCAAACTGCGCTATTCCCCATTTTTTGCGACTCAGATGCGCACGGACACGATGGTTGGTTGGTTTGTAGCGGTGAAGGGAGCAGAGTACAAAGGCGCGGACCCGTTCATATACACAAAAGTTCCAAGTAGTTTCGATGCTCTGGTATTACAAATGCAAATTCCGTCTGTTTTTAACGTCTTAAATTGAAAGAGCCGTCACAAATTGCTCCGTTTTCACTCCTTGTCGACAATCATACAGCACCTGAGGTAACAAACACATCTCGAGCCCCATTGTGCACTCCATTATTCATGCCAACTCAGTGCCTCGCTCTTTACTACTGTGTACCAATCTTGTCGTCCAACTGCAAAACACTGGGCCACAACAAGTTTCCGCGTCTCCATTGCACTGCGCATACTACGAAACGCTCCCCAAACTTGGCACTCACCCTCGCAGCCGACTTTTCCGACTTTCCACGACGCTCACGCTAGTGACAGCATTATTTATAGTTCGACGTCGCGCCAAAGCGAATGAGCACATTTCGCCTACGGCTTAGGCCGCCCTCCTAGTGTGGCTGCTCGGTGTCTGCAGGCAGCGAGGGTCTGCAAGCTTCCTGTGTTCGCACCTATGTCACCTGTGCTTGCTTGTCAGAGACAGACTATCGCAAAACATACAACTCAATCCATGAATTGATTGCTACGGCATCTGTTATCAGCAGTCACAACTAGCAACACCTGTAGCAGCTGACTGCATGCAAAGAATAGGAATGTGCAGTGGGATTTACGTGAACTCAGCGCAAGCTTGTATCTTCCTAGACACATCTGCTGGCTGGGAATTATTCCACTTGCATATCAAGGTGCGCATGTAGGTGTGTTAAAAATTCTGGAGGCACTGGGTATTGATCCCATTACCTCTCGCATACTAAGCAAGCGCTCTAACATCTGAGCTACGCCCGCCCCCCCCGAAGACTAATGGTGCTACATACAGCCATATAGACGACACAGACCCTTGCACTCCCATTATTCAGCAGACAAACATTACTCTCTATGTATCCGTTAGGGTGTCTTTCAGGTTTCGTGCATTCTGTATCGAATCGTAGTTGGCCACAATGAAAGTGGCACGTATAAAGTCGAAAATACAATTCGGACACCGCTCTGAGTAAGACCAACGTGTTGTCCACCCTCTAGACTTCAATGAGGTTAAGCCGCGATACCTAAGACAGATCTGCACTCGATGACACCTCGATAACAGCCGGTCCCCACACTTACATCTTGCTCTCCTTACGTCAGTGTACATCATATCAGTCTGTGACGCTGGCTTTGCAACATCTTGCGTGCCTTTAGGTTCGCCGCGACCAACACTTACCATGCACTGACCACAAAAAATGGAGGCGCCGCGGCTTGAATCCTGGACCTTTCACAAATGCGAAGCGAACGCTCTACCAACTGAGCTACGCCCCATGCACGAGAAAACTGCCCTATTCATCATTCTTTGCGACTCAGATGCGCACGGACACGATGGTTGGTTGGTTTGTAGCGGTGAAGGGAGCAGAGTACAAAGGCGCGGACCCGTTCATATACACAAAAGTTCCAAGTAGTTTCGATGCTCTGGTATTACAAATGCAAATTCCGTCTGTTTTTAACGTCTTAAATTGAAAGAGCCGTCACAAATTGCTCCGTCTTCACTCCTTGTCGACAATCATACGGCACCTGAGGTAACAAACACATCTCGAGCCCCATTGTGCACTCCATTATTCATGCCAACTCAGTGCCTCGCTCTTTACTACTGTGTACCAATCTTGTCGTCCAACTGCAAAACACTGGGCCACAACAAGTTTCCGCGTCTCCATTGCACTGCGCATACTACGAAACGCTCCCCAAACTTGGCACTCACCCTCGCAGCCGACTTTTCCGATTTTCCACGACGCTCACGCTAGTGACAGCATTATTTATAGTTCGACGTCGCGCCAAAGCGAATGAGCACATTTCGCCTACGGCTTAGGCCGCCCTCCTAGTGTGGCTGCTCGGTGTCTGCAGGCAGCGAGGGTCTGCAAGCTTCCTGTGTTCGCACCTATGTCACCTGTGCTTGCTTGTCAGAGACAGACTATCGCAAAACATACAACTCACTCCATGAATTGATTGCTACGGCATCTGTTATCAGCAGTCACAACTAGCAACACCTGTAGCAGCTGACTGCACGCAAAGAATAGGAATGTGCAGTGGGATTTACGTGAACTCGGCGCAAGCTTGTATCTTCCTAGACACATCTGCTGGCTGTGAATTATTCCACTTGCATATCAAGGTGCGCAAGTAGGTGTGTTAAAAATTCTGGAGGCACTGGGTATTGATCCCATTACCTCTCGCATACTAAGCAAGCGCTCTAACATCTGAGCTACGCCCGCCCCCCCCCCCCCCGAAGACTAATGGTGCTACATACAGCCATATAGACGACACAGACCCTTGCACTCCCATTATTCAGCAGACAAACATTACTCTCTATGTATCCGTTAGGGTGACTTTCAGGTTTCGTGCATTCTGTATCGAATCGTAGTTGGCCACAATGAAAGTGGCACGTATAACGTCGAAAATAGAATTCGGACACCGCTCTGAGTAAGACCAACGTGTTGTCCACCCTGTAGACTTCAATGAGGTTAAGCCGCGATACCTAAGACAGATCTGCTCTCGATGACACCTCGATAACAGCCGGTCCCCACACTTACATCTTGCTCTCCTTACGTCAGTGTACATCATATCAGTCTGTGACGCTGGCTTTGCAACATCTTGCGTGCCTTTAGGTTCGCCGCGACCAACACTTACCATGCACTGACCTCAAAAAATGGAGTCGCCGCGGCTTGAACCCTGGACTTTTCACAAATGCGAAGCGAACGCTCTACCAACTGAGCTACACCCCACGCACGAGCAAACTGCGCTATTCCCAATTTTTTGCGACTCAGATGCGCACGGACACGATGGTTTGTTGGTTTGTAGCGGTAAAGGGAGCAGAGTACAAAGGCGCGGACCCGTTCATATACACAAAAGTTCCAAGTAGTTTCGATGCTCTGGTATTACAAATGCAAATTCCGTCTGTTTTTAACGTCTTAAATTGAAAGAGCCGTCACAAATTGCTCCGTTTTCACTCCTTGTCGACAATCGTACGGCACCTGAGGTAACAAACACATCTCGAGCCCCATTGTGCACTCCATTATTCATGCCAACTCAGTGCCTCGCTCTTTACTACTGTGTATCAATCTTGTCGTCCAACTGCAAAACACTGGGCCACAACAAGTTTCCGCGTCTCCATTGCACTGCGCATACTACGAAACGCTCCACAAACTTGGCACTCACCCTCGCAGCCGACTTTTCCGACTTTCCACGACGCTCACGCTAGTGACAGCATTATTTATAGTTCGACGTCGCGCCAAAGCGAATGAGCACATTTCGCCTACGGCTTAGGCCGCCCTCCTAGTGTGGCTGCTCGGTGTCTGCAGGCAGCGAGGGTCTGCAAGCTTCCTGTGTTCGCACCTATGTAACCTGTGCTTGCTTGTCAGAGACAGACTATCGCAAAACATACAACTCACTCCATGAATTGAATGCTACGGCATCTGTTATCAGCAGTCACAACTAGCAACACCAGTAGCAGCTGACTGTATGCAAAGAATAGGAATGTGCAGTGGGATTTACGTGAACTCGACGAAAGCTTGTATCTTCCTAGACACATCTGCTGGCTGTGAATTATTCCACTTGCATATCAAGGTGCGCAAGTAGGTGTGTTAAAAATTCTGGAGGCACTGGGTATTGATCCCAGTACCTCTCGCATACTAAGCGAGCGCTCTACCATCTGAGCTACGCCCGCCGCCCCGAAGACTAATGGTGCTACATACAGCCATATTGTCGACACAGACCCTTGCACTCCCATTATTCAGCAGACAAACACTACTCTCTATGTATCCGTTAGGGTGTCTTTCAGGTTTCGTGCATTCTGTATCGAATCGTAGTTGGCCACAATGAAAGTGGCACGTATAACGTCGAAAATAGAATTCGGACACCGCTCTGAGTAAGACCAACGTGTTGTCCACCCTCTAGACTTCAATAAGGTTAAGCCGCGATACCTGAGACAGATCTGCACTCGATGACACCTCGATAACAGCCGGTCCCCACACTTACATCTTGCTCTCCTTACGTCAGTATACATCATATCAGTCTGTGACGCTGGCTTTGCAACATCTTGCGTGCCTTTAGGTTCGCCGCGACCAACACTTACCATGCACTGACCACAAAAAATGGAGGCGCCGCGGCTTGAACCCTGGACGTTTCACATGCGAAGCGAACGCTCTACCAACTGCGCTACGCCCCATGCACGAGCAAACTGCGCTATTCCCCATTCATTGCGACTCAGATGCGCACGGACACGATGGTTGGTTGGTTTGTAGCGGTGAAGGGAGCAGAGTACAAAGGCGCGGACCCGTTCATATACACAAAAGTTCCAAGTAGTTTCGATGCTCTGGTATTACAAATGCAAATTCCGTCTGTTTTTAACGTCTTAAATTGAAAGAGCCGTCACAAATTGCTCCGTTTTCACTCCTTGTCGACAATCATACAGCACCTGAGGTAACAAACACATCTCGAACCCCATTGTGCACTCAGTGCCTCGCTCTTTACTACTGTGTACCAATCTTGTCGTCCAACTGCAAAACACTGGGCCACAACAAGTTTCCGCGTCTCCATTGCACTGCGCATACTACGAAACGCTCCCCAAACTTGGCACTCACCCTCGCAGCCGACTTTTCCGACTTTCCACGACGCTCACGCTAGTGACAGCATTATTTATAGATCGACGTCGCGCCAAAGCGAATGAGCACATTTCGCCTACGGCTTAGGCCGCCCTCCTAGTGTGGCTGCTCGGTGTCTGCAGGCAGCGAGGGTCTGCAAGCTTCCCGTGTTCGCACCTATGTCACCTGTGCTTGCTTGTCAGAGACAGACTATCGCAAAACATACAACTCACTCCATGAATTGATTCCTACGGCATCTGTTATCAGCAGTCACAACTAGCAACACCAGTAGCAGCTGACTGCACGCAAAGAATAGGAATGTGCAGTGGGATTTACGTGAACTCGGCGAAAGCTTGTATCTTCCTAGACACATCTGCTGGCAGTGAATTATTCCACTTGCATATCAAGGTGCGCATGTAGGTGTGTTAAAAATTCTGGAGGCACTGGGTATTGATCCCAGTACCTCTCGCATACTAAGCAAGCGCTCTAACATCTGAGCTACGCCCGCCCCCCCGAAGACTAATGGTGCTACATACAGCCATATAGACGACACAGACCCTTGCACTCCCATTATTCAGCAGACAAACACTACTCTCTATGTATCCGTTAGGGTGTCTTTCAGGCTTCGTGCATTCTGTATCGAATCGTAGTTGGCCACAATGAAAGTGACACGTATAACGTCCAAAATAGAATTCAGACACCGCTCTGAGTAAGACCAACGTGTTGTCCACCCTCTAGACTTCAATGAGGTTAAGCCGCGATACCTAAGACAGATCTGCACTCGATGACACCTCGATAACAGCCGGTCCCCACACTTACATCTTGCTCTCCTTACGTCAGTATACATCATATCAGTCTGTGACGCTGGCTTTGCAATATCTTGCGTGCCTTTAGGTTCGCCGCGACCAACACTTACCATGCACTGACCTCAAAAAATGGAGTCGCCGCGGCTTGAACCCTGGACTTTTCACAAATGCGAAGCGAACGCTCTACCAACTGAGCTACACCCCACGCACGAGCAAACTGCGCTATTCCCAATTTTTTGCGACTCAGATGCGCACGGACACGATGGTTTGTTGGTTTGTAGCGGTAAAGGGAGCAGAGTACAAAGGCGCGGACCCGTTCATATACACAAAAGATCCAAGTAGTTTCGATGCTCTGGTATTACAAATGCAAATTCCGTCTGTTTTTAACGTCTTAAATTGAAAGAGCCGTCACAAATTGCTCCGTTTTCACCCCTTGTCGACAATCATACGGCACCTGAGGTAACAAACACATCTCGAGCCCCATTGTGCACTCCATTATTCATGCCAACTCAGTGCCTCGCTCTTTAACACTGTGTACCAATCTTGTCGTCCAACTGCAAAACACTGGGCCACAACAAGTTTCCGCGTCTCCATTGCACTGCGCATACTACGAAACGCTCCCCAAACTTGGCACTCACCCTCGCAGCCGACTTTTCCGACTTTCCACGACGCTCACGCTAGTGACAGCATTATTTATAGTTCGACGTCGCGCCAAAGCGAATGAGCACATTTCGCCTACGGCTTAGGCCGCCCTCCTAGTGTGGCTGCTCGGTGTCTGCAGGCAGCGAGGGTCTGCAAGCTTCCCGTGTTCGCACCTATGTCACCTGTGCTTGCTTGTCAGAGACAGACTATCGCAAAACATACAACTCACTCCATGAATTGATTCCTACGGCATCTGTTATCAGCAGTCACAACTAGCAACACCAGTAGCAGCTGACTGCACGCAAAGAATAGGAATGTGCAGTGGGATTTACGTGAACTCGGCGCAAGCTTGTATCTTCCTAGAGACATCTGCTGGCAGTGAATTATTCCACTTGCATATCAAGGTGCGCATGTAGGTGTGTTAAAAATTCTGGAGGCACTGGGTATTGATCCCATTACCTCTCGCATACTAAGCAAGCGCTCTAACATCTGAGCTACGCCCGCCCCCCCCGAAGACTAATGGTGCTACATACAGCCATATAGACGACACAGACCCTTGCACTCCCATTATTCAGCAGACAAACACTACACTCTATGTATCCGTTAGGGTGTCTTTCAGGCTTCGTGCATTCTGTATCGAATCGTAGTTGGCCACAATGAAAGTGACACGTATAACGTCCAAAATAGAATTCGGACACCGCTCTGAGTAAGACCAACGTGTTGTCCACCCTCTAGACTTCAATGAGGTTAAGCCGCGATACCTAAGACAGATCTGCACTCGATGACACCTCGATAACAGCCGGTCCCCACACTTACATCTTGCTCTCCTTACGTCAGTATACATCATATCAGTCTGTGACGCTGGCTTTGCAATATCTTGCGTGCCTTTAGGTTCGCCGCGACCAACACTTACCATGCACTGACCTCAAAAAATGGAGTCGCCGCGGCTTGAACCCTGGACTTTTCACAAATGCGAAGCGAACGCTCTACCAACAGAGCTACGCCCATGAACGAGCAAACTGCGCTATTCCCCATTCTTTGCGACTCAGATGCGCACGGACACGATATTTGGTTGGTTTGTAGCGGTGAAGGGAGCAGAGCACAAAGGCACGGACCCGTTCATATACACAAAAGTTCCAAGTAGTTTCGATGCTCTGGTATTACAAATGCAAATTCCGTCTGTTTTTAACGTCTTAAATTGAAAGAGCCGTCACAAATTGCTCCGTTTTCACTCCTTGTCGACAATCATACAGCCCCTGAGGTAACAAACACATCTCGAGCCCCATTGTGCACTCCATTATTCATGCCAACTCAGTGCCTCGCTCTTTACTACTGTGTACCAATCTTGTCGTCCAACTGCAAAACACTGGGCCACAACAAGTTTCCGCGTCTCCTTTTCACTGCGCATACTACGAAACGCTCCCCAAACTTGGCACTCACCCTCGCAGCCGACTTTTCCGACTTTCCACGACGCTCACGCTAGTGACAGCATTATTTATAGTTCGACGTCGCGCCAAAGCGAATGAGCACATTTCGCCTACGGCTTAGGCCGCCCTCCTAGTGTGGCTGCCTGGTGTCTGCAGGCAGCGAGGATCTGCAAGCTTCCTGTGTTCGCACCTATGTCACCTGTGCTTGCTTGTCAGAGACAGACTATCGCAAAACATACAACTCACTCCATGAATTGATTGCTACGACATCTGTTATCAGCAGTCACAACTAGCAACACCAGTAGCAGCTGACTGCACGCAAAGAATAGGAATGTGCAGTGGGATTTACGTGAACTCGGCGAAAGCTTGTATCTTCCTAGACACATCTGCTGGCTGTGAATTATTCCACTTGCATATCAAGGTGCGCATGTAGGTGTGTTAAAAATTCTGGAGGCACTAAGTATTGATCCCAGTACCTCTCGCATACTAAGCGAGCGCTCTACCATCTGAGCTACGCCCGCCGCCCCGAAGACTAATGGTGCTATATACAGCCATATTGTCGACACAGACCCTTGCACTCCCATTATTCAGCAGACAAAAACTACTCTCTATGTATCCGTTAGGGTGTCTTTCAGGTTTCGTGCATTCTGTATCGAATCACAGTTGGCCACAATGAAAGTGCCACGTATAACGTCGAAAATAGAATTCGGACACCGCTCTGAGTAAGACCAACGTGTTGTCCACCCTCTAGACTTCAATGAGGTGAAGCGGCGATACCTAAGACAGATCTGCACTCGATGACACCTCGATAACAGCCGGTCCCCACACTTACATCTTGCTCTCCTTACGTCAGTATACATCATATCAGTCTGTGACGCTGGCTTTGCAACATCTTGCGTGCCTTTAGGTTCGCCGCGACCAACACTTACCATGCACTGAACACAAAAGATGGAGGCGCCGCGGCTTGAACCTTGGACCTTTCACATGCGAAGCGAACGCTCTACCAACTGAGCTACGCCCCATGCACGAGCAAACTGCGCTATTCCCCATTGTTTGCGACTCAGATGCGCACGGACACGATGGTTGGTTGGTTTGTAGCGGTGAAGGGAGCAGAGTACAAAGGCGCGGACCCGTTCATATACACAAAAGTTCCAAGTAGTTTCGATGCTCTGGTATTACAAATGCAAATTCCGTCTGTTTTTAACGTCTTAAATTGAAAGAGCAGTCAAAAATTGCTACGTTTTCACTCCTTGTCGACAATCATACAGCACCTGAGGTCACAAACACATCTCGAGCCCCATTGTGCACTCAGTGCCTCGCTCTTTACTACTGTGTACCAATCTTGTCGTCCAACTGCAAAACACTGGGCCACAACAAGTTTCCGCGATCCATTGCACTGCGCATACTACGAAACGCTCCCCAAACTTGGCACTCACCCTCGCAGACGACTTTTCCGTCTTTCCACGACGCTCACGCTAGTGACAGCATTATTTATAGTTCGACGTCGCGCCAAAGCGAATGAGCACATTTCGCCTACGGCTTAGGCCGCCCTCCTAGTGTGGCTGCTCGGTGTCTGCAGGCAGCGAGGGTCTGCAAGCTTCCCGTGTTCGCACCTATGTCACCTGTGCTTGCTTGTAAGAGACAGACTATCGCAAAACATACAACTCACTCCATGAATCGATTGCTACGGCATCTGTTATCAACACTTACCATGCACTGACCACAAAAAATGGATGCGCCACGGCTTGAACCTTGGACATTTCACATGCGAAGCGAACGCTCTACCAACTGAGCTACGCTACATGCACGAGCAAACTGCGCTATTCCCCATTCTTTGCGACTCAGATGCGCACGGACACGATGGTTGGTTGGTTTGTAGCGGTGAAGGGAGCAGAGTACAAAGGCGCGGACCCGTTCATATACACAAAAGTTCCAAGTAGTTTCGATGCTCTGGTATTACAAATGCAAATTCCGTCTGTTTTTAACGTCTTAAATTGAAAGAGCCGTCACAAATTGCTCCGTTTTCACTCCTTGTCGACAATCATACAGCACCTGAGGTAACAAACACATCTCGAGCCACATTGTGCACTCCATTATTCATGCCAACTCAGTGCCTCGCTCTTTACTACTGTGTACCAATCTTGTCGTCCAACTGCAAAACACTGGGCCACAACAAGTTTCCGCGTCTCCATTGCACTGCGCATACTACGAAACGCTCCCCAAACTTGGCACTCACCCTCGCAGCCGACTTTTCCGACATTCCACGACCCTCACGCTAGTGACAGCATTATTTATAGTTCGACGTCGCGCCAAAGCGAATGAGCACATTTCGCCTACAGCTTAGGCCGCCCTCCTAGTGTGGCTGCCTGGTGTCTGCAGGCAGCGAGGATCTGCAAGCTTCCTGTGTTCGCACCTATGTCACCTGTGCTTGCTTGTCAGAGACAGACCTTCGCAAAACATACAACTCACTCCATGAATTGATTGCTACGGCATCTGTTATCAGCAGTCACAACTAGCAACACCAGTAGCAGCTGACTGCACGCAAAGAATAGGAATGTGCAGTGGGATTTACGTGAACTCGGCGAAAGCTTGTATCTTCCTAGACACATCTGCTGGCTGTGAATTATTCCACTTGCATATCAAGGTGCGCATGTAGGTGTGTTAAAAATTCTGGAGGCACTAAGTATTGATCCCAGTACCTCTCGCATACTAAGCGAGCGCTCTACCATCTGAGCTACGCCCGCCGCCCCGAAGACTAATGGTGCTATATACAGCCATATTGTCGACACAGACCCTTGCACTCCCATTATTCAGCAGACAAAAACTACTCTCTATGTATCCGTTAGGGTGTCTTTCAGGTTTCGTGCATTCTGTATCGAATCACAGTTGGCCACAATGAAAGTGCCACGTATAACGTCGAAAATAGAATTCGGACACCGCTCTGAGTAAGACCAACGTGTTGTCCACCCTCTAGACTTCAATGAGGTTAAGCGGCGATACCTAAGACAGATCTGCACTCGATGACACCTCGATAACAGCCGGTCCCCACACTTACATCTTGCTCTCCTTACGTCAGTATACATCATATCAGTCTGTGACGCTGGCTTTGCAACATCTTGCGTGCCTTTAGGTTCGCCGCGACCAACACTTACCATGCACTGAACACAAAAGATGGAGGCGCCGCGGCTTGAACCTTGGACCTTTCACATGCGAAGCGAACGCTCTACCAACTGAGCTACGCCCCATGCACGAGCAAACTGCGCTATTCCCCATTGTTTGCGACTCAGATGCGCACGGACACGATGGTTGGTTGGTTTGTAGCGGTGAAGGGAGCAGAGTACAAAGGCGCGGACCCGTTCATATACACAAAAGTTCCAAGTAGTTTCGATGCTCTGGTATTACAAATGCAAATTCCGTCTGTTTTTAACGTCTTAAATTGAAAGAGCCGTCAAAAATTGCTACGTTTTCACTCCTTGTCGACAATCATACAGCACCTGAGGTAACAAACACATCTCGAGCCCCATTGTGCACTCAGTGCCTCGCTCTTTACTACTGTGTACCAATCTTGTCGTCCAACTGCAAAACACTGGGCCACAACAAGTTTCCGCGTCTCCATTGCACTGCGCATACTACGAAACGCTCCCCAAACTTGGCACTCACCCTCGCAGACGACTTTTCCGTCTTTCCACGACGCTCACGCTAGTGACAGCATTATTTATAGTTCGACGTCGCGCCAAAGCGAATGAGCACATTTCGCCTACGGCTTAGGCCGCCCTCCTAGTGTGGCTGCTCGGTGTCTGCAGGCAACGAGGGTCTGCAAGCTTCCTGTGTTCGCACCTATGTCACCTGTGCTTGCTTGTCAGAGACAGACTATCGAAAAACATACAACTCACTCCATGAATCGATTGCTACGGCATCTGTTATCAACACTTACCATGCACTGACCACAAAAAATGGATGCGCCGCGGCTTGAACCTTGGACATTTCACATGCGAAGCGAACGCTCTACCAACTGAGCTACGCTACATGCACGAGCAAACTGCGCTATTCCCCATTCTTTGCGACTCAGATGCGCACGGACACGATGGTTGGTTGGTTTGTAGCGGTGAAGGGAGCAGAGTACAAAGGCGCGGACCCGTTCATATACACAAAAGTTCCAAGTAGTTTCGATGCTCTGGTATTACAAATGCAAATTCCGTCTGTTTTTAACGTCTTAAATTGAAAGAGCCGTCACTAATTGCTCCGTTTTCACTCCTTGTCGACAATCATACAGCACCTGAGGTAACAAACACATCTCGAGCCACATTGTGCACTCCATTATTCATGCCAACTCAGTGCCTCGCTCTTTACTACTGTGTACCAATCTTGTCGTCCAACTGCAAAACACTGGGCCACAACAAGTTTCCGCGTCTCCATTGCACTGCGCATACTACGAAACGCTCCCTAAACTTGGCACTCACCCTCGCAGCCGACTTTTCCGACATTCCACGACCCTCACGCTAGTGACAGCATTATTTATAGTTCGACGTCGCGCCAAAGCGAATGAGCACATTTCGCCTACAGCTTAGGCCGCCCTCCTAGTGTGGCTGCCTGGTGTCTGCAGGCAGCGAGGATCTGCAAGCTTCCTGTGTTCGCACCTATGTCACCTGTGCTTGCTTGTCAGAGACAGACTATCGCAAAACATACAACTCACTCCATGAATTGATTGCTACGGCATCTGTTATCAGCAGTCACAACTAGCAACACCAGTAGCAGCTGACTGCACGCAAAGAATAGGAATGTGCAGTGGGATTTACGTGAACTCGGCGAAAGCTTGTATCTTCCTAGACACATCTGCTGGCTGTGAATTATTCCACTTGCATATCAAGGTGCGCATTTAGGTGTGTTAAAAATTCTGGAGGCACTGGGTATTGATCCCAGTACCTCTCGCATACTAAGCAAGCGCTCTACCATCTGAGCTTCGCCCGCCGCCCCGAAGACTAATGGTGCTATATACAGCCATATTGCCGACACAGACCCTTGCACTCCCATTATTCAGCAGACAAAAACTACTCTCTATGTATCCGTTAGGGTGTCTTTCAGGTTTCGTGCATTCTGTATCGAATCGCAGTTGGCCACAATGAAAGTGCCACGTATAACGTCGAAAATAGAATTCGGACACCGCTCTGAGTAAGACCAACGTGTTGTCCACCCTCTAGACTTCAATGAGGTTAAGCGGCGATACCTAAGACAGATCTGCACTCGATGACACCTCGATAACAGCCGGTCCCCACACTTACATCTTGCTCTCCTTACGTCAGTATACATCATATCAGTCTGTGACGCTGGCTTTGCAACATCTTGCGTGCCTTTCGGTTCGCCGCGACCAACACTTACCATGCACTGACCACAAAAAATGGAGGCGCTGCGGGTTTAACCCTAGACCTTTCAAATGCCAAGCGAACGCTCTACCAACTGAGCTACGCCCCATGCACGAGCAAACTGCGCTATTCATCCTTCTTTGCGACTCAGATGCGCACGGACACGATGGTTGGTTGGTTTGTAGTGGTGAAGGGAGCAAAGTACAAAGGCGCGGACCCGTTCATATACACAAAAGTTCCAAGTAGTTTCGATGCTCTGGTATTACAAATGCAAATTCCGTCTGTTTTTAACGTCTTAAATTGAAAGAGCCGTCACAAATTGCTCCGTTTTCACTCCTTGTCGACAATCATACATCACCTGAGGTAACAAACACATCTCGAGCCCCATTGTACACTCCATTATTCATGCCAACTCAGTGCCTCGCTCTTTACTACTGTGTACCAATCTTGTCGTCCAACTGCAAAACACTGGGCCACAACAAGT
The DNA here is from genome assembly GCF_023897955.1 of Schistocerca gregaria. Taxonomy (NCBI): domain Eukaryota; kingdom Metazoa; phylum Arthropoda; class Insecta; order Orthoptera; family Acrididae; genus Schistocerca; species Schistocerca gregaria. The sequence continues at coordinate 24,188,178 of NC_064929.1, read as the reverse complement.
TTCCGCGTCTCCATTGCACTGCGCATACTACGAAACGCTCCCCAAACTTGGCACTCACCCTCGCAGCCGACTTTTCCGACTTTCCACGACGCTCACGCTAGTGACAGCATTATTTATAGTTCGACGTCGCGCCAAAGCGAATGAGCACATTTCGCCTACGGCTTAGGCCGCCCTCCTAGTGTGGCTGCTTGGTGTCTGCAGGCAGCGAGGGTCTGCAAGCTTCCCGTGTTCGCACCTATGTCACCTGTGCTTGCTTGTCAGAGACAGACTATCGCAAAACATACAACTCACTCCATGAATTGATTGCTACGGCATTTGTTATCAGCAGTCACAACTAGCAACACCAGTAGCAGCTGACTGCACGCAAAGAATAGGAATGTGCAGTGGGAAATACGTGGTCTCGTCGCAAGCTTGTATCTTCCTAGACACTTCTGCTGGCTGTGAATTATTCCACTTGCATATCAAGGTGCGCATGTAGGTGTGTTAAAAATTCTGGAGGCACTGGGTATTGATCCCAGTACCTCTCGCATACTAAGCGAGCGCTCTACCATCTGAGCAACGGCCACCCCCCCGCAGACTAATGGTGCTACATACAGCCATATAGACGACACAGACCCTTGCACTCCCATTATTCAGCAGACAAACACTACTCTCTATGTATCCGTTTGGGTGTCTTTCAGGTTTCGTGCATTCTGTATCGAATCGTAGTTGGCCACAATGAAAGTGGCACGTATAACGTCGAAAATAGAATTCGGACACCGCTCTGAGTAAGACCAACGTGTTGTCCACCCTCTACACTTCAATGAGGTTAAGCCGCGATACCTAAGACAGATCTGCACTCGATGACACCTCGATAACAGCTGGTCCCCACACTTACATCTTGCTCTCCTTACGTCAGTATACATCATATCAGTCTGTGACGCTGGCTTTGCAACATCTTGCGTGCCTTTTGGTTCGCCGCGGCCAACACTTACCATGCACTCATCACAAAAAATGGAGGCGCCGCGGCTTGAACCCTAGACCTTTCACATGCCAAGCGAACGCTCTACCAACTGAGCTACGCCCCATGCACGAGCAAACTGCGCTATTCCCCATTCTTTGCGACTCAGATGCGCGCGGACACGATGGTTGGTTGGTTTGTAGCGGTGAAGGGAGCAGAGTACAAAGGCGCGGACCCGTTCATATACACAAAAGTTCCAAGTAGTTTCGATGCTCTGGTATTACAAATGCAAATTCCGTCTGTTTTTAACGTCTTAAATTGAAAGAGCCGTCACAAATTGCTCCGTTTTCACTCCTTGTCGACAATCATACAGCACCTGAGGTAACAAACACATCTCGAGCCCCATTGTACACTCCATTATTCATGCCAACTCAGTGCCTCGCTCTTTACTACTGTGTACCAATCTTGTCGTCCAACTGCAAAACACTGGGCCACAACAAGTATCCGCGTCTCCATTGCACTGCGCATACTACGAAACGCTCCCCAAACTTGGCACTCACCCTCGCAGCCGACTTTTCCGACTTTCCACGACGCTCACGCTAGTGACAGCATTATTTATAGTTCGACGTCGCGCCAAAGCGAATGAGCACATTTCGCCTACGGCTTAGGCCGCCCTCCTAGTGTGGCTGCTCGGTGTCTGCAGACAGCGAGGGTCTGCAAGCTTCCCGTGTTCGCACCTATGTCACCTGTGCTTGCTTGTCAGAGACAGACTATCGCAAAACATACAACTCACTCCATGAATTGATTGCTACGGCATCTGTTATCAGCAGTCACAACTAGCAACACCAGTAGCACCTGACTGCACGCAAAGAATAGGAATGTGCAGTGGGATTTACGTGGTCTCGGCGCAAGCTTGTATCTTCCTAGACACTTCTGCTGGCTGTGAATTATTCCACTTGCATATCAAGGTGCGCATGTAGGTGTGTTAAAAATTCTGGAGGCACTGGGTATTGATCCCAGTACCTCTCGCATACTAAGCGAGCGCTATACCATCTGAGCAACGCCGACCCACCCCGAAGACTAATGGTGCTACATACAGCCATATAGACGACACAGACCCTTGCACTCCCATTATTCAGCAGACAAACACTACTTTCTATGTATCCGTTAGGGTGTCTTTCAGGTTTCGTGCATTCTGTATCGAATCGTAGTTGTCCACAATGAAAGTGGCACGTATAACGTCGAAAATAGAATTCGGACACGGCTCTGAATAAACCAACGTGTTGTCCACCCTCTAGACTTCAATGAGGTTAAGCCGCGATACCTAAGACAGATCTGCACTCGATGACACCTCGATAACAGCCGGTCCCCACACTTACATCTTGCTCTCCTTACGTCAGTATACATCATATCAGTCTGTGACGCTGGCTTTGCAACATCTTGCGTTCCTTTAGGTGCACCGCGGCCAACACTTACCACGCACTCACCACAAAAGATGGAGGCGCCGCGGCTTGAACCCTGGACCTTTCACATGCCAAGCGAACGCTCTACCAACTGAGCTACGCCCCATGCACGAGCAAACTGCGCTATTCCCCATTCTTTGCGACTCAGATGCGCGCGGACACGATGGTTGGTTGGTTTGTAGCGGTGAAGGGAGCAGAGTACAAAGGCGCGGACCCGTTCATATACACAAAAGTTCCAAGTAGTTTCGATGTTCTGGTATTACAAATGCAAATTCCGTCTGCTTTTAACGTCTTAAATTGAAAGAGCCGTCACAAATTGCTCCGTTTTCACTCCTTGTCGACAATCATACAGCACCTGAGGTAACAAACACATCTCGAGCCCCATTGTGCACTCCATTATTCATGCCAACTCAGTGCCTCGCTCTTTACTACTGTGTACCAATCTTGTCGTCCAACTGCAAAACACTGGGCCACAACAAGTATCCGCGTCTCCATTGCACTGCGCATACTACGAAACGCTCCCCAAACTTGGCACTCACACTCGCAGCCGACTTTTCCGACTTTCCACGACGCTCACGCTAGTGACAGCATTATTTATAGTTCGACGTCGCGCCAAAGCGAATGAGCACATTTCGCCTACGGCTTAGGCCGCCCTCCTAGTGTGGCTGCTCGGTGTCTGCAGACAGCGAGGGTCTGCAAGCTTCCCGTGTTCGCACCTATGTCACCTGTGCTTGCTTGTCAGAGACAGACTATCGCAAAACATACAACTCACTCCATGAATTGATTGCTACGGCATTTGTTATCAGCAGTCACAACTAGCAACACCAGTAGCACCTGACTGCACGCAAAGAATAGGAATGTGCAGTGGGATTTACGTGGTCTCGGCGCAAGCTTGTATCTTCCTAGACACTTCTGCTGGCTGTGAATTATTCCACTTGCATATCAAGGTGCGCATGTAGGTGTGTTAAAAATTCTGGAGGCACTGGGTATTGATCCCAGTACCTCTCGCATACTAAGCGAGCGCTATACCATCTGAGCAACGCCGACCCCCCGAAGACTAATGGTGCTACATACAGCCATATAGACGACACAGACCCTTGCACTCCCATTATTCAGCAGACAAACACTACTTTCTATGTATCCGTTAGGGTGTCTTTCAGGTTTCGTGCATTCTGTGTCGAATCGTAGTTGTCCACAATGAAAGTGGCACGTATAACGTCGAAAATAGAATTCGGACACGGCTCTGAATAAACCAACGTGTTGTCCACCCTCTAGACTTCAATGAGGTTAAGCCGCGATACCTAAGACAGATCTGCACTCGATGACACCTCGATAACAGCCGGTCCCCACACTTACATCTTGCTCTCCTTACGTCAGTATACATCATATCAGTCTGTGACGCTGGCTTTGCAACATCTTGCGTTCCTTTAGGTGCACCGCGGCCAACACTTACCACGCACTCACCACAAAAGATGGAGGCGCCGCGGCTTGAACCCTGGACCTTTCACATGCCAAGCGAACGCTCTACCAACTGAGCTACGCCCCATGCACGAGCAAACTGCGCTATTCCCCATTCTTTGCGACTCAGATGCGCGCGGACACGATGGTTGGTTGGTTTGTAGCGGTGAAGGGAGCAGAGTACAAAGGCGCGGACCCGTTCATATACACAAAAGTTCCAAGTAGTTTCGATGTTCTGGTATTACAAATGCAAATTCCGTCTGCTTTTAACGTCTTAAATTGAAAGAGCCGTCACAAATTGCTCCGTTTTCACTCCTTGTCGACAATCATACAGCACCTGAGGTAACAAACACATCTCGAGCCCCATTGTGCACTCCATTATTCATGCCAACTCAGTGCCTCGCTCTTTACTACTGTGTACCAATCTTGTCGTCCAACTGCAAAACACTGGGCCACAACAAGTATCCGCGTCTCCATTGCACTGCGCATACTACGAAACGCTCCCCAAACTTGGCACTCACCCTCGCAGCCGACTTTTCCGACTTTCCACGACGCTCACGCTAGTGACAGCATTATTTATAGTTCGACGTCGCGCCAAAGCGAATGAGCACATTTCGCCTACGGCTTAGGCCGCCCTCCTAGTGTGGCTGCTCGGTGTCTGCAGACAGCGAGGGTCTGCAAGCTTCCCGTGTTCGCACCTATGTCACCTGTGCTTGCTTGTCAGAGACAGACTATCGCAAAACATACAACTCACTCCATGAATTGATTGCTACGGCATCTGTTATCAGCAGTCACAACTTGCAACACCAGTAGCAGCTGACTGCACGCAAAGAATAGGAATGTGCAGTGGGATTTACGTGGTCTCGTCGCAAGCTTGTATCTTCCTAGACAGATCTGCTGGCTGTGAATTATTCCACTTGCATATCAAGGTGCGCATGTAGGTGTGTTAAAAATACCATCTGAGCAACGCCGACCCCCCCGAAGACTAATGGTGCTACATACAGCCATATAGACGACACAGACCCTTGCACTCCCATTATTCAGCAGACAAACACTACTTTCTATGTATCCGTTAGGGTGTCTTTCAGGTTTCGTGCATTCTGTATCGAATCGTAGTTGGCCACAATGAAAGTGGCACGTATAACGTCGAAAATAGAATTCGGACACGGCTCTGAATAAACCAACGTGTTGTCCACCCTCTAGACTTCAATGAGGTTAAGCCGCGATACCTAAGACAGATCTGCACTCGATGACACCTCGATAACAGCCGGTCCCCACACTTACATCTTGCTCTCCTTACGTCAGTATACATCATATCAGTCTGTGACGCTGGCTTTGCAACATCTTGCGTTCCTTTAGGTGCACCGCGGCCAACACTTACCACGCACTCACCACAAAAGATGGAGGCGCCGCGGCTTGAACCCTGGACCTTTCACATGCCAAGCGAACGCTCTACCAACTGAGCTACGCCCCATGCACGAGCAAACTGCGCTATTCCCCATTCTTTGCGACTCAGATGCGCGCGGACACGATGGTTGGTTGGTTTGTAGCGGTGAAGGGAGCAGAGTACAAAGACGCGGACCCGTTCATATACACAAAAGTTCCAAGTAGTTTCGATGTTCTGGTATTACAAATGCAAAGTCCGTCTGCTTTTAACGTCTTAAATTGAAAGAGCCGTCACAAATTGCTCCGTTTTCACTCCTTGTCGACAATCATACAGCACCTGAGGTAACAAACACATCTCGAGCCCCATTGTGCACTCCATTATTCATGCCAACTCAGTGCCTCGCTCTTTACTACTGTGTACCAATCTTGTCGTCCAACTGCAAAACACTGGGCCACAACAAGTTTCCGCGTCTCCATTGCACTGCGCATACTACGTAACGCTCCCCAAACTTGGCACTCACCCTCGCAGCCGACTTTTCGGACTTTCCACGACGCTCACGCTAGTGACAGCATTATTTATAGTTCGACGTCGCGCCAAAGCGAATGAGCACATTTCGCCAACGGCTTAGGCCGCCCTCCTAGTGTGGCTGCTCGGTGTCTGCAGGCAGCGAGGGTCTGCAAGCTTCCCGTGTTCGCACCTATGTCACCTGTGCTTGCTTGTCAGAGACAGACTATCGCAAAACATACAACTCACTCTATGAATTGATTGCTACGGCATCTGTTATCAGCAGTCACAACTAACAACACCAGTAGCAGCTGACTGCACGCAAAGAATAGGAATGTGCAGTGGGATTTACGTGAACTCGGCGCAAGCTTGTAATTTCCTAGACACATCTGCTGGCTGTGAATTATTCCACTTGCATATCAAGGTGCGCATGTAGGTGTGTTAAAAATTCTGGAGGCACTGGGTATTGATCCCAGTACCTCTCGCATACTAAGCGAGCGCTCTACCATCTGAGCTACGGCCGCCCCCCCCCCCCCCTCCGAATACTAATGGTGCTACATACAGCCATATAGACGACACAGACCCTTGCACTCCCATTATTCAGCAGACAAACACTACTCTCTATGTATCCGTTAGGGTGTCTTTCAGGTTTCGTGCATTCTGTATCGAATCGTAGTTGGCCACAATGAAAGTGGCACGTATAACGTCGAAAATAGAATTCGGACACCGCTCTGAGTAAGACCAACGTGTTGTCCACCCTCTAGACTTCAATGAGGTTAAGCCTCGATACCTAAGACAGATCAGCACTCGATGACACCTCGATAACAGCCGGTCCCCACACTTACATCTTGCTCTCCTTACGTCAGTATACATCATATCAGTCTGTGACGCTGGCTTTGCAACATCTTGCGTGCCTTTAGGTTCGCCGCGACCAACACTTACCATACGCACTACCAACATTTTTTATTTTTTTTTTTATTTTTTTTTTTTTTTTTTTTTTTTTTTTTAGGGCCTCCTTCCTCCCCTTCAGCCCCGCCTTGCGCTCGCCATAAATCGCCTTCGTCGGCGTCGGCTTCATCTGACATGATTTCTGAATTACTTATTCTTCTGAACTATTCCGATTTCCAAACCAAAGATACTTCTAAACCTAATGCATAGTCCCGCAATGGTGACAAAGTGGAATATTTTTTTTTTTATAGAAAATGAAAAAGGAACTCTGGTCCGCTAGAAAAACAGAAGAAAATAAAATAGTCCTTGTCGTAACACTGTTCAGTATACGTCACTGTGACATTTGAAGAAGAAAAGAAAAAAAAAACAAAGCGATGTAGAATGAAGGAAAGAAAAAAATACTTCTTTCATCGAAGAACGACTTCTAAAAAATTCGCATATCGTTTCCTGTAATGTCTCGTCTGTGAAAGTATGGGAAACTGTAATGCCAGGTAAAGACAGAACGCCGCCTCACTCTTGGGTTCTTGCGTCTGTAAATAATGAACATAATGACCCTTCAACCAATTGACAGAGTTCCGTTTGGTGTTCGGGTACGGCACTGAATCCGGATACAGGAAATCTTCAGGTTTAATACAAAGCTGGGAAGTCCTCATAATCGTAGCCAGTTTTCGGCGAATGCATGGCCAAACTGCTTGGACAGTGGTGCACAGAAAACGATGTTCATCAGTATCAGGCAAGTTGCACGTTAGGCACAAAGGTGAGTCAGCCAAATGTAGAGCATGAAGTCGTGAATTGGTACTTATTTTACGGTTCACGACCCTGTACCAAGAGGCTTTCACTGACGTTGGTAAATCACGGCTATGTATGTTTTTCCATATCACTGGCCAGCGATGATTGGGGTATTTGTGTTCGATGTTGTTCCTGTTCTTGGTTGCCAGTAGTTTATTATAAACTAACTTCACCACGGAAAGCTCATTTTCTGGGAGAGTTGACCGTACGTAACTGAACTCAATGAAAAAGCTCTTAAAGTGAGTCAGCGCAGGCGGAATATGTTGAACAGAGACGGGAGGCTGCAGGCAGGCCGGCGCTATTTCGGTTAACAAGTGAGCCGTTAGACTGTTCAGTAACGACCTCCACCGTTTGTAGGTGGTGCATACGTACAAAGCTCGTGACTTGGAACGAACATCTGTTAAATTTAAGCCTCCATCGGTCGTGGAGAGAGTGAGCGTATCGTACTTGACTTTAAAAATGTGTCCACATGTGACAAAATGGCCTAGAGCGGACATCATACGCTTCGCTGTCTCCTGTGGCATGGGCAGTACTTGTGCAACGTAGTTAATCTTTGAGGTGAGGTAGACATTAGCGAAGGTGACTTTCTGCAGTTCATCAAGGCTTCTTAGGTAGTGGGTCTGCATGCAAGCACGCATACTTGCCAGGAGATTCCTATAGTTCACCGCAATTGTGTGCTGTATGTTGCTCCTGTACTCAATACCAAGGCATTTCATTTTAGAAATTAGTTGCAACTGACCGTGATGGTGCAGCGAGATGCCACGTCCTATGTTCATAATGCCAGATTTCCTGGCATTCAACTTCGCACCCGCAACAAGTTCGTAGTTTTTGACGATCTGAAGGGCTTCCTCGACTTCACCTTCGTCCATGACCAAAAATCCGACGTCATCCGCATATGCAGTACAAACAATCTTAATGCCGTGGATGGTTAATCCTTGTAGACGCTGTGTCAAGGTGACAAGCAAAGGCTCAATGGCAATGGCAAACAAGGCCATTGACATAGGGCATCCCTGTCGCACTGAATTAGTAATATTAACTGATGCGCTCAGCTGGCCATTCACCATGAGTCGAGTTACTCCTTTACGAAGGAGCTCATGTATAAGATTGATAAAACGTAGTGGAAATCCCATGGCATGCATCGTCAGGATGAGAAACTGATGGTTTACTCTGTCGAATGCCTTTGAAAAGTCAAGGGAAACTAGCGCACACCGTATCTTGCACGCATCTGCAATGGCTATAACGTCCCTGTATTGAGACAAATTTTGGAAGATCGTCCTACCGACACCTACACTGGTCTGGTACTGACCAATGACAGTATTCATCAACATTTTCAATCTATTAGAAATAATACGTGCTAAAATTTTGTAGTCACTGTTCAGTAACGTAAGCGGCCGAAAATCGTCAGCAGAACTGCACATTGGGCGTTTAGGGATTAAAACCACGATGCCTTCCACGAGAGCCTGAGGAACATTAAAATCAGGCCGTAAAATTTCATTAAACATACTCAACAACTTGGGCTTTAATTTGTCGCAGAAAGTAAGATAAAATTCGGCAGTGAGACCGTCGGGTCCGGGCGATTTATTTTCGGACTTCGTGATAGCGCAGAATCCAATTCGTCTTCATCAATTTCTCGCATGAGAGTTTCGACTTCAGCAGCACCCAAAGTCCTTTGCAAGTTATTGAGTAATTCATCGTGAGTTCCATCGTCGGTATGTGTCGTTGCCAGGAGATCTGCCAGGTGATTGTGAAGTGCGTTCCGTATGTCTTGTTGCCGAGTGAGCGCAACGCCTTCACTCAACTGAAGACGAGTTATTAATCTCCGCCGCCCCCTCTTATTTTCACGAATGACGTGAAACATGGATGTCATTTCGTCGTCTATCACATTCTGGGGCCTGGACCTTATTTGAAAGCCGTCTGCCTGCTGCCGCTGAAGTTTTAATAATTTTGCCTTAATTTTTTTAATCTGCATAAAATTTTCAGGTACAGTCACATCGGACTGGTAAAGCTCCCTGAGACAAGTAAAATAAAACTCAGACGTTTGCCGTTGCCACCAGGATTTGTCCCGAGCGTAGCGTTTAAACATTTTTGATAAAGTTGGTTTGGCATGTGTTATCCACCATTCAGTAACGGAGGCATACTGTGCAACCCGTCATTCACATGCCTCCCATGTTGCGTTAAAGACACGGTGACATTCAACATCGTTAAGGAGAGCATTGTTAAGTTTCCAGAAACCTCTGCCGCGAAATGTGCCTTGCTTGACCATGTTAACAGTACAAATATATGCGGCATGATCGGAAAAAATTGTGGGCCAAACTTCGGATTGGAGGACTTGAGTCTTCATACACGCCGATACATAGATTCTGTCTAGCCGGCTTGCAGAGTGGTTCGTGACATGAGTGAACCCAGGTGCCGCTCAGTGCGTATGCTCCCATGTGTCAATGAGGTTCATTTCTTGGACGATACGTTCTAGTTCTCCAGATTTGTTAAAATTAGGCGTCTGGTCTTTTGGACTTAAGACACAATTGAAGTCACCCGCAAAAATCATACGATCGTAGGTTCCCCTAAAAAGTGGGACTATGGCGCTTGTGAAGAACTCAGCCCTAGCACGCCTATTGCTACTGCCGGACGGGGCGTAAACATTGATTATGCGTGTCCGATGGAAAGTGACAGCGATCCCTCTATGATCAGGCAGTTTTTCTGCGTCGGTCGCTACAATCCCTTCTTTTAACAGAATCGCTGTCCCTAAATTCGCACCGCTCCCGGAATTGGAGAGAGTAGTATAACCAGTTATTCGGTCAAGTTCAATCGCAGCGACTTCTTGAAGTAACAGAATATCGATATCCGCTGCGTATACAAAATCTTGTAAATTACGGAGCCGCCAGTACGACTGTATCTTATTGATGTTTAACGTGGCAATTTTATAGGCTTGGGGCTCGTTCATGGGAGAAGGCACATACTATTAATTAAACAGTCTTAGAAGGATGGCTAACGAAATTGAGGCCAAGCGCGTCAGTCGGAGTTCCTGTAGTTCCCGGTACGGTTGGTGTATGCTGCTCTGTGGGGGGTGCCGAAGATTCCGTCTCAATGGTCCGCATGACAGCCGCATCATTGCTCGCATCCAATACTTCCATTTCCTGTGCCCAATTCCCAGTGAGAGTGGCCTCTGACAAAAGCGATCCTGCGTTTCCTTGAGCGTGGGTATCCGGCAAAACGACTCTACTCGAGGTATCACTATCTTCCACCCGTCGTGGATTCACAGGGGGAGACACTACAGGATCAATGTCCATTCGACCAGACGCAGGGAGACCAACTTCAGAGGGTTCAGAAGTGTTCTGACTCATTTGGCTGCTTATTCGTTTCGCTTTGTCGCGGAGCTGTGGGGCGAGCTGATTGGCTCCTTGATGTGCAAGTCTCCGCTTCTTTTGTAAAGGCTTCCTGTTAGGGTTCGCAGTATCATCAACATCCGAAGTGGACTGTTGACTCTGGGGTTGATCCGCCGGGAACACAGCGTCTGCTTCATCCTCAGTACCAGTGGCATCAACCACTGGGGAGTCATCCGTCGTTACCTCCATCTCTGAGTGTGGTAGCGGCGGTGCCGCGTCAGCACTCGGTTCTTTGACGTTATCGGCCAAAACATCATTCAAACGAGGGGCATCTACAGGCGGGGTCGCGGGTGGAAGACCAGAAGCCGCGACAGCGTATGTCAGTGGCAGTGCCGTCGTCACAGGGGGGCTAGCGGCTTCAACGACAGGTATCTGCGTCACGCGTCTTTGTATACATTCAGAGCGCACGTGGCCGGGCGCACCACAGCCGGCACACGTTTTTGGCTGCCCATCATATATGACAATTCCGCGATGTCCACCTACGTAAATATATGAAGGTATGTGCTTCTGTAGATCGATCTTAACCTGCCTGACGCCGTTAAGCACCGGAAATTTGTGGGCTTTGGACCAACGCTCCGCAAAATTGTTAATGACCCTCCCGTAAGGTGTTAATGCAGAATTTATTTGCGCGGCTGATATTTCAAACGGGAGTTCGAAAATACGTGCCGTTCGGATGCCCAGTCCAGCATGCGTAATGCTGACGTCACTGACGGTACCATCGCTATGTTTAAACTTCAGTACACCTACACTGGACTCCACAATTCTATCACACAGTTCAGAGGACGTTAATTTCACATAAACAACACTAGTCACGATAGAGAAATTTATCCCTACAATGTCATCAAAAGTAATCTTAGCTGTTTCCTCTAACCATGCTTCAACTTCAAACGAATTTGGTTACGAAAAGTTCCTATCAAAGGTAAACTTCAAGGTATCTTTCCTGTTAGTCGGATTCATAATTCCATATCAGATCCTACAGAACGGAACGAATACTAATAAGCAGACGCTGTAAGCACGCGACTCACCGTCTGACGTAAACACTTCCCGCCGCAGCGCGCTGGCCCTGGAGGTCCGCTCACCACCGCTGCCGCAGGCAGACTAACAAGCCAACTGAGCTACGCCCCATGCACGAGCAAACTGCGCTATTCCCCATTCTTTGCGACTCAGATGCGCGCGGACACGATGGTTGGTTGGTTTGTAGCGGTGAAGGGAGCAGAGTACAAAGGCGCGGACCCGTTCATATACACAAAAGTTCCAAGTAGTTTCGATGCTCTGGTATTACAAATGCAAATTCCGTCTGCTTTTAACGTCTTAAATTGAAAGAGCCGTCACAAATTGCTCCGTTTTCACTCCCTGTCGACAATCATACAGCACCTGAGGTAACAAACACATCTCGAGCCCCATTGTGCACTCCATTATTCATGCCAACTCAGTGCCTCGCTCTTTACTACTGTGTACCAATCTTGTCGTCCAACTGCAAAACACTGGGCCACAACAAGTTTCCGCGTCTCCATTGCACTGCGCATACTACGAAACGCTCCCCAAACTTGGCACTCACCCTCGCAGCCGACTTTTCCGACTTTCCACGACGCTCACGCTAGTGACAGCATTATTTATAGTTCGACGTCGCGCCAAAGCGAATGAGCACATTTCGCCTACGGCTTAGGCCGCCCTCCTAGTGTAGCTGCTCGGTGTCTGCAGGCAGCGAGGGTCTGCAAGCTTCCCGTGTTCGCACCTATGTCACCTGTGCTTGCTTGTCAGAGACAGACTATCGCAAAACATACAACTCACTCCATGAATTGATTGCTATGGCATCTGTTATCAGCAGTCACAACTAGCAACACCAGTAGAAGCTGACTGCACGTAAAGAATAGGAATGTGCAGTGGGATTTACGTGGTCTCGGCGCAAGCTTGTATCTTCCTAGACACTTCTGCTGGCTGTGAATTATTCCACTTGCATATCAAGGTGCGCATGTAGGTGTGTTAAAAATTCTCGAGGCACTGGGTATTGATCCCAGTACCTCTCGCATACTAAGCGAGCGCTCTACCATCTGAGCAACGCCCCCCCCCCCCCCCCCCCGAAGACTAATGGTGCTACATACAGCCATATAGACGACACAGACCCTTGCACTCCCATTATTCAGCAGACAAACACTACTTTCTATGTATCCGTTAGGGTGTCTTTCAGGTTTCGTGCATTCTGTATCGAATCGTAGTTGGCCACAATGAAAGTGGCACATATAACGTCGAAAAAAGAATTCGGACACCGCTCTGAGTAAGACCAACGTGTTGTCCACCCTCTAGACTTCAATGAGGTTAAGCCGCGATACCTAAGACAGATCTGCACTCGATGACACCTCGATAACAGCCGGTCCCCACACTTACATCTTGCTCTCCTTACGTCAGTATACATCATATCAGTCTGTGACGCTGGCTTTGCAACCTCTTGCGTGCCTTTAGGTTCGCCGCGACCAACATTTACCATGCACTGACCACAATAAATGAAGCGCCGCGGTTTGAGCCCTGGACCTTTCACATGCCAAGCGAACGCTCTACCAACTGAGCTACGCCCCATGCACGAGCAAACTGCGCTATTCCCCATTCTTTGCGACTCAGATGCGCACGGACATGATGGTTGGTTGGTTTGTAGCGGTGAAGGGAGCAGAGTACAAAGGCGCGGACCCGTTCATATACACAAAAGTTCCAAGTAGTTTCGATGCTCTGGTATTACAAATGCAAATTCCGTCTGTTTTTAACGTCTTACATTGAAAGAGCCGTCACAAATTGCTCCGTTTTCACTCCTTGTCGACAATCATACAGCACCTGAGGTAACAAACACATCTCGAGCCCCATTGTACACTCCATTATTCATGCCAACTCAGTGCCTCGCTCTTTACTACTGTGTACCAATCTTGTCGTCCAACTGCAAAACACTGGGCCACAACAAGTATCCGCGTCTCCATTGCACTGCGCATACTACGAAACGCTCCCCAAACTTGGCACTCACCCTCGCAGCCGACTTTTCCGACTTTCCACGACGCTCACGCTAGTGACAGCATTATTTATAGTTCGACGTCGCGCCAAAGCGAATGAGCACATTTCGCCAACGGCTTAGGCCGCCCTCCTAGTGTGGCTGCTCCGTGTCTGCAGGCAGCGAGGGTCTGCAAACTTCCTGTGTTCGCACCTATGTCACCTGTGCTTTTTTGTCAGAGACAGACTATCGCAAAACATACAACTCACTCCATGAATTGATTGCTATGGCATCTGTTATCAGCAGTCACAACTAGCAACACCAGTAGCAGCTGACTGCACGCAAAAAATAGGAATGTGCAGTGGGATTTACGTGAACTCAGCGCAAGGCAGATCTTTCCGACATAGGCTTGAGAATCTTACGGGAACACTTGTACTGTTTCTAAATGAAGTGTAGGCGTGGGAGGAGGGTGCTTCCTGCGCACTAATAACAGCACGCTTGTCAATTGTGGATGCTAATCATTCGCTTGTATCTTCCTAGACACATCTGCTGGTTGTGAATTATTCCACTTTCATGGCAAGGTGCGCATGTAGGTGTGTTAAAAATTCTGGAGGCACCGGGTATTGATCCCAGTATCTCTCGCATACTAAGCGAGCGCTCTACCATCTGAGCTACGCCCGCCCCCCCAAAGACTAATGGTGCTACATACAGCCATATAGACGACACAGACCCTTGCACTCCCATTATTCAGCAGACAAACACTACTCTCTATGTATCCGTTAGGGTGTCTTTCAGGTTTCGTGAATTCTGTATCGAATCGTAGTTGGCCACAATGAAAGTGGCACGTATAACGTCGAAAATAGAATTCGGACACGGCTCTGAGTAAGACCAACATGTTGTCCACCCTCTAGACTTCAATGAGGTTAAGACGCGATACCTAAGACAGATCTGCACTCGATGACACCTCGATAACAGCCGGTCCCCACACTTACATCTTGCTCTCCTTACGTCAGTATACATCATATCAGTCTGTGACGCTGGCTTTGCAACATCTTGCGTGCCTTTAGGTTCGCCGCGGCCAACACTTACCATGCACTCACCACAAAAAATGGAGGCGCCGCAGCTTGAACCCTGGACCTTTCACATGCCAAGCGAACGCTCTACCAACTTAGCTACGCCCCATGCACGAGCAAACTGCGCTATTCCCCATTCTTTGCGACTCAGATGCGCGTGGACACGATGGTTGGTTGGTTTGTAGCGGTGAAGGGAGCAGAGTACAAAGGCGCGGACCCGTTCATATACACAAAAGTTCCAAGTAGTTTCGATGCTCTGGTATTACAAATGCAAATTCCGTCTGCTTTTAACGTCTTAAATTGAAAGAGCCGTCACAAATTGCTCCGTTTTCACTCATTGTAGGCAATTATACAGCACCTGAGGTAACAAACACATCTCGAGCCCCATTGTGCACTCCATTATTCATGCCAACTCAGTGCCTCGCTCTTTACTACTGTGTACCAATCTTGTCGTCCAACTGCAAAACACTGGGCCACAACAAGTTTCCGCGTCTCCATTGCACTGCGCATACTACGAAACGCTCCCCAAACTTGGCACTCAGCCTCGCAGCCGACTTTTCCGACTTTCCACGACGCTCACGCTAGTGACAGCATTATTTATAGTTCGACGTCGCGCCAAAGCGAATGAGCACATTTCGCCTACGGCTTAGGCCGCCCTCCTAGTGTAGCTGCTCGGTGTCTGCAGGAAGCGAGGGTCTGCAAGCTTCCTGTGTTCGCACCTATATCACCTGTGCTTGCTTGTCAGAGACAGACTATCGCAAAACATACAACTCACTCTATGAATTGATTGCTACGGCATCTGTTATCAGCAGTCACAACTAGCAACACCAGTAGCAGCTGACTGCACGCAAAGAATAGGAATGTGCAGTGGGATTTACGTGAACGCGGCGCAAGCTTGTATCTTCCTAGACAGATCTGCTGGCTGTGAATTATTCCACTTGCATATCAAGGTGCGCATGTAGGTGTGTTAAAAATTCTGGAGGCACTGGGTATTGATCCCAGTACCTCTCGCATACTAAGCGAGCGCTCTACCATCTGAGTTACGCCCGCCCCCCCGAAGACTAATGGTGCTACATACAGCCATATAGACGACACAGACCCTTGCTCTCCCATTATTCAGCAGACAAACACTACTCTCTATGTATCCGTTAGGGTGTCTTTCAGGTTTCGTGCATTCTGTATCGAATCGTAGTTGGCCACAATGAAAGCGGCACGTATAACGTCGAAAATAGAATTCGGACACCGCTCTGAGTAAGACCAACGTGTTGTCCACCCTCTAGACTTCAATGAGGTTAAGCCGCGATACCTAAGACAGATCTGCACTCGATGACACCTCGATAACAGCCGGTCCCCACACTTACATCTTGCTCTCCTTACGTCAGTATACATCATATCAGTCTGTGACACTGGCTTTGCAACCTCTTGCGTGCCTTTAGGTTCGCCGCGACCAACATTTACCATGCACTAACCACAATAAATGAAGCGCCGCGGTTTGAGCCCTGGACCTTTCACATGCCAAGCGAACGCTCTACCAACTGAGCTACGTCCCATGCACGAGCAAACTGCGCTATTCCCCATTCTTTGCGACTCAGATGCGCACGGACATGATGGTTGGTTGGTTTGTAGCGGTGAAGGGAGCAGAGTACAAAGGCGCGGACCCGTTCATATACACAAAAGTTCCAAGTAGTTTCGATGCTCTGGTATTACAAATGCAAATTCCGTCAGTTTTTAACGTCTTAAATTGAAAGAGCCGTCACATATTGCTCCGTTTTCACTCCTTGTCGACAATCATACAGCACCTGAGGTAACAAACACATCTCGAGCCCCATTGTACACTCCATTATTCATGCCAACTCAGTGCCTCGCTCTTTACTACTGTGTACCAATCTTGTCGTCCAACTGCAAAACACTGGGCCACAACAAGTATCCGCGTCTCCATTGCACTGCGCATACTACGAAACGCTCCCCAAACTTGGCACTCACCCTCGCAGCCGACTTTTCCGACTTTCCACGACGCTCACGCTAGTGACAGCATTATTTATAGTTCGACGTCGCGCCAAAGCGAATGAGCACATTTCGCCAACGGCTTAGGCCGCCCTCCTAGTGTGGCTGCTCCGTGTCTGCAGGCAGCGAGGGTCTGCAAGCTTCCTGTGTTCGCACCTATGTCACCTGTGCTTTTTTGTCAGAGACAGACTATCGCAAAACATACAACTCACTCCATGAATTGATTGCTATGGCATCTGTTATCAGCAGTCACAACTAGCAACACCAGTAGCAGCTGACTGCACGCAAAAAATAGGAATGTGCAGTGGGATTTACGTGAACTCAGCGCAAGGCAGATCTTTCCGACATAGGCTTGAGAATCTTACGGGAACACTTGTACTGTTTCTAAATTAAGTGTAGGCGTGGGAGGAGGGTGCTTCCTGCGCACTAATAACAGCACGCTTGTCAATTGTGGATGCTAATCATTCGCTTGTATCTTCCTAGACACATCTGCTGGTTGTGAATTATTCCACTTTCATGGCAAGGTGCGCATGTAGGTGTGTTAAAAATTCTGGAGGCACCGGGTATTGATCCCAGTATCTCTCGCATACTAAGCGAGCGCTCTACCATCTGAGCTACGCCCGCCCCCCAAAGACTAATGGTGCTACATACAGCCATATAGACGACACAGACCCTTGCACTCCCATTATTCAGCAGACAAACACTACTCTCTATGTATCCGTTAGGGTGTCTTTCAGGTTTCGTGAATTCTGTATCGAATCGTAGTTGGCCACAATGAAAGTGGCACGTATAACGTCGAAAATAGAATTCGGACACGGCTCTGAGTAAGACCAACATGTTGTCCACCCTCTAGACTTCAATGAGGTAAAGACGCGATACCTAAGACAGATCTGCACTCGATGACACCTCGATAACAGCCGGTCCCCACACTTACATCTTGCTCTCCTTACGTCAGTATACATCATATCAGTCTGTGACGCTGGCTTTGCAACATCTTGCGTGCCTTTAGGTTCGCCGCGGCCAACACTTACCATGCACTCACCACAAAAAATGGAGGCGCCGCAGCTTGAACCCTGGACCTTTCACATGCCAAGCGAACGCTCTACCAACTTAGCTACGCCCCATGCACGAGCAAACTGCGCTATTCCCCATTCTTTGCGACTCAGATGCGCGTGGACACGATGGTTGGTTGGTTTGTAGCGGTGAAGGGAGCAGAGTACAAAGGCGCGAACCCGTTCATATACACAAAAGTTCCAAGTAGTTTCGATGCTCTGGTATTACAAATGCAAATTCCGTCTGCTTTTAACGTCTTAAATTGAAAGAGCCGTCACAAATTGCTCCGTTTTCACTCCTTGTCGACAATCAGACAGCACCTGAGGTAACAAACACATCTCGAGCCCCATTGTGCACTCCATTATTCATGCCAACTCAGTGCCTCGCTCTTTACTACTGTGTACCAATCTTGTCGTCCAACTGCAAAACACTGGGCCACAACAAGTTTCCGCGTCTCCATTGCACTGCGCATACTACGAAACGCTCCCCAAACTTGGCACTCAGCCTCGCAGCCGACTTTTCCGACTTTCCACGACGCTCACGCTAGTGACAGCATTATTTATAGTTCGACGTCGCGCCAAAGCGAATGAGCACATTTCGCCTACGGCTTAGGCCGCCCTCCTAGTGTAGCTGCTCGGTGTCTGCAGGAAGCGAGGGTCTGCAAGCTTCCTGTGTTCGCACCTATATCACCTGTGCTTGCTTGTCAGAGACAGACTATCGCAAAACATACAACTCACTCTATGAATTGATTGCTACGGCATCTGTTATCAGCAGTCACAACTAGCAACACCAGTAGCAGCTGACTGCACGCAAAGAATAGGAATGTGCAGTGGGATTTACGTGAACGCGGCGCAAGCTTGTATCTTCCTAGACAGATCTGCTGGCTGTGAATTATTCCACTTGCATATCAAGGTGCGCATGTAGGTGTGTTAAAAATTCTGGAGGCACTGGGTATTGATACCAGTACCGCTCGCATACTAAGCGAGCGCTCTACCATCTGAGTTACGCCCGCCCCCCCGAAGACTAATGGTGCTACATACAGCCATATAGACGACACAGACCCTTGCTCTCCCATTATTCAGCAGACAAACACTACTCTCTATGTATCCGTTAGGGTGTCTTTCAGGTTTTGTGCATTCTGTATCGAATCGTAGTTGGCCACAATGAAAGCGGCACGTATAACGTCGAAAATAGAATTCGGACACCGCTCTGAGTAAGACCAACGTGTTGTCCACCCTCTAGACTTCAATGAGGTTAAGCCGCGATACCTAAGACAGATCTGCACTCGATGACACCTCGATAACAGCCGGTCCCCACACTTACATCTTGCTCTCCTTACGTCAGTATACATCATATCAGTCTGTGACGCTGGCTTTGCAACCTCTTGCGTGCCTTTAGGTTCGCCGCGACCAACATTTACCATGCACTAACCACAATAAATGAAGCGCCGCGGTTTGAGCCCTGGACCTTTCACATGCCAAGCGAACGCTCTACCAACTGAGCTACGCCCCATGCACGAGCAAACTGCGCTATTCCCCATTCTTTGCGACTCAGATGCGCACGGACATGATGGTTGGTTGGTTTGTAGCGGTGAAGGGAGCAGAGTACAAAGGCGCGGACCCGTTCATATACACAAAAGTTCCAAGTAGTTTCGATGCTCTGGTATTACAAATGCAAATTCCGTCTGTTTTTAACGTCTTAAATTGAAAGAGCCGTCACAAATTGCTCCG
Source organism: Schistocerca gregaria (assembly GCF_023897955.1). Classification (NCBI taxonomy): domain Eukaryota; kingdom Metazoa; phylum Arthropoda; class Insecta; order Orthoptera; family Acrididae; genus Schistocerca; species Schistocerca gregaria. The sequence continues at coordinate 24,168,475 of NC_064929.1, read as the reverse complement.
TTTTCACTCCTTGTCGACAATCATACAGCACCTGAGGTAACAAACACATCTCGAGCCCCATTGTACACTCCATTATTCATGCCAACTCAGTGCCTCGCTCTTTACTACTGTGTACCAATCTTGTCGTCCAACTGCAAAACACTGGGCCACAACAAGTATCCGCGTCTCCATTGCACTGCGCATACTACGAAACGCTCCCCAAACTTGGCACTCACCCTCGCAGCCGACTTTTCCGACTTTCCACGACGCTCACGCTAGTGACAGCATTATTCATAGTTCGACGTCGCGCCAAAGCGAATGAGCACATTTCCCCAACGGCTTAGGCCGCCCTCCTAGTGTGGCTGCTCCGTGTCTGCAGGCAGCGAGGGTCTGCAAGCTTCCTGTGTTCGCACCTATGTCACCTGTGCTTTTTTGTCAGAGACAGACTATCGCAAAACATACAACTCACTCCATGAATTGATTGCTATGGCATCTGTTATCAGCAGTCACAACTAGCAACACCAGTAGCAGCTGACTGCACGCAAAAAATAGGAATGTGCAGTGGGATTTACGTGAACTCAGCGCAAGGCAGATCTTTCCGACATAGGCTTGAGAATCTTACGGGAACACTTGTACTGTTTCTAAATTAAGTGTAGGCGTGGGAGGAGGGTGCTTCCTGCGCACTAATAACAGCACGCTTGTCAATTGTGGATGCTAATCATTCGCTTGTATCTTCCTAGACACATCTGCTGGTTGTGAATTATTCCACTTTCATGGCAAGGTGCGCATGTAGGTGTGTTAAAAATTCTGGAGGCACCGGGTATTGATCCCAGTATCTCTCGCATACTAAGCGAGCGCTCTACCATCTGAGCTACGCCCGCCCCCCCAAAGACTAATGGTGCTACATACAGCCATATAGACGACACAGACCCTTGCACTCCCATTATTCAGCAGACAAACACTACTCTCTATGTATCCGTTAGGGTGTCTTTCAGGTTTCGTGAATTCTGTATCGAATCGTAGTTGGCCACAATGAAAGTGGCACGTATAACGTCGAAAATAGAATTCGGACACCGCTCTGAGTAAGACCAACGTGTTGTCCACCCTCTAGACTTCAATGAGGTTAAGCCGCGATACCTAAGACAGATCTTCACTCGATGACACCTCGATAACAGCCGGTCCCCACACTTACATCTTGCTCTCCTAACGTCAGTATACATCATATCAGTCTGTGACGCTGGCTTTGCAACATCTTGCGTGCTTTTAGGTTCGCCGCGACCAACACTTACCATGCACTGACCACAAAAAACGGAGGTGCCGCGGCTTGAACCCTGGACCTTTCACATGCCAAGCGAACGCTCTACCAACTGAGCTACGCCCCATGCACGAGCAAACTGCGCTATTCCCCATTCTTTGCGACTCAGATGCGCACGGACACGATGGTTGGTTGGTTTGTAGCGGTGAAGGGAGCAGAGTACAAAGGCGCGGACCCGTTCATATACACAAAAGTTCCAAGTAGTTTCGATGCTCTGGTATTACAAATGCAAATTCCGTCTGTTTTTAACGTCTTAAATTGAAAGAGCCATCACAAATTGCTCCGTTTTCACTCCTTGTCGACAATCATACAGCACCTGAGGTAACAAACACATCTCGAGCCCCATTGTGCACTCCATTATTCATGCCAACTCAGTGCCTCGCTCTTTACTACTGTGTACCAATCTTGTCGTCCAACTGCAAAACACTGGGCCACAACAGGTATCCGCGTCTCCATTGCACTGCGCATACTACGAAACGCTCCCCAAACTTGGCACTCACCCTCGCAGCCGACTTTTCCGACTTTCCACGACGCTCACGCTAGTGACAGCATTATTTATAGTTCGACGTCGCGCCAAAGCGAATGAGCACATTTCGCCAACGGCTTAGGCCGCCCTCCTAGTGTGGCTGCTCCGTGTCTGCAGGCAGCGAGGGTCTGCAAGCTTCCTGTGTTCGCACCTATGTCACCTGTGCTTTTTTGTCAGAGACAGACTATCGCAAAACATACAACTCACTCCATGAATTGATTGCTATGGCATCTGTTATCAGCAGTCACAACTAGCAACACCAGTAGCAGCTGACTGCACGCAAAAAATAGGAATGTGCAGTGGGATTTACGTGAACTCAGCGCAAGGCAGATCTTTCCGACATAGGCTTGAGAATCTTACGGGAACACTTGTACTGTTTCTAAATTAAGTGTAGGCGTGGGAGGAGGGTGCTTCCTGCGCACTAATAACAGCACGCTTTTCAATTGTGGATGCTAATCATTCGCTTGTATCTTCCTAGACACATCTGCTGGTTGTGAATTATTCCACTTTCATGGCAAGGTGCGCATGTAGGTGTGTTAAAATCTCTGGCGGCACCGGGTATTGATCCCAGTAACTCTCGCATACTAAGCGAGCGCTTTACCATCTGAGCTACGCCCGCCCCCCCCCCGAAGACTAATGGTGCTACATACAGCCATATAGACGACACAGACCCTTGCACTCCCATTATTCAGCAGACAAACACTACTCTCTATGTATCCGTTAAGGTGCCTTTCAGGTTTCGTGCATTCTGTATCGAATCGTAGTTGGCCACAATGAAAGTGGCACGTATAACGTCGAAAATAGAATTCGGACACCGCTCTGAGTAAGACCAACGTGTTGTCCACCCTCTAGACTTCAATGAGGTTAAGCCGCGATACCTAAGACAGATCTGCACTCGATGACACCTCGATAACAGCCGGTCCCCACACTTACATCTTGCTCTCCTTACGTCAGTATACATCATATCAGTCTGTGACGCTGGCTTTACAACCTCTTGCGTGCCTTTAGGTTCGCCGCGACCAACACTTACCATGCACTGACCACAATAAATGGAGGCGCCGCGGTTTGAGCCCTGGACGTTTCACATGCCAAGCGAACGCTCTACCAACTGAGCTACGCCCCATGCAAGAGCAAACTGCGCTATTCCCCATTCTTTGCGACTCAGATGCGCACGGACATGATGGTTGGTTGGTTTGTAGCGGTGAAGGGAGCAGAGTACAAAGGCGCGGACCCGTTCATATACACAAAAGTTCCAAGTAGTTTCGATGCTCTGGTATTACAAATGCAAATTCCGTCTGTTTTTAACGTCTTAAATTGAAAGAGCCGTCACAAATTGCTCCGTTTTCACTCCTTGTCGACAATCATACAGCACCTGAGGTAACAAACACATCTCGAGCCCCATTGTGCACTCCATTATTCATGCCAACTCAGTGCCTTGCTCTTTACTACTGTGTACCAATCTTGTCGGCCAACTGCAAAACACTGGGCCACAACAAGTATCCGCGTCTCCATTGCACTGCGCATACTACGAAACGCTCCCCAAACTTGGCACTCACCCTCGCAGCCGACTTTCCACGACGCTCACGCAACGCTCACGCTAGTGACAGCATTATTTATAGTTCGACGTCGCGCCAAAGCGAATGGGCACATTTCGCCAACGGCTTAGGCCGCCCTCCTAGTGTGGCTGCTCGGTGTCTGCAGGCAGCGAGGGTCTGCAAGCTTCCCGTGTTCGCACCTATGTCACCTGTGCTTGCTTGTCAGAGACAGACTATCGCAAAACATACAACTCACTCCATGAATTGATTGCTACGGCATCTGTTATCAGCAGTCACAACTAGCAACACCAGTAGCAGCTGACTGCACGCAAAGAATAGGAATGTGCAGTGGGATTTACGTGGTCTCGGCGCAAGCTTGTATCTTCCTAGACACTTCTGCTGGCTGTGAATTATTCCACTTGCATATCAAGGTGCGCATGTAGGTGTGTTAAAAATTCTGGAGGCACTGGGTATTGATCCCAGTACCTCTCGCATACTAAGCGAGCGCTCTACCATCTGAGCAACGCCCACTCCCCCGAAGACTAATGGTGCTACATACAGATATAGAGGACACAGACCCTTGCACTCCAATTATTCAGCAGACAAACACTACTCTCTATGTATCCGTTAGGGTGTCTTTCAGGTTTCGTGCATTCTGTATCGAATCGTAGTTGGCCACAATGAAAGTGGCACGTATAACGTCGAAAATAGAATTCGGACACGGCTCTGAGTAAGACCAACATGTTGTCCACCCTCTAGACTTCAATGAGGTTAAGCCGCGATACCTAAGACAGATCTGCACTCGATGACACCTCGATAACAGCCGGTCCCCACACTTACATCTTGCTCTCCTTACGTCAGTATACATCATATCAGTCTGTGACGCTGGCTTTGCAACATCTTGCGTGCCTTTAGGTTCGCCGCGACCAACACTTACCATGCACTGACCACAAAAAATGGAGGCGCCGCGGATTGAACCCTGGACCTTTCAAATGCCAAGCGAACGCTCTACCAACTGAGTTACGCCCCATGCACGAGCATACTGCGCTATTCCCCATTCTTTGCGACTCAGATGCGCACGGACACGATGGTTGGTTGGTTTGTAGCGGTGAAGGGAGCAGAGTACAAAGGCGCGGACCCGTTCATATACACAAAAGTTCCAAGTAGTTTCGATGCTCTGGTATTACAAATGCAAATTCCGTCTGTTTTTAACGTCTTAAATTGAAAGAGCCATCACAAATTGCTCCGTTTTCACTCCTTGTCGACAATCATACAGCACCTGAGGTAACAAACACATCTCGAGCCCCATTGTACACTCCCTTATTCATGCCAACTCAGTGCCTCGCTCTTTACTACTGTGTACCAATCTTGTCGTCCAACTGCAAAACACTGGGCCACAACAGGTATCCGCGTCTCCATTGCACTGCGCATACTACGAAACGCTCCCCAAACTTGGCACTCACCCTCGCAGCCGACTTTTCCGACTTTCCACGACGCCTACGCTAGTGACAGCATTATTTATAGTTCGACGTTGCGCCAAAGCGAATGAGCACATTTCGCCAACGGCTTAGGCCGCCCTCCTAGTGTGGCTGCTCCGTGTCTGCAGGCAGCGAGGGTCTGCAAGCTTCCTGTGTTCGCACCTATGTCACCTGTGCTTTTTTGTCAGAGACAGACTATCGCAAAACATACAACTCACTCCATGAATTGATTGCTATGGCATCTGTTATCAGCAGTCACAACTAGCAACACCAGTAGCAGCTGACTGCACGCAAAAAATAGGAATGTGCAGTGGGATTTACGTGAACTCAGCGCAAGGCAGATCTTTCCGACATAGGCTTGAGAATCTTACGGGAACACTTGTACTGTTTCTAAATTAAGTGTAGGCGTGGGAGGAGGGTGCTTCCTGCGCACTAATAGCAGCACGCTTTTCAATTGTGGATGCTAATCATTCGCTTGTATCTTCCTAGACACATCTGCTGGTTGTGAATTATTCCACTTTCATGGCAAGGTGCGCATGTAGGTGTGTTAAAAACTCTGGAGGCACCGGGTATTGATCCCAGTACCTCTCGCATACTAAGCGAGCGCTCTACCATCTGAGCTACGCCCGCCCCCCCCCCCCGAAGACTAATGGTGCTACATGCAGCCATATAAACGACACAGACCATTGCACCCCCATTATTCAGCAGCCAAACACTACTCTCTATGTATCCGTTTGGGGGGCTTTCAGGTTTCGTGCATTCTGTATCGAATCGTAGTTGGCCACAATGAAAGTGGCACGTATAACGTCGAAAATAGAATTCGGACACCGCTCTGAGTAAGACCAACGTGTTGTCCACCCTCTAGACTACAATGAGGTTAAGCCGCGATACCTAAGACAGATCTGCACTCGATGACACCTCGATAACAGCCGGTCCCCACACTTACATCTTGCTCTCCTTACGTCAGTATACATCATATCAGTCTGTGACGCTGGCTTTGCAACCTCTTGCGTGCCTTTAGGTTCGCCGCGACCAACACTTACCATGCACTGACCACAATAAATGGAGGCGCCGCGGTTTGAGCCCTGGACCTTTCACATGCCAAGCGAACGCTCTACCAACTGAGCTACGCCCCATGCACGAGCAAACTGCGCTATTCCCCATTCTTTGCGACTCAAATGCGCACGGACATGATGGTTGGTTGGTTTGTAGCGGTGAAGGGAGCAGAGTACAAAGGCGCGGACCCGTTCATATACACAAAAGTTCCAAGTAGTTTCGATGCTCTGGTATTACAAATGCAAATTCCGTCTGTTTTTAACGTCTTAAATTGAAGGAGCCGTCACAAATTGCTCCGTTTTCACTCCTTGTCGACAATCATACAGCACCTGAGGTAACAAACACATCTCGAGCCCCATTGTGCACTCCATTATTCATGCCAACTCAGTGCCTCGCTCTTTACTACTGTGTACCAATCTTGTCGTCCAACTGCAAAACACTGGGCCACAACAAGTATCCGCGTCTCCATTGCACTGCGCATACTACGAAACGCTCCCCAAACTTGGCACTCACCCTCGCAGCCGACTTTCCACGACGCTCACGCAACGCCCACGCTAGTGACAGCATTATTTATAGTTCGACGTCGCGCCAAAGCGAATGGGCACATTTCGCCAACGGCTTAGGCCGCCCTCCTAGTGTGGCTGCTCGGTGTCTGCAGGCAGCGAGGGTCTGCAAGCTTCCCGTGTTCGCACCTATGTCACCTGTGCTTGCTTGTCAGAGACAGACTATCGCAAAACATACAACTCACTCCATGAATTGATTGCTACGGCATCTGTTATCAGCAGTCACAACTAGCAACACCAGTAGCAGCTGACTGCACGCAAAGAATAGGAATGTGCAGTGGGATTTACGTGGTCTCGGCGCAAGCTTGTATCTTCCTAGACACTTCTGCTGGCTGTGAATTATTCCACTTGCATATCAAGGTGCGCATGTAGGTGTGTTAAAAATTCTGGAGGCACTGGGTATTGATCCCAGTACCTCTCGCATACTAAGCGAGCGCTCTACCATCTGAGCAACGCCCACTCCCCCGAAGACTAATGGTGCTACATACAGATATAGACGACACAGACCCTTGCACTCCAATTATTCAGCAGACAAACACTACTCTCTATGTATCCGTTAGGGTGTCTTTCAGGTTTCGTGCATTCTGTATCGAATCGTAGTTGGCCACAATGAAAGTGGCACGTATAACGTCGAAAATAGAATTCGGACACGGCTCTGAGTAAGACCAACATGTTGTCCACCCTCTAGACTTCAATGAGGTTAAGCCGCGATACCTAAGACAGATCTGCACTCGATGACACCTCGATAACAGCCGGTCCCCACACTTACATCTTGCTCTCCTTACGTCAGTATACATCATATCAGTCTGTGACGCTGGCTTTGCAACATCTTGCGTGCCTTTAGGTTCGCCGCGACCAACACTTACCATGCACTGACCACAAAAAATGGAGGCGCCGCGGATTGAACCCTGGACCTTTCAAATGCCAAGCGAACGCTCTACCAACTGAGTTACGCCCCATGCACGAGCATACTGCGCTATTCCCCATTCTTTGCGACTCAGATGCGCACGGACACGATGGTTGGTTGGTTTGTAGCGGTGAAGGGAGCAGAGTACAAAGGCGCGGACCCGTTCATATACACAAAAGTTCCAAGTAGTTTCGATGCTCTGGTATTACAAATGCAAATTCCGTCTGTTTTTAACGTCTTAAATTGAAAGAGCCATCACAAATTGCTCCGTCTTCACTCCTTGTCGACAATCATACAGCACCTGAGGTAACAAACACATCTCGAGCCCCATTGTACACTCCCTTATTCATGCCAACTCAGTGCCTCGCTCTTTACTACTGTGTACCAATCATGTCGTCCAACAACAAAACACTGGGCCACAACAGGTATCCGCGTCTCCATTGCACTGCGCATACTACGAAACGCTCCCCAAACTTGGCACTCACCCTCGCAGCCGACTTTTCCGACTTTCCACGACGCCTACGCTAGTGACAGCATTATTTATAGTTCGACGTTGCGCCAAAGCGAATGAGCACATTTCGCCAACGGCTTAGGCCGCCCTCCTAGTGTGGCTGCTCCGTGTCTGCAGGCAGCGAGGGTCTGCAAGCTTCCTGTGTTCGCACCTATGTCACCTGTGCTTTTTTGTCAGAGACAGACTATCGCAAAACATACAACTCACTCCATGAATTGATTGCTATGGCATCTGTTATCAGCAGTCACAACTAGCAACACCAGTAGCAGCTGACTGCACGCAAAAAATAGGAATGTGCAGTGGGATTTACGTGAACTCAGCGCAAGGCAGATCTTTCCGACATAGGCTTGAGAATCTTACGGGAACACTTGTACTGTTTCTAAATTAAGTGTAGGCGTGGGAGGAGGGTGCTTCCTGCGCACTAATAGCAGCACGCTTTTCAATTGTGGATGCTAATCATTCGCTTGTATCTTCCTAGACACATCTGCTGGTTGTGAATTATTCCACTTTCATGGCAAGGTGCGCATGTAGGTGTGTTAAAAACTCTGGAGGCACCGGGTATTGATCCCAGTACCTCTCGCATACTAAGCGAGCGCTCTACCATCTGAGCTACGCCCGCCCCCCCCCGAAGACTAATGGTGCTACATGCAGCCATATAGACGACACAGACCATTGCACCCCCATTATTCAGCAGCCAAACACTACTCTCTATGTATCCGTTTGGGGGGCTTTCAGGTTTCGTGCATTCTGTATCGAATCGTAGTTGGCCACAATGAAAGTGGCACGTATAACGTCGAAAATAGAATTCGGACACCGCTCTGAGTAAGACCAACGTGTTGTCCACCCTCTAGACTACAATGAGGTTAAGCCGCGATACCTAAGACAGATCTGCACTCGATGACACCTCGATAACAGCCGGTCCCCACACTTACATCTTGCTCTCCTTACGTCAGTATACATCATATCAGTCTGTGACGCTGGCTTTGCAACCTCTTGCGTGCCTTTAGGTTCGCCGCGACCAACACTTACCATGCACTGACCACAATAAATGGAGGCGCCGCGGTTTGAGCCCTGGACCTTTCACATGCCAAGCGAACGCTCTACCAACTGAGCTACGCCCCATGCACGAGCAAACTGCGCTATTCCCCATTCTTTGCGACTCAAATGCGCACGGACATGATGGTTGGTTGGTTTGTAGCGGTGAAGGGAGCAGAGTACAAAGGCGCGGACCCGTTCATATACACAAAAGTTCCAAGTAGTTTCGATGCTCTGGTATTACAAATGCAAATTCCGTCTGTTTTTAACGTCTTAAATTGAAGGAGCCGTCACAAATTGCTCCGTTTTCACTCCTTGTCGACAATCATACAGCACCTGAGGTAACAAACACATCTCGAGCCCCATTGTGCACTCCATTATTCATGCCAACTCAGTGCCTCGCTCTTTACTACTGTGTACCAATCTTGTCGTCCAACTGCAAAACACTGGGCCACAACAAGTATCCGCGTCTCCATTGCACTGCGCATACTACGAAACGCTCCCCAAACTTGGCACTCACCCTCGCAGCCGACTTTCCACGACGCTCACGCAACGCTCACGCTAGTGACAGCATTATTTATAGTTCGACGTCGCGCCAAAGCGAATGGGCACATTTCGCCAACGGCTTAGGCCGCCCTCCTAGTGTGGCTGCTCGGTGTCTGCAGGCAGCGAGGGTCTGCAAGCTTCCCGTGTTCGCACCTATGTCACCTGTGCTTGCTTGTCAGAGACAGACTATCGCAAAACATACAACTCACTCCATGAATTGATTGCTACGGCATCTGTTATCAGCAGTCACAACTAGCAACACCAGTAGCAGCTGACTGCACGCAAAGAATAGGAATGTGCAGTGGGATTTACGTGGTCTCGGCGCAAGCTTGTATCTTCCTAGACACTTCTGCTGGCTGTGAATTATTCCACTTGCATATCAAGGTGCGCATGTAGGTGTGTTAAAAATTCTGGAGGCACTGGGTATTGATCCCAGTACCTCTCGCATACTAAGCGAGCGCTCTACCATCTGAGCAACGCCCACTCCCCCGAAGACTAAAGGTGCTACATACAGATATAGACGACACAGACCCTTGCACTCCAATTATTCAGCAGACAAACACTACTCTCTATGTATCCGTTAGGGTGTCTTTCAGGTTTCGTGCATTCTGTATCGAATCGTAGTTGGCCACAATGAAAGTGGCACGTATACCGTCGAAAATAGAATTCGGACACGGCTCTGAGTAAGACCAACATGTTGTCCACCCTCTAGACTTCAATGAGGTTAAGCCGCGATACCTAAGACAGATCTGCACTCGATGACACCTCGATAACAGCCGGTCCCCACACTTACATCTTGCTCTCCTTACGTCAGTATACATCATATCAGTCTGTGACGCTGGCTTTGCAACATCTTGCGTGCCTTTAGGTTCGCCGCGACCAACACTTACCATGCACTGACCACAAAAAATGGAGGCGCCGCGGATTGAACCCTGGACCTTTCAAATGCCAAGCGAACGCTCTACCAACTGAGTTACGCCCCATGCACGAGCATACTGCGCTATTCCCCATTCTTTGCGACTCAGATGCGCACGGACACGATGGTTGGTTGGTTTGTAGCGGTGAAGGGAGCAGAGTACAAAGGCGCGGACCCGTTCGTATACACAAAAGTTCCAAGTAGTTTCGATGCTCTGGTATTACAAATGCAAATTCCGTCTGTTTTTAACGTCTTAAATTGAAAGAGCCATCACAAATTGCTCCGTTTTCACTCCTTGTCGACAATCATACAGCACCTGAGGTAACAAACACATCTCGAGCCCCATTGTGCACTCCATTATTCATGCCAACTCAGTGCCTCGCTGTTTACTACTGTGTACCAATCTTGTCGTCCAACTGCAAAACACTGGGCCACAACAAGTTTCCGCATCTCCATTGCACTGCGCATACTACGAAAGGCTCCCCAAACTTGGCACTCACCCTCGCAGCCGACTTTTCCGACTTTCCACGACGCCTACGCTAGTGACAGCATTATTTATAGTTCGACGTCGCGCCAAAGCGAATGAGCACATTTCGCCAACGGCTTAGGCCGCCCTCCTAGTGTGGCTGCTCAGTGTCTGCAGGCAGCGAGGGTCTGCAAGCTTCCTGTGTTCGCACCTATGTCACCTGTGCTTTTTTGTCAGAGACAGACTATCGCAAAACATACAACTCACTCCATGAATTGATTGCTATGGCATCTGTTATCAGCAGTCACAACTAGCAACACCAGTAGCAGCTGACTGCACGCAAAAAATAGGAATGTGCAGTGGGATTTACGTGAACTCAGCGCAAGGCAGATCTTTCCGACATAGGCTTGAGAATCTTACGGGAACACTTGTACTGTTTCTAAATTAAGTGTAGGCATGGGAGGAGGGTGCTTCCTGCGCACTAATAACAGCACGCTTGTCAATTGTGGATGCTAATCATTCGCTTGTATCTTCCTAGACACATCTGCTGGTTGTGAATTATTCCACTTTCATGGCAAGGTGCGCATGTAGGTGTGTTAAAAATTCTGGAGGCACCGGGTATTGATCCCAGTACCTCTCGCATACTAAGCAAGCGCTCTACCATCTGAGCTACGTCTGCCCCCCGAAGACTAATGGTGCTAAATACAGCCATATAGACGACACAGACCCTTGCACTCGCATTATTCAGCAGACAAACACTACTCTCTATGTATCCGTTAGGGTGTCTTTCAGGTTTCGTGCATTCTGTATCGAATCGTAGTTGGCCACAATGAAAGTGGCACGTATAACGTCGAAAATAGAATTCGGACACCGCTGTGAGTAAGACCAACGTGTTGTCCACCCTCTAGACTTCAATGAGGTTAAGCCGCGATACCTAAGACAGATCTGCACTCGATGACACCTCGATAACAGCCGGTCCCCACACTTACATATTGCTCTCCTTACGTCAGTATACATCATATCAGTCTGTGACGCTGGCTTTGCAACATCTTGCGTGCTTTTAGGTTCGCCGCGACCAACACTTACCATGCACTGACCACAAAAAATGGAGGTGCCGCGGCTTGAACCCTGGACCTTTCACATGCCAAGCGAACGCTCTACCAACTGAGCTACGCCCCATGCACGAGTAAACTGCGCTATTCCCCATTCTTTGCGACTCAGATGCGCACGGACACGATGGTTGGTTGGTTTGTAGCGGTGAAGGGAGCAGAGTACAAAGGCGCGGACCCGTTCATATACACAAAAGTTCCAAGTAGTTTCGATGCTCTGGTATTACAAATACAAATTCCGTCTGTTTTTAACGTCTTAAATTGAAAGAGCCATCACAAATTGCTCCGTTTTCACTCCTTGTCGACAATCATACAGCACCTGAGGTAACAAACACATCTCGAGCCCCATTGTGCACTCCATTATTCATGCCAACTCAGTGCCTCGCTGTTTACTACTGTGTACCAATCTTGTCGTCCAACTGCAAAACACTGGGCCACAACAAGTTTCCGCATCTCCATTGCACTGCACATACTACGAAAGGCTCCCCAAACTTGGCACTCACCCTCGCAGCCGACTTTTCCGACTTTCCACGACGCCTACGGTAGTGACAGCATTATTTATAGTTCGACGTCGCGCCAAAGCGAATGAGCACATTTCGCCAGCGGCTTAGGCCGCCCTCCTAGTGTGGCTGCTCCGTGTCTGCAGGCAGCGAGGGTCTGCAAGCTTCGTGTGTTCGCACCTATGTCACCTGTGCTTTTTTGTCAGAGACAGACTATCGCAAAACATACAACTCACTCCATAAATTGATTGCTATGGCATCTGTTATCAGCAGTCACAACTAGCAACACCAGTAGCAGCTGACTGCACGCAAAAAATAGGAATGTGCAGTGGGATTTACGTGAACTCAGCGCAAGGCAGATCTTTCCGACATAGGCTTGAGAATCTTACGGGAACACTTGTACTGTTTCTAAATTAAGTGTAGGCATGGGAGGAGGGTGCTTCCTGCGCACTAATAACAGCACGCTTGTCAATTGTGGATGCTAATCATTCGCTTGTATCTTCCTAGACACATCTGCTGGTTGTGAATTATTCCACTTTCATGGCAAGGTGCGCATGTAGGTGTGTTAAAAATTCTGGAGGCACCGGGTATTGATCCCAGTACCTCTCGCATGCTAAGCAAGCGCTCTACCATCTGAGCTACGCTTGCCCCCCGAAGACTAATGGTGCTAAATACAGCCATATAGACGACACAGACCCTTGCACTCGCATTATTCAGCAGACAAACACTACTCTCTATGTATCCGTTAGGGTGTCTTTCAGGTTTCGTGCATTCTGTATCGAATCGTAGTTGGCCACAATGAAAGTGGCACGTAGAACGTGGAAAATAGAATTCGGACACCGCTGTGAGTAAGACCAACGTGTTGTCCACCCTCTAGACTTCAATGAGGTTAAGCCGCGATACCTAAGACAGATCTGCACTCGATGACACCTCGATAACAGCCGGTCCCCACACTTACATCTTGCTCTCCTTACGTCAGTATACATCATATCAGTCTGTGACGCTGGCTTTGCAACATCTTGCGTGCCTTTAGGTTCGCCGCGACCAACACTTACCATGCACTGACCACAAAAAATTAACGCGCCGCGGCTTGAACCCTGGACCTTTCACATGCCAAGCGAACGCTCTACCAACTGAGCTACGCCCCATGCACGACCAAACTGCGCTATTCCCCATTCTTTGCGACTCAGATGCGCACGGACACGATGGTTGGTTGGTTTGTTGCGGTGAAGGGAGCAAAGTACAAAGGCGCGGACCCGTTCATATACACAAAAGTTCCAAGTAGTTTCGATGCTCTGGTATTACAAATGCAAATTCCGTCTGTTTTTAACGTCTTAAATTGAAAGAGCCGTCACAAATTGCTCCGTTTTCACTCCTTGTCGACAATCATACAGCACCTGAGGTAACAAACACATCTCGAGCCCCATTGTGCACTCCATTATTCATGCCAACTCAGTGCCTCGCTCTTCACTACTGTGTACCAACCTTGTCGTCCAACTGCAAAACACTGGGCCACAACAGGTATCCGCGTCTCCATTGCACTGCGCATACTACGAAACGCTCCCCAATCTTGGCACTCACCCTCGCAGCCGACTTTTCCGACTTTCCACGACGCTCACGCAACGCTCACGCTAGTGACAGCATTATTTATAGTTCGACGTCGCGCCAAAGCCAATGAGCACATTTCGCCTACGGCTTAGGCCGCCCTCCTAGTGTGGCTGCTCGGTGTCTGCAGGCAGCGAGGGTCTGCAAGCTTCCTGTGTTCGCACCTATGTCACCTGTGCTTGCTTGTCAGAGACAGACTATCGCAAAACATACAACTCACTCCATGAATTGATTGCTACGGCATCTGTTATCAGCAGTCACAACTAGCAACACCAGTAGCAGCTGACTGCACGCAAAGAATAGGAATGTGCAGTGGGATTTACGTGAACTCGCCGCAAGGCAGATCTTTCCGACATAGGCTTGAGAATCTTACGGGAACACTTGTACTGTTTCTAAATTAAGTGTAGGCGTGCGAGGAGGGTGCTTCCTGCGCACTAATAACAGCACTTTTGTCAATTGTGGATGCTAATCATTCGCTTGTATCTTCCTAGACACATCTGCTGGTTGTGAATTATTCCACTTGCATGGCAAGGTGCCATGTAGGTGTGTTAAAAATTCTGGAGGCACTGGGTATTGATCCCAGTACCTCTCGCATACTAAGCGAGCGCTCTACCATCTGAGCTACGCCCGCCCCCCCGAAGACTAATGGTGCTACATACAGCCATATAGACGACACAGACCCTTGCACTCCCATTATTCAGCAGACAAACACTACTCTCTATGTATCCATTAGGGTGTCTTTCAGGTTTCGTGCATTCTGTATCGAATCGTAGTTGGCCACAATGAAAGTGGCACGTAGAACGTCGAAAATAGAATTCGGACACCGCTCTGAGTAAGACCAACGTGTTGTCCACCCTCTAGACTTCAATGAGGTTAAGCCGCGATACCTAAGACAGATCTGCACTCGATGACACCTCGATAACAGCCGGTCCCCACACTTACATCTTGCTCTCCTTACGTCAGTATACATCATATCAGTCTGTGACGCTGGCTTTGCAACATCTTGCGTGCCTTTAGGTTCTCCGCGACCAACACTTACCATGCACTGACCACCAAAAATTTAGGCGCCGCGGCCTGAACCCTGGACCTTTCACATGCCAAGCGAACGCTCTACCAACTGAGCTACGCCCCATGCACGAGCAAACTGCGCTATTCCCCATTCTTTGCGACTCAGATGCGCACGGACACGATGGTTGGTTGTTTTGTAGCGGTGAAGGGAGCAGAGTACAAAGGCGCGGACCCGTTCATATACACAAAAGTTCCAAGTAGTTTCGATGCTCTGGTATTACAAATGCAAATTCCGTCTTTTTTTAGTGTCTTAAATTGAAAGAGCCGTCACAAATTGCTCCGTTTTCACTCCTTGTCGACAATCATGCAGCACCTGAGGTAACAAACACATCTCGAGCCCCATTGTGCACTTCATTATTCATGCCAACTCAGTGCCACGCTCTTTACTACTGTGTACCAATCTTGTCGTGCAACTGCAAAACACTGGGCCACAACAAGTTTCCGCATCTCCATTGCACTGCGCATACTACGAAACGCTCCCCAAACTTAGCACTCACCCTCGCAGCCGAGTTTTCCGACTTTCCACGACGCTCACGCTAGTGACAGCATTATTTATAGTTCGACGTCGCGCCAAAGCGAATGAGCACATTTCGCCTACGGCTTAGGCTGAACTCCTAGTGTGGCTGCTCGGTGTCTGCAGGCAGCGAGGGTCTGCAAGCTTCCTGTGTTCGCATCTATGTCACCTGTGCTTGCTTGTCAGAGACAGACTATCGCAAAGCATACAACTCACTCCATGAATTGATTGCTACGGCATCTGTTATCAGCAGTCACAACTAGCAACACCAGTAGCAGCTGACTGCACGCAAAGAATAGGAATGTACAGTGGGATTTACGTGAACACGGCGCAAGGCAGATCTTTCCGACATAGGCTTGAGAATCTTACGGGAACACTTGTACTGTTTCTAAATTAAGTGTAGGCGTGGGAGAAGGGTGCTTCCTGCGCACTAATAACAGCACGCTTGTAAATTGTGGATGCTAATCATTCGCTTGTATCTTCCTAGACACATCTGCTGGCTGTGAATTATTCCACTTGCATGGCAAGGAGCGCATGTAGGTGTGTTAAAAAATCTGGAGGCACTGGGTATTGGTCCCAGTACCTTTCGCATACCAAGCGAGCGCTCTACCATCTTAGCTACTCCCGCCCCCTCGAAGACTAATGGTGCTACATACAGCCATATAGACGACACAGACCCTTGCACTCCCATTATTCAGCAGACAAACACTACTCTCTATGCATCCGTTAGGGTGTCTCTCAGGTTTCGTGCATTCTGTATCGAGTCGTAGTTGGCCACAATGAAAGTGGCACGTATAACGTCGAAAATAGAATTCGGACACCGCTCTGAGTAAGACCAACGTGTTGTCCACCCTCTAGACTTCAATGAGGTTAAGCCGCGATACCTAAGACAGATCTGCACTCGATGACACCTCGATAACAGCCGGTCCCCACACTTACATCTTGCTCTCCTTACGTCAGTATACATCATATCAGTCTGTGACGCTGGCTTTGCAACATCTTGCGTGCCTTTAGGTTCGCCGCGACCAACACTTACCATGCACTGACCACAAAAAATGGAGGCGCCGCGGTTTGAACCCTGGACCTTTCACATGCCAAGCGAACGCTCTACCAACTGAGCTACGCCCCATGCACGAGCAAACTGCGCTATTCCCCATTCTCTGCGACTCAGGTGCGCACGGACACGATGGTTGGATGGTTTGTAGCGGTGAAGGGAGCAGAGTACAAAGGCGCGGACCCGTTCATATACACAAAAGTTCCAAGTAGTTTCGATGCTCTGGTATTACAAATTGCAAATTCCGTCTGTTTTTAACGTCTTAAATTGAAAGAGCCGTCACAAATTGCTCCGTTTTCGCTCCTTGTCGACAATCATACAGCACCTGAGGTAACAAACACATCTCGAGCCCCATTGTGCACTCCATTATTCATGCCAACTCAGTGCCTCGCTCTTTACGACTATGTACCAATCTTGTCGTCCAACTGCAAAACACTGGGCCACAACAAGTTTCCGCATCTCCATTGCACTGCGCATACTACGAAACGCTCCCAAAACTTGGCACTCACCCTCGCAGCCGACTTTTCCGACTTTCCACGACGCTCACGCTAGTGACAGCATTATTTATAGTTCGACGTCGCGCCAAAGCGAATGAGCACATTTCGCCCACAGCTTAGGCCGCCCTCCTAGTGTGGCTGCTCCGTGTCTGCAGGCAGCGAGGTTCTGCAAGCTTCCTGTTTTCGCACCTATGTCACCTGTGCTTGCTTGTCAGAGGCAGACTATCGCAAAACATACAACTCACTCCATGAATTGATTGCTACGGCATCTGTTATCAGCAGTCACAACTAGCAACACCAGTAGCAGCTGACTGCACGCAAAGAATAGGAATGTGCAGTGGGATTTACGTGAACTCGCCGCAAGGCAGATCTTTCCGACATAGGCTTGAGAATCTTACGGGAACACTTGTACTGTTTCTAAATTAAGTGTAGGCGTGGGAGGAGGGTGCTTCCTGCGCACTAATAACAGTACGCTTGTCAATTGTGGATGCTAATCATTCGCTTGTATCTTCCTAGACACATCTGCTGGCTGTGAATTATTCCACTTGCATGGCAAGGTGCGCATGTAGGTGTGTTAAAAATTCTGGAGGCACTGCGTATTGATCCCAGTACCTCTCGCATACTAAGCGAGCGCTCTACCATCTGAGCTACGCCCGCACCCCCAAAGACTGATGGTGCTACATACAGCCATATAGACAACACAGACCCTTGCACTCCCATTATTCAGCAGACAAACTCTACTCTCTATGTATCTGTTAGGGTGTCTTTCAGGTTTCGTGCATTCTGTATCGAATCGTAGTTGGCCACAATGAAAGTGGCACGTATAACGTCGAAAATAGAATTCGGACACCGCTCTGAGTAAGACCAACGTGTTGTCCACCCTCTGGACTTCAATGAGGTTAAGCCGCGATACCTAAGACAGATCTGCACTCGATGACACCTCGATAACAGCCGGTCCCCACACTTACATCTTGCTCTCCTTACGTCAGTATACATCATATCAGTCTGTGTCGATGGCTTTGCAACATCTTGCGTGCCTTTAGGTTCGCCGCGACCAACACTTACCATGCACTGACCACAAAAAATGGAGGCGCCGCGGCATGAACCCTGGACCTTTCACATGCGAAGCGAAAGCTCTACCAACTGAGCTACGCCCCATGCACGAGCAAACTGCGCTATTCCCCATTCTTTGCGACTCAGGTGCGCACGGACACGATGGTTGGATGGTTTGTAGCGGTGAAGGGAGCAGAGTACAAAGGCGCGGACCCGTTCATATATACAAAAGTTCCAAGTAGTTTCGATGCTCTGGTATTACAAATGCAAATTCCGTCTGTTTTTAACGCCTTAAATTGAAAGAGCCGTCCCAAATTGCTCCGTTTTCACTCCTTGTCGACAATCATACAGCACCCGAGGTAACAAACACATCTCGAGCCCCATTGTGCACTCCATTATTCATGCCAACTCAGTGCCTCGCTCTTTTCTACTGTGTACCAATCTTGTCGTCCAACTGCAATACACTGGGCCACAACAAGTTTCCGCGTCTCCATTGCACTGCGCATACTACGAAACGCTCCCCAAACTTGGCACTCACCCTCGCAGCCGACTTTTCCGACTTTCCACGACGCTCTCGCAACGCTCACGCTAGTGACAGCATTATTTATAGTTCGACGTCGCGCCAAAGCGAATGAGCACATTTCGCCCACAGCTTAGGCCGCCCTCCTAGTGTGGCTGCTCCGTGTCTGCAGGCAGCGAGGGTCTGCAAGCTTCCTGTGTTCGCACCTATGTCACCTGTGCTTGCTTGTCAGAGTCAGACTATCGCAAAACATACAACTCACTCCATGAATGATTGCTATGGCATCTGTTATCAGCAGTCACAACTAGCAACACCAGTAGCAGCTGACTGCACGCAAAGAATAGGAATGTGCAGTGGGATTTACGTGAACTCGGCGCAAGGCAGATATATCCGACATAGGCTTGAGAATCTTACGGGAACACTTGTACTGTTTCTAAAATAAGTGTAGGCGTGGGAGGAGGGTGCTTCCTGCGCACTAATAACAGTACGCTTGTCAATTGTGGATGCTAATCATTCGCTTGTATCTTCCTAGACACATCTGCTGGCTGTGAATTATTCCACTTGCATGGCAAGGTGCGCATGTAGGTGTGTTAAAAATTCTGGAGGCACTGCGTATTGATCCCAGTACCTCTCGCATACTAAGCGAGCGCTCTACCATCTGAGCTACGCCCGCCCCCCCAAAGACTGATGGTGCTACATACAGCCATATAGACAACACAGACCCTTGCACTCCCATTATTCAGCAGACAAACACTACTCTCTATGTATCTGTTAGGGTGTCTTTCAGGTTTCGTGCATTCTGTATCGAATCGTAGTTGGCCACAATGAAAGTGGCACTATAACGTCGAAAATAGAATTCGGACACCGCTCTGAGTAAGACCAACGTGTTGTCCACCCTCTGGACTTCAATGAGGTTAAGCCGCGATACCTAAGACAGATCTGCACTCGATGACACCTCGATAACAGCCGGTCCCCACACTTACATCTTGCTCTCCTTACGTCAGTATACATCATATCAGTCTGTGACGCTGGCTTTGCAACATCTTGCGTTCCTTTAGGTTCGCCGCGACCAACACTTACCATGCACTGACCACAAAAAATGGAGGCGCCGCGGCATGAACCCTGGACCTTTCACATGCGAAGCGAAAGCTCTACCAACTGTGCTACGCCCCATGCACGAGCAAACTGCGCTATTCCCCATTCTTTGCGACTCAGATGCGCACGGACACGATGGTTGTTTGGTTTGGTTCAAATGGTTCAAATGGCTCTGAGCACTATGGGACTCAACATCATAGGTCATAAGTCCCCTAGAACTTAGAACTACTTAAACCTAACAAACCCAGGAACATCACACACATCCATGCCCGAGGCAGGATTCGAACCTGCGGCCGCAGCAGTCGCACGGTTCCGGACTGCGCGCCTAGAACCGCGAGACCACCGCGGCCGGCTGTTTGGTTTGTATCGGTGAAGGGAGCAGAGTACAAAGGCGCGGACCCGTTCATATATACAAAAGTTCCAAGTAGTTTCGATGCTCTGGTATTACAAATGCAAATTCCGTCTGTTTTTAACGCCTTAAATTGAAAGAGCCGTCACAAATTGCTCCGTTTTCACTCCTTGTCGACAATCATACAGCACCTGAGGTAACAAACACATCTCGAGCCCCATTGTGCACTCCATTATTCATGCCAACTCAGTGCCTCGCTCTTTTCTACTGTGTACCAATCTTGTCGTCCAACTGCAATACACTGGGCCACAACAAGTTTCCGCGTCTCCATTGCACTGCGCATACTACGAAACGCTCCCCAAACTTGGCACTCACCCTCGCAGCCGACTTTTCAGACTTTCCACGACGCTCTCGCAACGCTCACGCTAGTGACAGCATTATTTATAGTTCGACGTCGCGCCAAAGCCAATGAGCACATTTCGCCTTCGGCTTAGGCCGCCCTCCAAGTGTGGCTGCTCGGTGTCTGCAGGCAGCGAAGGTCTGCAAGCTTCCTGTGTTCGCACCTATGTCACCTGTGCTTGCTTGTCAGAGACAGACTATCGCAAAACATACAACTCACTCCATGAATTGATTGCTATGGCATCTGTTATCAGCAGTCACAACTAGCAACACCAGTAGCAGCTGACTGCACGCAAAGAATAGGAATGTGCAGTGGGATTTACGTGAACTCGGCGCAAGGCAGATCTTTCCGACATAGGCTTGAGAATCTTACGGGAACACTTGTACTGTTTCTAAATTAAGTGTAGGCGTGGGAGGAGGGTGCTTCCTGCGCACTAATAACAGTACGCTTGTCAATTGTGGATGGTAATCATTCGCTTGTATCTTGCTAGACACATCTGCTGGCTGCGAATTATTCCACTTGCATGGCAAGGTGCGCGTGTAGGTGTGTTAAAAATTCTGGAGGCACTGCGTATTGATCCCAGTACCTCTCGCATACTAAGCGAGGGCTCTACCATCTGAGCTACGCCCGCCCCCCCAAAGACTGATGGTGCTACATACAGCCATATAGACAACACAGACCCTTGCACTCCCATTATTCAGCAGACAAACACTACTCTCTATGTATCTGTTAGGGTGTCTTTCAGGTTTCGTGCATTCTGTATCGAATCGTAGTTGGCCACAATGAAAGTGGCACGTATAACGTCGAAAATAGAATTCGGACACCGCTCTGAGTAAGACCAACGTGTTGTCCACCCTCTGGACTTCAATGAGGTTAAGCCGCGATACCTAAGACAGATCTGCACTCGATGACACCTCGATAACAGCCGGTCCCCACACTTACATCTTGCTCTCCTTACGTCAGTATACATCATATCAGTCTGTGACGCTGGCTTTGCAACATCTTGCGTGCCTTTAGGTTCGCCGCGACCAACACTTACCATGCACTGACCACCAAAAATTTATACGCCGCGGCCTGAACCCTGGACCTTTCACATGCCAAGCGAACGCTCTACCAACTGAGCTACGCCCCATGCACGAGCAACCTGCGCTATTCCCCATCCTTTGCGACTCAGATGCGCACGGACACGATTTTTGGTTGGTTTGTAGCGGTGAAGGGAGCAGAGTACAAAGGCGCGGACCCGTTCATATACACAAAAGTTCCAAGTAGTTTCGATGCTCTGGTATTACAAATGCAAATTCCGTCTGTTTTTAACGTCTTAAATTGAAAGAGCCGTCACAAATTGCTCCGTTTTCACTCCTTGTCGACAATCATACAGCACCTGAGGTAACAAACACATCTCGAGCCCCATTGTACACTCCCTTATTCATGCCAACTCAGTGCCTCGCTCTTTACTACTGTGTACCAATCTTGTCGTCCAACTGCAAAACACTGGGCCACAACAAGTTTCCGCATCTCCATTGCACTGCGCATACTACGAAAGGCTCCCCAAACTTAGCACTCACCCTCGCAGCCGAGTTTTCCGACTTTCCACGACGCTCACGCTAGTGACAGCATTATTTATAGTTCGACGTCGCGCCAAAGCGAATGAGCACATTTCGCCTACGGCTTACGCCGCCCTCCTAGTGTGGCTGCTCGGTGTCTGCAGGCAGCGAAGGTCTGCAAGCTTCCTGTGTTCGCACCTATGTCACCTGTGCTTGCTTGTCAGAGACAGACTATCGCAAAACATACAACTCACTCCATGAATTGATTGCTACGGCATCTGTTATCAGCAGTCACAACTAGCAACACCAGTAGCAGCTGACTGCACGCAAAGAATAGGAATGTACAGTGGGATTTATGTGAACACGGCGCAAGGCAGATCTTTCCGACATAGGCTTGAGAATCTTACGGGAACACTTGTACTGTTTCTAAATTAAGTGTAGGCGTGGGAGGAGGGTGCTTCCTGCGCACTAATAACAGCACGCTTGTCAATTGTGGATGCTAATCATTCGCTTGTATCTTCCTAGACACATCTGCTGGTTGTGAATTATTCCACTTGCATGGCAAGGTGCGCATGTAGGTGTGTTAAAAATTCTGGAGGCACTGGGTATTGATCCCAGTACCTCTCGCATACTAAGCGAGCGCTCTACCATCTGAGCTACGCCCGCCCCCCCGAAGACTAATGGTGCTACATACAGCCATATAGACGACACAGACCCTTGCACTCCCATTATTCAGCAGACAAACACTACTCTCTATGTATCCGTTAGGGTGTCTTTCAGGTTTCGTGCATTCTGTATCGAATCGTAGTTGGCCACAATGAAAGTGGCACGTATAACGTCGAAAATAGAATTCGGACACCGCTCTGAGTAAGACCAACGTGTTGTCCACCCTCTAGACTTCAATGAGGTTAAGCCGCGATACCTAAGACAGATCTGCACTCGATGACACCTCGATAACAGCCGGTCCCCACACTTACATCTTGCTCTCCTTACGTCAGTATACATCATATCAGTCTGTGACGCTGGCTTTGCAACATCTTGCGTGCCTTTAGGTTCTCCGCGACCAACACATACCATGCATTGACCACCAAAAATTTAGGCGCCGCGGCCTGAACCCTGGACCTTTCACATGCCAAGCGAACGCTCTACCAACTGAGCTACGCCCCATGCACGAGCAAACTGCGCTATTCCCCATTCTTTGCGACTCAGATGCGCACGGACACGATGGTTGGATGGTTTGTAGCGGTGAAGGGAGCAGAGTACAAAGGCGCGGACCCGTTCATATACACAAAAGTTCCAAGTAGTTTCGATGCTCTGGTATTACAAATGCAAATTCCGTCTGTTTTTAACGTCTTAAATTGAAAGAGCCGTCACAAATTGCTCCGTTTTCACTCCTTGTCGACAATCATACAGCACCTGAGGTAACAAACACATCTCGAGCCCCATTGTGCACTTCATTATTCATGCCAACTCAGTGCCTCGCTCTTTACTACTGTGTACCAATCTTGTCGTCCAACTGCAAAACACTGGGCCACAACAAGTTTCCGCATCTCCATTGCACTGCGCATACTACGAAACGCTCCCCAAACTTAGCACTCACCCTCGCAGCCGAGTTTTCCGACTTTCCACGACGCTCACGCTAGTGACAGCATTATTTATAGTTCGACGTCGCGCCAAAGCGAATGAGCACATTTCGCCTACGGCTTAGGCTGAACTCCTAGTGTGGCTGCTCGGTGTCTGCAGGCAGCGAGGGTCTGCAAGCTTCCTGTGTTCGCACCTATGTCACTTGTGCTTGCTTGTCAGAGACAGACTAGCGCAAAACATACAACTCACTCCATGAATTGATTGCTACGGCATCTGTTATCAGCAGTCACAACTAGCAACACCAGTAGCAGCTGACTGCACGCAAAGAATAGGAATGTGCAGTGGGATTTACGTGAACTCGGCGCAAGGCAGATCTTTCCGACATAGGCTTGAGAATCTTACGGGAACACTTGTACTGTTTCTAAATTAAGTGTAGGCGTGGGAGGAGGGTGCTTCCTGCGCACTAATAACAGCACGCTTGTCAATTGTGGATGCTAATCATTCGCTTGTATCTTCCTAGACACATCTGCTGGCTGTGAATTATTCCACTTGCATGGCAAGGTGCGCATGTAGGTGTGTTAAAGATTCTGGAGGCACTGCGTATTGATCACAGTACCTCTCGCATACTAAGCGAGCGCTCTACCATCTGAGCTACGCCCGCCCCCCCCCAAAGACTGATGGTGCTACATACAGCCATATAGACAACACAGACCCTTGCACTCCCATTATTCAGCAGACAAACACTACTCTCTATGTATCTGTTAGGGTGTCTTTCAGGTTTCGTGCATTCTGTATCGAATCGTAGTTGGCCACAATGAAAGTGGCACGTATAACGTCGAAAATAGAGTTCGGACACCGCTCTGAGTAAGACCAATGTGTTGTCCACCCTCTGGACTTCAATGAGGTTAAGCCGCGATACCTAAGACAGATCTGCACTCGATGACACCTCGATAACAGCCGGTCCCCACACTTACATCTTGCTCTCCTTACGTCAGTATACATCATATCAGTCTGTGACGCTGGCTTTGCAACATCTTGCGTGCCTTCAGGTTCGCCGCGACCAACACTTACCATGCACTGACCACAAAAAATGGAGGCGCCGCGGCATGAACCCTGGACCTTTCACATGCGAAGCGAAAGCTCTACCAACTGATCTACGCCCCATGCACGAGCAAACTGCGCTATTCCCCATTCTTTGCGACTCAGATGCGCACGGACACGATGGTTGTTTGGTTTGGTTCAAATGGTTCAAATGGCTCTGAGCACAATGGGACTCAACATATTAGGTCATAAGTCCCCTAGAACTTAGAACTACTTAAACCTAACAAACCTAAGGACATCACACACATCCATGCCCGAGGCAGGATTGGAACCTGCGGCCGCAGCAGTCGCACGGTTCCGGACTGCGCGCCTAGAACCGCGAGACCACCGCGGCCGGCTGTTTGGTTTGTATCGGCGAAGGGAGCAGAGTACAAAGGCGCGGACCCGTTCATATATACAAAAGTTCCAAGTAGTTTCGATGCTCTGGTATTACAAATGCAAATTCCGTCTGTTTTTAACGTCTTAAATTGAAAGAGCCGTCACAAATTGCTCCGTTTTCACTCCTTGTCGACAATCATACAGCACCTGAGGTAACAAACACATCTCGAGCCCCATTGTGCACTCCATTGTTCATGCCAACTCAGTGCCTCGCGCTTTTCTACTGTGTACCAATCTTGTCGTCCAACTGCAATACACTGGGCCACAACAAGTTTCCGCGTCTCCATTGCACTGCGCATACTACGAAACGCTCCCCAAACTTGGCACTCACCCTCGCAGCCGACTTTTCCGACTTTCCACGACGCTCTCGCAACGCTCACGCTAGTGACAGCATTATTTATAGTTCGACGTCGCGCCAAAGCGAATGAGCACATTTCGCCTACGGCTTAGGCCGCCCTCCTAGTGTGGCTGCTCGGTGTCTGCAGGCAGCGAGGGTCTGCAAGCTTCCTGTGTTCGCACCTATGTCACCTGTGCTTGCTTGTCAGAGACAGACTATCGCAATACATACAACTCACTCCATGAATTGATTGCTACGGCATCTGTTATCAGCAGTCACAACTAGCAACACCAGTAGCAGCTGACTGCACGCAAAGAATAGGAATGTGCAGTGGGATTTACGTGAACTCGCCGCAAGGCAGATCTTTCCGACATAGGCTTGAGAATCTTACGGGAACACTTGTACTGTTTCTAAATTAAGTGTAGGCGTGGGAGGAGGATGCTTCCTGTACACTAATAACAGCGCGCTTGTCAATTGTGGATGCTAATCATTCACTTGTATCTTGCTAGACACATCTGCTGGCTGCGAATTATTCCACTTGCATGGCAAGGTGAGCATGTAGGTGTGTTAAAAATTCTGGAGGCACTGGGTATTGATCCCAGTACCTCTCGCATACTAAGCGAGCGCTCTACCATCTGAGCTACGCCCGCCCCCCCGAAGACTAATGGTGCTACATACAGCCATATAGACGACACAGACCCTTGCACTCCCATTATTCAGCAGACAAACACTACTCTCTATGTATCCGTTAGGGTGTCTTTCAGGTTTCGTGCATTCTGTATCGAATCGTAGTTGGCCACAATGAAAGTGGCACGTATAACGTCGAAAATAGAATTCGGACACCGCTCTGAGTAAGACCAACGTGTTGTCCACCCTCTAGACTTCAACGAGGTTAAGGCGCGATACCTAAGACAGATCTGCACTCGATGACACCTCGATAACAGCCGGTCCCCACACTTACATCTTGCTCTCCTTACGTCAGTGTACATCATATCAGTCTGTGACGCTGGCTTTGCAACATCTTGCGTGCCTTTAGGTTCGCCGCGACCAACACTTACCATGCACTGACCACAAAAAACGGAGGCGCCGCGGCTTGAACCCTGGACCTTTCACATGCCAAGCGAACGCTCTACCAACTGAGCTACGCCCCATGCACGACCAAACTGCGCTATTCCCCATTCTTTGCGACTCAGATGCGCACGGACACGATGGTTGGTTGGTTTGTAGCGGTGAAGGGAGCAGAGTACAAAGGCGCGGACCCGTTCATATACACCAAAGTTCCAAGTAGTTTCGTTGCTCTGGTATTACAAATGCAAATTCCGTCTGTTTTTAACGTCTTAAATTGAAAGAGCCGTCACAAATTGCTCCGTTTTCACTCCTTGACGACAATCATACAGCACCGAAGGTAACAAACACATCTCGAGCCCCATTGTGCACTCCATTATTCATGCCAACTCAGTGCCTCGCTCTCTACTACTGTGTACCAATCTTGTCGTCCAACTGCAAAACACTGGGCCACAACAAGTTTCCGCGTCTCCATTGCACTGCGCATACTACGAAACGCTCCCCAAAATTGGCACTCACCCTCGCAGCCGACTTTTCCGACTTCCACGACGCTCACGCAACGCTCACTCTAGTGACAGCATTATTTATAGTTTGACGTCGCGCCAAAGCGAATGAGCACATTTCGCCTACGGCTTAGGCCGCCCTCCGAGTGTGGCTGCTCGGTGTCAGCAGGCAGCGAGGGTCTGCAAGCTTCCTGTGTTCGCACCTATGTCACCTGTGCTTGCTTGTCAGAGACAGACTATCGCAAAACATACAACTCACTCCATGAATTGATTGCTACGGCATCTGTTATCAGCAGTCACAACTAGCAACACCAGTAGCAGCTGACTGCACGCAAAGAATAGGTATGTGCAGTGGGATTTACGTGAACTCGGCGCAAGGCAGATCTTTCCGACATAGGCTTGAGAATCTTACGGGAACACTTGTACTGTTTCTAAATTAAGAGTAGGCGTGGGAGGAGGATGCTTCCTGTACACTAATAACAGCGCGCTTGTCAATTGTGGATGCTAATCATTCACTTGTATCTTGCTAGACACATCTGCTAGCTGCGAATTATTCCACTTGCATGGCAAGGTGAGCATGTAGGTGTGTTAAAAATTCTGGAGGCACTGGGTATTGATCCCAGTACCTCTCGCATACTAAGCGAGCGCTCTACCATCTGAGCTACGCCCGCCCCCCAGAAGACTAATGGTGCTACATAAAGCCATATAGACGACATAGACCCTTGCACTCCCATTATTCAGCAGACAAACACTACTCTCTATGTATCCGTTAGGGTGTCTTTCAGGTTTCGTGCATTCTGTATCGAATCGTAGTTGGCCACAATGAAAGTGGCACGTATAACGTCGAAAATAGAATTCGGACACCGCTCTGAGTAAGACCAACGTGTTGTCCACCCTCTAGACTTCAACGAGGTTAAGGCGCGATACCTAAGACAGATCTGCACTCGATGACACCTCGATAACAGCCGGTCCCCACACTTACATCTTGCTCTCCTTACGTCAGTGTACATCATATCAGTCTGTGACGCTGGCTTTGCAACATCTTGCGTGCCTTTAGGTTCGCCGCGACCAATACTTACCATGCACTGACCACAAAAAACGGAGGCGCCGCGGCTTGAACCCTGGACCTTTCACATGCCAAGCGAACGCTCTACCAACTGAGCTACGCCCCATGCACGACCAAACTGCGCTATTCCCCATTCTTTGCGACTCAGATGCGCACGGACACGATGGTTGGTTGGTTTGTAGCGGTGAAGGGAGCAGAGTACAAAAGCGCGGACCCGTTCATATACACCAAAGTTCCAAGTAGTTTCGTTGCTCTGGTATTACAAATGCAAATTCCGTCTGTTTTTAACGTCTTAAATTGAAAGAGCCGTCACAAATTGCTCTGTTTTCACTCCTTGACGACAATCATACAGCACCGAAGGTAACAAACACATCTCGAGCCCCATTGTGCACTCCATTATTCATGCCAACTCAGTGCCTCGCTCTCTACTACTGTGTACCAATCTTGTCGTCCAACTGCAAAACACTGGGCCACAACAAGTTTCCGCGTCTCCATTGCACTGCGCATACTACGAAACGCTCCCCAAACTTGGCACTCACCCTCTTAGCCGACTTTTCCGACTTTCCACGACGCTCACGCTAGTGACAGCATTATTTATAGTTCGACGTCGCGCCAAAGCGAATGAGCACGTTTCGCCAACGGCTTAGGCCGCCCTCCTAGTGTGGCTGCACTGTGCCTGCAGGCAGCGATGGTCTGCAAGCTTCCTGTGTTCGCACCTATGTCACCTGTGCTTGCTTGTCAGAGACAGACTATCGCAAAACATACAACTCACTCCATGAATTGATTGCTACGGCATCTGTTATCAGCAGTCACAACTAGCAACACCAGTAGCAGCTGACTGCACGCAAAGAATAGGAATGTGCAGTGGGATTTACGTGAACTCGGCGCAAGGCAGATCTTTCCGACATAGGCTTGAGAATCTTACGGGAACACTTGTACTGTTTCTAAATTAAGTGTAGGCGTGGGAGGAGGGCGCTTCCTGCGCACTAATAACAGCACGCTTGTCAATTGTGGATGCTAATCATTCGCTTGTATCCTCCTAGACACATCTGCTGGCTGTGAATTATTCCACTTGCATGGCAAGGTGCGCATGTAGGTGTGTTAAAAAATCTGGAGGCACTGGGTATTGATCCCAGTACCTCTCGCATACTAAGCGAGCGCTCTACCATCTGAGCTACTCCCGCCCCCTCGAAGACTAATGGTGCTACATACAGCCATATAGACGACACAGACCCTTGCACTCCCATTATTCAGCAGACAAACACTACTCTCTATGTATCCGTTAGGGTGTCTTTCAGGTTTCGTGCATTCTGTATCGAATCGTAGTTGGCCACAATGAAAGTGGCACGTATAACGTCAAAAATAGAATTCGGACACCGCTCTGAGTAAGACCAACGTGTTGTCCACCCTCTAGACTTCAATGAGGTTAAGCCGCGATACCTAAGACAGATCTGCACTCGATGACACCTCGATAACAGCCGGTCCCCACACTTACATCTTGCTCTCCTTACGTCAGTATACATCATATCAGTCTGTGACGCTGGCATTGCAACATCTTGCGTGCCTTTAGGTTCGCCGCGACCAACACTTACCATGCACTGACCACAAAAAATGGAAGCGCCGTGGCTTGAACCCTGGACCTTTCACATGCCAAGCGAACGCTCTACCAACTGAGCTACGCCCCATGCACCAGCAAACTGCGCTATTCCCCATTGTTTGCGACTCAGATGCGCACGGACACGATGGTTGGTTGGTTTCTAGCGGTGAAGGGAGCAGAGTACAAAGGCGCGGACCCGTTCATATACACAAAAGTTCCAAGTAGTTTCGATGCTCTGGTATTACAAATGCAAATTCCGTCTGTTTTTAACGTCTTAAATTGAAAGAGCCGTCACAAATTGCTCCGTTTTCACTCCTTGACGACAATCATACAGCACCGAAGGTAACAAACACATCTCGAGCCCCATTGTGCACTCCATTATTCATGCCAACTCAGTGCCTCGCTCTTTACTACTGTGTACCAATCTTGTCGTCCAACTGCAAAACACTGGGCCACAACAAGTTTCCGCGTCTCCATTGCACTGCGCATACTACGAAACGCTCCCCAAACTTGGCACTCACCCTCGCTGCCGACTTTTCCGACTTTCCACGACGCTCTCGCAACGCTCACGCTAGTGACAGCATTATTTATAGTTCGACGTCGCGCCAAAGCGAATGAGCACATTTCGCCAACGGCTTAGGCCGCCCTCCTAGTGTGGCTGCACTGTGTCTGCAGGCAGCGAGGGTCTGCAAGCTTCCTGTGTTCGCACCTATGTCACCTGTGCTTGCTTGTCAGAGACAGACTATCGCAAAACATACAACTCACTCCATGAATTGATTGCTACGGCATCTGTTATCAGCAGTCACAACTAGCAACACCAGTAGCAGCTGACTGCACGCAAAGAATAGGAATGTGCAGTGGGATTTACGTGAACTCGGCGCAAGGCAGATCTTTCCGACATAGGCTTGAGAATCTTACGGGAACACTTGTACTGTTTCTAAATTAAGTGTAGGCGTGGGAGGAGGGTGCTTCCTGCGCACTAATAACAGCACGCTTGTCAATTGTGGATGCTAATCTTTCGCTTGTATCCTCCTAGACACATCTGCTGGCTGTGAATTATTCCACTTGCAAGGCAAGGTGCGCATGTAGGTGTGTTAAAAAATCTGGATTCAATGGGTATTGATCCCAGTACCTCTCGCATACTAAACGAGCGCTCTACCATCTGAGCTACTCCCGCCTCCTCGAAGACTAATGGTGCTACATACAGCCATATAGAGGACACAGACCCTTGCACTCCCATTATTCAGCAGACAAACACTACTCTCTATGTATCCGTTAGGGTGTCTTTCAGGTTTCGTGCATTCTGTATCGAATCGTAGTTGGTCACAATGAAAGTGGCACGTATAACTTCGAAAATAGAATTCGGACACCGCTCTGAGTAAGACCAACGTGTTGTCCACCCTCTAGACTTCAGTGAGGTTAAGCCGCGATACCTAAGACAGATCTGCACTCGATGACACCTCGATAACAGCCGGTCCCCACACTTACATCTTGCTCTCCTTACGTCAGTATACATCATATCAGTCTGTGACGCTGGCTTTGCAACATCTTGCGTGCCTTTAGGTTCGCCGCGACCAACACTTACCATGCACTGACCACAAAAAATGGAGGCGCAGGGCTTGAACCCTGGACCTTTCACATGCCAAGCGAACGCTCTACCAACTGAGCTACGCCCCATGCACGAGCAAACTGCGCTATTCCCCATTCTTTGCGACTCAGATGCGCACGGACACGATGGTTGGTTGGTTTGTAGCGGTGAAGGGAGCAGAGTACAAAGGCGCGGACCCGTTCATATACACAAAAGTTCCAAGTAGTTTCGATGCTCTGGTATTACAAATGCAAATTCCGTCTGTTTTTAACGTCTTAAATTGAAAGAGCCGTCACAAATTGCTCCGTTTTCACTCCTTGTCGACAATCATACAGCACCTGAGGTAACAAACACATCTCGAGCCCCATTGTGCACTCCATTATTCATGCCAACTCAGTGCCTCGCTCTTTACTACTGTGTACCAATCTTGTCGTCCAACTGCAAAACACTGGGCCACAACAAGTTTCCGCGTCTCCATTGCACTGCGCATACTACGAAACGCTCCCCAAACTTGGCACTCACCCTCGCAGCCGACTTTTCCGACTTTCCACGACGCTCACGCTAGTGACAGCATTATTTATAGTTCGACGTCGCGCCAAAGCGAATGAGCACATTTCGCCAACGGCTTAGGCCGCCCTCCTAGTGTGGCTGCTCCGTGTCTGCAGGCAGCGAGGGTCTGCAAGCTTCCTGTGTTCGCACCTATGTCACCTGTGCTTGCTTGTCAGAGACAGACTATCGCAAAACATAAAACTCAATCCATGAATTGATTGCTACGGCATCTGTTATCAGCAGTCACAACTAGCAACACCAGTAGCAGCTGACTGCACGCAAAGAATAGGAATGTGCAGTGGGATTTACGTGAACTCGCCGCAAGGCAGATCTTTCCGACATAGGCTTGAGAATCTTACGGGAACACTTGTACTGTTTCTAAATTAAGTGTAGGCGTGCGAGGAGGGTGCTTCCTGCGCACTAATAACAGCACGCTTGTCAATTGTGGATGCTAATCATTGCCTTGTATCTTCCTAGACACATCTGCTGGTTGTGAATTATTCCACTTGCATGGCAAGGTGCGCATGTAGGTGTGTTAAAAATTCTGGAGGCACTGGGTATTGATCCCAGTACCTCTCGCATACTAAACGAGCGCTCTACCATCTGACCTACGCCCACCCCCTCCGAAGACTAAGGGTGCTACATACAGCCATATAGACGACACAGACCCTTGCACTCCCATTATTCAGCAGACAAACACTACTCTCTATGTATCCGTTAGGGTGTCTTTCAGGTTTCGTGCATTCTGTATCGAATCGTAGTTGGCCACAATGAAAGTGGCACGTATAACGTCGAAAATAGAATTCGGACACAGCTCTGAGTAAGACCAACGTGTTTTCCACCCTCTAGACTTCAATGAGGTTAAGCCGCGATACCTAAGACAGATCTGCACTAGATGACACCTCGATAACAGCCGGTCCCCACACTTACATCTTGCTCTCCTTACGTCAGTATACATCATACCAGTCTGTGACGCTGGCTTTGCAACATCTTGCGTGCCTTTAGGTTCGCCGCGACCAACACTTACCATGCACTGACCACAAAAAATGGAGGCGCCGCGGCTTGAACCCTGGACCTTTCACATGCCAAGAGAACGCTCTACCTACTGAGCTACGCTCCATACACGAGCAAACTGCGCTATTCCCCATTCTTTGCGACTCAAATGCGCACGGACACGATGGTTGGTTGGTTTGTAGCGGTGAAGGGAGCATAGTACAAAGGCGCGGACCCGTTCATATACACAAAAGTTCCAAGTAGTTTCGATGCTCTGGTATTACAAATGCAAATTCCGTCTGTTTTTAACGTCTTAATTTGAAAGAGCCGTCACAAATTGCTCCGTTTTCACTCCTTGTCGACAATCATACAGCACCTGAGGTAACAAACACATCTCGAGCCCCATTGTGAACTCCATTATTCATGCCAACTCAGTGCCTCGCTCTTTACTACTGTGTACTAATCTTGTCGTCCAACTGCAAAACACTGGGCCACAACAAGTTTCCGCGTCTCCATTGCACTGTGCATACTACGAAACGCTCCCCAAACTTGGCACTCACCCTCGCAGCCGACTTTTCCGACTTTCCACAATGCTCTCGCAACGCTCACGCTAGTGACAGCATTATTTATAGTTCGACGTCGCGCCAGAGCGAATGAGCACATTTCGCCTACGGCTTAGGCCGCCCTCCTAGTGTGGCTGCTCGGTGTCTGCAGGCAGCGAGGGTCTGAAAGCTTCCTGTGTTCGCACCTATGTCACCTGTGCTTGCTTGTCAGAGACAGACTATCGCATAACACACAACTCACTCCATGAATTGATTGCTACGGCATCTGTTATCAGCAGTCACAACTAGCAACACCAGTAGCAGCTGACTTGCACGCAAAGAATAGGAATGTGCAGTGGGATTTACGTGAACTCGGCGCAAGCTTGCATCTTCGTAGTCACATCTGCTGCCTGCGAATTATTCCACTTGCATGGCAAGGTGCGCATGTAGGTGTGTTAAAAATTCTGGAGGATCTGGGTATTGATCCCAGTACCTCTCGCATACTAAGCGAGCGCTCTACCATCTGAGCTACGCCCGCCCCCCCGAAGACTAATGGTGCTACATACAGCCATATAGACGACACAGACCCTTGCACTCCCATTATTCAGCAGACAAACACTACTCTCTATGTATCCGTTAGGGTGTCTTTCAGGTTTCGTGCATTCTGTATCGAATCGTAGTTGGCCACAATGAAAGTGGCACGTATAACGTCGAAAATAGAATTCGGACACCGCTCTGAGTAAGACCATCGTGTTGTCCACCCTCTAGACTTCAATGAGGTTAAGCCGCGATACCTAAGACAGATCTGCACTCGATGACACCTCGATAACAGCCGGTCCCCACACTTACATCTTGCTCTCCTTACGTCAGTATACATCATATCAGTCTGTGACGCTGGCTTTGCAACATCTTGGGTGCCTTTAGGTTCGCCACGACCAACACTTACCATGCACAGACCACAAAAAATGGAGGCGCCGCGGCTTGAACCCTGGACCTTTCACAAATGCGAAGCGAACGCTCTACCAACTGAGCTACGCCCCATGCACGAGCAAACTGCGCTATTCCCCATTCTTTGCGACTCAGATGCGCACGGACACGATGGTTGGTTGGTTTGTAGCGGTGAAGGGAGCAGAGTACAAAGGCGCGGACCCGTTCATATACACAAAAGTTCCAAGTAGTTTCGATGCTCTGGTATTACAAATGCAAATTCCGTCTGTTTTTAACGTCTTAAATTGAAAGAGTTACAAATTGCTCCGTTTTCACTCCTTGTCGACAATCATACAGCACCTGAGGTGACAAACACATCTCGAGCCCCATTGTGCACTCCATTATTCATGCCAACTCAGTGCCTCGCTCTTTACTACTGTGTACCAATCTTGTCGTCCAACTGCAAAGCACTGGGCCACAACAAGTTTCCGCGTCTCCATTGCACTGCGCATACTACGAAACGCTCCCCAAACTTGGCACTCACCCTCGCAGCCGACTTTTCCGACTTTCCAAACGCTCACGCTAGTGACAGCATTATTTATAGTTCGACGTCGCGCCAAAGCGAGTGAGCACATTTCGCCAACGGCTTAGGCCGCCCTCCTAGTGTGGCTGCTCCGTGTCTGCAGGCAGCGAGGGTCTGCAAGCTTCCTGTGTTCGCACCTATGTCACCTGTGCTTGCTTGTCAGAGACAGACTATCGCAAAACATACAACTCACTCCATGAATTGATTGCTACGGCATCTGTTATCAGCAGTCACAACTAGCAACACCAGTAGCAGCTGACTGCACCTAAAGAATAGGAATGTGCAGTGGGATTTACGTGAACTCGGCGCAAGCTTGTATCTTCCTAGACACATCTGCTGGCTGTGAATTATTCCACTTGCATGGCAAGGTGCGCATGTAGGTGTGTTAAAAATTCTGGAGGCACTGGGTATTGTTCCCAGTTCCTCTCGCATACTAAGCGAGCGCTCTAGCATCTGAGCTACGCCCGCCCCCCCGAAGACTAATGGTGCTACATACAGCCGTATAGACGACACAGACCCTTGCACTCCCATTATTCAGCAGACAAACACTACTCTCTATGTATCCGTTAGGGTGTCTTTCAGGTTTCGTGCATTCTGTATCGAATCGTAGTTGGCCACAATGAAAGTGGCACGTATAACGTCGAAAATAGAATTCGGACACCGCTCTGAGTAAGACCAACGTGTTGTCCACCCTCTAGACTTCAATGAGGTTAAGCCGCGATACCTAAGACAGATCTGCACTCGATGACACCTCGATAACAGCCGGTCACCACACTTACATCTTGCTCTCCTTACGTCAGTATACATCATATCAGTCTGTGACGCTGGCTTTGCAACATCTTGCGTGCCTTTAGGTTCGCCGCGACCAACACTTACCATGCACTGACCACAAAAAATGGAGGCGCCGGGGCTTGAACCCTGGACCTTTCACAAATGCGAAGCGAACGCTCTACCAACTGAGCTACGCCCCATGCACGAGCAAACTGCGCCATTTCCCATTCTTTGCGACTCAGATGCGCACGGACACGATGGTTGGTTGGTTTGTAGCGGTGAAGGGAGCAGAGTACAAAGGCGCGGACCCGTTCATATACACAAAAGTTCCAAGTAGTTTCGATGCTCTGGTATTACAAATGCAAATTCCGTCTGTTTTTAACGTCTTAAATTGAAAGAGCCGTCACAAATTGCTCCGTTTTCACTCCTTGTCGACAATCATTCAGCACCTGAGGTAACAAACACATCTCGAGCCCCATTGTGCACTCCATTATTCATGCCAACTCAGTGCCTCGCTCTTTACTACTGTGTACCAATCTTGTCGTCCAACTGCAAAACACTGGGCCACAACAAGTTTCCGCGTCTCCATTGCACTGCGCATACTACGAAACGCTCCCCAAACTTGGCACTCACCCTCGCAGCCGACTTTTCCGACTTTCCAAACGCTCACGCTAGTGACAGCATTATTTATAGTTCGACGTCGCGCCAAAGCGAATGAGCACATTTCGCCAACGGCTTAGGCCGCCCTCCTAGTTTGGCTGCTCCGTGTCTGCAGGCAGCGAGGGTCTGCAAGCTTCCTGTGTTCGCACCTATGTCACCTGTGCTTGCTTGTCAGAGACAGACTATCGCAAAACATACAACTCACTCCATGAATTGATTGCTACGGCATCTGTTATCAGCAGTCACAACTAGCAACACCAGTAGCAGCTGACTGCACCAAAAGAATAGGAATGTGCAGTGGGATTTACGTGAACTCGGCGCAAGCTTGTATCTTCCTAGACACATCTGCTGGCTGTGAATTATTCCACTTGCATGGCAAGGTGCGCATGTAGGTGTGTTAAAAATTCTGGAGGCACTGGGTATTGATCCCAGTTACTCTCGCATACTAATCGAGCGCTCTACCATCTGAGCTACGCCCGCCCCCCCGAAGACTAATGGTGCTACATACAGCCATATAGACGACACAGACCCTTGCACTCCCATTATTCAGCAGACAAACACTACTCTCTATGTATCCGTTAGGGTGTCTTTCAGGTTTCGTGCATTCTGTATCGAGTCGTAGTTGGCCACAATGAAAGTGGCACGTATAACGTCGAAAATAGAATTCGGACACCGCTCTGAGTAAGGCCAACGTGTTGTCCACCCTCTAGACTTCAATGAGGTTAAGCCGCGATACCTAAGACAAATCTGCACTCGATGACACCTCGATAACAGCCGGTCCCCACACTTACATCTTGCTCTCCTTACGTCAGTATACATCATACCAGTCTGTGACGCTGGCTTTGCAACATCTTGCGTGCCTTTAGGTTCGCCGCGACCAACACTTACCATGCACTGACCACAAAAAATGGAGGCGCCGCGGCTTGAACCCTGGACCTTTCACATGCCAAGCGAACGCTCTACCAACTGAGCTACGCCCCATACACGAGCAAACTGCGCTATTCCCCATTCTTTGCGACTCAGGTGCGCACGGACACGATGGTTGGTTGGTTTGTAGCGGTGAAGGGAGCAGAGTACAAAGGCGCGGACCCGTTCATATACACAAAAGTTCCAAGTAGTTCCGATGCTCTGGTATTACAAATGCAAATTCCGTCTGTTTTTAACGTCTTAATTTGAAAGAGCCGTCACAAATTGCTCGGTATTCACTCCTAGTCCACAATCATACAGCACCTGAGGTAACAAACACATCTCGAGCCCCATTGTGAACTCCATTATTCATGCTAACTCAGTGCCTCGCTCTTTACTACTGTGTACCAATCTTGTCGTCCAACTGAAAAAACACTGGGCCACAACAAGTTTCCGCGTCTCCATTGCACTGCGCATACTACGAAACGCTCCCCAAACTTGGCACTCACCCTCGCAGCCGACTTTTCCCTCTTTCCAAACGCTCACGCTAGTAACAGCATTATTTATATTTCGACGTCGCGCCAAAGCGAATGAGCACATTTCGCCTACGGCTTAGGCCGCCCTCCTAGTGTGGCTGCTCCGTGTCTGCAGGCAGCGAGGGTCTGCAAGCTTCCTGTGTTCGCACCTATGTCACCTGTGCTTGCTTGTCAGAGACAGACTATCGCAAAACATACAACTCACTCCATGAATTGATTGCTACGGCATCTGTTATCAGCAGTCACAACTAGCAACACCAGTAGCAGCTGACTGCACCCAAAGAATAGGATTGTGCAGCGGGATTTACGTGAACTCGGCGCAAGCTTGTATCTTCCTAGACACATCTGCTGGCTGTGAATTATTCCACTTGCATGGCAAGGTGCGCATGTAGGTGTGTTAAAAATTCTGGAGGCACTGGGTATTGTTCCCAGTTCCTCTCGCATACTAAGCGAGCGCTCTACCATCTGAGCTACGCCCGCCCCCCCGAAGACTAATGGTGCTACATACAGCCATATAGACGACACAGACCCTTGCACTCCCATTATTCAGCAGACAAACACTACTCTCTATGTATCCGTTAGGGTGTCTTTCAGGTTTCGTGCATTCTGTATCGAATCGTAGTTGGCCACAATGAAAGTGGCACGTATAACGTCGAAAATAGAATTCGGACACCGCTCTGAGTAAGACCAACGTGTTGTCCACCCTCTAGACTTCAATGAGGTTAAGCCGCGATACCTAAGACAGATCTGCACTCGATGACACCTCGATAACAGCCGGTCCCCACACTTACATCTTGCTCTCCTTACGTCAGTATACATCATATCAGTCTGTGACGCTGGCTTTGCAACATCTTGCGTGCCTTTAGGTTCGCCGCGACCAACACTTACCATGCACTGACCACAAAAAATGGAGGCGCCGCGGCTTGAACCCTGGACCTTTCACATGCCAAGCGAACGCTCTACCAACTGAGCTACGCCCCATACACGAGCAAACTGCGCTATTCCCCATTCTTTGCGACTCAGGTGCGCACGGACACGATGGTTGGTTGGTTTGTAGCGGTGAAGGGAGCAGAGTACAAAGGCGCGGACCCGTTCATATACGCAAAAGTTCCAAGTAGTTCCGATGCTCTGGTATTACAAATGCAAATTCCGTCTGTTTTTAACGTCTTAATTTGAAAGAGCCGTCACAAATTGCTCCGTATTCACTCCTTGTCCACAATCATACAGCACCTGAGGTAACAAACACATCTCGAGCCCCATTGTGCACTCCATTATTCATGCCAACTCAATGCCTCGCTCTTTACTA
This sequence comes from Schistocerca gregaria, assembly GCF_023897955.1. NCBI lineage: Eukaryota > Metazoa > Arthropoda > Insecta > Orthoptera > Acrididae > Schistocerca > Schistocerca gregaria. Next base: position 24,129,342 of record NC_064929.1, on the reverse strand, counting down.
CTGTGTACCAATCTTGTCGTCCAACTGCAAAACACTGGGCCACAACAAGTTTCCGCGTCTCCATTGCACTGCGCATACTACGAAACGCTCCCCAAACTTGGCACTCACCCTCGCAGCCGACTTTTCCGACTTTCCAAACGCTCACGCTAGTGACAGCATTATTTATAGTTCCACGTCGCGCCAAAGCGAATGAGCACATTTCGCTAACGGCTTAGTCCGCCCTCCTAGTGTGGCTGCTCGGTGTCTGCAGGCAGCGAGGGTCTGCAAGCTTCCTGTGTTTGCACCTATGTCACCTGTGCTTGCTTGTCAGAGACAGACTATCGCAAAACATACAACTCACTCCATGAATTGATTGCTACGGCATCTGTTATCAGCAGTCACATCTAGCAACACCAGTAGCAGCTGACTGCACGCAAAGAATAGGAATGTGCAGTGGGATTTACGTGAACTCGGCGCAAGCTTGTATCTTCCTAGACACATCTGCTGGCTGTGAATTATTCCACTTGCATGGCAAGGTGCGCATGTAGGTGTGTTAAAAATTCTGGAGGCACTGGGTATTGATCCCAGTACCTCTCACATACTAAGCGGGCGCTCTACCAACTGAGCTACGCCCGCCCCCCCGAAGACTAATGGTGCTACATACAGCCATATAGACGACACAGACCCTTGCACTCCCATTATTCAGCAGACAAACACTACTCTCTATGTATCCGTTAGGGTGTCTTTCAGGTTTCGTGCATTCTGTATCGAATCGTAGTTGGCCACAATGAAAGTGGCACGTATAACGTCGAAAATAGAATTCGGACACCGCTCTGAGTAAGACCAACGTGTTGTCCACCCTCTAGACTTCAATGAGGTTAAGCCGCGATACCTAAGACAGATCTGCACTCGATGACACCTCGATAACAGCCGGTCCCCACACTTACATCTTGCTCTCCTTACGTCAGTATACATCATATCAGTCTGTGACGCTGGCTTTGCAACATCTTGCGTGCCTTTAGGTTCGCCGCGACCAACACTTACCATGCACTGACCACAAAAAATGGAGGCGGCGCGGCTTGAACCCTGGACCTCTCACATGCCAAGCGAACGCTCTACCAACTGAGCTACGCCCCATGCACGAGCAAATTGCGCTATTCCCCATTCTTTGCGACTCAGATGCGCACGGACACGATGGTTGGTTGGTTTGTAGCGGTGAAGGGAGCAGAGTACAAAGGCGCGGACCCGTTCATATACACAAAAGTTCCAAGTAGTTTCGATGCTGTGGTATTACAAATGCAAATTCCGTCTGTTTTTAACGTCTTAAATTGAAAGAGCCGTCACAAATTGCCCCGTTTTCACTCCTTGTCGACAATCATACAGCACCTGAGGTAACAAACACATCTCGAGCCCCATTGTGCACTCCATTATTCATGCCAACTCAATGCCTCGCTCTTTACTACTGTGTACCAATCTTGTCGTCCAACTGCAAAACACTGGGCCACAACAAGTTTCCGCGTCTCCATTTCACTGCGCATACTACGAAACGCTCCCCAAACTTGGCACTCACCCTCGCAGCCGACTTTTCCGACTTTCCAAACGCTCACGCTAGTAACAGCATTATTTATAGTTCGACGTCGCGCCAAAGCGAATGAGCACATTTCGCTAACGGCTGAGTCCGCCCTCCTAGTGTGGCTGCTCGGTGTCTGCAGGCAGCGAGGGTCTGCAAGCTTCCTGTGTTCGCACCTATGTCACCTGTGCTTGCTTGTCAGAGACAGACTATCGCAAAACATACAACTCACTCCATGAATTGATTGCTACGGCATCTGTTATCAGCAGTCACAACTAGCAACACCAGTAGCAGCTGACTGCATGCAAAGAATAGGAATGTGCAGTGGGATTTACGTGAACTCGGCGCAAGCTTGTATCTTGTTAGACACATCTGCTGGCTGTGAATTATTCCACTTGCATGGCAAGGTGCGCATGTAGGTGTGTTAAAATTTCTGGAGGCACTGGGTATTGATCCCAGTACCTCTCGCATACTAAGCGAGCGCTCTACCATCTGAGCTACGCCCGCCTCCCCGAAGACTAATGGTGCTACATACAGCCATATAGACGACACAGACCCTTGCACTCCCATTATTCAGCAGACAAACACTACTCTCTATGTATCCGTTAGGGTGTCTTTCAGGTTTCGTGCATTCTGTATCGAATCGTAGTTGGCCACAATGAAAGTGGCACGTATAACGTCGAAAATAGAATTCGGACACCGCTCTGAGTAAGGCCAACGTGTTGTCCACCCTCTAGACTTCAATGAGGTTAAGCCGCGATACCTAAGACAGATCTGCACTCGATGACACCTCGATAACAGCCGGTCCCCACACTTACATCTTGCTCTCCTTACGTCAGTATACATCATATCAGTCTGTGACGCTGGCTTTGCAACATCTTGCGTGCCTTTAGGTTCGCCGCGACCAACACTTACCATGCACTGACCACAAAAAATGGAGGCGGCGCGGCTTGAACCCTGGACCATTCACATGCCAAGCGAACGCTCTACCAACTGAGCTACGCCCCATGCACGAGCAAATTGCGCTATTCCCCATTCTTTGCGACTCAGATGCGCACGGACACGATGGTTGGTTGGTTTGTAGCGGTGAAGGGAGCAGAGTACAAAGGGAGCGGACCCGTTCATATACACAAAAGTTCCAAGTAGTTTCGATGCTCTGGTATTACAAATGCAAATTCCGTCTGTTTTTAACGTCTTAAATTGAAAGAGCCGTCACAAATTGCTCCGTTTTCACTCCTTGTCGACAATCATACAGCACCTGAGGTAACAAACACATCTCGAGCCCCATTGTGCACTCCATTATTCATGCCAACTCAGTGCCTCGCTCTTTACTACTGTGTACCAATCTTGTCGTCCAACTGCAAAACACTGGGCCACAACAAGTTTCCGCGTCTCCATTGCACTGCGCATACTACGAAACGCTCCCCAAACTTGGCGCTCACCCTCGCAGCCGACATTTCCGACTTTCCACGACGCTCACGCTAGTGACAGCATTATTTATAGTTCGACGTCGCGCCAAAGCGAATGAGCACATTTCGCCAACGGCTTAGGCCGCCCTCTTAGTGTGGCTGCTCGGTGTCTGCAGGCAGCGAGGGTCTGCAAGCTTCCTGTGTTCGCACCTATGTCACCTGTGCTTGCTTGTCAGAGACAGACTATCGCAAAACATACAACTCACTCCATGAATTGATTGCTACGGCATCTGTTATCAGCAGTCACAACTAGCAACACCAAGGGCAGACGACTGCACGCAAAGAATAGGAATGTGCAGTGGGATTTACGTGAACTCGGCGCAAGGCAGATCTTTCCGACATAGGCTTGAGAATCTTACGGGAACACTTGTACTGTTTCTAAATTAAGTGTAGGCGTGGGAGGAGGGTGCTTCCTGCGCACTAATAACAGCACGCTTGTCAATTGTGGATGCTAATCATTCGCTTGTATCTTCCTAGACACATCTGCTGGCTGTGAATTATTCCACTTGCATGGCAAGGTGCGCATGTAGGTGTGTTAAAAATTCTGGAGGCACTGGGTATAGATACCAGTACCTCTCGCATACTAAGCGAGCGCTCTACCATCTGAGCTACGCCCGCCCCCCCGAAAGCTAATGGTGCTACATACAGCCATATAGACGACACAGACCCTTGCACTCCCATTATTCAGCAGACAAACACTACTCTCTATGTATCCGTTAGGGTGTCTTTCAGGTTTCGTGCATTCTGTATCGAATCGTAGTTGGCCACAATGAAAGTGGCACGTATAATGTCGAAAATAGAATTCGGACACCGCTCTGAGTAAGACCAACGTGTTGTCCACCCTCTAGACTTCAATGAGGTTATCCCGCGATACCTAAGACAGATCTGCACTCGATGACACCTCGATAACAGCCGGTCCCCACACTTACATCTTGCTCTCCTTACGTCAGTATACATCATATCAGTCTGTGACGCTGGCTTTGCAACATCTTGTGTGCCTTTAGGTTCGCCGCGACCAACACTTACCATGCACTGACCACAAAAAATGGAGGCGCCGCGGCTTGAACCCTGAACCTTTCACATGCCAAGCAAACGCTCTACCAACTGAGCTACGCCCCATGCACGAGCAAACTGCGCTATTCCCCATTATTTGCGACTCAGATGCGCACGTACACGATGGTTGGTTGGTTTGTAGCGGTGAAGGGAGCAGAGTACAAAGGCGCGGACCCGTTCATATACACAAAAGTTCCAAGTAGTTTCGATGCTCTGGTATTACAAATGCAAATTCCGTCTGTTTTTAACGTCTTAAATTGAAAGAGCCGTCACAAATTGCTCCGTTTTCACTCCTTGTCGACAATCATACAGCACCTGAGGTAACAAACACATCTCGAGCCCCATTGTGCACTCCATTATTCATGCCAACTCAGTGCCTCGCTCTTTACTACTGTGTACCAATCTTGTCGTCCAACTGCAAAACACTGGGCCACAACAAGTTTCCGCGTCTCCATTGCACTGCGCATACTACGAAACGCTCCCCAAACTTGGCACTCACCCTCGCAGCCGACTTTTCCGACTTTCCACGACGCTCACGCTAGTGACAGCATTATTTATAGTTCGACGTCGCGCCAAAGCGAATGAGCACATTTCGCCTACGGCTTAGGCCGCCCTCCTAGTGTGGCTGCTCGGTGTCTGCAGGAAGCGAGGGTCTGCAAGCTTCCTGTGTTCGCACCTATGTCACCTGTGCTTGCTTGTCAGAGACAGACTATCGCAAAACATACAACTCACTCCATGAATTGATTGCTACGGCATCTGTTATCAGCAGTCACAACTAGCAACACCAGTAGCAGCTGACTGCACGCAAAGAATAGGAATGTGCAGTGGGATTTACGTGAACTCAGCGCAAAGCAGATCTTTCCGACATAGGCTTGAGAATCTTACGGGAACACTTGTACTGTTTCTAAATTAAGAGTAGGCGTGGGAGGAGGTTGCTTCCTGCGCACTAATAACAGCACGCTTGTCAATTGTGGATGCTAATCATTCGCTTGAATCTTCCTAGACACATCTGCTGGCTGTGAATTATTCCACTTGCATGGCAAGGTGCGCATGTAGGTGTGTTAAAAATTCTGGAGGCACTGGGTATAGATACCAGTACCTCTCGCATACTAAGCGAGCGCTCTACCATCTGAGCTACGCCCGCCCCCCCGAAAGCTAATGGTGCTACATACAGCCATATAGACGACACAGACCCTTGCACTCCCATTATTCAGCAGACAAACACTACTCTCTATGTATCCGTTAGGGTGTCTTTCAGGTTTCGTGCATTCTGTATCGAATCGTAGTTGGCCACAATGAAAGTGGCACGTATAATGTCGAAAATAGAATTCGGACACCGCTCTGAGTAAGACCAACGTGTTGTCCACCCTCTAGACTTCAATGAGGTTATCCCGCGATACCTAAGACAGATCTGCACTCGATGACACCTCGATAACAGCCGGTCCCCACACTTACATCTTGCTCTCCTTACGTCAGTATACATCATATCAGTCTGTGACGCTGGCTTTGCAACATCTTGTGTGCCTTTAGGTTCGCCGCGACCAACACTTACCATGCACTGACCACAAAAAATGGAGGCGCCGCGGCTTGAACCCTGAACCTTTCACATGCCAAGCAAACGCTCTACCAACTGAGCTACGCCCCATGCACGAGCAAACTGCGCTATTCCCCATTATTTGCGACTCAGATGCGCACGTACACGATGGTTGGTTGGTTTGTAGCGGTGAAGGGAGCAGAGTACATAGGCGCCGACCCGTTCATATACACAAAAGTTCCAAGTAGTTTCGATGCTCTGGTATTACAAATGCAAATTCTGTCTGCTTTTAACGTCTTAAATTGAAAGAGCCGTCACAAATTGCTCCGGTTTCACTCCTTGTCGACAATCATACAGCACCTGGGGTAACAAAAACATCTCGAGCCCCATTGTGCACTCCATTATTCATGCCAACTCTGTGCCTCGCTCGTTACTACTGTGTACCAATCTTGTCGTCCAACTGCAAAACACTCGGCCACAACAAGTTTCCGTGTCTCCATTGCACTGCGCATACTACGAAACGCTCCCCAAACTTGGCACTCACCCTCGCAGCCGACTTTTCCGACTTTCCAAACGCTCACGCTAGTGACAGCATTATTTATAGTTCGACGTCGCGCCAAAGCGAATGAGCACATTTCGCCAATGGCTTCGGCCGCCCTCCTAGTGTGGCTGCTCCGGGTCTGCAGGCAGCGAGGGTCTGCAAGCTTCCTGTGTTCGCACCTATGTCACCTGTGCTTGCTTCTCAGAGACAGACTATCGCAAAACATACAACTCACTCCATGAATTGATTGCTACGGCATCTGTTATCAGCAGTCACAACTAGCAACACCAGTAGCAGCCGACTGCACGCAAAGAATAGGAATGTGCAGTGGGATTTACGTGAACTCGGCGCAAGGCAGATCTTTCCGACATAGGCTTGAGAATCTTACGGGAACACTTGTACTGTTTCTAAATTAAGTGTAGGCGTGGGAGGAGGGTGCTTCCTGCGCACTAATAACAGCACGCTTGTCAATTGTGGATTCTTATCATTCGCTTGTATCTTCCTAGACACATCTGCTGGCTGTGAATTATTCCACTTGCATGGCAAGGTGCGCATGTAGGTGTGTTAAAAACTCTGGAGGCACTGGGTATTGATCCCAGTTCCTCTCGCATACTAAGCGAGCGCTCTACGATCTGAGCTACGCCCGCCCCCCCCGAAGACTAATGGTGCTACATACAGCCATATAGACGACACAGACCCTTGCACTCCCATTATTCAGCAGACAAACACTACTCTCTATGTATCCGTTAGGGTGTCTTTCAGGTTTCGTGCATTCTGTATCGAATCGTAGTTGGCCACAATGAAAGTGGCACGTATAACGTCGAAAATAGAATTCGGACACCGCTCTGAGTAAGACCAACGTGTTGTCCACCCTCTAGACTTCAATGAGGTTAAGCCGCGATACCTAAGACAGATCTGCACTCGATGACACCTCGATAACAGCCGGTCCCCACACTTACATCTTGCTCTCCTTACGTCAGTATACATCATACCAGTCTGTGACGCTGGCTTTGCAACATCTTGCGTGCCTTTAGGTTCGCCGCGACCAACACTTACCATGCACTGACCACAAAAAATGGAGGCGCCGCGGCTTGAACCCTGGACCTTTCACATGCCAAGCGAACGCTCCACCAACTGAGCTACGCCCCATGCACGAGCAAACTGCGCTATTCCCCATTCTTTGCGACTCAGATGCGCACGGACACGATGGTTGGTTGGTTTGTAGCGGTGAAGGGAGCAGAGTACAAAGGCGCGGACCCGTTCATATACACAAAAGTTCCAAGTAGTTTCGATGCTCTGGTATTACAAATGCAAATTCCGTCTGTTTTTAACGTCTTAAATTGAAAGAGCCGTCACAAATTGCTCCGTTTTCACTCCTTGTCGACAATCATACAGCACCTGAGGTAACAAACACATCTCGAGCCCCATTGTGCACTCCATTATTCATGCCAACTCAGTGCCTCGCTCTTTACTACTGTGTACCAATCTTGTCGTCCAACTGCAAAACACTGGGCCACAACAAGTTTCCGCGTCTCCATTGCACTGCGCATACTACGAAACGCTCCCCAAACTTGGCACTCACCCTCGCAGCCGACTTTTCCGACTTTCCACGACGCTCACGCTAGTGACAGCATTATTTATAGTTCGACGTCGCGCCAAAGCGAATGAGCACATTTCGCCTACGGCTTAGGCCGCCCTCCTAGTGTGGCTGCTCGGTGTCTGCAGGAAGCGAGGGTCTGCAAGCTTCCTGTGTTCGCACCAATGTCACCTGTGCTTGCTTGTCAGAGACAGACTATCGCAAAACATACAACTCACTCCATGAATTGATTGCTACGGCATCTGTTATCAGCAGTCACAACTAGCAACACCAGTAGCAGCTGACTGCACCTAAAGAATAGGAATGTGCAGTGGGATTTACGTGAACTCAGCGCAAAGCAGATCTTTCCGACATAGGCTTGAGAATCTTACGGGAACACTTGTACTGTTTCTAAATTAAGAGTAGGCGTGGGAGGAGGTTGCTTCCTGCGCACTAATAACAGCACGCTTGTCAATTGTGGATGCTAATCATTCGCTTGAATCTTCCTAGACACATCTGCTGGTTGTGAATTTTTCCACTTGCATGGCAAGGTGCGCATGTAGGTGTGTTAAAAATTCTTGAGGCACTGGGTATTGATTCCAGGACCTCTCGCATACTAAGCGAGCGCTCTACCATCTGAGCTACGCCCGCCCACCCGCAGACTAATGGTGCTACATACAGCCATATAGACGACACAGACCCTTGCACTCCCATTATTCAGCAGACAAACACTACTCTCTATGTATCCGTTAGGGTGTCTTTCAGGTTTCGTGCATTCTGTATCGAATCGTAGTTGGCCACAATGAAAGTGGCACGTATAACGTCGAAAATAGAATTCGGACACCGCTCTGAGTAAGACCAACGTGTTGTCCACCCTCTAGACTTCAATGAGGTTAAGCCGCGATACCTAAGACAGATCTGCACTCGATGACACCTCGATAACAGCCGGTCCCCACACTTACATCTTGCTCTCCTTACGTCAGTATACATCATATCAGTCTGTGACGCTGGCTTTGCAACATCTTGCGTGCCTTTAGGTTCGCTGCGACCAACACTTACCATGCACTGACCACAAAAAATGGAGGCGCCGCGGATTGAACCCTGGACCTTTCACATGCCAACCGAACGCTCTACCAACTGAGGTACGCCCCATGCACGAGCAAACTGCTCTATTCCCCATTCTTTGCGACTCAGATGCGCACGGACACGATGGTTGGTTGGTTTGTAGCGGTGAAGGGAGCAGAGTACAAAGGCGCGGACCCGTTCATATACACAAAAGTTCCAAGTAGTTTCGATGCTCTGGTATTACAAATGCAAATTCCGTCTGTTTTTAACGTCTTAAATTGAAAGAGCCGTCACAAATTGCTCCGTTTTCACTCCTTGTCGACAATCATACAGCACCTGAGGTAACAAACACATCTCGAGCCCCATTGTGCACTCCATTATTCATGCCAACTCAGTGCCTCGCTCTTTACTACTGTGTACCAATCTTGTCGTCCAACTGCAAAACACTGGGCCACAACAAGTTTCCGCGTCTCCATTGCACTGCGCATACTACGAAACGCTCCCCAAACTTGGCACTCACCCTCGCAGCCGACTTTTCCGACTTTCCACGACGCTCGCGCTAGTGACAGAATTATTTATAGTTCGACGTCGCGCCAAAGCGAATGAGCACATTTCGCCTACGGCTTAGGCCGCCCTCCTAAGATGGCTGCTCGGTGTCTGCAGGCAGCGAGGGTCTGCAAGCTTCCTGTGTTCGCACCTATGTCACCTGTGCTTGCTTGTCAGAGACAGACTATCGCAAAACATACAACTCACTCCATGAATTGATTGCTACGGCATCTGTTATCAGCAGTCACAACTAGCAACACCAGTAGCAGCTGACTGCACGCAAAGAATAGGAATGTGTAGTGGGATTTACTTTAACTCAGCGCAAGGCAGATCTTTCCGACATAGGTTTGAGAATCTTACGGGAACACTTGTACTGTTTCTAAATTAAGTGTAGGCGTGGGAGGAGGGTGCTTCCTGCGCACTAATAACAGCACGCTTGTCAATTGTGGATGCTAATCATTCGCTTGTATCTTCCTAGACACATCTGCTGGTGGTGAATTATTCCACTTGCATGGCAAGGTGCGCATGTAGGTGTGTTAAAAATTCTGGAGGCACTGGGTATTGATCGCAGTACCTCTCGCATACTAAGCGAGCGCTCTACCATCTGAGCTACGCCCGCCCCACCAAAGACTAACGGTGCTACATACAGCCATATAGACGACACAGACCCTTGCAGTCCCATTATTCAGCACACAAACACTACTCTCTATGTACCCGTTAGGGAGTCTTTCATGTTTCGTTAATTCTGTATCGAATCGTAGTTGGCCACAATGAAAGTGGCACGTATAACGTCGAAAATAGAATTCGGACACCGCTCTGAGTAAGACCAACGTGTTGTCCACCCTCTAGACTTCATTGAGGTTAAGCTGCGATACCTAAGACAGATCTGCACTCGATGACACCTCGATAACAGCCGGTCCCCACACTTACATCTTGCTCTCCTTACGTCAGTATACATCATATCAGTCTGTGACGCTGGCTTTGCAACATCTTGCGTGCCTTTAGGTTCGCCGCGACCAACACTTACCATGCACTGACCACAAAAAATAGAGGCGCCGCGGCTTGAACCCTGAACCTTTCACATGCCAAGCGAACGCTCTACCAACTGAGCTACGCCCCATGCACGAGCAAACTGCGCTATTCCCCATTCTTTGCGACTCAGATGCGCACGGACACGATGGTTGGTTGGTTTGTAGCGGTGAAGGGAGCAGAGTACAAAGGCGCGGACCCGTTCATATACACAAAAGTTCCAAGTAGTTTCGATGCTCTGGTATTACAAATGCAAATTCCGTCTGTTTTTAACGTCTTAAATTGAAAGAGCCGTCACAAATTGCTCCGTTTTCACTCCTTGTCGACAATCATACAGCACCTGAGGTAACAAACACATCTCGAGCCCCATTGTGCACTCCATTATTCATGCCAACTCAGTGCCTCGCTCTTTACTACTGTGTACCAATCTTGTCGTCCAACTGCAAAACACTGGGCCACAACAAGTTTCCGCCTCTCCATTGCACTGCGCATACTACAAAACGCTCCCCAAACTTGGCACTCACCCTCGCAGCCGACTTTTCCGACTTTCCACGACGCTCACGCTAGTGGCAGCATTATTTATAGTTCGACGTCGCGCCAAAGCGAATGAGCACATTTCGCCTACGGCTTAGGCCGCCCTCCTAGTGTGGCTGCTCAGTGTCTGCAGGCAGCGAGGGTCTGCAACCTTCCTGTGTTCGCACCTATGTCACCTGTGCTTGCTTGTCAGAGACAGACTATCGCAAAACATACAACTCACTCCATGAATTGATTGCTACGGCATCTGTTATCAGCAGTCACAACTAGCAACACCAGTAGCAGCTGACTGCACGCAAAGAATAGGAATGTGCAGTGGGATTTACTTTAACTCAGTGCAAGGCAGATCTTTCCGACATAGGCTTGAGAATCTTACGGGAACACATGTACTGTTTCTAAATTAAGTGTAGGCGTGGGAGGAGAGTGCTTCCTGCGCACAAATAACAGCACGTTTGTCAATTGTGGATGCTAATCATTCGCTTGTATCTTCCTAGACACATCTGCTGGTTGTGAATTATTCCACTTGCATGGCAAGGTGCGCATGTAGGTGTGTTAAAAATTCTGGAGGCACTGGGCATTGAACCCAGTACCTCTTGCATACTAAGCGAGAGCTCTACCATCTGAGCTACGCCCGCACCCCCGAAGACTAATGGTGCTACATACAGCCATATAGACGACACAGACTCTTGCACTCCCATTATTCAGCAGACAAACACTACTCTCTATGTATCCGTTAGGGTGTCTTTCAGGTTTCGTGCATTCTGTATCGAATCGTAGTTGGCCACAATGAAAGTGGCACGTATAACGTCGAAAATAGAATTCGGACACCGCTCTGAGTAAGACCAACGTGTTGTCCACCCTCTAGACTTCAATGAGGTTAAGCCGCGATACCTAAGACAGATCTGCACTCGATGACACCTCGATAACAGCCGGTCCCCACACTTACATCTTGCTCTCCTTACGTCAGTATACATCATATCAGTCTGTGACGCTGGCTTTGCAACATCTTGCGTGCCTTTAGGTTCGCCGCGACCAACACTTACCATGCACTGACCACAAAAAATAGAGGCGCCGCGGCTTGAACCCTGGACCTTTCACGTGCCAAGCGAACGCTCTACCAACTGAGCTACCCCCCATGCACGAGCAAACTGCGCTATTCCCCATTCTTTGCGACTCAGATGCGCACGGACACGATGGTTGGTTGGTTTGTAGCGGTGAAGGGAGCAGAGTACAAATTCGCGGACCCGTTCATATACACAAAAATTCCAAGTAGTTTCGATGCTCTGGTATTACAAATGCAAATTCCGTCTGTTTTTAACGTCTTAAATTGAAAGAGCCGTCACAAATTGCTCCGTTTTCACTCCTTGTCGACAATCATACAGCACCTGAGGTAACAAACACATCTCGAGCCCCATTGTGCACTCCATTATTCATGCCAACTCAGTGCCTCGTTCTTTACTACTGTGTACCAATCTTGTCGTCCAACTGCAAAACACTGGGCCACAACAAGTTTCCGCGTCTCCATTGCACTGCGCATACTACGAAACGCTCCCCAAACTTGGCACTCACTCTCGCAACCGACTTTTCCGACTTTCCACGACGCTCACGCAACGCTCACGCTAGTGACAGCATTATTTATAGTTCGACGTCGCGCCAAAGCGAATGAACACATTTCGCCTACAGCTTAGGCTGCCCTCCTAGTGTGGCTGCTCGGTGTCTGCAGGCAGCGAGGGTCTGCAAGCTTCCTGTGTTCGCACCTATGTCACCTGTGCTTGCTTGTCAGAGACAGACTATCGCAAAACATACAACTCACTCCATGAATTGATTGCTACGGCATCTGTTATCAGCAGTCACAACTAGCAACACCAGTAGCAGCTGACTGCACGCAAAGAATAGGAATGTGCAGTGGGATTTACGTGAACTCAGCGCAAGGCAGATCTTTCCGACATAGGCTTGAGAATCTTACGGGAACACTTGTACTGTTTCTAAATTAAGTGTAGGCGTGGGAGGAGGGTGCTTCCTGCTCACTAATAACAGCACGCTTGTCAATTGTGGATGCTAATCATTCGCTTGTATCTTCCTAGACACATCTGCTGGTTGTGAATTATTCCACTTGCATGGCAAGGTGCGCATGTAGGTGTGTTAGAAATTCTGGAGGCACTGGGTATTGATCCCAGTACCTCTCGCATACTAAGCGAGCGCTCTACTATCTGAGCTACGCCCGCCCCCCCCCCCCCCGAAAACTAGTGGTGCTACATACAGCCATATAGACGACAGAGACCCTTGCACTCCCATTATTCAGCAGACAAACACTACTCTCTATGTATCCGATAGGGTGTCTTTCAGGTTTCGTGCATTCTGTATCGAATCGTAGTTGGCCACAATGAAAGTGGCACGTATAACGTCGAAAATAGAATTCGGACACCGCTCTGAGTAAGACCAACGTGTTGTCCACCCTCTAGACTTCAATGAGGTTAAGCCGCGATACCTAAGACAGATCTGCACTCGATGACACCTCGATAACAGCCGGTCCCCACACTTACATCTTGCTCTCCTTACGTCAGTATACATCATATCAGTCTGTGACGCTGGCTTTGCAACATCTTGCGTGCCTTTAGGTTCGCCGCGACCAACACTTACCATGCACTGACCACAAAAAATAGAGGCGCCGCGGCTTGAACCCTGGACCTTTCACATGCCAAGCGAACGCTCTACCAACTGAGCTACGCCCCATGCACGAGCAAACTGCGCTATTCCCCATTCTTTGCGACTCAGATGCGCACGGACACGATGGTTGGTTGGTTTGTAGCGGTGAAGGGAGCAGAGTACAAAGGCGCGGACCCGTTCATATACACAAAAGTTCCAAGTAGTTTCGATGCTCTGGTATTACAAATGCAAATTCCGTCTGTTTTTAACGTCTTAAATTGAAAGAGCCGTCACAAATTGCTCCGTTTTCACTCCTTGTCGACAATCATACAGCACCTGAGGTAACAAACACATCTCGAGCCCCATTATGCACTCCATTATTCATGCCAACTCAGTGCCTCGCTCTTTACTACTGTGTACCAATCTTGTCGTCCAACTGCAAAACACTGGGCCACAACAAGTTTCCGCGTCTCCATTGCACTGCGCATACTACGAAACGCTCCCCAAACTTGGCACTCACACTCGCAGCCGACTTTTCCGACTTTCCACGACGCTCACGCTAGTGACAGCATTATTTATAGTTCGACGTCGCGCCAAAGTGAATGAACACATTTCGCCTACGGCTTAGGCCACCCTTCTAGTGAGGCTGCTCGGTGTCTGCAGGCAGCGAGGGTCTGCAAGCTTCCTGTGTTCGCACCTATGTCACCTGTGCTTGCTTGTCAGAGACAGACTATCGCAAAACATACAACTCACTCCATGAATTGATTGCTACGGCATCTGTTATCAGCAGTCACAACTAGCAACACCAGTAGCAGCTGACTGCACGCAAAGAATAGGAATGTGCAGTGGGATTTACGTGAACTCAGCGCAAGGCAGATCTTTCCGACATAGGCTTGAGAATCTTACGGGAACACTTGTACTGTTTCTAAATTAAGTGTAGGCGTGGGAGGGGGGTGCTTCCTGCGCACTAATAACAGCACGCTTGTCAATTGTGGATGCTAATCATTCGCTTGTATCTTCCTAGACACATCTGCTGGTTGAGAATTATTCCACTTGCATGGCAAGGTGCGCAAGTAGGTGTGTTAAAAATTCTGGAGGCACTGGGTATTGATCCCAGTACCTCTCGCACACTAAGCGAGCGCTCTACCATCTGAGCTACGCCCGCCCCCCCAAAGACTAGTGTTGCTCTATACAGCCATATATACGACACAGACCCTTGCACTCCCATTATTCAGCAGACAAACACTACTCTCTATGTATCCGTTAGGGTGTCTTTCAGGTTTCGTGCATTCTGTATCGAATCGTAGTTGGCCACAATGAAAGTGGCACGTATAACGTCGAAAATAGAATTCGGACACCGCTCTGAGTAAGACCAACGTGTTGTCCACCCTCTAGACTTCAATGACGTTAAGCCGCGATACCTAAGACAGATCTGCACTCGATGACACCTCGATAACAGCCGGTCCCCACATTTTCATCTTGCTCTCCTTACGTCAGTATACATCATATCAGTCTGTGACGTTGGCTTTGCAACATCTTGCGTGCCTTTAGGTTCGCCGCGACCAACACTTACCATGCACTGACCACAAAAAATAGAGGCGCCGCGGCTTGAACCCTGGACCTTTCACATGCCAAGCGAATGCTCTACCAACTTTTTTTTTTTTTTTTTTTTTTATTGCTACATGAAAACGGTATGTTTCATTTTCAGAACTGGAAAAAAACCGAGCGTGACAGCATTCGAACCTGTAATCTTCAGATCCGAAGTCCGACGCCTTATCCATTTTTTTTTTTTAGGTTTTTCTTTATTCATATTTTTTTAACACTGTTTTTTCGTTTTTCCTTTGTAATGACCCAGGGCAGGTAGGTGGAGGCGCATTGGGCAGGGGTCGTATCCCGAGGCCTGGCCATGACGTCTCCTCCTCCCTGCACTGAAGCACAGTGTCACCAATACATTGTAATTGTCTTTGGTTCGGAGTCTTATGATACTTATATGTGAACACGGGACTTATGAAGCGTTGTCTATCGAAACAGTTATTTTGCCTTCCTGCCAAGATTGTACCTAAGAACTAGCGAGAATGTCTTTCCTGTCATGAAGTTAGCTCAGTATGCCCCTATACCGGTACCATTAATGATTCAGGCGCAGGAGCGATCAATAGAAATTGAAACTTAACCAACTCCTTCCTTTTCGAAAACAATAGTAAGCATATTCGCAAAGTCCCTCTTAAGGTGTGGGAAAGACTTTTGCGTCCAGTACTCATGAAGCATGTAACCAGTAAACGAAATGAAATCGGTAATACCATGATCATCAACCACTGCAAAAATGTAACGGCCAAGAAGCCACATAACGGTGTTGTTCTTGGTCCGGGGATAAAAAACCGTGTCCGGCCAGCAGAGAATATCAGTCTTAAATGCCGATTCGGAGCTCCTGGTGAGTAAAGCCAATTGTCGGCGCAGCCAGTGCCACATGCGATGACGGTCAGCGCAGGTAAATCGGTGTTGGAGTGTATCAACACAACCACACGTTTGACAAAGCGGAGAGACACATAAACCTATACGATGAAGGCGTTCGTTCGTAGGAATCAGCTGATTAACTACCTTATACCATAGGGAGGCAACAGTTGCTGAATGAACGGGTAAGCTAATATTCGTCCATATGTTACGCCAATTAAAACTGGGATAATGCAAAACAATCGGGTTGGAAGAAGAAGACCGTCGCCATTTGTCAAGCAGGGTTAGCGTAGTAATAACAGGACGACGTTGTAAGTGGAGATCTAGGTAACTAATCTCAGTGTAGAAGTCCCGAACATGCCGTAGCTTCGCATTTAGAGGCCCAACGTTAATGGGCGGTGACAAGCTCGCAGGACGAACGACATGGAATAATCGGGAAGTAACAGTCGGGGACTCAGATAATAAAAGATGGAGGGTTCGCTTAACATAAAGGGCAGCAGCCTTGACACGGACGTCGGTGAACGACAAGCCGCCCTCAAGACGCGGCTTCGTAAGAACATCACAACGTAATTTAAAAATATGCCCCCGCCAAATATATCTGTTAATAAGCTGGACCATTTTTGCACCCTGCATTCGGGGAAGCGGAAACAGCTGAGCAACGTAATATACTTTACATAAAACATAAGTGTCTAATACACGCTTTTTTTGCAGTAGCGGTATCGAACGCCATGACTGTTCTAATAAAACACCTTGCAGCTTGGAAATGGCCACTTGCCAATTTTTTGCAGCCATCCGAAGAGGACAACGTTCAAGATAGATACCTAAATGTGTATGGTGTTCAACAGCTGTAACCCACGGAACAACCACACGTTCAAAGCCCCGCAAATTCAGGAGCTTGCTTTTACGGGGATTGATACGAGAACCTGAGGCCGCAGAAAATTTATCGAGTTCCATTTTCAACTGCGGCACTTCTGCGGTGGAACGAAGCAAAACAACCAAATCATCAGCATAAGCTGTTGCCGTCTGGGTAACCCCAGAGATCGTAAGACCACGAAGTGTCGAGTTGAGACGTGTAAGGACTGGTTGAAGGGAGAGAGCATAAAGGGTCATGGATAAAGGACTACCTTGCGGGAAGCCACGTTGAATATCAATGACCTTTGTCAGCTGGCCATTAATGTCAATCTTAGCAGAAATGCCAGTCGTCATATTCTTAAGTACCAGCAGCGCCTGTTCATTAAAACCGAGCCGGCGCAGCAGAAGCTCTAAAAACGAATGGGACACACGATCAAAGGCCTTACTAAAATCAACAAATAAAAGCGCACAGGAAATATTGGTGACAGCGACAATCGACACGACATCACGATACCCCGCCAGAGACGTCAATATAGAGCGCCCTGGAAAGCAGCTTTGACAAGGAGGTATCACAGGTGTAAGCAAGAGGGATAGACGTGCATTAACAGCCCTAGCGGCCGTCTTATAGTCAAAATTTAATAGGGTTAAAGGACGAAAGTCACTAGCTGTCTTCAAACCAGCAGATTTAGGTATCAGGACAACCGTACCTCTCTTGAAATCGGCTGGAATTGTGCCACCATTCAAGATTTCATTCACAATATCCGTAAAAACAGGCCCTATAATAGGCCAAAAGCGAACAAAAAACTCCTTAGGTAGGCCATCAGGACCAGGAGATTTGTGAGATGCTGAACAAACAATGAAAGCTGAAATTTCGTCTGCAGTAAAAGGAGCTAAAAATTTCGCATTATGGTCCTCTGTTAAAACTGATGGGATAGCAGTTAAAATCTCGTCAACATCATTCGGATCAGAATCAGCCGCAGTATATAACGTCTCATAGTAGCAGGTAAGTTCATGGGTTATTTGATTCTGTAAGGTAAGCCGGCGACCATCAGCTGCCATAAGGCCGTCAATCAATACACGTCGACGGTTCTTGTGGTGACGAAACAGATGGTACATAGAAGTCATTTCATGTGCTAACGTGGACGGTGGTTTAGATTTAATCTTCAATCCTTCCATCTGAAGCCGCTTAATACTAAGTAGCTTGGCCTTAATTTTCCGAATCTCAGAAAGGTGGGCACATGTCATTGTAGAAGTATCATAAAGTTCGCGAAGCACCGAATAGTAATATTCAAAAGTCAGTTTCAGATCTCGCGCTCTATTATAACTGTAGGACATTAAAGTGCGACGTAGTTTTGGCTTCACACAGTGGATCCACCAATGAAGCTTAGACGGATAGTATCGCTGAGAACGTAAACAAAAGTCCCACGCCGTCTGTATTAGAGGTTCGATGTCAGGGTCATCGAGCAAGGAGACATTTAATTTCCACAGCGGCCTATAAGTTTAAGAGGTTGACGCTCCAAATTAATTATAACAGAAAGGGCACAATGATCCGTAAAACTGGCTGGAATAACATCTACATCTAAAACAGAAACACTAAGGGGATCAGAAATATACAATCGGTCAAGTCGACTACTTGAGGTGGCAGTAAAAAATGTAAATTTAACTAAAGTGGGGTGTTTAACCTCCCACGCATCGCGTAGTCGTAATTGACGTACAAG
Organism: Schistocerca gregaria; assembly: GCF_023897955.1. Lineage (NCBI taxonomy): Eukaryota > Metazoa > Arthropoda > Insecta > Orthoptera > Acrididae > Schistocerca > Schistocerca gregaria. Next base: position 24,110,782 of record NC_064929.1, on the reverse strand, counting down.
AGAATGTAGCTCGAAACAATAATTAAAATGAGGGGATTGGTCTTTAGCTTGTAACACACAATTAAAATCGCCCCCCAATATCAAGGTCGCAGGATTTTTTCGTAAAAGGTAAATCAGATCCTCTTTATAAAAACGAGACCTTTCCTGCCGCTTGCTAGAACCAGAGGGGGCGTAAATGTTAACCAAGGTCGTGTCAAATGACCGACAACCAATGCCCCGTCCCGAGTCTAAAAGCTCAATTTCGGTAACGGGGATACCGTCACGAATTAGGAAAGCAGTACCTGCAGAAAACTCAGGTGCAAAATTTATAATAGTGCGAAAACCAGGAACAAACAGGTGTGCAACGGAGACTTCCTGCAGGAAAACAATATCAGCTGCAGAGTCATAAATAAACTGCTGCAGAGACGCTAACTTCAGAGCAGATTGAATGCCATTTATATTTAAGGTAATAAACGTGTACGCCTGCAACATCAACCAAAAAATGGGAAATGAACCCAAATTACACCACACTAGAAGCAACTACATCCATATCATCAACATCAGACATGGCAGAGGGTGATTGTCCAGAATCAACGGAATCAGAGTCGTCCTTCGCATGCTTATGTTTCTTCCGCACCGCGTGGAGATTGGGGGGCACTTTCACCCGACGACGTATCTGATGCACACCAGATTCAAGAGCAGGTGGAGTGGGGGGTTCGAGATCAGGCACGTCAACCAAAGCGTCCGAAGGATTAGCAGGGCGAGAGGAGTCAGAAGGAGGAGCCATCAAGGGGAAAACTGCATCAGGAACATCGGCACCGGTTTCAGAATGTGTAGGTATTGGAAGTGTAGGAGGTGGTAAGATAGGTTTGGAGTCTGCTGATGCGGAGCGCGCAGTTCTAGGAGCGGTTTTCCGACAAACAGCCGTCTCCACCGAAGTGTCGTCAACATGTTGTGATGCCTGTGGCGGTGGGGATGTCAACAACACCTCGACCGAATGTTGTGGCTCTTGCGCCGACGGCATGGCAGCAAGTTTGACGTCATCAGGCAAAGCAGGAGACACAGCGGGAACAGATTCCGAAACAGGCATGGGAGATTCTGGAATTCTTTCATCAGATTCGCAAACCGGCTGCGAAACAGCAGCTTCGTCATCAGTGCTACCGGTATCACTAGCACGACGGCGTTTGTTGTTGGAAACAGACGGAATCGGTATAGGAGCAGCCGATACGTCTGGGCGAGTGGGTAGCGGAGGAAACCCTGCATCAGGGGAGGGTGACACCTGTTGTGAAGAAGCTACTGCAGGAGGCAGATAGGAAACAGTGGAGGAAGCTGCTGGCACAAGATCGGCAACCGTTAATTTGCGGCGCTGTGCTAGGCCATTTTTAAGCACAAATACCCGCTTAGGGCAATTAGCTCGAACATGACCATGTTCATTACATAGGAAACATGTACCAAGCTGCCCCTCATAAGTAAGATGTACACGATAACCACATACAATCAGATGGGACGGTATATTAGACTTAATATGCATTTCAACTGATCTGACACCATTATAACATTGCAGCTTATGTTGTGCAGACCAACGTTCATTTCGAATTGACCGAACAGTACCATAACCAAGCAAAGCTTCCTTAAGATAGCTGTTGTCAACTTCAGGGGGTAAATTATAAACCCGAACTGTGGTATACGTAATTTCAGCATTTGAAACAGTAACACTGCTAACAGAACCATCCCTATGACGGAACGACACTTGCTCACCATGTTTAAGTAATATCTTATCCAGCAAAACCGGGTTCAACAATTTCACAAAAAAGCAGTATAATTCTGTATCAAAATACGCCGTATGTACCTGGTCCGATGTAATGCCAATCGTGTCCACAATCCATTCGTGAATTTCCAACGATGTCGGTTGGACATTCCTGGTAGCCTTGTTAAACTGAAAACTGAGAGTACACTTCCGCGGAAACAACCGGGAAGCCATAACACTTAATTAATGCGGCAAAAGCCGCAATACAACGCAAGACACAAAACAAACACTAAGGCAAAGAAACAACGAAAAACAGAAGACAAAGAAACGTCACACACAGAAGGTAAATATTCACAACCCGAGGGTAACGGCGGATCGAATACACAGCACGTCCGATCGCTGTCGCGTCTCAAGCGGAACTGACTGAGCTACGCCCCATGCACGAGCAAACTGCGCTATTCCCCATTCTTTGCGACTCAGATGCGCACGGACACGATGGTTGGTTGGTTTGTAGCGGTGAAGGGAGCAGAGTACAAAGGCGCGGACCCGTTCATATACACAAAAGTTCCAAGTAGTTTCGATGCTCTGGTATTACAAATGCAAATTCCGTCTGTTTTTAACGTCTTAAATTGAAAGAGCCGTCACAAATTGCTCCGTTTTCACTCCTTGTCGACAGTCATACAGCACCTGAGGTAACAAACACATCTCGAGCCCCATTATGCACTCCATTATTCATGCCAACTCAGTGCCTCGCTCTTTACTACTGTGTACCAATCTTGTCGTCCAACTGCAAAACACTGGGCCACAACAAGTTTCCGCGTCTCCATTGAACTGCGCATACTACGAAACGCTCCCCAAACTTGGCACTCACCCTCGCAGCCGACTTTTCCGACTTTCCACGACGCTCACGCTAGTGACAGCATTATTTATAGTTCGACGTCGCGCCAAAGCGAATGAACACATTTCGCCTACGGCTTAGGCCACCCTTCTAGTGAGGCTGCTCGGTGTCTGCAGGCAGCGAGGGTCTGCAAGCTTCCTGTGTTCGCACCTATGTCACCTGTGCTTGCTTGTCAGAGACAGACTATCGCAAAACATACAACTCACTCCATGAATTGATTGCTACGGCATCTGTTATCAGCAGTCACAACTAGCAACACCAGTAGCAGCTGACTGCACGCAAAGAATAGGAATGTGCAGTGGGATTTACGTGAACTCAGCGCAAGGCAGATCTTTCCGACATAGGCTTGAGAATCTTACGGGAACACTTGTACTGTTTCTAAATTAAGTGTAGGCGTGGGAGGAGGGTCCTTCCTGCGCACTAATAACAGCACGCTTGTCAATTGTGGATGCTAATCATTCGCTTGTATCTTCCTAGACACATCTGCTGGTTGTGAATTATTCCACTTGCATGGCAAGGTGCGCAAGTAGGTGTGTTAAAAATTGTGGAGGCACTGGGTATTTATCCCAGTACCTCTCGCATACTAAGCGAGCGCTCTACCATCTGAGCTACGCCCGCCCCCCTAAAGACTAATGGTGCTACATACAGCCATATAGACGACACAGACCCTTGCACTCCCATTATTCAGCAGACAAACACTACTCTCTATGTATCCGTTAGGGTGTCTTTCAGGTTTCGTGCATTCTGTATCGAATCGTAGTTGGCCACAATGAAAGTGGCACGTATAACGTCGAAAATAGAATTCGGACACCGCTCTGAGTAAGACCAACGTGTTGTCCACCCTCTAGACTTCAATGAGGTTAAGCCGCGATACCTAAGACAGATCTGCACGCGATGACACCTCGATAACAGCCGGTCCCCACACTTACATCTTCCTCTCCTTACGTCAGTATACATCATATCAGTCTGTGACGCTGGCTTTGCAACATCTTGCGTGCCTTTAGGTTCGTCGCGACCAACACTTACCATGCACTGACCACAAAAATTAGAGGCGCCGCGGCTTGAACCCTGGACCTTTCACTTGCCAAGCGAACGCTGTACCAACTGAGCTACGCCCCATGCACGAGCAAACTGCGCTATTCCCCATTCTTTGCGACTCAGATGCGCACGGGCACGATGGTTGGTTGGTTTGTAGCGGTGAAGGGAGCAGAGTACAAAGGCGCGGACCCGTTCATATACACAAAACTTCCAAGTAGTTTCCATGCTCTGGTATTACAAATGCAAATTCCGTCTGTTTTTAACGTCTTAAATTGAAAGAGCCGTCACAAATTGCTCCGTTTTCACTCCTTGTCGACAATCATACAGCACCTGAGGTAACAAACACATCTCGAGCCCCATTGTGCACTCCATTATTCATGCCAACTCAGTGCCTCGCTCTTTACTACTGTGTACCAATCTTGTCGTCCAACTGCAAAACACTGGGCCACAACAAGTTTCCGCATCTCCATTGCACTGCGCATACTACGAAACGTTCCCCAAACTTGGCACTCACCCTCGCAGCCGACTTTTCCGACTTTCCACGACGCTCACGCTAGTGACTGCATTATTTATAGTTCGACGTCGCGCCAAAGCGAATGAACACATTTCGCCTACAGCTTAGGCCGCCCTCCTAGTGTGGCTGCTCGGTGTCTGCAGGCAGCGAGGGTCTGCAAGCTTCCTGTGTTCGCACCTATGTCACCTGTGCTTGCTTGTCAGAGACAGACTATCGCAAAACATACAACTCACTCCATGAATTGATTGCTGCGGCATCTGTTATCAGCAGTCACAACTAGAAACACCAGTAGCAGCTGACTGCACGCAAAGAATAGGAATGTGCAGTGGGATTTACGTGAACTCAGCGCAAGGCAGATCTTTCCGACATAGGCTTGAGAATCTTACGGGAACACTTGTACTGTTTCTAAATTAAGTGTAGGCGTGGGAGGAGGGTGCTTCCTGCGCACTAATAACAGCACGCTTGTCAATTGTGGATGCTAATCATTCGCTTGTATCTTCCTAGACACATCTGCTGGTTGTGAATTATTCCACTTGCATGGCAAGGTGCGCAAGTAGGTGTGTTAAAAATTCTGGAGGCATTGGGTATTGATCCCAGTACCTCTCGCATACTAAGCGAGCGCTCTACCATCTGAGCTAAGCCCGCCCCCTCCAAAGAATAATGGTGCTACATACAGCCATATAGACGACACAGACCCTTGCACTCCCATTATTCAGCAGACAAACACTACTCTCTATGTATCCGTTAGGGTGTCTTTCAGGTTTCGTGCATTCTGTATCGAATCGTAGTTGGCCACAATGAAAGTGGCACGTATAACGTCGAAAATAGAATTCGGACACCGCTCTGAGTAAGACCAACGTGTTGTCCACCCTCTAGACTTCAATGAGGTTAAGCCGCGATACCTAAGACAGATCTGCACTCGATGACACCTCGATAACAGCCGGTCCCCACACTTACATCTTGCTCTCCTTACGTCAGTATACATCATATCAGTCTGTGACGCTGGCTTTGCAACATCTTGCGTGCCTTTAGGTTCGCCGCGACCAACACTTACCATGCACTGACCACAAAAAATGGAGGCACCGCGGTTTGAACCCTGGACCTTTCACATGCCAAGCGAACGCTCTACCAACTGAGCTACGTTCCATGCACGAGCAAACTGCGCTATTCCCCATTCTTTGCGACTCAGATGCGCACGGACACGATGGTTGGTTGGTTTGTAGCGGTGAAGGGAGCAGAGTACAAAGGCGCGGACCCGTTCATATACACAAAAGTTCCAAGTAGTTTCGATGCTCTGGTATTACAAATGCAAATTCCGTCTGTTTTTAACGTCTTAAATTGAAAGAGCCGTCACAAATTGCTCCGTTTTCACTCCTTGTCGACAATCATACAGCACCTGAGGTAACAAACACATCTCGAGCCCCATTGTGCACTCCATTATTCATGCCAACTCAGTGCCTCGCTCTTTACTACTGTGTACCAATCTTGTCGTCCAACTGCAAAACACTGGGCCACAACAAGTTTCCGCGTCTCCATTGCACTGCGCATACTACGAAACGCTCCCCAAACTTGGCACTCACACTCGCAGCCGACTTTTCCGACTTTCCACGACGCTCACGCTAGTGACAGCATTATTTATAGTTCGACGTCGCGCCAAAGCGAATGAACACATTTCGCCTACGGCTTAGGCCGCCCTTCTTGTGAGGCTGCTCGGTGTCTGCAGGCAGCGAGGGTCTGCAAGCTTCCTGTCTTCGCACCTATGTCACCTGTGCTTCCTTGTCAGAGACAGACTATCGCAAAACATACAACTCACTCCATGAATTGATTGCTACGGCATCTGTTATCAGCAGTCACAACTAGCAACACCAGTAGCAGCTGACTGCACGCAAAGAATAGGAATGTGCAGTGGGATTTACGTGAACTCAGCGCAAGGCAGATCTTTCCGACATAGGCTTGAGAATCTTACGGGAACACTTGTACTGTTTCTAAATTAAGTGTAGGCGTGGGAGGAGGGTGCTTCCTGCGCACTAATAACAGCACGCTTGTCAATTGTGGATGCTAATCATTCGCTTGTATCTTCCTAGACACATCTGCTGGTTGTGAATTATTCCACTTGCATGGCAAGGTGCGCAAGTAGGTGTGTTAAAAATTCTGGAGGCACTGGGTATTGATCCCAGTACCTCTCGCATACTAAGCGAGCGCTCTACCATCTGAGCTACGCCCGCCCCCCCAAAGACTAATGGTGCTACATACAGCCATATAGACGACACAGACCCTTGCACTCCCATTATTCAGCAGACAAACACTACTCTCTACGTATCCGTTAGGGTGTCTTTCAGGTTTCGTGGATTCTGTATCGAATCGTAGTTGGCCACAATGAAAGTGGCACGTATAACGTCGAAAATAGAATTCGGACACCGCTCTGAGTAAGACCAACGTGTTGTCCACCCTCTAGACTTCAATGAGGTTAAGCCGCGATACCTAAGACAGATCTGCACTCGATGACACCTCGATAACAGCCGGTCCCCACACTTACATCTTGCTCTCCTTACGTCAGTATACATCATATCAGTCTGTGACTCTGGCTTTGCAACATCTTGCGTGCCTTTAGGTTCGTCACGACCAACACTTACCATGCACTGACCACAAAAAATAGAGGCGCCGCGACTTGAACCCTGGACCTTCCACTTGCAAAGCGAACGCTGTACCAACTGAGCTACGCCCCATGCACGAGCAAACTGCGCTATTCCCCATTCTTTGCGACTCAGATGCGCACGGGCACGATGGTTGGTTGGTTTGTAGCGGTGAAGGGAGCAGAGTACAAAGGCGCGGACCCGTTCATATACACAAAACTTCCAACTAGTTTCGATGCTCTGGTATTACAAATGCAAATTCCGTCTGTTTTTAACGTCTTAAATTGAAAGAGCCGTCACAAATTGCTCCGTTTTCACTCCTTGTCGACAATCATACAGCACCTGAGGTAACAAACACATCTCGAGCCCCATTGTGCATTCCATTATTCATGCCAACTCAGTGCCTCGCTCTTTACTACTGTGTACCAATCTTGTCGTCCAACTGCAAAACACTGGGCCACAACAAGTTTCCGCATCTCCATTGCACTGCGCATACTACGAAACGCTCCCCAAACTTGTCACTCACCCTCGCAGCCGACTTTTCCGGCTTTCCACGACGCTCACGCAACGCTCACGCTAGTGACTGCATTATTTATAGTTCGACGTCGCGCCAAAGCGAATGAGCACATTTCGCCTACGGCTTAGGCCGCCCTCCTAGTGTGGCTGCTCGGTGTCTGCAGGCAGCGAGGGCCTGCAAGCTTCCTGTGTTCGCACCTATGTCACCTGTGCTTCCTTGTCAGAGACAGACTATCGCAAAACATACAACTCACTCCATGAATTGATTGCTACGGCATCTGTTATCAGCAGTCACAACTAGCAACACCAGTAGCAGCTGACTGCACGCAAAGAATAGGAATGTGCAGTGGGATTTACGTGAACTCAGCGCAAGGCAGATCTTTCCGACATAGGCTTGAGAATCTTACGGGAACACTTGTACTGTTTCTAAATTAAGTGTAGGCGTGGGAGGAGGGTGCTTCCTGCGCACTAATAACAGCACGCTTGTCAATTGTGGATGCTAATAATTCGCTTGTATCTTCCTAGACACATCTGCTGGTTGTGAATTATTCCACTTGCATGGCATGGTGCGCAAGTAGGTGTGTTAAAAACTCTGGAGGCACTGGGTATTGATCCCAGTACCTCTCGCATACTAAGCGAGCGCTCTACCATCTGAGCTACGCCCGCCCCCTCCAAAGACTAATGGTGCTACATACAGCCATATAGACGACACAGACCCTTGCACTCCCATTATTCAGAAGACAAACACTACTCTCTATGTATCCGTTAGGGTGTCTTTCAGGTTTCGTGCATTCTGTATCGAATCGTAGTTGGCCACAATGAAAGTGGCACGTATAACGTCGAAAATAGAATTCGGACACCGCTCTGAGTAAGACCAACGTGTTGTCCACCCTCTAGACTTCAATGAGGTTAAGCCGCGATACCTAAGACAGATCTGCACTCGATGACACCTCGATAACAGCCGGTCCCCACACTTACATCTTGCTCTCCTTACGTCAGTATACAGCATATCAGTCTGTGACGCTGGCTTTGCAACATCTTGCGTGCCTTTACGTTCGCCGCGACCAACACTTACCATGCACTGACCACAAAAAATGGATGCGCCGCGGTTTGAACCCTGGACCTTTCACATGCCAAGCGAACGCTCTACCAACTGATCTACGCCCCATGCACGAGCAAACTGTGCTATTCCCCATTCTTTGCTACTCAGATGCGCACGGACACGATGGTTCGATGGTTTGTAGCGGTGAAGGGAGCAGAGTACAAAGGCGCGGACCCGTTCATATACACAAAAGTTCCAAGTAGTTTCGATGCTCTGGTATTACAAATGCAAATTCCGTCTGTTTTTAACGTCTTAAATTGAAAGAGCCGTCACAAATTGCTCCGTTTTCACTCCTTGTCGACAATCATACAGCACCTGAGGTAACAAACACATCTCGAGCCCCATTGTGCACTCCATTATTCATGCCAACTCAGTGCCTCGCTCTTTACTACTGTGTACCAATCTTGTCGTCCAACTGCAAAACACTGGGCCACAACAAGTTTCCGCGTCCCAATTGCACTGCGCATACTACGAAACGCTCCCCAAACTTGGCACTCACACTCGCAGCCGACTTTTCCGACTTCCCACGACGCTCACGCAACGCTCACGCTAGTGACAGCATTATTTATAGTTCGACGTCGCGCCAAAGCGAATGAACACATTTCGCCTACGGCTTAGGCCGCCCTCCTAGTGTGGCTGCTCGGTGTCTGCAGGCAGCGAGAGTCTGCAAGCTTCCTGTGTTCGCACCTATGTCACCTGTGCCTGCTTGTCAGAGACAGACTATCGCAAAACATACAACTCACTCCATGAATTGATTGCTACGGCATCTGTTATCAGCAGTCACAACTAGCAACACCAGTAGCAGCTGACTGCACGCAAAGAATAGGAATGTGCAGTGGGATTTACGTGAACTCAGCGCAAGGCAGATCTTTCCGACATAGGCTTGAGAATCTTACGGGAACACTTGTACTGTTTCTAAATTAAGTGTAGGCGTGGGAGGAGGGTGCTTCCTGCGCACTAATAACAGCACGCTTGTCAATTGTGGATGCTAATCATTCGCTTGTATCTTCCTAGACACATCTGCTGGTTGTGAATTATTCCACTTGCATGGCAAGGTGCGCAAGTAGGTGTGTTAAAAATTCTGGAGGCACTGGGTATTGATCCCAGTACCTCTCGCATACTAAGCGAGCGCTCTACCATCTGAGCTACGCCCGGCCCCCCCCCCCCCCCCCCCCGAAGACTAATGGTGCTACATACAGCCATATAGACGACACAGACCCTTGCACTCCCATTATTCAGCAGACAAACACTACTCTCTATGTATCCGTTAGGGTGTCTTTCAGTTTTCGTTAATTCTGTATCGAATCGTAGTTGGCCACAATGAAAGTGGCACGTATAACGTCGAAAATAGAATTCGGACACCGCTCTGAGTAAGACCAACGTGTTGTCCACCCTCTAGACTTCAATGAGGTTAAGCCGCGATACCTAAGACAGATCTGCACTCGATGACACCTCGATAACAGCCGGTCCCCACACTTACATCTTGCTCTCCTTACGTCAGTATACATCATATCAGTCTGTGACGCTGGCTTTGCAACATCTTGCGTGCCTTTAGGTTCGCCGCGACCAACACTTACCATGCACTGACCACGAAAAATAGACGCGCCGCGGCTTGAACCCTGGACCTTTCACATGCCAAGCGAACGCTCTACCAACTGAGCTACGCCCCATGCACGAGCACACTGCGCTATTCCCCATTCTTTGCGACTCAGATGCGCACGGACACGATGGTTGGTTGGTTTGTAGCGGCGAAGTGAGCAGAGTACAAAGGCGCGGACCCGTTCATATACACAAAAGTTCCAAGTAGTTTCGATGCTCTGGTATTACAAATGAAAATTCCGTCTGTTTTTAACGTCTTAAATTGAAAGAGCCGTCACAAATTGCTCCGTTTTCGCTCCTTGTCGACAATCATACAGCACCTGAGGTAACAAACACATCTCGAGCCCCATTGTGCATTCCATTATTCATGCCAACTCAGTGCCTCGCTCTTTACTACTGTGTACCAATCTTGTCGTCCAACTGCAAAACACTGGGCCACAACAAGTTTCCGCGTCTCCATTGCACTGCGCATACTACGAAACGCTCCCCAAACTTGGCACTCACACTCGCAGCCCACTTTTCCGACTTTCCACGACGCTCACGCAACGCTCACGCTAGTGACAGCATTATTTATAGTTCGACGTCGCGCCAAAGCGAATGAACACATTTCGCCTACGGCTTAGGCCGCCCTTCTAGTGAGGCTGCACGGTGTCTGCAGGCAGCGAGGGTCTGCAAGCTTCCTGTGTTCGCACCTATTTCACCTGTGCTTGGTTGTCAGAGACAGACTATCGCAAAACATACAACTCACTCCATGAATTGATTGCTACGGCATCTGTTATCAGCAGTCACAACTAGCAACACCAGTAGCAGCTGACTGCACGCAAAGAATAGGAATGTGCAGTGGGATTTACGTGAACTCAGCGCAAGGCAGATCTTTCCGACATAGGCTTGAGAATCTTACGGGAACACTTGTACTGTTTCTAAATTAAGTTTAGGCGTGGGAGGAGGGTGCTTCCTGCGCACTAATAACAGCACGCTTGTCAATTGTGGATGCTAATCATTCGCTTGTATCTTCCTAGACACTTCTGCTGGTTGTGAATTATTCCACTTGCATGGCAAGGTGCGCAAGTAGGTGTGTTAAAAATTCTGGAGGCACTGGGTATCGATCCCAGTACCTCTCGCATACTAAGCGAGCGCTCTACCAGCTGAGCTACGGCCGCACCCCCCAAAGACTTATGGTGCTACATACAGCCATATAGACGACACAGACCCTTGCACTCCCATTATTCAGCAGACTAACACTACTCTCTATGTATCCGTTAGGGTGTCTTTCAGGTTTCGTGCATTCTGTATCGAATCGTAGTTGGCCACAATGAAAGTGGCACGTATAACGTCGAAAATAGAATTCGGACACCGCTCTGAGTAAGACCAACGTGTTGTCCACCCTCTAGACTTCAATGAGGTTAAGCCGCGATACCTAAGACAGATCTGCACTCGATGACACCTCGATAACAGCCGGTCCCCACACTTACATCTTGCTCTCCTTACGTCAGTATACATCATATCAGTCTGTGACGCTGGCTTTGCAACATCTTGCGTGCCTTTAGGTTCGCCGCGACCAACACTTACCATGCACGACCACAAAAAATAGAGGCGCCGCGGCTTGAACTCTGGACTTTTCACATGCCAAGCGAACGCTCTACCAACTGAGCTACGCCCCATGCACGGGCAAACTGCGCTATTCCCCATTCTTTGCGACTCAGATGCGCACGGACACGATGGTTGGTTGGTTTGTAGCGGTGAAGGGAGCAGAGTACAAAGGCGCGGACCCGTTCATATACACAAAAGTTCCAAGTAGTTTCGATGCTCTGGTATTACAAATGCAAATTCCGTCTGTTTTTAACGTCTTAAATTGAAAGAGCCGTCACAAATTGCTCCGATTTCACTCCTTGTCGACAATCATACAGCACCTGAGGTAACAAACACATCTAGAGCCCCATTGTGCACTCCATTATTCATGCCAACTCAGTGCCTCGCTCTTTACTACTGTGTACCAATCTTGTCGTCCAACTGAAAAACACTGGGCCACAACAAGTTTCCGCGTCTCCATTGCACTGCGCATACTACGAAACGCTCCCCAAACTTGGCACTCACCCTCGCAGCCGACTTTTCCGACTTTCCTCGACGCTCACGCTAGTGACAGGATTATTTATAGTTCGACGTCGCGCCAAAGCGAATGAGCACATTGCGCCTACGGCTTAGGCCGCCCTCCTAGTGTGGCTGCTCGGTGTCTGCAGGCAGTGAGGGTCTGCAAGCTTACTGTGTTCGCACCTATGTCACCTGTGCTTGCTTGTCAGAGACAGACTATCGCAAAACATACAACTCACTCCACGAATTGATTGCTACGGCATCTGTTATCAGCAGTCACAATTAGCAACACCAGTAGCAGCTGACTGCACGCAAAGAATAGGAATGTGCAGTGGGATTTACTTTAACTCAGCGCAAGGCAGATCTTTCCGACATAGGCTTGAGAATCTTACGGGAACACTTGTACTGTATCTAAATTAAGTGTAGGCGTGGGAGGAGGGTGCTTCCTGATCACTAATAACAGCACGATTGTCAATTGTGGATGCTAATCATTCGCTTGTATCTTCCTAGACACATCTGCTGGTGGAGAATTATTCCACTTGCATGGCAAGGTGCGCATGTAGGTGTGTTAAAAATTCTCGAGGCACTGGGTATTGATCCCAGTACCTCTCGCATACTAAGCGAGCGCTCTACCATCTGAGCTACGCCCGCCCCCCCGAAGACTAATGGTGCTACATACAGCCATATAGACGATACAGACCCTTGCACTCCCATTATTCAGCAGACAAACACTACTCTCTATGTATCCGTTAGGGTGTCTTTCAGGTTTCGTTAATTCTGTATCGAATCGTAGTTGGCCACAATGAAAGTGGCACGTATAACGTCGAAAATAGAATTCGGACACCGCTCTGAGTAAGACCAACGTGTTGTCCACCCTCTAGACTTCAATGAGGTTAAGCCGAAATACCTAAGACAGATCTGCACTCGATGACACCTCGATAACAGCCGGTCCCCACACTTACATCTTGCTCTCCTTACGTCAGTATACATCATATAAGTCTGTGACGGTGGCTTTGCAACATCTTGCGTGCCTTTAGGTTCGCCGCGACCAACTCTTACCATGCACTGACCACAAAAAATAGAGGCGCCGCCGATTGAACCCTGGACCTTTCACATGCCAAGCGAACGTTCTACCAACTGAGCTACGCCCCATCCACGAGCAAACTGCGCTATTCCCCATTCTTTGCACCTCAGATTCGCACGGACACGATGGTTGGTTGGTTTGTAGCGGTGAAGGGAGCAGAGTACAAAGGCGCGGACCCGTTCATATACACAAAAGTTCCAAGTAGTTTCGATGCTCTGGTATTACAAATGCAAATTCCGTCTGTTTTTAACGTCTTAAATTGAAAGAGCCGTCACAAATTGCTCCGTTTTCACTCCTTGTCGACAATCATACAGCACCTGAGGTAACAAACACATCTCGTGCCCCATTGTGCATTCCATTATTCATGCCAACTCAGTGCCTCGCTCTTTACTACTGTGTACCAATCTTGTCGTCCAACTGCAAAACACTGGGCCACAACAAGTTTCCGCGTCTCCATTGCACTGCGCATACTACGAAACGCTCCCCAAACTTGGCACTCACCCTCGCAGCCGACTTTTCCGACTTTCCACGACGCTCACGCTAGTGACAGCATTATTTATAGTTCGACGTCGCGCCAAAGCGAATGAGCACATTGCGCCTACGGGTTAGGCCGCCCTCCTAGTGTGGTTGCTCGGTGTCTGCAGGCAGTGAGGGTCTGCAAGCTTCCTGTGTTCGCACCTATGTCACCTGTGCTTCCTTGTCAGAGACAGACTATCGCAAAACATACAACTCACTCCATGAATTGATTGCTACGGCATCTGTTATCAGCAGTCACAATTAGCAACACCAGTAGCAGCTGACTGCACGCAAAGAATAGGAATGTGCAGTGGGATTTACTTTAACTCAGCGCAAGGCAGATCTTTCCGACATAGGCTTGAGAATCTTACGGGAACACTTGTACTGTTTCTAAATTAAGTGTAGGCGTGGGAGGAGGGTGCTTCCTGCGCACTAATCACAGCACGCTTGTCAATTGTGGATGCTAATCATTCGCTTGTATCTTCCTAGACAGATCTGCTGGTGGAGAATTATTCCACTTGCATGGCAAGGTGCGCATGTAGGTGTGTTAAAAATTCTGGAGGCACTGGTTATTGATCCCAGTACCTCACGCATACTAAGCGAGCTCTCTACCATCTGAGCTACGCCCGCCCCCCGAAGACTAATGGTGCTACATACAGCCATATAGACGATACAGACCCTTGCACTCCCATTATTCAGCAGACAAACACTACTCTCTATGTATCCGTTAGGGTGTCTTGCAGGTTTCGTTAATTCTGTATCGAATCGTAGTTGGCCACAATGAAAGTGGCACGTATAACGTCGAAAATAGAATTCGGACACCGATCTGAGTAAGACCAACGTGTTGTCCACCCTCTAGACATCAATGAGGTTAAGCCGGAATACCTAAGACAGATCTGCACTCGATGACACCTCGGTAACAGCCGGTCCCCACACTTACATCTTGCTCTCCTTACGTCAGTATACATCATATCAGTCTGTGACGGTGGCTTTGCAACATCTTGCGTGCCTTTAGGGTCGCCGCGACCAACTCTTACCATGCACTGACCACAAGAAATAGAGGCGCCGCGGCTTGAACCCTGGACCTTTCACATCCCAAGCGAACGCTCTACCAACTGAGCTACGGCCGATCCACGAGCAAACTGCGCTATTCCCCATTCTTTGCGACTCAGATGCGCACGGACACGATGGTTGGTTGGTTTGTAGCGGTGAAGGGAGCAGAGTACAAAGGCGCGGACCCGTTCATGTACACAAAAGTTCCAAGAAGTTTCGATGCTCTGGTATTACAAATGCAAATTCCGTCTGTTTTTGACGCCTTAAATTGAAAGAGCCGTCACAAATTGCTCCGTTTTCACTCCTTGTCGACAATCATACAGCACCTGAGTTAACAAACACATCTCGAGCCCCATTGTGCACTCCATTATTCATGCCAACTCAGTGCCTCGCTCTTTACTACTGTGTACCAATCTTGTCATCCAACTGCAAAACACTGGGCCACAACAAGTTTCCGCGTCTCCATTGCACTGCGCATACTACGAAACGCTCCCCAAACTTGGCACTCACCCTCGCAGCCGACTTTTTCGACTTTCCACGACGCTCACGCTAGTGACAGCATTATTTATAGTTCGACGTCGCGCCAAAGCGAATGAGCACATTTCGCCTACGGCTTAGGCCGCCCTCCTAGTGTGGCTGCTCGGTGTCTGCAGGCAGCGAGGGTCTGCAAGCTTCCTGTGTTCGCACCTATGTCACCTGTGCTTGCTTGTCAGAGACAGACTATCGCAAAACATACAACTCACTCCATGAATTGATTGCTACGGCATCTGTTATCAGCAGTCACAACTAGCAACACCAGTAGCGGCTGACTGCACGCAAAGAATAGGAATGTGCAGTGGGATTTACTTTAACTCAGCGCAAGGCAGATCTTTCCGACATAGGCTTGAGAATCTTACGGGAACACTTGTACTGTTTCTAAATTAAGTGTAGGCGTGGGAGGAGGGTGCTTCCTGCGCACTAATAACAGCACGCTTGTCAATTGTGGATGCTAATCATTCGCTTGTATCTTCCTAGACACATCTGCTGGTTGTGAATTATTCCACTTGCATGGCAAGTTGCGCATGTAGGTGTGTTAAAAATTCTGGAGGCACTGGGTATTGATCCCAGTACCACTCGCATACTAAGCGAGCGCTCTACCATCTGAACTACGCCCGCCCCCCCCAAAGACTAATGGTGCTACATACAGCCATATAGACGACACAGACCCTTGCACTCCCATTATTCAGCAGACAAACACTACTCTCTATGTAACCGTTAGGGTGTCTTTTAGGTTTCGTGCATTCTGTATCGAACGTAGTTGGCCACAATGAAAGTGGCACGTATAACGTCGAAAATAGAATTCGGACACCGATCTGAGTAAGACCAACGTGTTGTCCACCCTCTAGACGTCAATGAGGTTAAGCCGCGATACCTAAGACAGATCTGCACTCGATGACACCTCGATAACAGCCGGTCCCCACACTTACATCTTGCTCTCCTTACGTCAGTATACATCATATCAGTCTGTGACGCTGGCTTTGCAACATCTTGCGTGCCTTTAGGTTCGCCGCGACCAACACTTACCATGCACTGACCACAAAAAATTGAGGCGCCGCGGCTTGAACCCTGGACCTTTCACATGCCAAGCGAACGCTCTACCAACTGAGCTACGCCCCATGCACGAGCAAACTGCGCTATTCCCCATTCTTTGCGACTCAGATGCGCACGGACACGATGGTTGGTTGGTTTGTAGCGGTGAAGGGAGCAGAGTACAAAGGCGCGGATCCGTTCATATACACAAAAGTTCCAAGTAGTTTCGATGCTCTGGTATTACAAATGCAAATTCCGTCTGTTTTTAACGTCTTAAATTGAAAGAGCCGTCACAAATTGCTCCGTTTTCACTCCTTGTCGACAATCATACAGCACCTGAGGTAACAAACACATCTCGAGCCCCATTGTGCACTCCATTATTCATGCCAACTCAGTGCCTCGCTCTTTTCTACTGTGTACCAATCATGTCGTCCACCTGCAAAACACTGGGCCACAACAAGTTTCCGCATCTCCATTGCACTGCGCATACTACGAAACGCTCCCCAAACTTGGCACTCACCCTCGCAGCCGACTTTTCCGACTTTCCACGACGCTCACACTAGTGACAGCATTATTTATAGTTCGACGTCGCGCCAAAGCGAATGAGCACATTTCGCCTACGGCTTAGGCCGCCCTCCTAGTGTGGCTGCTCGGTGTCTGCAGGCAGTGAGGGTCTGCAAGCTTCCTGTGTTCGCACCTATGTCACCTGTGCTTGCTTGTCAGAGACAGACTATCGCAAAACATACAACTCACTCCATGAATTGATTGCTACGGCATCTGTTATCAGCAGTCACATCTAGCAACACCAGTAGCAGCTGACTGCACGCAAAGAATAGGAATGTGCAGTGGGATTTACGTGAACTCAGCGCAAGGCAGATCTTTCCGACATAGGCTTGAGAATCTTACGGGAACACTTGTACTGTTTCTAAATTAAGTGTAGGCGTGGGAGGAGGGTGCTTCCTGCGCACTAATAACAGCACGCTTGTCAATTGTGGATGCTAATCATTCGCTTGTATCTTCCTAGACACATCTGCTGGTTGTGAATTATTCCACTTGCATAGCAAGGTGCGCATGTAGGTGTGTTAGAAATTCTGGAGGCACTGGGTTTTGATCCCAGTACCTCTCGCTTACTAAGCGAGCGCTCTACCATCTGAGCTACGCCCGCCCTCCCCAAAGACTAATGGTGCTACATACAGCCATATAGACGACACAGACCCTTGCACTCCCATTATTCAGCAGACAAACACTACTCTCTAAGTATCCGTTAGGGTGTCTTTCAGGTTTCGTGCATTCTGTATCGAATCGTAGTTGGCCACAATGAAACTGGCACGTATAACGTCGAAAATAGAATTCGGACACCGCTCTGAGTAAGACCAACATGTTGTCCACCCTCTAGACTTCAATGAGGTTAAGCGGCGATACCTAAGACAGATCTGCACTCGATGACACCTCGATAACAGCCGGTCCCCACACTTACATCGTGCTCTCCTTACGTCAGTATACATCGTATCAGTCTGTGACGTTGGCTTTGCAACATCTTGCGTGCCTTTAGGTTCGCCGCGACCAACACTTACCATGCACTGACCACAAAAAATAGAGGCGCCGCAGCTTGAATCCTTGACCCTCCACATGCCAAGCGAACGCTCTACCAACTGAGCTACGCCACATGCACGAGCAAACTGCGCTATTCCCCAGTCTTTGCGACTCAGATGCGCACGGACACGATGGTTGGTTGGTTTGTAGCGGTGAAGGGAGCAGAGTACAAAGGCGCGGACCCGTTCATATACACAAAAGTTCCAAGTAGTTTCGATGCTCTGGAATTACAAATGCAAATTCCGTCTGTTTTTAACGTCTTACATTGAAAGAGCCGTCACAAATTGCTCCGTTTTCACTCCTTGTCGACAATCATACAGCACCTGAGGTAACAAACACATCTCGAGCCCCATTGTGCACTCCATTATTCATGCCAACTCAGTGCCTCGCTCTTTACTACTGTGTACCAATCTTGTCGTCCAACTGCAAAACACTGGGCCACAACAAGTTTCCGCATCTCCATTGCACTGCGCATACTACGAAACGCTCCCCAAACTTGGCACTCACCCTCGCAGCCGACTTTTCCGACTTTCCACGACGCTCACGCTAGTGACAGCATTATTTATAGTTCGACGTCGCGCCAAAGCGAATGAGCACATTTCGCCTACGGCTTAGGCCGCCCTCTTAGTGTGGCTGCTTGGTGTCTGCAGGCAGTGAGGGTCTGCAAGCTTCCTGTGTTCGCACCTATGTCACCTGTGCTTGCTTGTCAGAGACAGACTATCGCAAAACATACAACTCACTCCATGAATTGATTGCTACGGCATCTGTTATCAGCAGTCACAACTAGCAACACCAGTAGCAGCTGACTGCACGCAAAGAATAGGAATGTGCAGTGGGATTTACGTGAACTCAGCGCAAGGCAGATCTTTCCGACATAGGCTTGAGAATCTTACGGGAACACTTGTACTGTTTCTAAATTAAGTGTAGGCGTGGGAGGAGGGTGCTTCCTGCGCACTAATAACAGCACGCTTGTCAATTGTGGATGCTAATCATTCGCTTGTATCTTCCTAGACACATCTGCTGGTTGTGAATTATTCCACTTGCATAGCAAGGTGCGCATGTAGGTGTGTTAAAAATTCTGGAGGCACTGGGTTTTGATCCCAGTACCTCTCGCTTACTAAGCGAGCGCTCTACCATCTGAGCTACGCCCGCCCTCCCCAAAGACTAATGGTGCTACATACAGCCATATAGAGGACACAGACCCTTGCACTCCCATTATTCAGCAGACAAACACTACTCTCTAAGTATACGTTAGGGTGTCTTTCAGGTTTCGTGCATTCTGTATCGAATCGTAGTTGGCCACAATGAAAGTGGCACGTATAACGTCGAAAATAGAATTCGGACACCGCTCTGAGTAAGACCAACGTGTTGTCCACCCTCTAGACTTCAATGAGGTTAAGCCGCGATACCTAAGACAGATCTGCACTCGATGACACCTCGATAACAGCCGGTCCCCACACTTACATCGTGCTCTCCTTACGTCAGTATACATCGTATCAGTCTGTGACGTTGGCTTTGCAACATCTTGCGTGCCTTTAGGTTCGCCGCGACCAACACTTACCATGCACTGACCACAAAAAATAGAGGCGCCGCAGCTTGAACCCTCGACCTTCCACATGCCAAGCGAACGCTCTACCAACTCAGCTACGCCCCATGCACGAGCAAACTGCGCTATTCCCCATTCTTTGCGACTCAGATGCGCACGGACACGATGGTTGGTTGGTTTGTAGCGGTGAAGGGAGCAGAGTACAAAGGCGCGGACCCGTTCATATACACAAAAGTTCCAAGTAGTTTCGATGCTCTAGTATTACAAATGCAAATTCCGTCTGTTTTTAACGTCTTACATTCAAAGAGCCGTCACAAATTGCTCCGTTTTCACTCCTTGTCGACAATCATACAGCACCTGAGGTAACAAACACATCTCGAGCCCCATTGTGCACTCCATTATTCATGCCAACTCAGTGCCTCGCTCTTTACTACTGTGTACCAATCTTGTCGTCCAACTGCAAAACACTGGGCCACAACAAGTTTCCGCATCTCCATTGCACTGCGCATACTACGAAACGCTCCCCAAACTTGGCACTCACCCTCGCAGCCGACTTTTCCGACTTTCCACGACGCTCACGCTAGTGACAGCATTATTTATAGTTCGACGTCGCGCCAAAGCGAATGAGCACATTTCGCCTACGGCTTAGGCCGCCCTCCTAGTGTGGCTGCTTGGTGTCTGCAGGCAGTGAGGGTCTGCAAGCTTCCTGTGTTCGCACCTATGTCACCTGTGCTTGCTTGTCAGAGACAGACTATCGCAAAACATACAACTCACTCCATGAATTGATTGCTACGGCATCTGTTATCAGCAGTCACAACTAGCAACACCAGTAGCAGCTGACTGCACGCAAAGAATAGGAATGTGCAGTGGGATTTACGTGCACTCGGCGCAAGGCAGATCTTTCCGACATAGGCTTGAGAATCTTACGGGAACACTTGTACTGTTTCTAAATTAAGTGTAGGCGTGGGAGGAGGGTGCTTCCTGCGCACTAATAACAGCACGCTTGTCAATTGTGGATGCTAATCATTCGCTTGTATCTTCCTAGACACACCTGCTGGTTGTGAATTATTCCACTTGCATGGCAAGGTGCGCATGTAGGTGTGTTAAAAATTCTGGAGGCACTGGGTATTGATCCCAGTACCTCTCGCATACTAAGCGAGCGTTCTACCATCTGAGCTACGCCAGCCCCCCCCAAAGACTAATGGTGCTACAGACCCTTGCACTCCCATTATTCAGCAGACAAACACTACTCTCTAAGTATCCGTTAGGGTGTCTTTCAGGTTTCGTGCATTCTGTATCGAATCGTAGTTGGCCACAATGAAAGTGGCACGTATAACGTCGAAAATAGAATTCGGACACCGCTCTGAGTAAGACCAACGTGTTGTCCACCCTCTAGACTTCAATGAGGTTAAGCCGCGATACCTAAGACAGATCTGCACTCGATGACATCTCGATAACAGCCGGTCCCCACACTTACATCTTGCTCTCCTTACGTCAGTATACATCATATCAGTCTGTGATGCTGGCTTTGCAACATCTTGCGTGCCTTTAGGTTCGCCGCGACCAACACTTACCATGCACTGACCACAAAAAATTGAGGCGCCGCGGCTTGAACCCTGGACCTTTCACATGCGAAGCGAACGCTCTACCAACTGAACTACGCCCCATGCACGAGCAAACTGCGCTATTCCCCATTCTTTGCGACTCAGATGCGCACGGACACGATGGTTGGTTGGTTTGTAGCGGTGAAGGGAGCAGAGTACAAAGGCGCGGACCCGTTCATATACACAAAAGTTCCAAGTAGTTTCGATGCTCTGGTATTACAAATGCAAATTCCGTCTGTTTTTAACGTCTTACATTGAAAGAGCCGTCACAAATTGCTCCGTTTTCACTCCTTGTCGACAATCATACAGCACCTGAGGTAACAAACACATCTCGAGCCCCATTGTGCACTCCATTATTCATGCCAACTCAGTGCCTCGCTCTTTACTACTGTGTACCAATCTTGTCGTCCAACTGCAAAACACTGGGCCACAACAAGTTTCCGCATCTCCATTGCACTGCGCATACTACGAAACGCTCCCCAAACTTGGCACTCACCCTCGCAGCCGACTTCTCCGACTTTCCACGACGCTCACGCTAGTGACAGCATTATTTATAGTTCGACGTCGCGCCAAAGCGAATGAGCACATTTCGCCTACGGCTTAGGCCGCCCTCCTAGTGTGGCTGCTCGGTGTCTGCAGGCAGTGAGGGTCTGCAAGCTTCCTGTGTTCGCACCTATGTCACCTGTGCTTGCTTGTCAGAGACAGACTATCGCAAAACATACAACTCACTCCATGAATTGATTGCTACGGCATCTGTTATCAGCAGTCACAACTAGCAACACCAGTAGCAGCTGACTGCACGCAAAGAATAGGAATGTGCAGTGGGATTTACGTGCACTCGGCGCAAGGCAGATCTTTCCGACATAGGCTTGAGAATCTTACGGGAACACTTGTACTGTTTCTAAATTAAGTGTAGGCGTGGGAGGAGGGTGCTTCCTGCGCACTAATAACAGCACGCTTGTCAATTGTGGATGCTAATCATTCGCTTGTATCTTCCTAGACACATCTGCTGGTTGTGAATTATTCCACTTGCATGGCAAGGTGCGCATGTAGGTGTGTTAAAAATTCTGGAGGCACTGGGTATTGATCCCAGTACCTCTCGCATACTAAGCGAGCCTTCTACCATCTGAGCTACGCCCGCCCCCCCAAAGACTAATGGTGCTACAGACCCTTGCACACCCATTATTCAGCAGACAAACACTACTCCCTATGTATCCGTTAGGGTTTCTTTCAGGTTTCGTGCATTCTGTATCGAATCGTAGTTGGCCACAATGAAAGTGGCACGTATAACGTCGAAAATAGAATTCGGACACCGCTCTGAGTAAGACCAACGTGTTGTCCACCCTCTAGACTTCAATGAGGTTAAGCCGCGATACCTAAGACAGATGTGCACTCGATGACACCTCGATAACAGCCGGTCCCCACACTTACATGTTGCTCTCCTTACGTCAGTATACATCGTATCAGTCTGTGACGTTGGCTTTGCAACATCTTGCGTGCCTTTAGGTTCGCCGCGACCAACACTTACCATGCACTGACCACAAAAAATAGAGGCGCCGCGGCTTGAACCCTGGACCTTTCACATGCGAAGCGAACGCTCTACCAACTGAGCTACGCCCCATGCACGAGCAAACTGCGCTATTCCCCATTCTTTGCGACTCAGATGCGCACGGACACGATGGTTGGTTGGTTTGTAGCGGTGAAGGGAGCAGAGTACAAAGGCGCGGACCCGTTCATATACACAAAAGTTCCAAGTAGTTTCGATGCTCTGGTATTACAAATGCAAATTCCGTCTGTTTTTAACGTCTTAAATTGAAAGAGCCGTCACAAATTGCTCCGTTTTCACTCCTTGTCGACAATCATACAGCACCTGAGGTAACAAACACATCTCGAGCCCCATTGTGCACTCCATTATTCATGCCAACTCAGTGCCTCGCTCTTTACTACTGTGTACCAATCTTGTCGTCCAACTGCAAAACACTGGCCCACAACAAGTTTCCGCGTCTCCATTGCACTGCGCTTACTACGAAACGCTCCACAAACTTGGCACTCACCCTCGCAGCCGACTTTTCCGACTTTCCACGACGCTCACGCTAGTGACAGCATTATTTATAGTTCGACGTCGCGCCAAAGCGAATGAGCACATTTCGCCTACGGCTTAGGCCGCCCTCCTAGTGTGGCTGCTCGGTGTCTGCAGGCAGCGAGGGTCTGCAAGCTTCCTGTGTTCGCACCTATGTCACCTGTGCTTGCTTGTCAGAGACAGACTATCGCAAAACATACAACTCACTCCATGAATTGATTGCTACGGCATCTGTTATCAGCAGTCACAACTAGCAACACCAGTAGCAGCTGACTGCACGCAAAGAATAGGATTGTATGTAGCACCATTAGTCTTTGGGGGGGCGGGCGTAGCTCAGATGGTAGAGCGCTCGCTTAGTATGCGAGAGGTACTGGGATCAATACCCAGTGCCTCCAGAATTTTTAACACACCTACATGCGCACCTTGCCATGCAAGTGGAATAATTCACAACCAGCAGGTGTGTCTAGGAAGATACAAGCGAATGATTAGCATCCACAATTGACAAGCGTGCTGTTATTAGTGCGCAGGAAGCACCCTCCTCCCACGCCTACACTTAATTTTGAAACAGTACAAGTGTTCCCGTAAGATTCTCAAGCCTATGTCGGAAAGATCTGCGTTGCGCCGAGTGCACGTAAATCCCACTGCACATTCCTATTCTTTGCGTGCAGTCAGCTGCTACTGGTGTTGCTAGTTGTGACTGCTGATAACAGATGCCGTAGCAATCAATTCATGGAGTGAGTTGTATGTTTTGCGATAGTCTGTCTCTGACAAGCAAGCACAGGTGACATAGGTGCGAACACAGGAAGCTTGCAGACCCTCACTGCCTGCAGACACCAAGCAGCCACACTAGGAGGGCGGCCTAAGCCGTAGGCGAAATGTGCTCATTCGCTTTGGCGCGACGTCGAACTATAAATAATGCTGTCACTAGCGTGAGCGTCGTGGAAAGTCGGAAAAGTCGGCTGCGAGGGTGAGTGCCAAGTTTGGGGAGCGTTTCGTAGTATGCGCAGTGCAATGGAGATGCGGAAACTTGTTGTGGCCCAGTGTTTTGCAGTTGGACGACAAGATTGGTACACAGTAGTAAAGAGCGAGGCACTGAGTTGGCATGAATAATGGAGTGCACAATGGGGCTCGAGATGTGTTTGTTACCTCAGGTGCTGTATGATTGTCGACAAGGAGTGAAAACGGAGCAATTTGTGACGGCTCTTTCGATGTAAGACGTTAAAAACAGACGGAATTTGCATTTGTAATACCAGAGCATCGAAACTACTTGGAACTTTTGTGTATATGAACGGGTCCGCGCCTTTGTACTCTGCTCCCTTCACCGCTACAAACCAACCAACCATCGTGTCCGTGCGCATCTGAGTCGCAAAGAATGGGGAATAGCGCAGTTTGCTCGTGCATGGGGCGTAGCTCAGTTGGTAGAGCGTTCGCTTGGCATGTGGAGGGTCAAGGGTTCAAGCTGCGGCGCCTCTATTTTTTGTGGTCAGTGCATGGTAAGTGTTGGTCGCGGCGAACCTAAAGGCACGCAAGATGTTGCAAAGCCAACGTCACAGACTGATACGATGTATACTGACGTAAGGAGAGCACGATGTAAGTGTGGGGACCGGCTGTTATCGAGGTGTCATCGAGTGCAGATCTGTCTTAGGTATCGCGGCTTAACCTCATTGAAGTCTAGAGGGTGGACAACACGTTGGTCTTACTCAGAGCGGTGTCCGAATTCTATTTTCGACGTTATACGTGCCACTTTCATTGTGGCCAACTACGATTCGATACAGAATGCACGAAACCTGAAAGACACCCTAACGGATACTTAGAGAGTAGTGTTTGTCTGCTTAATAATGGGAGTGCAAGGGTCTTTGTCGTCTATATGGCTGTATGTAGCACCATTAGTCTTTGGGGAGGGCGGGCGTAGCTCAGATGGTAGAGCGCTCGCTTAGTAAGCGAGAGGTACTGGGATCAAAACCCAGTGCCTCCAGAATTTTTAACACACCTACATGCGCACCTTGCTATGCAAGTGGAATAATTCACAACCAGCAGATGTGTCTAGGAAGATACAAGCGAATGATTAGCATCCACAATTGACAAGCGTGCTGTTATTAGTGCGCAGGAAGCACCCTCCTCCCACGCCTACACTTAATTTAGAAACAGTACAAGTGTTCCCGTAAGATTCTCAAGCCTATGTCGGAAAGATCTGCCTTGCGCTGAGTTCACGTAAATCCCACTGCACATTCCTATTCTTTGCGTGCAGTCAGCTGCTACTGGTGTTGCTAGTTGTGACTGCTGATAACAGATGCCGTAGCAATCAATTCATGGAGTGAGTTGTATGTTTTGCGATAGTCTGTCTCTGACAAGCAAGCACAGGTGACATAGGTGCGAACACAGGAAGCTTGCAGACCCTCACTGCCTGCAGACACCGAGCAGCCACACTAGGAGGGCGGCCTAAGCCGTAGGCGAAATGTGCTCATTCGCTTTGGCGCGACGTCGAACTATAAATAATGCTGTCACTAGTGTGAGCGTCGTGGAAAGTCGGAATAGTCGGCTGCGAGGGTGAGTGCCAAGTTTGGGGAGCGTTTCGTAGTATGCGCAGTGCAATGGAGATGCGGAAACTTGTTGTGGCCCAGTGTTTTGCAGGTGGACGACATGATTGGTACACAGTAGAAAAGAGCGAGGCACTGAGTTCGCATGAATAATGGAGTGCACAATGGGGCTCGAGATGTGTTTGTTACCTCAGGTGCTGTATGATTGTCGACAAGGAGTGAAAACGGAGCAATTTGTGACGGCTCTTTCAATTTAAGACGTTAAAAACAGACGGAATTTGCATTTGTAATACCAGAGCATCGAAACTACTTGGAACTTTTGTGTATATGAACGGGTCCGCGCCTTTGTACTCTGCTCCCTTCACCGCTACAAACCAACCAACCATCGTGTCCGTGCGCATCTGAGTCGCAAAGAATGGGGAATAGCGCAGTTTGCTCGTGCATGGGGCGTAGCTCAGTTGGTAGAGCGTTCGCTTGGCATGTGAAAGGTCCAGGGTTCAAGCCGCGGCGCCTCTATTTTTTGTGGTCAGTGCATGGTAAGTGTTGGTCGCGGCGAACCTAAAGGCACGCAAGATGTTGCAAAGCCAGCGTCACAGACTGATATGATGTATACTGACGTAAGGAGAGCAAGATGTAAGTGTGGGGACCGGCTGTTATCGAGGTGTCATCGAGTGCAGATCTCTCTTAGGTATCGCGGCTTAACCTCATTGACGTCTAGAGGGTGGACAACACGTTGGTCTTACTCAGATCGGTGTCCGAATTCTATTTTCGACGTTATACGTGCCACTTTCATTGTGGCCAACTACGATTCGATACAGAATGCACGAAACCTAAAAGACACCCTAACGGTTACATAGAGAGTAGTGTTTGTCTGCTGAATAATGGGAGTGCAAGGGTCTGTGTCGTCTATATGGCTGTATGTAGCACCATTAGTCTTCGGGGGGGTGGGCGTAGCTCAGATGGTAGAGCGCTCGCTTAGTATGCGAGAGGTACTGGGATCAATACCCAGTGCCTCCAGAATTTTTAACACACCTACATGCGCACCTTGCCATGCAAGTGGAATAATTCACCACCAGCAGATGTGTCTAGGAAGATACAAGCGAATGATTAGCATCCACAATTGACAAGCGTGCTGTTATTAGTGCGCAGGAAGCACCCTCCTCCCACGCCTACACTTAATTTAGAAACAGTACAAGTGTTCCCGTAAGATTCTCAAGCCTATGTCGGAAAGGTCTGACTTGCGCTGAGTTAAAGTAAATCCCACTGCACATTCCTATTCTTTGCGTGCAGTCAGCTGCTACTGATGTTGCTAGTTGTGACTGCTGATAACAGATGCCGTAGCAATCAATTCATGGAGTGAGTTGTATGTTTTGCGATAGTCTGTCTCTGACAAGCAAGCACAGGTGACATAGGTGCGAACACAGGAAGCTTGCAGACCCTCGCTGCCTGCAGACACCGAGCAGCCACACTAGGAGGGCGGCCTAAGCCGTAGGCGAAATGTGCTCATTCGCTTTGGCGCGACGTCGAACTATAAATAATGCTGTCACTAGCGTGAGCGTCGTGGAAAGTCGGAAAAGTCGGCTGCGAGGGTGAGTGCCAAGTTTGGGGAGCGTTTCGTAGTATGCGCAGTGCAATGGAGACGCGGAAACTTGTTGTGGCCCAGTGTTTTGCAGTTGGACGACAAGATTGGTACACAGTAGTAAAGAGCGAGGCACTGAGTTGGCATGAATAATGGAGTGCACAACGGGGCTCGAGATGAGTTTGTTACCTCAGGTGCTGTATGATTGTCGACAAGGAGTGAAAACGGAGCAATGTGTGACGGCTCTTTCAATTTAAGACTTTAAAAACAGACGGAATTTGCATTTGTAATACCAGAGCATCGAAACTACTTGGAACTTTTGTGTATATGAACGGGTCCGCGCCTTTGTACTCTGCTCCCTTCACCGCTACAAACCAACCAACTATCGTGTCCGTGCGCATCTGAGTCGCAAAGAATGGGGAATAGCGCAGTTCGCTCGTGCATGGGGCGTAGCTCAGTTGGTAGAGCGTTCGCTTGGCATGTGAAAGGTCCAGGTTTCAAGCTGCAGCGCCTCCATTTTTTGTAGTCAGTGCATGGTAAGTGTTGGTCGCGGCGAACCTAAAGGCACGCAAGATGTTGCAAAGCCAGCGTCACAGACTAATATGATGTATACTGACGTAAGGAGAGCACGATGTAAGTGTGGGGACCGGTTGTTATCGAGGTGTCATCTGTCTTAGGTATCGCGGCTTAACCTCATTGATGTCTAGAGGGTGGACAACACGTTGGTCTTACTCAGAGCGGTGTCCGAATTCTATTTTCGACGTTATACGTGCCACTTTCATTGTGGCCAACTACGATTCGATACAGAATGCACGAAACCTGAAAGACACCCTAACGGATACATAGAGAGTAGTGTTTGTCTGCTGAATAATGGGAGTGCAAGGGTCTGTGTCGTCTATATGGCTGTATGCAGCACCATTAGTCTTCAGGGGGGCCTGCGTAACTCAGATGGTAGAGTGCTCGCTTAGTATGCGAGAGGTACTGGGATCAATACCCAGTGCCTCCAGAATTTTTAACACACCTACATGCGCGCCTTGCCATGCAAGTGGAATAATTCACAACCAGCAGATGTGTCTAGGAAGATACAAGCGAATGATTAGCATCCACAATTGACGAGCGTGCTGTTATTAGTGCGCAGGAAGCACCCTCCTCCCACGCCTACACTTAATTTAGAAACAGTACAAGTGTTCCCGTAAGATTCTCAAGCCTATGTCGGAAAGATCTGCCTTGCGCTGAGTTCACGTAAATCCCACTGCACATTCCTATTCTTTGCGTGCAGTCAGCTGCTACTGGTGTTGCTAGTTGTGACTGCTGATAACAGATGCCGTAGCAATCAAATCATGGATTGAGTTGTATGTTTTGCGATAGTCTGTCTCTGACAAGCAAGCACAGGTGACATAGGTGCGAACACAGGAAGCTTGCAGACCCTCGCTGCCTGCAGACACCGAGCAGCCACACTAGGAGGGCAGCCTAAGCCGTAGGCGAAATGTGCTCATTCGCTTTGGCGCGACGTCGAACTATAAATAATGCTGTCACTAGCGTGAGCGTCGTGGAAAGTCGGAAAAGTCGGCTGCGAGGGTGAGTGCCAAGTTTGGGGAGCGTTTCGTAGTATGCGCAGTGCAATGGGGACGCGGAATCTTGTTGTGGCCCAGTGTTTTGCAGTTGGACGACAAGATTGGTACACAGTAGTGAAGAGTGAGGCACTGAGTTGGCATGAATATTGGAGTGCACAATGGGGCTCGAGATGTGTTTGTTACCTCAGGTGCTGTATGACTGTCGACAAGGAGTGAAAACGGAGCAATTTGTGACGGCTCTTTCAATTTAAGACGTTAAAAACAGACGGAATTTGCATTTGTAATACCAGAGCATCGAAACTACTTGGAACTTTTGTGTATATGAACGGGTCCGCGCCTTTGTACTCTGCTCCCTTCACCGCTACAAACCAACCAACCATCGTGTCCGTGCGCATCTGAGTCGCAAAGAATGGGGAATAGCGCAGTTTGCTCGTGCCTGGGGCGTAGCTCAGTTGGTAGAGCGTTCGCTTGGCATGAGAAAGGTCCAGGGCTCAAGCCGCGGCGCCTCCATTTTTTGTGGTCAGTGCATGGTAAGTGTTGGTCGCGGCGAACCTAAAGGCACGCAAGATGTTGCAAAGCCAGCATCACAGACTGATATGATGTATACTGACGTAAGGAGAGCAATATGTAAGTGTGGGGACCGGTTGTTATCGAGGTGTCATCTGTCTTAGGTATCGATGCTTAACCTCATTGAAGTCTAGAGGGTGGACAACACGTTGGTCTTACTCAGAGCGGTGTCTGAATTCTATTTTCGACGTTATACGTGCCACTTTCATTGTGGCCAACTACGATTCGATACAGAATGCACGAAACCTGAAAGACACCCTAACGGATACATAGAGAGTAGTGTTTGTCTGCTGAATAATGGGAGTTCAAGGGTCTGTGTCGTCTATATGGCTGTATGTAGCACCATTAGTCTTTGAGGGGGCCTGCGTATCTCAGATGGTAGAGCGCTCGCTTAGTATGCGAGAGGTACTGGGATCAATACCCAGTGCCTCCAGAATTTTTAACACACCCACATGCGCACCTTGCCATGCGAGTGGAATAATTCACAACCAGCAGATGTGTCTAGGAAGATACAAGCGAATGATTAGCATCCACAATTGACAAGCGTGTTGTTATTAGTGTGCAGGAAGCACCCTCCTCCCACGCCTACACTTAATTTAGAAACAGTACAAGTGTTCCCGTAAGATTCTCAAGCCTATGTCGGAAAGATCTGCCTTGCGCTGAGTTCACGTAAATCCCACTGCACATTCCTATTCTTTGCGTGCAGTCAGCTGCTACTGGTGTTGCTAGTTGTGACTGCTGATAACAGATGCCGTAGCAATCAATTCATGGAGTGAGTTGTATGTTTTGCGATAGTCTGTCTCCGACAAGCAAGCACAGGTGACACAGGTGCGAACACAGGAAGCTTGCAGACCCTCGCTGCCTGCAGACACCGAGCAGCCACACTAGGAGGGCGGCCTAAGCCATAGGCGAAATGTGCTCATTCGCTTTGGCGCGACGTCGAACTATAAATAATGCTGTCACTAGCGTGAGCGTCGTGGAAAGTCGGAAAAGTCGGCTGCGAGGGTGAGTGCCAAGTTGGGGAGCGTTTTGTAGTATGCGCAGTGCAATGGAGACGCGGAAACTTGTTGTGGCCCAGTGTTTTGCAGTTGGACGACAAGATTGGTACACAGTAGTAAAGAGCGAGGCACTGAGTTGGCATGAATAATGGAGTGCACAACGGGGCTCGAGATGTGTTTGTTACCTCAGGTGCTGTATGATTGTCGACAAGGAGTGAAAACGGAGCAATGTGTGACGGCTCTTTCAATTTAAGACGTTAAAAACAGACGGAATTTGCATTTGTAATACCAGAGCATGGAAACTACTTGGAACTTTTGTGTATATGAACGGGTCCGCGCCTTTGTACTCTGCTCCCTTCACCGCTACAAACCAACCAACCATCGTGTCCGTGCGCATCTGAGTCGCAAAGAATGGGGAATAGCGCAGTTTGCTCGTGCATGGGGCGTAGCTCAGTTGGTAGAGCGGTCGCTTGGCATGTGAAAGTTCCAGGTTTCAAGCCGCGGCGCCTCCATTTTTTGTAGTCAGTGCATGGTAAGTGTTGGTCGCGGCGAACCTAAAGGCACGCAAGATGTTGCAAAGCCAGCGTCACAGACTAATATGATGTATACTGACGTAAGGAGAGCAAGATGTAAGTGTGGGGACCGGTTGTTATCGAGGTGTCATCTGTCTTAGGTATCGCGGCTTAACCTCATTGAAGTCTAGAGGGTGGACAACACGTTGGTCTTACTCAGAGCGGTGTCCGAATTCTATTTTCGACGTTATACGTGCCACTTTCATTGTGGCCAACTACGATTCGATACAGAATGCACGAAACCTGAAAGACACCCTAACGGATACATAGAGAGTAGTGTTTGTCTGCTGAACAATGGGAGTGCAAGGGTCTGTGTCGTCTATATGGCTGTATGTAGCACCATTAGTCTTCGGGGGGACGGGCGTAGCTCAGATGGTAGAGCGCTCGCTTAGTATTCGAGAGGTACTGGGATCAATACCCAGTGCCTCCAGAATTTTTTACACACCTACATGCGCACCTTGCCATGCAAGTGGAATAATTCACAACCAGCAGATGTGTCTAGGAAGATACAAGCGAATGATTAGCATCCACAATTGACAAGCGTGCTGTTATTAGTGCGCAGGAAGCACCCTCCTCCCACGCCTACACTTAATTTAGAAACAGTACAAGTGTTCCCGTAAGATTCTCAAGCCTATGTCGGAAAGATCTGCCTTGCGCTGAGTTCACGTAAATCCCACTGCACATTTCTATTCTTTGCGTGCAGTCAGCTGCTACTGGTGTTGCTAGTTGTGACTGCTGATAACAGATGCCGTAGAAATCAATTCATGGAGTGAGTTGTATGTTTTGCGATAGTCTGTCTCTGACAAGCAAGCACAGGTGACATAGGTGCGAACACAGGAAGCTTGCAGACCCTCGCTGCCTGCAGACACCGAGCAGCCACACTAGGAGGGCGGCCTAAGCCGTAGGCGAAATGTGCTCATTCGCTTTGGCGCGACGTCGAACTATAAATAATGCTGTCACTAGCGTGAGCGTCGTGGAAAGTCGTAAAAGTCGGCTGCGAGGGTGAGTGCCAAGTTTGGGGAGCGTTTCGTAGTATACGCAGTGCAATGGAGACGCGGAAACTTGTTGTGGCCCAGTGTTTTGCAGTTGGACGACAAGATTGGTACACAGTAGTGAAGAGCGAGGCACTGAGTTGGCATGAATAATGGAGTGCACAATGGGGCTCGAGATGTGTTTGTTACCTCAGGTGCTGTATGATTGTCGACAAGGAGTGAAAACGGAGCAATGTGTGACGGCTCTTTCAATTTAAGACGTTAAAAACAGACGGAATTTGCATTTGTAATACCAGAGCATCGAAACTACTTGGAACTTTTGTGTATATGAACGGGTCCGCGCCTTTGTACTCTGCTCCCTTCACCGCTACAAACCAACCAACCATCGTGTCCGTGCGCATCTGAGTCGCAAAGAATGGGGAATAGCGCAGTTTGCTCGTGCATGGGGCGTAGCTCAGTTGGTAGAGCGTTCGCTTGGCATGTGAAAGGTCCAGGTTTCAAGCCGCGGCGCCTCCATTTTTTGTAGTCAGTGCATGGTAAGTGTTGGTCGCGGCGAACCTAAAGACACGCAAGATGTTGCAAAGCCAGCGTCACAGACTGATATGATGTATACTGACGTAAGGAGAGCAAGATGTAAGTGTGTGGACCGGCTGTTATCGAGGTGTCATCTGTCTTAGGTATCGCGGCTTAACCTCATTGAAGTCTAGAGGGTGGACAACACGTTGGTCTTACTCAGAGCGGTGTCCGAATTCTATTTTCGACGTTATACGTGCCACTTTCATTGTGGCCAACTACGATTCGATACAGAATGCACGAAACCTGAAAGACACCCTAACGGATACATAGAGAGTAGTGTTTGTCAGCTGAATAATGGGAGTGCAAGGGTCTGTGTCGTCTATATGGCTGTATGTAGCACCATTAGTCTTCGGGGGGGCGGGCGTAGCTCAGATGTTAGAGAGCTCGCTTAGTATGCGAGAGGTACTGGGATCAATACCCAGTGCCTCCAGAATTTTTAACACACCTACATGCGCACCTTGCCATGCAAGTGGAATAATTCACAACCAGCAGATGTGTCTAGGAAGATACAAGCGAATGATTAGCATCCACAATTGACAAGCGTGCTGTTATTAGTGCGCAGGAAGCACCCTCCTCCCACGCCTACACTTAATTTAGAAACAGTACAAGTGTTCCCGTAAGATTCTCAAGCCTATGTCGGAAAGATCTGCCTTGCGCTGAGTTCACGTAAATCCCACTGCACATTTCTATTCTTTGCGTGCAGTCAGCTGCTACTGGTGTTGCTAGTTGTGACTGCTGATAACAGATGCCGTAGAAATCAATTCATGGAGTGAGTTGTATGTTTTGCGATAGTCTGTCTCTGACAAG
This sequence comes from Schistocerca gregaria, assembly GCF_023897955.1. Classification (NCBI taxonomy): domain Eukaryota; kingdom Metazoa; phylum Arthropoda; class Insecta; order Orthoptera; family Acrididae; genus Schistocerca; species Schistocerca gregaria. The sequence continues at coordinate 24,077,421 of NC_064929.1, read as the reverse complement.
CAAGCACAGGTGACATAGGTGCGAACACAGGAAGCTTGCAGACCCTCGCTGCCTGCAGACACCGAGCAGCCACACTAGGAGGGCGGCCTAAGCCGTAGGCGAAATGTGCTCATTCGCTTTGGCGCGACGTCGAACTATAAATAATGCTGTCACTAGCGTGAGCGTCGTGGAAAGTCGTAAAAGTCGGCTGCGAGGGTGAGTGCCAAGTTTGGGGAGCGTTTCGTAGTATACGCAGTGCAATGGAGACGCGGAAACTTGTTGTGGCCCAGTGTTTTGCAGTTGGACGACAAGATTGGTACACAGTAGTGAAGAGCGAGGCACTGAGTTGGCATGAATAATGGAGTGCACAATGGGGCTCGAGATGTGTTTGTTACCTCAGGTGCTGTATGATTGTCGACAAGGAGTGAAAACGGAGCAATGTGTGACGGCTCTTTCAATTTAAGACGTTAAAAACAGACGGAATTTGCATTTGTAATACCAGAGCATCGAAACTACTTGGAACTTTTGTGTATATGAACGGGTCCGCGCCTTTGTACTCTGCTCCCTTCACCGCTACAAACCAACCAACCATCGTGTCCGTGCGCATGTGAGTCGCAAAGAATGGGGAATAGCGCAGTTTGCTCGTGCATGGGGCGTAGCTCAGTTGGTAGAGCGTTCGCTTGGCATGTGAAAGGTCCAGGTTTCAAGCCGCGGCGCCTCCATTTTTTGTAGTCAGTGCATGGTAAGTGTTGGTCGCGGCGAACCTAAAGGCACGCAAGATGTTGCAAAGCCAGCGTCACAGACTGATATGATGTATACTGACGTAAGGAGAGCAAGATGTAAGTGTGTGGACCGGCTGTTATCGAGGTGTCATCTGTCTTAGGTATCGCGGCTTAACCTCATTGAAGTCTAGAGGGTGGACAACACGTTGGTCTTACTCAGAGCGGTGTCCGAATTCTATTTTCGACGTTATACGTGCCACTTTCATTGTGGCCAACTACGATTCGATACAGAATGCACGAAACCTGAAAGACACCCTAACGGATACATAGAGAGTAGTGTTTGTCTGCTGAGTAATGGGAGTGCAAGGGTCTGTTTCGTCTATATGGCTGTATGTAGCACCATTAGTCTTCGGGGGGGCGGGCGTAGCTCAGATGTTAGAGAGCTCGCTTAGTATGCGAGAGGTACTGGGATCAATACCCAGTGCCTCCAGAATTTTTAACACACCTACATGCGCACCTTGCCATGCAAGTGGAATAATTCACAACCAGCAGATGTGTCTAGGAAGATACAAGCGAATGATTAGCATCCACAATTGACAAGCGTGCTGTTATTAGTGCGCAGGAAGCACCCTCCTCCCACGCCTACACTTAATTTAGAAACAGTACAAGTGTTCCCGTAAGATTCTCAAGCCTATGTCGGAAAGATCTGCCTTGCGCTGAGTTCACGTAAATCCCACTGCATATTTCTATTCTTTGCGTGCAGTCAGCTGCTACTGGTGTTGCTAGTTGTGACTGCTGATAACAGATGCCGTAGAAATCAATTCATGGAGTGAGTTGTATGTTTTGCGATAGTCTGTCTCTGACAAGCAAGCACAAGTGACATAGGTGCGAACACAGGAAGCTTGCAGACCCTCGCTGCCTGCAGACACCGAGCAGCCACACTAGGAGGGCGGCCTAAGCCGTAGGCGAAATGTGCTCATTCGCTTTGGCGCGACGTCGAACTATAAATAATGCTGTCACTAGCGTGAGCGTCGTGGAAAGTCGGAAAAGTCGGCTGCGAGGGTGAGTGCCAAGTTTGGGGAGCGTTTCGTAGTATACGCAGTGCAATGGAGACGCGGAAACTTGTTGTGGCCCAGTGTTTTGCAGTTGGACGACAAGATTGGTACACAGTAGTGAAGAGCGAGGCACTGAGTTGGCATGAATAATGGAGTGCACAATGGGGCTCGAGATGTGTTTGTTACCTCAGGTGCTGTATGATTGTCGACAAGGAGTGAAAACGGAGCAATTTGTGACGGCTCTTTCAATTTAAGACGTTAAAAACAGACGGAATTTGCATTTGTAATACCAGAGCATCGAAACTACTTGGAACTTTTGTGTATATGAACGGGTCCGCGCCTTTGTACTCTGCTCCCTTCACCGCTACAAACCAACCAACCATCGTGTCCGTGCGCATGTGAGTCGCAAAGAATGGGGAATAGCGCAGTTTGCTCGTGCATGGGGCGTAGCTCTGTTGGTAGAGCGTTCGCTTGGCATGTGAAAGGTCCAGGTTTCAAGCCGCGGCGCCTCCATTTTTTGTAGTAAGTGCATGGTAAGTGTTGGTCGCGGCGAACCTAAAGGCACGCAAGATGTTGCAAAGCCAGCGTCACAGACTGATATGATGTATACTGACGTAAGGAGAGCAAGATGTAAATGTGTGGACCGGCTGTTATCGAGGTGTCATCTGTCTTAGGTATCGCGGCTTAACCTCATTGAAGTCTAGAGGGTGGACAACACGTTGGTCTTACTCAGAGCGGTGTCCGAATTCTATTTTCGACGTTATACGTGCCACTTTCATTGTGGCCAACTACGATTCGATACAGAATGCACGAAACCTGAAAGACACCATAACGGATACATAGAGAGTAGTGTTTGTCTGCTGAATAATGGGAGTGCAAGGGTCTGTGTCGTCTATATGGCTGTATGTAGCACCATTAGTCTTCGGGGGGGCGGGCGTAGCTCAGATGTTAGAGAGCTCGCTTAGTATGCGAGAGGTACTGGGATCAATACCCAGTGCCTCCAGAATTTTTAACACACGGACATGCGCACCTTGCCATGCAAGTGGAATAATTCACAACCAGCAGATGTGTCTAGGAAGATACAAGCGAATGATTAACATCCACAATTGACATGCGTGCTGTTATTAGTGCGCAGGAAGCACCCTCCTCCCACGCCTACACTTAATTTAGAAACAGTACAAGTGTTCCCGTAAGATTCTCAAGCCTATGTCGGAAAGATCTGCCTTGCGCTGAGTTCACGTAAATCCCACTGCACATTTCTATTCTTTGCGTGCAGTCAGCTGCTACTGGTGTTGCTAGTTGTGACTGCTGATAACAGATGCCGTAGAAATCAATTCATGGAGTGAGTTGTATGTTTTGCGATTGTCTGTCTCTGACAAGCAAGCACAGGTGACATAGGTGCGAACACAGGAAGCTTGCAGACCCTCGCTGCCTGCAGACACCGAGCAGCCACACTAGGAGGGCGGCCTAGGCCGTAGGCGAAATGTGCTCATTCGCTTTGGCGCGACGCCGAACTATAAATAATGCTGTCACTAGCGTGAGCGTCGTGGAAAGTCGGAAAAGTCGGCTGCGAGGGTGAGTGCCAAGTTTGGGGAGCGTTTCGTAGTATACGCAGTGCAATGGAGACGCGGAAACTTGTTGTGGCCCAGTGTTTTGCAGTTGGACGACAAGATTGGTACACAGTAGTGAAGAGCGAGGCACTGAGTTGGCATGAATAATGGAGTGCACAATGGGGCTCGAGATGTGTTTGTTACCTCAGGTGCTGTATGATTGTCGACAAGGAGTGAAAACGGAGCAATTTGTGACGGCTCTTTCAATTTAAGACGTTAAAAACAGACGGAATTTGCATTTGTAATACCAGAGCATCGAAACTACTTGGAACTTTTGTGTATATGAACGGGTCCGCGCCTTTGTACTCTGCTCCCTTCACCGCTACAAACCAACCAACCATCGTGTCCGTGCGCATGTGAGTCGCAAAGAATGGGGAATAGCGCAGTTTGCTCGTGCATGGGGCGTAGCTAAGTTGGTAGAGCGTTCGCTTGGCAGGTTTCAAGCCGCGGCGCCTCCATTTTTTGTAGTCAGTGCATGGTAAGTTTTGGTCGCGGCGAACCTAAAGGCACGCAAGATGTTGCAAAGCCAGCGTCACAGACTAATATGATGTATACTGACGTAAGGAGAGCAAGATGTAAGTGTGGGGACCGGTTGTTATCGAGGTGTCATCTGTCTTAGGTATCGCGGCTTAACCTCATTGAAGTCTAGAGGGTGGACAACACGTTGGTCTTACTCAGAGCGGTGTCCGAATTCTATTTTCGACGTTATACGTGCCACTTTCATTGTGGCCAACTACGATTCGATACAGAATGCACGAAACCTGAAAGACACCCTAACGGATACATAGAGAGTAGTGTTTGTCTGCTGAATAATGGGAGTGCAAGGGTCTGTGTCGTCTATATGGCTGTATGTAGCAGCATTAGTCTTCGGGGGGGCGGGCGTAGCTCAGATGGTAGAGCGCTCGCTTAGTATGCGAGAGGTACTGGGATCAATACCCAGTGCCTCCACAATTTTTAACACACCTACATGCGCACCTTGCCAAGCAAGTGGAATAATTCACAACCAGCCGATGTGTCTAGGAAGATACAAGCGAATGATTAGCATCCACAATTGACGAGCGTGCTGTTATTAGTGCGCAGGAAGCACCCTCCTCCCACGCCTACACTTAATTTAGAAACAGTACAAGTGTTCCCGTAAGATTCTCAAGCCTATGTCGGAAAGATCTGCCTTGCGCTGAGTTCACGTAAATCCCACTGCACATTCCTATTCTTTGCGTGCAGTCAGCTGCTACTGGTGTTGCTAGTTGTGACTGCTGATAACAGATGCCGTAGCAATCAATTCATGGGGTGAGTTGTATGTTTTGCGATAGTCTGTCTCTGACAAGCAAGCACAGGTGACATAGGTGCGAACACAGGAAGCTTGCAGACCCTCGCTGCCTGCAGACACCGAGCAGCCACACTAGGAGGGCGGCCTAAGCCGTAGGCGAAATGTGCTCATTCGCTTTGGCGCGACGTCGTACTATAAATAATGCTGTCACTAGCGTGAGCGTCGTGGAAAGTCGGAAAAGTCGGCTGCGAGGGTGAGTGCCAAGTTTGGGGAGCGTTTCGTAGTATGCGCAGTGCAATGGAGACGCGGAAACTTGTTGTGGCCCAGTGTTTTGCAGTTGGACGACAAGATTGGTACACAGTAGTAAAGAGCGAGGCACTGAGTTGGCACGAATAATGGAGTGCACAATGGGGCTCGAGATGTGTTTGTTACCTCAGGTGCTGTATGATTGTCGACAAGGAGTGAAAACGGAGCAATTTGTGACGGCTCTTTCAATTTAAGACGTTAAAAACAGACGGAATTTGCATTTGTAATACCAGAGCATGGAAACTACTTGGGACTTTTGTGTATATGAACGGGTCCGCGCCTTTGTACTCTGCTCCCTTCACCGCTACAAACCAACCAACCATCGTGTCCGTGCGCATCTGAGTCGCAAAGAACGGGGAATAGCGCAGTTTGCTCGTGCATGGGGCGTAGCTCAGTTGGTAGAGCGTTCGCTTTGCATGTGAAAGGTCCAGGGTTCAAGCCGCGGCGCCTCCATTTTTTGTAGTCAGTGCATGGTAAGTGTTGGTCGCGGCGAACCTAAAGGCACGCAAGATGTTGCAAAGCCAGCGTCACAGACTGATATGATGTATACTGACGTAAGGAGAGCAAGATGTAAGTGTGTGGACCGGCTGTTATCGAGGTGTCATCTGTCTTAGGTATCGCGGCTTAACCTCATTGAAGTCTAGAGGGTGGACAACACGTTGGTCTTACTCAGAGCGGTGTCCGAATTCTATTTTCGACGTTATACGTGCCACTTTCATTGTGGCCAACTACGATTCGATACAGAATGCACGAAACCTGAAAGACACCATAACGGATACATAGAGAGTAGTGTTTGTCTGCTGAATAATGGGAGTGCAAGGGTCTGTGTCGTCTATATGGCTGTATGTAGCACGATTAGTCTTCGGGGGGGCCTGCGTAGCTCAGATGGTAGAGCGCTCGCTTAGTATGCGAGAGGAACTGGGATCATTACCCGGTGCCTGCAGAATTTTTAACACACCTACATGCGCACCTTGCCATGCAAGTGGAATAATTCACAACCAGCCGATGTGTCTAGGAAGATACAAGCGAATGATTAGCATCCACAATTGACAAGCGTGCTGTTATTAGTGTGCAGGAAGCACCCTCCTCCCACGCCTACACTTAATTTAGAAACAGTACAAGTGTTCCCGTAAGATTCTCAAGCCTATGTCGGAAAGATCTGCCTTGCGCCGAGTTCACGTAAATCCCACTGCACATTCCTATTCTTTGCGTGCAGTCAGCTGCTACTGGTGTTGCTAGTTGTGACTGCTGATAACAGATGCCGTAGCAATCAATTCATGGAGTGAGTTGTATGTTTTGCGATAGTCTGTCTCTGACAAGCAAGCACAGGTGACATAGGTGCGAACACAGGAAGCTTGCAGACCCTCGCTGCCTGCAGACACCGAGCAGCCACACTAGGAGGGCGGCCTAAGCCGTAGGCGAAATGTGCTCATTCGCTTTGGCGCGACGTCGAACTATAAATAATGCTGTCACTAGCCTGAGCGTCGTAGAAAGTCGGAAAAGTCGGCTGCGAGGGTGAGTGCCAAGTTTGGGGAGCGTTTCGTAGTATGCGCAGTGCAATGGAGACGCGGAAACTTGTTGTGGCCCAGTGTGTTGCAGTTGGACGACAAGATTGGTACACAGGAGTAAAGAGCGAGGCACTGAGTTGGCATGAATAATGGAGTGCACAATGGGGCTCGAGATGTGTTTGTTACCTCAGGTGCTGTATGATTGTCGACAAGGAGTGAAAACGGAGCAATTTGTGACGGCTCTTTCAATTTAAGACGTTAAAAACAGACGGAATTTGCATTTGTAATACCAGAGCATGGAAACTACTTGGAACTTTTGTGTATATGAACGGGTCCGCGCCTTTGTACTCTGCTCCCTTCACCGCTACAAACCAACCAACCATCGTGTCCGTGCGCATCTGAGTCGCAAAGAATTGGGAATAGCGCAGTTTGCTCGTGCATAGGGCGTAGCTCAGTTGGTAGAGCGTTCGCGTGGCATGTGGAAAGTCCAGGGTTCAAGCCGCGGCGCCTCCATTTTTTGTAGTCAGTGCATGGTAAGTGTTGGTCGCGGCGAACCTAAAGGCACGCAAGATGTTGCAAAGCCAGCGTCACAGACTGATATGATGTATACTGACGTAAGGATAGCAAGATGTAAGTGTGTGGACCGGCTGTTATCGAGGTGTCATCTGTCATAGGTATCGCGGCTTAACCACATTGAAGTCTAGAGGGTGGACAACACGTTGGTCTTACTCAGAGCGGTGTCCGAATTCTATTTTCGACGTTATACGTGCCACTTTCATTGTGGCCAACTACGATTCGATACAGAATGCACGAAACCTGAAAGACACCATAACGGATACATAGAGAGTAGTGTTTGTCTGCTGAATAATGGGAGTGCAAGGGTCTGTGTCGTCTATATGGCTGTATGTAGCACCATTAGTCTTCGGGGGGGCGGGCGTAGCTCAGATGGTAGAGCGTTCGCTTGGCATGTGAAAGGTCCAGGGTTCAAGCCACGGCGCCTCAATTTTTTGTAGTCAGTGCATGGTAAGTGTTGGTCGCGGCGAACCTAAAGGCACGCAAGATGTTGCAAAGCCAGCGTCACAGACTGATATGATGTATACTGACGTAAGGAGAGCAAGATGTAAGTGTGGGGACCGGCTGTTATCGAGGTGTCATCGAGTGCAGATCTGTCTTAGGTATCGCGGCTTAACCTCATTGAAGTCTAGAGGGTGAACAACACGTTGGTCTTACTCAGAGCGGTGTCCGAATTCTATTTTCGACGTTATACGTGCCACTTTCATTGTGGCCAACTACGATTCGATACAGAATGCACGAAACCTGAAAGACACGCTAACGGATACATAGAGAGTAGTGTTTGTCTGCTGAATAATGGGAGTGCAAGGGTCTGTGTCGTCTATATGGCTGTATGTAGCACCATTAGTCTTCGGGGGGGCCTGTGTAGCTTAGATGGTAGAGCGCTCGCTTAGTATGCGAGAGGTACTGGGATCAATACCCAGTGCCTCCAGAATTTTTAACACACCTACATGCGCACCTTGCCATGCAAGTGGAATAATTCACAACCAGCAGATGTGTCTAGGAAGATACAAGCGAATGATTAGCATCCACAATTGACAAGCGTGCTGTTATAGTGCGCAGGAAGCACCCTCCTCCCACGCCTACACTTAATTTAGAAACAGTACAAGTGTTCCCGTAAGATTCTCAAGCCCATGTCGGAAAGATCTGCCTTGCGCTGAGTTCACGTAAATCCCACTGCACATTCCTATTCTTTGCGTGCAGTCAGCTGCTACTGGTGTTGCTAGTTGTGACTGCTGATAAAAGATGCCGTAGCAATCAATTCATGGAGTGAGTTGTATGTTTTGCGATTGTCTGTCTCTGACAAGCAAGCACAGGTGACATAGGTGCGAACACAGGAAGCTTGCAGACCCTCGCTGCCTGCAGACACGGAGCAGCCACACTAGGAGGGCGGCCTAAGCCGTTGGCGAAATGTGCTCATTCGCTTTGGCGAGACGTCGAACTATAAATAATGCTGTCACTAGCGTGAGCCTTTGGAAAGTCGCAAAAGTCGGCTGCGAGGGTGAGTGCCAAGTTTGGGGAGCGTTTCGTAGTATGCGCAGTGCAATGGAGACGCGGAAACTTGTTGTGGCCCAGTGTTTTGCAGTTGGACGACAAGAATGGTACACAGTAGTAACGAGCGAGGCACTGAGTTGGCATGAATAATGGAGTGCACAATGGGGCTCGAGATGTGTTTGTTACCTCAGGTGCTGTATGATTGTCGACAAGGAGTGAAAACGGAGCAATTTGTGACGTCTCTTTCAATTTAAGACGTTAAAAACAGACGGAATTTGCATTTGTAATACCAGAGCATGGAAACTACTTGGAACTTTTGTGTATATGAACGGGTCCGCGCCTTTGTACTCTGCTCCCTTCACCGCTACAGACCAACCACCCATCGTGTCCGTGCGAATCTGAGTCGCAAAGAATGGGGAACAGCGCAGTTTGGTCGTGCATGGGGCGTAGCTCAGTTGGTAGAGCGTTCGCATGGCATGTGAAAGGTCCAGGGTTCAAGCCCTGGCGCCTCCATTTTTTATGGTAAGTGTTGGTCGCGGCGAACCTAAAGGCACACAAGATGTTGCAAAGCCAGCGTCACAGACTGATATGATGTATACTGACGTAAGGAGAGCAAGATGTAAGTGTGGGGACCGGCTGTTATCGAGGTGTCTTCGAGTGCAGATCTGTCTTAGGTATCGCGGCTTAACCTCATTGAAGTCTACAGGGTGGACAACACGTTGGTCTTACTCAGAGCGGTGTCCGAATTCTATTTTCGACGTTATACGTGCCACTTTCATTGTGGCCAACTACGATTCGATACAGAATGCACGAAACCTGAAAGACACCCTAACGGATACATAGAGAGTAGTGTTTGTCTGCTGAATAATATGAGTGCAAGGGTCTGTGTCGTCTATATGGCTGTATGTAGCACCATTAGTCTTCGGGGGGGCCTGCGTACCTCAGATGGTAGAGCGCTCGCTTAGTATGCGAGAGGCACTGGGATCAATACCCAGTGCCTCCAGAATTTTTAACACACCTACATGCGCACCTTGCCATGCAAGTGGAATAATTCACAACCAGCAGATGTGTCTAGGAAGATACAAGCGAATGATTAGCATCCACAATTGACAAGCGTGCTGTTATTAGTGCGCAGGAAGCACCCTCCTCCCACGCCTACACTTCTCAAGCCTATGATGGAAAGATCTGCCTTGCGCCGAGTTCACGTAAATCCCACTGCACATTCCTATTCTTTGCGTGCAGTCAGCTGCTACTGGTGTTGCTAGTTGTGACTGCTGATAACAGATGCCGTAGCAATCAATTCATGGAGTGAGTTGTATGTTTTGCGATAGTCTGTCTCTGACAAGCAAGCACAGGTGACATAGGTGCGAACACAGGAAGCTTGCAGACCCTCGATGCCTGCAGACACCGAGCAGCCACACTAGGAGGGTGGCCTAAGCCGTAGGCGAAATGTGCTCATTCGCTTTGGCGCGACGTCGAAATATAAATAATACTGTCACTAGCGTGAGCGTCGTGGAAAGTCGGAAAAGTCGGCTGCGAGGGTGAGTGCCAAGTTTGGGGAGCGTTTCGTAGTATGCGCAGTGCAATGGAGACACGGAAACTTGTTGTGGCCCAGTGTTTTGCAGTTGGACGACAAGATTGGTACACAGTAGTAAAGAGCGAGGCACTGAGTTGGCATGAATAATGGAGTGCACAATGGGGCTCGAGATGTGTTTGTTACCTCAGGTGCTGTATGATTGTCGACAAGGAGTGAAAACGGAGCAATTTGTGACGGCTCTTTCAATTTAAGACGTTAAATACAGACGGAATTTGCATTTGTAATACCAGAGCATGGAAACTACTTGGAACTTTGGTGTATATGAACGGGTCCGCGCCTTTGTACTCTGCTCCCTTCACCGCTACAAACCAACCAACCATCGTGTCCGTGCGCATCTGAGTCGCAAAGAATGGGGAATAGCGCAGTTTGCTCGTGCATGGGGCGTAGCTCAGTTGGTAGAGCGTTCGCTTGGCATGTGAAAGGTCCAGGGTTCAAGCCGCGGCGCCTCAATTTTTTGTAGTCAGTGCATGGTAAGTGTTGGTCGCGGCGAACCTAAAGGCACGCAAGATGTTGCAAAGCCAGCGTCACAGACTGATATGATGTATACTGACGTAAGGAGAGCAAGATGTAAGTGTGGGGACCGGCTGTTATCGAGGTGTCATCGAGTGCAGATCTGTCTTAGGTATCGCGGCTTAACCTCATTGAAGTCTAGAGGGTGGACGTGTTGGTCTTACTCAGAGCGGTGTCCGAATTCTATTTTCGACGTTATACGTGCCACTTTCATTGTGGCCAACTACGATTCGATACAGAATGCACGAAACCTGAAAGACACCCTAACGGATACATAGAGAGTAGTGTTTGTCTGCTGAATAATGGGAGTGCAAGGGTCTGTGTCGTCTATATGGCTGTATGTAGCACCATTAGTCTTCGAAGTGGGCGGGCGTAGCTCAGATGGTAGAGCGCTCGCTTAGTATGCGAGAGGCACTGGGATCAATACCCAGTGCCTCCAGAATTTTTAACACACCTACATGCGCACCTTGCCATGCAAGTGGAATAATTCACAACCAGCAGATGTGTCTAGGAAGATACAAGCGAATGATTAGCATCCACAATTGACAAGCGTGCTGTTATTAGTGCGCAGGAAGCACCCTCCTCCCACGCCTACACTTCTGAAGCCTATGTCGGAAAGATCTGCCTTGCGCTGAGTTCACGTAAATCCCACTGCACATTCCTATTCTTTGCGTGCAGTCAGCTGCTACTGGTGTTGCTAGTTGTGACTGCTGATAACAGATGCCGTAGCAATCAATTCATGGAGTGAGTTGTATGTTTTGCGATAGTCTGTCTCTGACAAGCAAGCACAGGTGACATAGGTGCGAACACAGGAAGCTTGCAGACCCTCGCTGCCTGCAGACACCGAGCAGCCACACTAGGAGGGCGGCCTAAGCCCTTGGCGAAATGTGCTCATTCGCTTTGGCGAGACGTCGAACTATAAATAATGCTGTCACTAGCGTGAGCGTTTGGAAAGTCGGAAAAGTCGGCTGCGAGGGTGAGTGCCAAGTTTGGGGAGCGTTTCGTAGTATGCGCAGTGCAATGGAGACGCGGAAACTTGTTGTGGCCCAGTGTTTTGCAGTTGGACGACAAGAATGGTACACAGTAGTAACGAGCGAGGCACTGAGTTGGCATGAATAATGGAGTGCACAATGGGGCTCGAGATGCGTTTGTTACCTCAGGTGCTGTATGATTGTCGACAAGGAGTGAAAACGGAGCAATTTGTGACGGCTCTTTCAATTTAAGACGTTAAAAACAGACGGAATTTGCATTTGTAATACCAGAGCATCGAAACTACTTGGAACTTTTGCGTATATGAACGGGTCCGCGCCTTTGTACTCTGCTCCCTTCACCGCTACAAACCAACCAACCATCGTGTCCGTGCGCATCTGAGTCGCAAAGAATGGGGAATAGCGCAGTTTGCTCCTGCATGGGGCGTAGCTCAGTTGGTAGAGCGTTCGGTTGGCAGGTGAAAGGTCCAGGGTTCAAGCCGCGGCGCCTCCATTTTTTGTGGTGAGTGCATGGTAAGTGTTGGTCGCGGCGAACCTAAAGACACGCAAGATGTTGCAAAGCCAGCGTCACAGACTGATATGATGTATACTGACGTAAGGAGAGCAAGATGTAAGTGTGGGGACCGGCTGTTATCGAGGTGTCATCGAGTGCAGATCTGTCTTAGGTATCGCGGATTAACCTCATTGAAGTCTAGAGGGTGGACAACACGTTGGTCTTACTCAGAGCGGTGTCCGAATTCTATTTTCGACGTTATACGTGCCACTTTCATTGTGGCCAACTACGATTCGATACAGAATGCACGAAACCTGAAAGACACCCTAACGGATACATAGAGAGTAGTGTTTGTCTGCTGAATAATGGGAGTGCAAGGGTCTGTGTCGTCTATATGGCTGTATGTAGCACCTTGAGTCTTCGGGGCGGGCGTAGCTCAGATGGTAGAGCGCTCGCTTAGTATGCGAGAGGTACTGGGATCAATACCCAGTGCCTCCAGAATTTTTAACACACCTAAATGCGCACCTTGCCATGCAAGAGGAATAATTCACAACCAGCAGATGTGTCTAGGAAGATACAAGCGAATGATTAGCATCCACAATTGACAAGCGTGGTGTTATTAGTGAGCAGGAAGCACCCTCCTCCCACGCCTACACTTAATTTAGAAACAGTACAAGTGTTCCCGTAAGATTCTCAAGCCTATGTCGGAAAGATCTGCCTTGCGCCGAGTTCACGTAAATCCCACTGCACATTCCTATTCTTTGCGTGCAGTCAGCTGCTACTGGTGTTGCTAGTTGTGACTGCTGATAACAGATGCCGTAGCAATCAATTCATGGAGTGAGTTGTATGTTTTGCGATAGTCTGTCTCTGACAAGCAAGCACAGGTGACATAGGTGCGAACACAGGAAGCTTGCAGACCCTCGCTGCCTTCAGACACCGAGCAGCCACACTAGGAGGGCGGCCTACGCCGTAGGCGATATGTGCTCATTCGCTTTGGCGTGACGTCGAACTATAAATAATGCTGTCACTAGCGTGAGCGTCGTGGAAAGTCGGAAAAGTCGGCTGCGAGGGTGAGTGCTAACTTTGGGGAGCGTTTCGTAGTATGCGCAGTGCAATGGAGACGCGGAAACTTGTTGTGGCCCAGTGTTTTGCAGTTGGACGACAAGATTGGTACACAGTAGTAAAGAGCGAGGCACTGAGTTGGCATGAATAATGGAGTGCACAACGGGGCTGGAGATGTTTTTGTTACCTCAGGTGCTGTATGATTGTCGACAAGGAGTGAAAACGGAGCAATTTGTGACGGCTCTTTCAATTTAAGACGTTAAAAACAGACGGAATTTGCATTTGTAATACCAGAGCATCGAAACTACTTGGAACTTTTGTGTATATGAACGGGTCCGCGCCTTTGTACTCTGCTCCCTTCACCGCTACAAACCAACCAACCATCGTGTCAGTGCGCATCTGAGTCGCAAAGAATGGGGAATAGCGCAGTTTGCTCGTGCATGGGGCGTAGCTCAGTTGGTAGAGCGTCTGCTTGGCATGTGAAAGGTGCAGGGTTCAAGCCACGGCGGCTTCATTTTTTGTGGTCAGTGCATGGTAAGTTTTGGTCGCGGCGAACCTAAAGGCACGCAAGATGTTGCAAAGCCAGCGTCACAGACTGATATGATGTATACTGACGTAAGGAGAGCAAGATGTAAGTGTGGGGACCGGCTGTTATCGAGGTGTAATCGAGTGCAGATCTGTCTTATGTATCGCGGCTTAACCTCATTGAAGTCTAGAGGGTGGACAACATGTTGGTCTTACTCAGAGCGGTGTCCGAATTCTATTTTCGACGTTATACGTGCCACTTTCATTGTGGCCAACTACGATTCGATACAGAATGCACGAAACCTGAAAGACACCCTAACGGATACATAGAGAGTAGTGTTTGTCTGCTGAATAATGGGAGTGCAAGGGTCTGTGTCGTCTATATGGCTGTATGTAGCACCGTAAGTCTCTGGGTTTGCGGGCGTAGCTCAGATGGTAGAGCGCTCGCTTAGTATGCGAGAGGTACTGGGATCAATACCCAGTGCCTCCAGAATTTTTAACACACCTAGAAGCGCACCTTGCCATGCAAGTGGAATAATTCACAATCAGCCGATGTGTCTAGGAAGATACAAGCGAATGATTAGCATCCACAATTGACAAGCGGGCTGTTATTAGTGCGCAGGAAACACCCTCCTCCCACGCCTACACTTAATTTAGAAACAGTACAAGTGTTCCCGTAAGATTCTCAAGCCTATGTCGGAAAGATCTGCCTTGCGCTGAGTACACGTAAATCCCACTGCACATTCCTATTCTTTGCGTGCAGTCAGCTGCTACTGGTGTTGCTAGTTGTGACTGCTGATAACAGATGCCGTAGCAATCAATTCATGGAGTGAGTTGTATGTTTTGCGATAGTCTGTCTCTGACAAGCAAGCACAGGTGACATAGGTGCGAACACAGGAAGCTTGCAGACCCTCGCTGCCTGCAGACAGCGAGCAGCCACACTAGGAGGGCGGCCTAAGCCGTAGGCGCAATGTGCTCATTCGCTTTGGCGCGACGTCGAACTATAAATAATGCTGTCACTAGCGTGAGCGTCGTGGAAAGTCGGAAAAGTCGGCTGCGAGGGTGAGTGCCAACTTTGGGGAGCGTTTCGTAGTATGCGCAGTGCAATGGAGACGCGGAAACTTGTTGTGGCCCAGTGTTTTGCAGTTGGACGACAAGATTGGTACACAGTAGTAAAGAGCGAGGCACTGAGTTGGCATGAATAATGGAGTGCACAACGGGGCTCGAGATGTGTTTGTTACCTCAGGTGCTGAATGATTGTCGACAAGGAGTGAAAACGGAGCAATTTGTGACGGCTCTTTCAATTTAAGACGTTAAAAACAGACGGAATTTGCATTTGTAATACCAGAGCATCGAATCTACTTGGAACTTTTGTGTATATGAACGGGTCCGCGCCTTTGTACTCTGATCTCTTCACCGCTACAAACCAACCAACCATCGTGTCAGTGCGCATCTGAGTCGCAAAGAATGGGGAATAGCGCAATTTGCTCGTGCATGGGGCGTAGCTCAGTTGGTAGAGCGTTCGCTTGGCATGTGAAAGGTCCAGGGTTCAAGCCGCGGCGGCTCCATTTTTTGTGGTCAGTGCATGGTAAGTTTTGGTCGCGGCGAACCTAAAGGCACGCAGATGTTGCAAAGCCAGCGTCACAGACTGATATGATGTATACTGACGTAAGGAGAGCAAGATGTAAGTGTGGGGACCGGCTGTTATCGAGGTGTCATCGAGTGCAGATCTGTCTTAGGTATCGCGGCTTAACCTCATTGAAGTCTAGAGGGTGGACAACACGTTGGTCTTACTCAGAGCGGTGTCCGAATTCTATTTTCGACGTTATACGTGCCACTTTCATTGTGGCCAACTACGATTCGATACAGAATGCACGAAACCTGAAAGACACCCTAACGGATACATAGAGAGTAGTGTTTGTCTGCTGAATAATGGGAGTGCAAGGGTCTGTGTCGTCTATATGGCTGTATGTAGAACCATTAGTCTTTGGGGGGGCGGGCGTAGCTCAGATGGTAGAGCGCTCGCTTAGTATGCGAGAGGTACTGGGATCAATACCCAGTGCCTCCAGAATCTTTAACACACCTACAAGCGCACCTTGCCATGCAAGTGGAATAATTCACAACCAGCAGATGTGTCTAGGAAGATACAAGCGAATGATTAGCATCCACAATTGACAAGCGTGCTATTATTAGTGCGCAGGAAGCACCCTCCTCCCACGCCTACAGTTAATTTAGAAACAGTACAAGTGTTCCCGTAAGATTCTCAAGCCTATGTCGGAAAGATCTGCCTTGCGCTGAGTTAAAGTAAATCCCACTGCACATTCCTATTCTTTGCGTGCAGTCAGCTGCTACTGGTGTTGCTAGTTGTGACTGCTGATAACAGATGCCGTAGCAATCAATTCATGGAGTGAGTTGTATGTTTTGCGATAGTCTGTCTCTGACAAGCAAGCACAGGTGACATAGGTGCGAACACAGGAAGCTTGCAGACCCTCGCTGCCTGCAGACACCGAGCAGCCACACTAGGAGGGCGGCCTAAGCCGTAGGCGAAATGTGCTCATTCGCTTTGACGCGACGTCGAACTATAAATAATGCTGTAACTAGCGTGGGCGTCGTGGAAAGTCGGAAAAGTCGGCTGCGAGGGTGAGTGCCAAGTTTGGGGAGCGTTTCGTAGTATGCGCAATGCAATGGAGACGCGGAAACTTGTTGCGGCCCAGTGTTTTGCAGTTGGACGACAAGATTGGTACACAGTAGTAAAGAGCGAGGCACTGAGTTGGCATGAATAATGGAGTGCACAATGGGGCTCGAGATGTGTTTGTTACCTCAGGTGCTGTATGATTGTCGACAAGGAGTGAAAACGGAGCAATTTGTGATGGCTCTTTCAATTTAAGACGTTAAAAACAGACGGAATTTGCATTTGTAATACCAGAGCATCGAAACTACTTGGAACTTTTGTGTATATGAACGGGTCCGAGCCTTTGTACTCTGCTCCCTTCACCGCTACAAGCCAACCAATTATCGTGTCCGTGCGCATCTGAGTCGCAAAGAATGGGGAATAGCGCAGTTTGCTCGTGCATGGGGCGTAGCTCAGTTGGTCGAGCATTCGCTTGGCATGTAAAAGGTCCAGGGTTCAAGCTTCGGCGCCTCCACTTTTTGTGGTCAGTGCATGGTAAGTGTTGGTCGCGGCGAACCTAAAGGCACGCAAGATGTTGCAAAGCCAGCGTCACAGACTGATATGATGTATACTGACGTAAGGAGAGCAAGATGTAAGTGTGGGGACCGGCTGTTATCGAGGTGTCATCGAGTGCAGATCTGTCTTAGGTATCGCGGCTTAACCTCATTGAAGTCTAGAGGGTGGACAACACGTTGGTCTTACTCAGAGCGGTGTCCGAATTCTATTTTCGACGTTATACGTGCCACTTTCATTGTGGCCAACTACGATTCGATACAGAATGCACGAAACCTGAAAGACACCCTAAGGGATACATAGAGAGTAGTGTTTGTCTGCTGAATAATGGGAGTGCAAGGGTCTGTGTCGTCTATATGGCTGTATGTAGCACCATTAGCCTTCGGAGGGGGCGGGCGTAGCTCAGATGGTAGAGCGCTCGCTTAGTATGCGAGAGGTACTGGGATCAATACCCAATGCCTCCAGAATTTTTAACACACCTACATGCGCACCTTGCCATGCAAGTGGAATAATTCACAACCAGCAGATGTGTCTAGGAAGATACAAGCCAATGATTAGCATCCACAATTGACAAGCGTGGTGTTATTAGTGAGCAGGAAGCACCCTCCTCCCACGCCTACACTTAATTTAGAAACAGTACAAGTGTTCCCGTAAGATTCTCAAGCCTATGTCGGAAAGATCTGCCTTGCGCTGAGTTCACGTAAATCCCACTGCACATTCCTATTCTTTGCGTGCAGTCAGCTGCTACTGGTGTTGCTAGTTGTGACTGCTGATAACAGATGCCGCAGCAATCAATTCATGGAGTGAGTTGTATGTTTTGCGATAGTCTGTCTCTGACAAGCAAGCACTGGTGACATAGGTGCGAACACAGGAAGCTTGCAGACCCTCGCTGCCTGCAGACACCGAGCAGCCACACTAGGAGGGCGGCCTAAGCCATAGGCGAAATGTGCTCATTCGCTTTGGCGCGACGTCGAACTATAAATAATGCTGTCACTAGCGTGAGCGTCGTGGAAAGTCGGAAAAGTCGGCTGCGAGGGTGAGTGCCAAGTTTGGGGAGCTTTTCGTAGTATGCGCAGTGCAATGGAGACGCGGTAACTTGTTGTCGCCCAGTGTTTTGCAGTTGGACGACAAGATTGGTACACAGTAGTAAAGAGCGAGGCACTGAGTTGGCATGAATAATGGAGTGCACAACGGGGCTCGAGATGTGTTTGTTACCTCAGGTGCTGTATGATTGTCGACAAGGAGTGAAAACGGAGCAATTTGTGACGGCTCTTTCAATTTAAGACGTTAAAAACAGACGGAATTTGCATTTGTAATACCAGAGCATCGAAACTACTTGGAACTTTTGTGTATATGAACGGGTCCGCGCCTTTGTACTCTGCTCCCTTCACCGCTACAAACCAACCAACCATCGTGTCCGTGCGCATCTGAGTCGCAAAGAATGGGGAATAGCGCAGTTTGTTCGTGCATGGGGCGTAGCTCAGTTGGTAGAGCGTTCGCTTGGCATGTGAAAGGTCCAGAGTTCAAGCCGCGGCGCCTTTATTTTTTGTGGTCAGTTCATTGTAAGTGTTGGTCGCGGCGAACCTAAAGGCACGCAAGGTGTTGCAAAGCCAGCTTCACAGACTGATATGATGTATACTGACGTAAGGAGAGGAAGATGTAAGTGTGGGGACCGGCTGTTATCGAGGTGTCATCGAGTGCAGATCTGTCTTAGGTATCGCGGCTTAACCTCACTGAAGTCTAGAGGGTGGACAACACGTTGGTCTTACTCAGACCGGTGTCCGAATTCTATTTTCGACGTTATACGTGCCCCTTTCATTGTGGCCAACTACGATTCGATACAGAATGCACGAAACCTGAAAGACACCCTAACGGATACATAGAGAGTAGTGTTTGCCTGCTGAATAATGGGAGTGCAAGGGACTGTGTCGTCTATATGGCTGTATGTAGCACCATTAGTCTTCGGGGGGGCGGGCGTAGCTCAGATGGTAGAGCGCTCGCTTAGTATGCGAGAGGTACTGGGATCAATACCCAGTGCCTCCAGAATTTTTAACACACCTACATGCGCACCTTGCCATGAAAGTGGAATAATTCACAACCAGCAGATGTGTCTAGGAAGATACAAGCGAATGATTAGCATCCACAATTGACAAGCGTGCTGTTATTAGTGCGCAGAAAGCACACTCCTCCCACGCCTACACTTAATTTAGAAACAGTACAAGTGTTCCCGTAAGATTCTTAAGCCTATGTCGGAAAGATCTGCCTTGCGCCGAGTTCACGTAAATCCCGCTGCACATTCCTATTCTTTGCGTGCAGTCAGCTGCTACTGGTGTTGCTAGTTGTGACTGCTGATAACAGATGCCGTAGCAATCAATTCATGGAGTGAGTTGTATGTTTTGCGATAGTCTGTCTCTGACAAGCAAGCACAGGTGACATAAGTGCGAACACAGGAAGCTTGCAGACCCTCGCTGCCCGCAGACACCGAGCAGCCACACTAGGAGGGCGGCCTAAGCCGTAGGCGAAATGTGCTCATTCGCTTTGGCGTGACGTCGAACTATAAAGAATGCTGTCACTAGCGTGAGCGTCGTGGAAAGTCGGAAAAGTCGGCTGCGAGGGTGAGTGCCAAGTTTGGGGAGCGTTTCGTAGTATGCGCAGTGCAATGGAGACGCGGAAACTTGTTGTGGCCCAGTGTTTTGCAGTTGGACGACAAGATTGGTACACAGTAGTAAAGAGCGAGGCACTGAGTTGGCATGAATAATGGAGTGCACAATGGGGCTCGAGATGTGTTTGTTACCTCAGGTGCTGTATGATTGTCGACAAGGAGTGAAAACGGAGCAATTTGTGAAGGCTCTTTCAATTTAAGACGTTAAAAACAGACGGAATTTGCATTTGTAATACCAGAGCATCAAAACTACTTGGAACTTTTGTGTATATGAACGGGTCCGCGCCTTTGTACTCTGCTCCCTTCACCGCTACAAACCAACCAACCATCGTGTCCGTGCGCATCTCAGTCGCAAAGAATGGAGAATAGCGCTGTTTGCTCGTGCATGGGGCGTAGCTCAGTTGGTAGAGCGTTCGCTTGGCATGTGAAAGGTCCAGGGTTCAAGCCGCGGCGCCTCCATTTTTTGTGGTCAGTGCATGGTAAGTGTTGGTCGCGGCGAACCTAAAGGCGCGCAAGATGTTGCAAAGCCAGCGTCACAGACTGATATGATGTATACTGACGTAAGGAGAGCAAGATGTAAGTGTGGGGACCGGCTGTTATCGAGGTGTAATCGAGTGCAGATCTGTCTTATGTATCGCGGCTTTACCTCATTGAAGTCTAGAGGGTGGACAACATGTTGGTCTTACTCAGAGCGGTGTCCGAATTCTATTTTCGACGTTATACGTGCCACTTTCATTGTGGCCAACTACGATTCGATACAGAATGCACGAAACCTGAAAGACACCCTAACGGATACATAGAGAGTAGTGTTTGTCTGCTGAATAATGGGAGTGCAAGGGTCTGTGTCGTCTATATGGCTGTATGTAGCACCATTGGTCTTCGGGGGGGCGGGCGTAGCTCAGATGGTTGAGTCGGCTTTCGGCTGTGGTCGCGTGCGGACCGGCTCCGCGCGCCGGACAGCGCACTGTAGTTTGTTTACTTCCGCGTCGCGGTATTTCGTGTTGTGTAGCGTCCATTTCTATTGCACCTCATGGCGCACTGTTACCGCCGAGCGACAGTTAAAGTAACATTCCAAGCCGAACATGCTAGACCACGCGCTTTTGAAATTGAGCAATTCATTCGCGAAGAGCTACGTCTGGACCCTCAAGATGTGGTAGGTATTCATTTCTCTATCACTAGCAGCATCGTCTATATTAAGATGACGATGGAGGAAGCGTGTGCTAACGTAGTTCGACAACACGCAAGCGGACTCAAGTTCAAACATTCTGACGGGCATATAGGAGAGGTGACGGTCGATCACGCTGGTTTCGGACGTCGAGCAATTCGGGGATTTTGAGCTCCCTTTCGAAGTGCCGCAAGATGTGGTCGTCGAAGCTTTCCTACCCTATGGCAATGTTGTGGGGCACATCGCGGAGAAATGCCAGACATTCACGACATACAACGTGTTGAATGGTGTCCGCCAAATCAAAATCGAACTCTCCAAACATGTACCATCCTATCTGCTGATAGGTGGCGTGCGAGCCATCGTTATGTATGATGGCCAGCCGCGGACGTGTGCCGGTTGCGGACAGGAGGGCCATGTTCGGTCAGAATGTCTCCGCCGACGTTTGCTGCAGGTCCCGACCAGTGACTCAGCTCCCAAAGTGACGGCCGCTTCTTTACCAGATAGCTACGCCACAGCTGTACGCAGTCCCGATGCGTCACTTCAGGAAGCACCTCTTCTCCACCCGGAACTCACCACTGGAAATGACGGTGCTGCCATGGCCTCACCGGCACCATCTCCTCTAACGGCTACGACACCACCAACTCTCCAGAGCTCGATGGACATCGACGCGAATGCGGTGCCTACCTCTGCCTTTCTTCAGACTGGCGCGACCTCGGACATCGAACATCCACATTCTGATTCAGAACAGCACCTCCGAAAGCAACGGTCGCCCAGAAAACGGAAGAAGAGGAGTCAAACGCCATCTGACGACACACTTCTTCATGTGGCATCACAGGCAGTGGAGCTGATACACGACAGTGATCTCCCTTCGAGCGTTCTGACGACTGGAGAGGCTGCTCCTGATGTCCCATCTGAAGAACGATCTCACACGAATATGACGGATTCCAAGGAGGGTGCCTCCCTGGACCCCACTACAGCAGCGTCGCTACAACTCGCCCTCGAGGAGTGTGACAGTCACTCACCGTCTGTTCCAGTCTCCTGGGCTGATGATATCGACGAAGGAGCAGTTCGAGATGGTGGTCCTCCCATCAGGCAGTGCCCCATGGAGGTGCCTGACCCACCTTCCAGCCAGTGATTACGACAACGGTGACTACGTCAGATGTTACACGCCAGCCAGACATCTCTGCCGGAACATCTGTGCCAATGGTGGGAGCACGCCCCCAACATTACCGCATAGTGACGATGAATCTGGCCACCATTCGGGCCCCCCATAAACTGGCAATGATCCGTGAGACCATTTATGCTGCTGATGTCGACATTGCCCTCCTCCAAGAAGTGTTTGTCGCCGATTTCCATGCCCCCACTGGCTACGTGGCACACATCTCCCATGCTTCTGACAACGGTAGTGGAGTTGCCATCCTCCTCCGTTCTGGACTCCCTGCTGAAGATGTAGTGTACCTTGCTAATGCTAGGGGTATGGCTCTCACGCTGTTCGGCGTCCGTATCCTCAATGTATATGCGCCGTCCGGCTCCAGTCGACGTCGTGATCGACACACTTTCTTTGCTGACGAGGTAACGCCGCTGTTTGAGGGTCCCCTAGATGATATGGTCCTCGGTGGCGATTTCAACTCCACGCAAAGGCCTGAAGATCAATTACCGCATCATTCCCCTTGTGCGGCCCTCTCCGTCATCATCGACAGACTCCAGCTTGTTGACACATGGACAAAGGTGCATGGCACCCGTGCAGGTTTCACATATTATACGGCGCATTCATCTAGTCGTCTCGATCGTATATACCTCACACGTTCCCTTGCTGCCGACACTCGACATGCCGAAGTATGGCCTCTGGCTTTCTCTGACCATGACGCCTACATCTGCGATGTCGTCCTCGCCCGCCAACAAGTGTGGCACAGCCACGGCTTGTGGAAATTCAACGTTTCCCACCTGACTGTCCCTGACTGCCGACGAACCGTTGAGGATGCGTGGGCCCTCTGTCATCGTCGTCGCCCCGCCTACGCATCCACCTTATCGTGGTGGGTATCATGCGCGAAACCAGCTCTGCGCAGGGCGCTGATAGGATATGGCAAAGACTTCAAAGCCTGGCAAGCGAGCACCATGGACTTTTATTATGCAGTCCTTCGTGACTGATCGTCAGATGATGGTGCATCGTGCTAAAGCGCAGATCACTTCCCTCACGAGACGGCGCTTAGAAGGGACTCTTGTCAGATCCTGCACCCGTGACCATATGCCTCATGAAACGCCATCGATGTACCACCTTCTCAGGGAACGCCGACGTCGTCGTCGAACCCTCATCCACGATCTCACAGATGTGGAAGGACGACGACACACTACGCAATGCGACATTGGTCACGCTTTCTATTCTCATTTCCGTCAACTGTTCGCTGCCGTCCCTCATCCCCCGACCTTAATTGAGGAGGTGGCAGCAATGACTGTCAACACCATGCCAGAGGATGTGGCTCAAGAACTTCAGGAACAAGTGACCTCTGATGAAGTCCTAGATGCTATCAAGGTGGGGGCTGCCAACAAGTCCCCTGGACCTGACGGCCTCCCCCTCGACTTGTACAAGTATTTTAGCTACCTTTTGTTACCTGCTTGGACGTCCATCTGTCGTGAATTGATGTCACCCACAACAATGATCCCAGCCACCTTCCTTGATGGGGTCATCATCCTGGTCCCTAAGCCACATGGGCGATCACAGATCTGTGATTACCGGCCCATCACTCTACTCAACAGTGACATGAAAATTTTCACCCGTTTGTTGGCCTCACGCCTCAAGAAGGCAGCAAGATCCGTCACCTCCCTTGATCAGACTTCGTTGGGCGGTGCCAACATCCATACGGCCCTTTGCCGTTATAGGGACATGATTGCGCTCGAGCGCTCGCGACATTTACCTGGCGCATTGGCATCGCTTGACTTCCGTCAAGCTTTCGACCGTGTCGACCATACTTTTCTGAAATCGGTCCTCCAACACATGGGTTTTCCGGTTCGTACAATCACCGTGGTAATGCGGCTCTTGAGCGGCGCAACTTCAAGAATACTCTGTAATGGTCGCCTCACCGCGCCTCTAGCGATCGAGCGCTCTGTCCGACAGGGATGCCCACTTTCCACGATACTGTATGCTTTGGCATTAGAGCCCCTCCTACAGGGGCTTCGCCAACGCCTGGTGGGCCTGACATTGCATGGGCACCGCTTCTGTTGTACAGCCTATGCCGACGATCTAGTCCTCTACCTCCGCAATGAAGACGATGTTCGCGCTGCTCTGACTTGGGTGACGACTTATGGGGAGGCATCGGGCAGTTCTCTTAACATTTCCAAATCGAAGGTTCTGCTCATTGGTGAGGGTCTACCAGAAAGATCTGTCGCTCCTCTAAGTGTGGCCACCAGCGTCCGCTGTTTGGGCATTGATTTTATGAATGACCTCCGTCGCTCAGCGGCAACCAACGGTCGACGTCTCCTACAAACGATCAGGGCTGGCCTTGTGGACCACCGGCTTCGATCCCTCGACATTATACAGCGCGCGCAATACGTGAATGTTTATCACGCCTCACGCATCCCCCATGTGGCACAAGTGCTCCCGGTTCCGATTACCCTCGCACGTCGTATGTTGATGGCGATAGGATCCTTTGTCTGTGCCGGGATGTTATTTAAAGTTCAATATTCCTCCCTTGCCCTCTCGCGGGAGCGTGGAGGAGTGGGCTTATTCCATGTGCCAGACAGAGTTACCGCACTTTATGTTAACTCCCAACTGAAAGTCTGGCGTCGCTGCCCGACGAGCCTGACCGGACTGCTTTTGCGTGAATACGCACCAGTCTCCATGTCAGCCCGGTCATGTTATCCGACATTCCACCCCCCCCTTTTATCACTTTCGGTACTTCTTCTTTGAAATCAGTTACATTCTGCACTCCTTACCCCTTCTCCGTATACTCCAGACAAAGACTGTATACGACACCTTACAAATGTGTCAAACCCCCAACCCCATTGAACACAAGTTTCCCCAGATCATATGGCGCCGTGTGTGGAAAGCAGTGCATGCTGGTTACCTCGACACCAGCGTTCAGTCCACCTGGTATATCACCGTCAATGGCAAACAGGTCAACCAGTCTCGTTTGCACCGCATCCGCCTTGCTGACACACCACTCTGTGTTCACTGTGGTGTAGAGGACACGGACGCTCATCGGTTCTCATGTGGTCCGTCTGCTGACGTCTGGAGGCTCGCGCAGCGTATCCTGGCTTTCCTCACCCGACAGCCGCCTGCTCAGATTATTTTCCTGACGCTTCTATTCCCGGATGTGATTCATTACCCCACAACAAAAACTAATGCCGTGAATTGGATACGCGGTCATACAGTCCGCTACCTTTTTGGGCCCGATGAGAAATCAGAACTAGGTTATTGGACGTACCTTAACGATCGACATTGTGCACTTGTTCGCAACCCCAGATACGAGCAGTTCTTTTACAATTTTCTATGGAGCGCCTTTCATGACCCGCCTTCCAGCTGGAACGTCCAAGCCATGAGATGCTGATGCTTTTTTGCCGATATGATGTTCTGAACGTACTACACACGGAATCCCCACTAAAATTTCGAGAAGACACGTTTGGATGTTTCGCCAATCAGACGGCGCAAGCGACTCCTAGAATTCAGGTGCAACGACTGCCATAATACAAAAAAATGAATAAATAAAAACATACATACAAAAAAAGAAACAAAGAAAATAAAGAAAACAAAAATGCAATACAATAAATGAAAAACAAAAAAAAAGTTCCTGCTCACAACAAATTTCATTTTTTTATCGCTAGTCTCTATGTCTCTTCCCCCCTACTTTCTTCCTTTCCTACACCTTTGCAGTAATAGGTTAGTTGTTTTGGAATAGGTGTAGATAGGTGCCAACGCCTGAAGAGGTGCATTTAATTTTATTTTTTTTGTTAGAATACAAGTGGCGGTGGCAAATAGGCATTTTTTTGTAGTTTTTCCTTTCCTGTCCAGATAAAAAACAAAAAAAAGGGTAGCCTCTTATTACAAAAAAAAGAGAAAAAAAAGGTTGGTAGAGCACTTGCCCGCGAAAGGCAAAGGTCCAAAGTTTCGAGTCTCGGTCAATTAATAAAAAAAAAAAAAAAGGGGCGTCAAATCGAAAGACCTGCACCAGGCGAACGGTCTACCCGACGGGAGGCCCTAGTCTCACGACATTTCATTTCACCATAACAACAATAAAAAAAAAAAAGATGGTAGAGCGCTCGCTTAGTATGCGAGAGGTACTGGGATCAATACCCAGTGCCTCCAGAATTTTTAACACACCTACATGCGCACCTTGCCATGCAAGAGGAATAATTCACAACCAGCAGATGTGTCTAGGAAGATACAAGCGAATGATTAGCATCCACAATTGACAAGCGTGCTGTTATTAGTGCGCAGGAAGCACCCTCCTCCCACGCCTACACTTAATTTAGAAACAGTACAAGTGTTCCCGTAAGATTCTCAAGCCTATGTCGGAAAGATCTGCCTTGCGCCGAGTTCACGTAAATCCCACTGCACATTCCTATTCTTTGCGTGCAGTCAGCTGCTACTGGTGTTGCTAGTTGTGACTGCTGATAGATGCCGTAGCAATCAATTCATGGAGTGAGTTGTATGTTTTGCGATAGTCTGTCTCTGACAAGCAAGCACAGGTGAAATAGGTGCGAACACAGGAAGCTTGCAGAGCCTCGCTCCCTGCAGACACCGAGCAGCCACACTAGGAGGGCGGCCTAAGCCGTAGGCGAAATGTGCTCATTCGCTTTGGCGCGACGTCGAACTATAAATAATGCTGTCACTAGCGTGAGCGTCGTGGAAAGTCGGAAAAGTCGGCTGCGAGGTTGAGTGCCAAGTTTGGGGAGTGTTTCGTAGTATGCGCAGTGCAATGGAGACGCGGAAACTTGTTGTGGCCCAGTGTTTTGCAGTTGGACGACAAGATTGGTACACAGTAGTAAAGAGCGAGGCACTGAGTTGGCATGAATAATGGAGTGCACAACGGGGCTCGAGATGTGTTTGTTACCTCAGGTGCTGTATGATTGTCGACAAGGAGTGAAAACGGAGCAATTTGTGACGGCTCTTTCAATTTAAGACGTTAAAAACAGACGGAATTTGCATTTGTAATAACAGAGCATCGAAACTACTTGGAAATTTTGTGTATATGAACGTGTCCGCGCCTTTGTACTCTGCTTCCTTCACCGCTACAAACTACCAACCATCGTGTCCGTGCGCATCTGAGTCGCAAAGAATGGGGAATAGCGCAGTTTGCTCGTGCATGGGGCGTAGCTCAGTTGGAAGAGCGTTCGCTTGGCATGTGAAAGGTCTAGGGTTCAAGCCGCGGCGCCTCCATTTTTTGTGGTCAGTGCATGGTAAGTGTTGGTCGCGGCGAACCTAAAGGCACGCAAGATGTTGCAAAGCCAGCGTCACAGACTGATATGATGTATACTGACGTAAGGAGAGCAAGATGTAAGTGTGGGGACCGGCTGTTATCGAGGTGTCATCGAGTGCAGATCTGTCTTAGGTATCGCGGCTTAACCTCATTGAAGTCTAGAGGGTGGACAACACGTTGGTCTTACTCAGAGCGGTGTCCGAATTCTATTTTCGACGTTATACGTGCCACTTTCATTGTGGCCATCTACGATTCGATACAGAATGCACAAAACCTGAAAGACACCCTAACGGATACATAGAGAGTAGTGCTTGTCTGCTGAATAATCGGAGTGCAAGGGTCTGTGTCGTCTATATGGCTGTATGTAGCACCAGTAGTCTTTGGGGGGGAGGGCGGGCGTAGCTCAGATGGTAGAGCGCTCGCTTATTATGCGAGAGGTACTGGGATCAATACCCAGTGCCTCCAGAATTTTTAACACACCTACATGGGCACCTTGCCATGCAAGAGGAATAAATCACAACCAGCAGATGTGTCTAGGAAGATACAAGCGAATGATTAGCATCCACAATTGACAAGCGTGCTGTTATTAGTGCGCAGGAAGCACCCTCCTCCCACGCCTACACTTAATTTAGAAACAGTACAAGTGTTCCCGTAAGATTCTCAAGCCTATGTCGGAAAGATCTGCCTTGCGCCCAGTTCACGTAAATCCCACTGCACATTCCTATTCTTTGCGTGCAGTCAGCTGATACTGGTGTTGCTAGTTGTGACTGCTGATAACAGATGCCGTAGCAATCAATTCATGGAGTGAGTTGTATGTTTTGCGATAGTCTGTCTCTGACAAGCAAGCACAGGTGACATAGGTGCGAACACAGGAAGCTTGCAGACCCTCGCTGCCTGCAGACACCGAGCAGCCACACTAGGAGGGCGGCCTAAGCCGTAGGCGAAATGTGCTCATTCGCTTTGGCGCGACGTCGAACTATAAATAATGCTGTCACTAGCGTGAGCGTCGTGGAAAGTCGGAAAAGTCGGCTGCGAGGGTGAGTGCCAAGTTTGGGGAGCGTTTCGTAGTATGCGCAGTGCAATGGAGACGCGGAAACTTGTTGTGGCCCAGTGTTTTGCAGTTGGACGACAAGATTGGTACATAGTAGTAAAGAGCGAGGCACTGAGTTGGCATGAATAATGGAGTGCACAATGGGGCTCGAGATGTGTTTGTTACCTCAGGTGCTGTATGATTTGTCTGCTGAATAATGGGAGTGCAAGGGTCTGTGTCGTCTATAGGGCTGTATGTAGCACCATTAGTGTTTAGGGGGGCGGGCGTAGCTCAGATGGTAGAGCGCTCGCTTAGTATGCTAGAGGTACTGGGATCAATACCCAGTGCCTCCAGAATTTTTAACACACCTACATGCGCGCCTTGCCATGCAAGTGGAATAATTCACAACCAGCAGATGTGTCTAGGAAGATACAAGCGAATGATTAGCATCCACAATTGACAAGCGTGCTGATATTAGTGCGCGGGAAGCACCCTCCTCCCACGCCTACACTTAATTTAGAAACAGTACAAGCAGGTGCTGACAGATGTGAAAATTACCGAACTATCAGTTTAATAAGCCACGGCTGCAAAATACTAACGCGAATTCTTTACAGACGAATGGAAAAACTGGTAGATGCAGACCTCGGGGAGGATCAGTTTGGATTCCGTCGAAATGTTGGAACACGTGAGGCAATACTGACCTTACGACTTATCTTAGAAGAAAGATTAAGAAAAGGCAAACCTACGTTTCTAGCATTTGTAGACTTAGAGAAAGCTTTTGACAATGTTGACTGGAATACTCTTTTTCAAATTCTAAAGGTGGCAGGGGTAAAATACAGGGAGCGAAAGGCTATTTATAATTTATACAGAAACCAGATGGCAGTAATAAGATTCGAGGGGCATGAAAGGGAAGCAGTGGTTGGGAAAGGAGTGAGACAGGGTTGTAGCCTCTCCCCGATGTTATTTAATCTGTATATTGAGAAAGCAGTAAAGGAAACAAAAGAAAAATTTGGAGTAGGTATTAAAATTCATGGAGACGAAGTAAAAACTTTGAGGTTCGCCGATGACATTGTAATTCTGTCAGAGACGGCAAAGGACTTGGAAGAGCAGTTGAACGGAATGGACAGTGTCTTGAAAGGAGGATATAAGATGAACATTAACAAAAGCAAAACGAGGATAATGGAATGTAGTCAAATTAAATCGGGTGACGCTGAGGGAATTAGATTAGGAAATGAGACACTTAAAGTAGTAAAGGAGTTTTGCTATTTAGGAAGTAAAATAACTGATGATGGTCGAAGTAGAGAGGATATAAAATGTAGACTGGCAATGGCAAGGAAAGCGTTTCTGAAGAAGAGAAATTTGTTAACATCGAATATAGATTTATGTATCAGGAAGTCGTTTCTGAAAGTATTTGTTTGGAGTGTAGCCATGTATGGAAGTGAAACATGGACGATAACTAGTTTGGACAAGAAGAGAATAGAAGCTTTCGAAATGTGGTGCTACAGAAGAATAC
The DNA here is from genome assembly GCF_023897955.1 of Schistocerca gregaria. NCBI lineage: Eukaryota > Metazoa > Arthropoda > Insecta > Orthoptera > Acrididae > Schistocerca > Schistocerca gregaria. Next base: position 24,047,764 of record NC_064929.1, on the reverse strand, counting down.
TGAAGATAAGGTGGATAGATCAGGTAACTAATGAGGAGGTATTGAATAGGATTGGGGAGAAGAGAAGTTTGTGGCACAACTTGACTAGAAGAAGGGATCGGTTGGTAGGACATGTTTTGAGGCATCAAGGGATCACAAATTTAGCATTGGAGGGCAGCATGGAGGGTAAAAATCGTAGAGGGAGACCGAGAGATGAGTACACTAAGCAGATTCAGAAGGATGTAGGTTGCAGTAGGTACTGGGAGATGAAGCAGCTTGCACAGGATAGAGTAGCATGGAGAGCTGCATCAAACCAGTCTCAGGACTGATGACAACAACAACAACAACAACAACAACAACAACATGTGTTCCCGTAAGATTCTCAAGCCTGTGTCGGAAAGATCTGCCTTGCGCCGAGTTCACTTAAATCCCACTACACATTCCTATTCTTTGCGTGCAGTCAGCTGCTACTGGTGTTGCTAGTTGTGACTGCTGATAACAGATGCCGTAGCAATCAATTCATGGAATGAGTTGTATGTTTTGCGATAGTCTGTCTCTGACAAGCAAGCACAGGTGACATAGGTGCGAACACAGGAAGCTTGCAGACCCTCGCTGCCTGCAGACACCGAGCAGCCACACTGGGAGGGCGGCCTAAGCCGTAGGCGAAATGTGCTCATTCGCTTTGGCGCGATGTCGAACTATAAATAATGCTGTCACTAGCGTGAGCGTCGTGGAAAGTCGGAAAAGTCGGCTGCGAGGGTGAGTGCCAAGTTTGGGGAGCTTTTCGTAGTATGAGCAGTGCAATGGAAACGTGGAAACTTGTTGTGGCCCAGTGTTTTGCAGTTGGACGACAAGATTGGTACACAGTAGTAAAGAGCGAGGCACTGAGTTGGCATGAATAATGGAGTGCACAATGGGGCTCGAGATGTGTTTGTTACCTCAGGTGCTGTATGATTGTCGACAAGGAGTGAAAACGGAGCAATTTGTGACTGCTCTTTCAATTTAAGACGTTAAAAACAGACGGAATTTGCATTTGTAATACCAGAGCATCGAAACTACTTGGAACTTTTGTGTATATGAACGGGTCCGCGCCTTTGTACTCTGCTCCCTTCACCGCTACAAACCAACCAACCATCGTGTCCGTGCGCATCTGAGTCGCAAAGAATGGGGAATAGCGCAGTTTGCTCGTGCATGGGGCGTAGCTCAGTTGGTAGAGCGTTCGCTTGGCATGTGAAAGGTCCAGGTTTCAAGCCGCGGCGCCTGTATTTTTTGTGGTCAGTTCATTGTAAGTGTTGGTCGCGGCGAACCTAAAGGCACGCAAGATGTTGCAAAGCCAGCGTCACAGACTGATATGATGTATACTGACGTAAGGAGAGCAAGATGTAAGTGTGGGGACCGGCTGTTATCGAGGTGTCATCGAGTGCAGATCTGTCTTAGGTATCGCGGCTTAACCTCATTGAAGTCTAGAGGGTGGACAACACGTTGGTCTTACTCAGAGCGGTGTCCGAATTCTATTTTCGACGTTATACGTGCCACTTTCATTGTGGCCAACTACGATTCGATACAGAATGGACGAAACCTGAAAGACACCCTAACGGATACATAGAGAGTAGTGTTTGTCTGCTGAATAATGGGAGTGCAAGGGTCTGTGTCGTCTATATGGCTGTATGTAGCACCATTAGTCTTTGGGGGGGGCGGGCGTAGCTCAGATGGTAGAGCGCTCGCTTCGTATGCGAGAGGTACTGGGATCAATACCCAGTGCCTCCAGAATTTTTAACACACCTACATGCGCACCTTGCCATGCAAGTGGAGTAATGCACAACCAGCAGATGTGTCTAGGAAGATACAAGCGAATGATTAGCATCCACAATTGACAAGCGTGCTGATATTAGTGCGCGGGAAGCACCCTCCTCCCACGCCTACACTTAATTTAGAAACAGTACAAGTGTTCCCGTAAGATTCTCAAGCCTATGTCGGAAAGATCTGCCTTGCGCTGAGTTCACGTAAATCCCACTGCACATTCCTATTCTTTGCGTGCAGTCAGCTGCTACTGGTGTTGCTAGTTGTGACTGCTGATAACAGATGCCGTAGCAATCAATTCATGGAGTGAGTTGTATGTTTTGCGATAGTCTGTCTCTGACAAGCAAGCACAGGTGACATAGGTGCGAACACAGGAAGCTTGCAGACCCTCGCTGCCTTCAGACACCGAGCAGCCACACTAGGAGGGCGGCCTAAGCCGTAGGCGAAATGTGCTCATTCGCTTTGACGCGACGTCGAACTATAAATAATGCTGTAACTAGCGTGGGCGTCGTGGAAAGTCGGAAAAGTCGGCTGCGAGGGTGAGTGCCAAGTTTGGGGAGCGTTTCGTAGTATGCGCAATGCAATGGAGACGCGGAAACTTGTTGTGGCCCAGTGTTTTGCAGTTGGACGACGAGATTGGTACACAGTAGTAAAGAGCGAGGCACTGAGTTGGCATGAATAATGGAGTGCACAATGGGGCTCGAGATGTGTTTGTTACCTCAGGTGCTGTATGATTGTCGACAAGGAGTGAAAACGGAGCAATTTGTGACGGCTCTTTCAATGTAAGACGTTAAAAACAGACGGAATTTGCTATTGTAATACCAGAGCATCGAAACTACTTGGAACTTTTGTGTATATGAACGTGTCCGCGCCTTTGCACTCTGCTCCCTTCACCGCTACAAACCAACCAACCATCGTGTCGGTGCGCATCTGAGTCGCAAAGAATAGGGAATAGCGCAGTTTGCTTGTGCATGGGGCGTAGCTCAGTTGGTAGAGCGTTCGGTTGGCATGTGAAAGGTCTAGGGTACAAGCCGCAGCGCCTCTATTTTTTGTGGTCAGTTCATTGTAAGTGTTGGTCGCGGCGAACCTAAAGGCACGCAAGATGTTGCAAAGCCAGCGTCACAGACTTATATGATGTATACTGACGTAAGGAGAGCAAGATGTAAGTGTGGGGACCGGCTGTTATCGAGGTGTCATCGAGTGCAGATCTGTCTTAGGTATCGCGGCTTAACCTCATTGAAGTCTAGAGGGTGGACAACACGCTGGTCTTACTCAGAGCGGTGTCCGAATTCTATTTTCGACGTTATACGTGCCACTTTCATTGTGGCCAACTACGATTCGATACAGAATGCACGAAACCTGAAAGACACCCTAACGGATACATAGAGAGTAGTGTTTGTCTGCTGAATAATGGGAGTGCAAGGGTCTGTGTCGTCTATAGGGCTGTATGTAGCACCATTAGTGTTTAGGGGGGCGGGCGTAGCTCAGATGGTAGAGCGCTCGCTTAGTATGCTAGAGGTACTGGGATCAATACCCAGTGCCTCCAGAATTTTTAACACACCTACATGCGCACCTTGCCATGCAAGTGGAATAATTCACAACCAGCAGATGTGTCTAGGAAGATACAAGCGAATGATTAGCATCCACAATTGACAAGCGTGCTGATATTAGTGCGCGGGAAGCACCCTCCTCCCACGCCTACACTTAATTTAGAAACAGTACAAGCAGGTGCTGACAGATGTGAAAATTACCGAACTATCAGTTTAATAAGCCACGGCTGCAAAATACTAACGCGAATTCTTTACAGACGAATGGAAAAACTGGTAGATGCAGACCTCGGGGAGGATCAGTTTGGATTCCGTCGAAATGTTGGAACACGTGAGGCAATACTGACCTTACGACTTATCTTAGAAGAAAGATTAAGAAAAGGCAAACCTACGTTTCTAGCATTTGTAGACTTAGAGAAAGCTTTTGACAATGTTGACTGGAATACTCTTTTTCAAATTCTAAAGGTGGCAGGGGTAAAATACAGGGAGCGAAAGGCTATTTATAATTTATACAGAAACCAGATGGCAGTAATAAGATTCGAGGGGCATGAAAGGGAAGCAGTGGTTGGGAAAGGAGTGAGACAGGGTTGTAGCCTCTCCCCGATGTTATTTAATCTGTATATTGAGAAAGCAGTAAAGGAAACAAAAGAAAAATTTGGAGTAGGTATTAAAATTCATGGAGACGAAGTAAAAACTTTGAGGTTCGCCGATGACATTGTAATTCTGTCAGAGACGGCAAAGGACTTGGAAGAGCAGTTGAACGGAATGGACAGTGTCTTGAAAGGAGGATATAAGATGAACATTAACAAAAGCAAAACGAGGATAATGGAATGTAGTCAAATTAAATCGGGTGACGCTGAGGGAATTAGATTAGGAAATGAGACACTTAAAGTAGTAAAGGAGTTTTGCTATTTAGGAAGTAAAATAACTGATGATGGTCGAAGTAGAGAGGATATAAAATGTAGACTGGCAATGGCAAGGAAAGCGTTTCTGAAGAAGAGAAATTTGTTAACATCGAATATAGATTTATGTATCAGGAAGTCGTTTCTGAAAGTATTTGTTTGGAGTGTAGCCATGTATGGAAGTGAAACATGGACGATAACTAGTTTGGACAAGAAGAGAATAGAAGCTTTCGAAATGTGGTGCTACAGAAGAATACTGAAGATAAGGTGGATAGATCAGGTAACTAATGAGGAGGTATTGAATAGGATTGGGGAGAAGAGAAGTTTGTGGCACAACTTGACTAGAAGAAGGGATCGGTTGGTAGGACATGTTTTGAGGCATCAAGGGATCACAAATTTAGCATTGGAGGGCAGCATGGAGGGTAAAAATCGTAGAGGGAGACCGAGAGATGAGTACACTAAGCAGATTCAGAAGGATGTAGGTTGCAGTAGGTACTGGGAGATGAAGCAGCTTGCACAGGATAGAGTAGCATGGAGAGCTGCATCAAACCAGTCTCAGGACTGATGACAACAACAACAACAACAACAACATGTGTTCCCGTAAGATTCTCAAGCCTGTGTCGGAAAGATCTGCCTTGCGCCGAGTTCACTTAAATCCCACTACACATTCCTATTCTTTGCGTGCAGTCAGCTGCTACTGGTGTTGCTAGTTGTGACTGCTGATAACAGATGCCGTAGCAATCAATTCATGGAATGAGTTGTATGTTTTGCGATAGTCTGTCTCTGACAAGCAAGCACAGGTGACATAGGTGCGAACACAGGAAGCTTGCAGACCCTCGCTGCCTGCAGACACCGAGCAGCCACACTAGGAGGGCGGCCTAAGCCGTAGGCGAAATGTGCTCATTCGCTTTGGCGCGACGTCGAACTATAAATAATGCTGTCACTAGCGTGAGCGTCGTGGAAAGTCGGAAAAGTCGGCTGCGATGGTGAGTGCCAAGTTAGGGGAGCGTTTCGTAGTATGCGCAGTGCAATGGAAACGTGGAAACTTGTTGTGGCCCAGTGTTTTGCAGTTGGACGACAAGATTGGTACACAGTAGTAAAGAGCGAGGCACTGAGTTGTCATGAATAATGGAGTGCACAATGGGGCTCGAGATGTGTTTGTTACCTCAGGTGCTGTATGATTGTCGACAAGGAGTGAAAACGGAGAAATTTGTGACTGCTCTTTTAATTTAAGACGTTAAAAACAGACGGAATTTGCATTTGTAATACCAGAGCATCGAAACTACTTGGAACTTTTGTGTATATGAACGGGTCCGCGCCTTTGTACTCTGCTCCCTTCACCGCTACAAACCAACCAACCATCGTGTCCGTGCGCATCTGAGTCGCAAAGAATGGGGAATAGCGCAGTTTGCTCGTGCATGGGGCGTAGCTCAGTTGGTAGAGCGTTCGCTTGGCATGTGAAAGGTCCAGGGTTCAAGCCGCGGCGCCTGTATTTTTTGTGGTCAGTTCATTGTAAGTGTTGGTCGCGGCGAACCTAAAGGCACGCAAGATGTTGCAAAGCCAGCGTCACAGACTGATATGATGTATACTGACGTAAGGAGAGCAAGATGTAAGTGTGGGGACCGGCTGTTATCGAGGTGTCATCGAGTGCAGATCTGTCTTAGGTATCGCGGCTTAACCTCATTGAAGTATAGAGGGTGGACAACACGTTGGTCTTACTCAGAGCGGTGTCCGAATTCTATTTTCGACGTTATACGTGCCACTTTCATTGTGGCCAACTACGATTCGATACAGAATGCACGAAACCTGAAAGACACCCTAACGGATACATAGAGAGTAGTGTTTGTCTGCTGAATAATGGGAGTGCAAGGGTCTGTGTCGTCTATATGGCTGTATGTAGCACCGTTAGTCTTTGGGGGGCGGGCGTAGCTCAGATGGTAGAGCGCTCGCTTCGTATGCGAGAGGTACTGGGATCAATACCCAGTGCCTCCAGAATTTTTAACACACCTACATGCGCACCTTGCCATGCAAGTGGAGTAATGCACAACCAGCAGATGTGTCTAGGAAGATACAAGCGAATGATTAGCATCCACAATTGACAAGCGTGCTGATATTAGTGCGCGGGAAGCACCCTCCCCCACGCCTACACTTAATTTAGAAACAGTACAAGTGTTCCCGTAAGATTCTCAAGCCTATGTCGGAAAGATCTACCTTGCGCTGAGTTCACGTAAATCCCACTGCACATTCCTATTCTTTGCGTGCAGTCAGCTGCTACTGGTGTTGCTAGTTGTGACTGCTGATAACAGATGCCGTAGCAATCAATTCATGGAGTGAGTTGTATGTTTTGCGATAGTCTGTCTCTGACAAGCAAGCACAGGTGACATAGGTGCGAACACAGGAAGCTTGCAGACCCTCGCTGCCTTCAGACACCGAGCAGCCACACTAGGAGGGCGGCCTAAGCCGTAGGCGAAATGTGCTCATTCGCTTTGACGCGACGTCGAACTATAAATAATGCTGTAACTAGCGTGGGCGTCGTGGAAAGTCGGAAAAGTCGGCTGCGAGGGTGAGTGCCAAGTTTGGGGAGCGTTTCGTAGTATGCGCAGTGCAATGGAGACGCGGAAACTTGTTGTGGCCCAGTGTTTTGCAGTTGGACGACGAGATTGGTACACAGTAGTAAAGAGCGAGGCACTGAGTTGGCATGAATAATGGAGTGCACAATGGGGCTCGAGATGTGTTTGTTACCGCAGGTGCTGTATGATTGTCGACAAGGAGTGAAAACGGAGCAATTTGTGACGGCTCTTTCAATTTAAGACGTTAAAAACAGACGGAATTTGCATTTGTAATACCAGTGCATCGAAACTACTTGGAACTTTTGTGTATATGAACGGGTCCGCGCCTTTGTACTCTGCTCCCTTCACCGCTACAAACCAACCAACCATCATGTCCGTGCGCATCTGAGTCGCAAAGAATGGGGAATAGCGCAGTTTGCTCGTGCATGGGGCGTAGCTCAGTTGGTAGAGCGTTCGCTTGGCATGTGAAAGGTCCAGAGTTCAAGCCGCGGCGCCTTTATTTTTTGTGGTCAGTTCATTGTAAGTGTTGGTCGCGGCGAACCTAAAGGCACGCAAGATGTTGCAAAGCCAGCTTCACAGACTGATATGATGTATACTGACGTAAGGAGAGCAAGATGGAAGTGTGGGGACCGGCTGTTATCGAGGTGTCATCGAGTGCAGATCTGTCTTAGGTATCGCGGATTAACCTCATTGAAGTCTAGAGGGTGGACAACTCGTTGGTCTTACTCAGAGCGGTGTCCGAATTCTATTTTCGTCGTTATACGTGCCACTTTCATTGTGGCCAACTACGATTCGATACAGAATGCACGAAACCTGAAAGACACCCTAACGGATACATAGAGAGTAGTGTTTGTCTGCTGAATAATGGGAGTGCAAGGGTCTGTGTCGTCTATATGGCTGTATGTAGCACCTTTAGTCTTTGGGGGGGGCGGGCGTAGCTCAGATGGTAGAGCGCTCGCTTAGTATGCGAGAGGTACTGGAACCAATACCCAGTGCCTCCAGATTTTTTAACACACCAACATGCGCACCTTGCAATGCAAGAGGAATAATTCACAACCAGCAGATGTGTCTAGGAAGATACAAGCGAATGATTAGCATCCACAATTGACAAGCGTGCTGTTATTAGTGCGCAGGAAGCACCCTACTCCCACGCCTACACTTAATTTAGAAACAGTACAAGTGTTCCCGTAAGATTCTCAAGCCTATGTCGGAAAGATCTGCCTTGCGCCGAGTTCACGTAAATCCCACTGCACATTCCTATTCTTTGCGTGCAGTCAGCTGCTACTGGTGTTGCTAGTTGTGACTGCTGATAACAGATGCCGTAGCAATCAATTCATGGAGTGAGTTGTATGTTTTGCGATAGTCTGTCTCTGACAAGCAAGCACAGGTGACATAGGTGCGAACACAGGAAGCTTGCAGACCCTCGCTGCCTGCAGACACCGAGCAGCCACACTAGGAGGCCGGCCTAAGGCGTAGGCGAAATGTGCTCATTCGCTTTGGCGCGACGTCGAACTATAAATAATGCTGTAACTAGCGTGGGCGTCGTGGAAAGTCGGAAAAGTCGGCTGCGAGGGTGAGTGCCAAGTTTGGGGAGCGTTTCGTAGTATGCGCAGTGCAATGGAGACGCGGAAACTTGTTGTGGCCCAGTGTTTTGCAGTTGGACGACGAGATTGGTACACAGTAGTAAAGAGCGAGGCACTGAGTTGGCATGAATAATGGAGTACACAATGGGGCTCGAGATGTGTTTGTTACCTCAGGTGCTGTATGATTGTCGACAAGGAGTGAAAACGGAGCAATTTGTGACGGCTCTTTCAATTTAAGACGTTAAAAACATACGGAATTTGCATTTGTAATACCAGAGCATCGAAACTACTTGGAACTTTTGTGTATATGAACGGGTCCGCGCCTTTGTACTCTGCTCGCTTCACCGCTACAAACCAACCAACCATCGTGTCCGTGCGCATCTGAGTCGCAAAGAATGGGGAATAGCGCAGTTTGCTCGTGCATGGGGCGTAGCTCAGTTGGTAGAGCGTTCGCTTGGCATGTGAAAGGTGTAGAGTTCAAGCCGCGGCGCCTCTACTTTTTGTGGTCAGTTCATTGTAAGTGTTGGTCGCGGCGAACCTAAAGGCACGCAAGATGTTGCAAAGCCAGCGTCACAGACTGATATTATGTATACTGACGTAAGGAGAGCAAGATGGAAGTGTGGGGACCGGCTGTTATCGAGGTGTCATCGAGTGCAGATCTGTCTTAGGTATCGCGGCTTAACCTCATTGAAGTCTAGAGGGTGGACAACTCGTTGGTCTTACTCAGAGCGGTGTCCGAATTCTATTTTCGTCGTTATACATGCCACTTTCATTGTGGCCAACTACGATTCGATACAGAATGCACGAAACCTGAAAGACACCCTAACGGATACATAGAGAGTAGTGTTTGTCTGCTGAATTATGGGAGTGCAAGGGTCTGTGTCGTCTATATGGCTGTATGTAGCACCATTAGTTTTTGGGGGGGGGGCGGGCGTAGCTCAGATGGTAGAGCGCTCACTTAGTATGCTAGAGGTACTGGCATCAATACCCAGTGCCTCCAGATTATTTAACACACCAACATGCGCACCTTGCCATGCAAGAGGAATATTCACAACCAGCAGATGTGTCTAGGAAGATACAAGCGAATGATTAGCATCCACAATTGACAAGCGTGCTGTTATTAGTGCGCAGGAAGCACCCTACTCCCACGCCTACACTTAATTTAGAAACAGTACAAGTGTTCCCGTAAGATTCTCAAGCCTATGTCGGAAAGATCTGCCTTGCGCCGAGTTCACGTAAATCCCACTGCACATTCCTATTTTTTTTGCGTGCAGTCAGCTGCTACTGGTGTTGCTAGTTGTGACTGCTGATAACAGATGCCGTAGCAATCAATTCATGGAGTGAGTTGTATGTTTTGCGATAGTCTGTCTCTGACAAGCAAGCACAGGTGACATAGGTGCGAACACAGGAAGCTTGCAGACCCTCGCTGCCTGCAGACACCGAGCAGCCACACTAGGAGGCCGGCCTAAGCCGTAGGCGAAATGTGCTCATTCGCTTTGGCGCGACGTCGAACTATAAATAATGCTGTAACTAGCGTGGGCGTCGTGGAAAGTCGGAAAAGTCGGCTGCGAGGGTGAGTGCCAAGTTTGGGGAGCGTTTCGTAGTATGCGCAGTGCAATGGAGACGCGGAAACTTGTTCTGGCCCAGTGTTTGCAGTTGGACGACAAGATTGGTACACAGTAGTAAAGAGCGAGGCACTGAGTTGGCATGAATAATGGAGTGCACAATGTGGCTCGAGATGTGTTTGTTACCTCAGGTGCTGTATGATTGTCGACAAGGAGTGAAAACGGAGCGATTTGTGACGGCTCTTTCAATTTAAGACGTTAAAAACAGACGGAATTTGCATTTGTAATACCAGAGCATCGAAACTACTTGGAACTTTTGTGTATATGAACGGGTCCGCGCCTTTGTACTCTGCTCCCTTCACCGCTACAAACCAACCAACCATCGTGTCCGTGCGCATCTGAGTCGCAAAGAATGGGGAATAGCGCAGTTTGGTCGTGCATGGGGCGTAGCTCAGTTGGTAGAGCGTTCGCTTGGCATGTGAAAGGTCCAGGGTTCAAGCCGCGGCGCCTCTATTTTTTGTGGTCAGTTCATTGTAAGTGTTGGTCGCGGCGAACCTAAAGGCACGCAAGATGTTGCAAAGCCAGCTTCACAGACTGATATGATGTATACTGACGTAAGGAGAGCCAGATGTAAGTGTGGGGACCGGCATTTATCGAGGTGTCATCGAGTGCAGATCTGTCTTAGGTATCACGGCTTAACCTCATTGAAGTCTAGAGGGTGGACAACACGTTCGTCTTACTCAGAGCGGTGTCCGAACTCTATATTCGACGATATACGTGCCACTTTCATTGTGGCCAACTACGATTCGATACAGAATGGACGAAACCTGAAAGACACCCTAACGGATACATAGAGAGTAGTGTTTGTCTGCTGAATAATGGGAGTGCAAGGGGCTGTGTCGTCTATATCGCTGTATGTAGCACCATTAGTCTTCGGGGGGCGGGCGCAGCTCAGATGGTAGAGCGCTCGCTTAGTATGAGTGAGGTACTGGGATCAATACCCAGTTCCTCCAGAATTTTTAACACACCTACATGCGCACCTTGCCATGCAAGTGGAATAATTCACAGCCAGCGGGTGTGTCTAGGAAGATACAAGCGAAAGGATAGCATCCACAATTGGCAAGCGTGCTGTTATTAGTGCGCGGGAAGCACCCTCCTCCCACGCATACACTTAATTTAGAAACAGTACAAGTGTTCCCGTAAGATTCTCAAGCCTATGTCGGAAAGATCTGCCCTGCGCCGAGTTTACGTAAATCCCACTGCTCATTCCTATTCTTTGCGTGCAGTCGGCTGCTACTGGTGTTGCTAGTTGTGACTGCTGATAACAGATGCCGTAGCAATCAATTCATGGAGTGAGTTGTATGTTTTGCGATAGTCTGTCTCTGACAAGCAAGCACAGGTGACATAGGTGCGAACACAGGAAGCTTGCAGACCCTCGCTGCCTGCAGACACCGAGCAGCCACACTAGGAGGGCGGCCTAAGCCGTAGGCGAAATGTGCTCATTCGCTTTGGCGCGACGTCGAACTATAAATAATGCTGTCACTAGCGTGAGCGTCGTGGAAAGTCGCAAAAGTCGGCTGCGAGGGTGAGTGCCAAGTTTGTGGAGCGTTTCGTAGTATACGCAGTGCAATGGAGACGCGGAAACTTGTTGTGGCCCAGTGTTTTGCAGTTGGACGACAAGATTGGTACACAGTAGTAAAGAGCGAGGCACTGAGTTGGCATGAATATTGGAGTGCACAATGGGGCTCGAGATGTGTTTGTTACCTCAGGTGCTGTATGATTGTCGACAAGGAGTGAAAACGGAGCAATTTGTGACGGCTCTTTCAATTTAAGACGTTAAAAACATACGGAATTTGCATTTGTAATACCAGAGCATCGAAACTACTTGGAACTTTTGTGTATATGAACGTGTCCGCGCCTTTGTACTCTGCTCCTTTCACCGCTACAAACCAACCAACAATCGTGTCCGTGCGCATCAGAGTCGCAAAGAATGGGGAATAGCGCAGTTTAGTCGTGCATGGGGCGTAGCTCAGTTGGAAGAGCGTTCGCTTCGCATGTGAAAGGCCCAGGGTTCAAGCCGCGGCACCTACATTTTTTGTGGTCAGTGCATGGTAAGTGTTGGTCGCGGTGAACCTAAAGGCACGCAAGATGTTGCAAAGCCAGCTTCACAGACTGATATGATGTATACTGACGTAAGGAGAGCCAGATGTAAGTGTGGGGACCGGCATTTATCGAGGTGTCATCGAGTGCAGATCTGTCTTAGGTATCACGGCTTAACCTCATTGAAGTCTAGAGGGTGGACAACACGTTCGTCTTACTCAGAGCGGTGTCCGAACTCTATATTCGACGATATACGTGCCACTTTCATTGTGGCCAACTACGATTCGATACAGAATGGACGAAACCTGAAAGACACCCTAACGGATACATAGAGAGTAGTGTTTGTCTGCTGAATAATGGGAGTGCAAGGGGCTGTGTCGTCTATATCGCTGTATGTAGCACCATTAGTCTTCGGGGGGCGGGCGCAGCTCAGATGGTAGAGCGCTCGCTTAGTATGAGTGAGGTACTGGGATCAATACCCAGTTCCTCCAGAATTTTTAACACACCTACATGCGCACCTTGCCATGCAAGTGGAATAATTCACAGCCAGCGGGTGTGTCTAGGAAGATACAAGCGAAAGGATAGCATCCACAATTGGCAAGCGTGCTGTTATTAGTGCGCGGGAAGCACCCTCCTCCCACGCATACACTTAATTTAGAAACAGTACAAGTGTTCCCGTAAGATTCTCAAGCCTATGTCGGAAAGATCTGCCCTGCGCCGAGTTTACGTAAATCCCACTGCTCATTCCTATTCTTTGCGTGCAGTCGGCTGCTACTGGTGTTGCTAGTTGTGACTGCTGATAACAGATGCCGTAGCAATCAATTCATGGAGTGAGTTGTATGTTTTGCGATAGTCTGTCTCTGACAAGCAAGCACAGGTGACATAGGTGCGAACACAGGAAGCTTGCAGACCCTCGCTGCCTGCAGACACCGAGCAGCCACACTAGGAGGGCGGCCTAAGCCGTAGGCGAAATGTGCTCATTCGCTTTGGCGCGACGTCGAACTATAAATAGTGCTGTAACTAGCGTGGGCGTCGTGGAAAGTCGGAAAAGTCGGCTGCGAGGGTGAGTGCCAAGCTTGGGGAGCGTTTCGTAGTATGCGCAGTGCAATGGAGACGCGGAAACTTGTTGTGGCCCAGTGTTTTGCAGTTGGACGACAAGATTGGTACACAGTAGTAAAGAGCGAGGCACTGAGTTGGCATGAATAATGGAGTGCACAAAGGGGCTCGAGATGTGTTTGTTACCTCAGGTGCTGTATGATTGTCGACAAGGAGTGAAAACGGAGCAATTTGTGACGGCTCTTTCAATTTAAGACGTTAAAAACAGACGGAATTTGCATTTGTAATACCAGAGCATCGAAACTACTTGGAACTTTTGTGTATATGAACGGGTCCGCGCCTTTGTACTCTGCTCCCTTCACCGCTACAAACCAACCAACCATCGTGTCCGTGCGCATCTGAGTCGCAAAGAATGGGGAATAGCGCAGTTCGGTCGTGCATGGGGCGTAGCTCAGTTGGTAGAGCGTTCGATTGGCATGTGAAAGGTCCAGGGTTCAAGCCGCGGAGCCTCTATTTTTTGTGGTCAGTTCATTGTAAGTGTTGGTCGCGGCGAACCTAAAGGCACGCAAGATGTTGCAAAGCCAGCGTCACAGACTGATATGATGTATACTGACGTAAGGAGAGCCAGATGTAAGTGTGGGGACCGGCATTTATCGAGGTGTCATCGAGTGCAGATATGTCTTAGGTATCACGGCTTAACCTCATTGAAGTCTAGAGGGTGGACAACACGTTGGTCTTACTCAGAGCGGTGTCCGAACTCTATTTTCGACGTTATACGTGCCACTTTCATTGTGGCCAACTACGATTCGATACAGAATGGACGAAACCTGAAAGACTCCCTAACGGACACATAGAGAGTAGTGTTTGTCTGCTGAATAATGGGAGTGCAAGGGTCTGTGTCGTCTATATGGCTGTATGTAGCACCATTAGTCTTCGGGGGGTCGGGCGCAGCTCAGATGGTAGAGCGCTCGCTTAGTATGCGAGAGGTACTGGGATCAATACCTAGTGCCTCCAGAATTTTTAACACACCTACATGCGCACCTTGCCATGCAAGTGGAATAGTTCACAGCCAGCAGATGTGTCTAGGAAGATACAAGTGAATGGATAGCATCCACAATTGGCAAGCGTGCTGTTATTAGTGCGCGGGAAGCACCCTCCTCCCACGCATACACTTAATTTAGAAACAGTACAAGTGTTCCCGTAAGATTCTCAAGCCTATGTCGGAAAGATCTGCCTTGCGCCGAGTTCTACATCTACATCTACATCTACATCCGTACTCCGCAAGCCACCTGACGGTGTGTGGCGGAGGGTACCCTGAGTACCTCTATCGGTTCTCCCTTCTATTCCAGTCTCGTATTGTACGTGGAAAGAAGGATTGTCAGTATGTTTCTGTGTGGGCTCTAATCTCTCTGATTTTATCCTCATGGTCTCTTCGCGAGATATACGTAGGAGGGAGCAATATACTGCTTGACTCTTCGGTGAAGGTATGTTCTCGAAACTTCAACAAAAGCCCGTACCGAGCTACTGAGCGTCTCTCCTGCAGAGTCTTCCACTGGAGTTTATCTATCATCTCCGTAACGCTTTCGCAATTACTAAATGATCCTGTAACGAAGCGCGCTGCTCTCCGTTGGACCTTCTCTATCTCTTCTATCAACCCTACCTGGTGCGGATCCCACACTGCTGAGCAGTATTCAAGCATTGGGCGAACAAGCGTACTGTAACCTACTTCCTTTGTTGTCGGATTGCATTTCCTTAGGATTCTTCCAATGAATCTCAGTCTGGCATCTGCTTTACCGACGATCAACTTTATATGATCATTCCATTTTAAATCACTCCTAATGCGTACTCCCAGATAATTTATGGAATTAACTGCTTCCAGTTGCTGACCTGCTATTTTGTAGCTAAATGATAAGGGACCTATCTTTCTATGTATTCGCATCACATTACACTTCGCTACATTGAGATTCAATTGCCATTCCGTGCACCATGCGTCAATTCGCTGCAGATCCTCCTGCATTTCAGTACAATTTTCCATTGTTGCAACCTCTCGATACACCACAGCATCATCTGCAAAAAGCCTCAGTGAACTTCCGATGTCATCCACAAGGTCATTTATGTATATTGTGAATAGCAACGGTCCTATGACACTCCCCTGCGGCACACCTGAAATCACTCTTACTTCGGAAGACTTCTCTCCATTGAGAATGACGTGCTGCGTTCTGTTATCTAGGAACTCCTCACGTAAATCCCACTGCTCATTCCTATTCTTTGCGTGCAGTCGGCTGCTACTGGTGTTGCTAGTTGTGACTGCTGATAACAGATGCCGTAGCAATCAATTCATGGAGTGAGTTGTATGTTTTGCGATAGTCTGTCTCTGACAAGCAAGCACAGGTGACATAGGTGCGAATACAGGAAGCTTGCAGACCCTCGCTGCTCGCAGACACCGAGCAGCCACACTAGGAGGGCGGCCTAAGCCGTAGGCGAAATGTGCTCATTCGCTTTTTCGCGATGTCGAACTATAAATAATGCTGTCACTAGCGTGAGCGTCGTGGAAAGTCGAAAAGTCGGCTGCGTGGGTGAGTGCCAAGTTTGGGGAGCGTTTCGTAGTATGCGCAGTGCAATGGAGACGCGGAAACTTGTTGTGGCCCAGTGTTTTGCAGTTGGACGACAAGATTGGTACACAGTAGTAAAGAGCGAGGCACTGAGTTGGCATGAATAATGGAGTGCACAATGGGGCTCGAGATGTGTTTGTTACCTCAGGTGCTGTATGATTGTCGACAAGGAGTGAAAACGGAGCAATTTGTGACGGCTCTTTCAATTTAAGACGTTAAAAACAGACGGAATTTGCATTTGTAATACCAGAGCATCGAAACTGCTTGGAACTTTTGTGTATATGAACGGGTCCGCGCCTTTGTACTCTGCTCCCTTCACCGCTACAAACCAACCAACCATCGTGTCCGTGCGCATCAGAGTCGCAAAGAATGGGGAATAGCGCAGTTTGGTCGTGCATTGGGCGTAGCTCAGTTGGAAGAGCGTTCGCTTCGCATTTGAAAGGCGCAGGGTTCAAGCCGCGGCGCCCCCATTTTTTGTGGTCAGTGCATGATAAGTGTTGGTCGGGGCGAACCTAAAGGCACGCAAGATGTTGCAAAGCCAGCGTCACAGACTGATATGATGTATACTGACGTAAGGAGAGCAAGATGTAAGTGTGGGGACCGGCTGTTATCGAGGTGTCATCGAGTGCAGATCTGTCTTAGGTATCACGGCTTAACCTCATTGAAGTCTAGAGGGTGGACAACACGTTGGTCTTACTCAGAGCGGTGTCCGAACTCTATTTTCGACGTTATACGTGCCACTTTCATTGTGGCGAACTACGATTCGATACAGAATGCACGAAACCTGAAAGACAACGTAACGGATACATATAGAGTAGTGTTTGTCTGCTGAATAATGGGAGTGCAAGGGTCTGTGTCGTCTATATGGCTGTATGTAGTACCATTAGTCTTCCGGGGGGCGGGCGTAGCTCAGATCGTAGACCACTCGCTTAGTATGCGAGAGGTACTGGGATCAATACCCAGTGCCTCCAGAATGTTTAACACACCTACAGGCGCACCTTGCCATGCAAGTGGAATAATTCACAGCCAGCAGATGTGTCTAGGAAGATACAAGCGAAAGATTAGCATCCACAATTGGCAAGCGTGCTGTTATTAGTGCGCGGGAAGCACCCTCCTCCCACGCCTACACTTAATTTAGAAACAGTACAAGTGTTCCCGTAAGATTCTCAAGCCTATGTCGGAAAGATCTGCCTTGCTCCGAGTTTACGTAAATCCCACTGCACATTCCTATTCTTTGGGTGCAGTCGGCTGCTACTGGTGTTGCTAGTTGTGACTGCTGATAACAGATGCCGTAGCAAGCAATTCATGGAGTGAGTTGCATGTTTTGCGATAGTCTGTCACTGACAAGCAAGCACAGGTGACATAGGTGCGAACACAGGAAGCTTGCAGACTCTCGCTGCCCGCAGACACCGAGCAGCCACACTAGGAGGGCGGCCTAAGCCGTAGGCGAAATGTGCTCATTCGCTTTGGCGCGACGTCGAACTATAAATAATGCTGTCACTGGCGTGAGCGTTGCGAAGCGTCGTGGAAAGTCGGAAAAGTCGGCTGCGTGGGTGAGTGCCAAGTTTGGGGAGCGTTTCGTAGTATGCGCAGTGCAATGGAGACGCGGAAACTTGTTGTGGCCTAGTGTTTTGCAGTTGGACGACAAGATTGGTACACAGTAGTAAAGAGCGAGGCACTGAGTTGGCATGAATAATGGAGTGCATAATGGGGCTCGAGATGTGTTTGTTACCTCAGGTACTGTATGATTGTCGTCAAGGAGTGAAAACGGAGCAATTTGTGACGGCTCTTTCAATTTAAGACGTTAAAAACATACGGAATTTGCATTTGTAATACCAGAGCATCGAAACTACTTGGAACTTTTGTGTATATGAACGGGTCCGCGCCTTTGTACTCTGCTCCCTTCACCGCTACAAACCAACCAACCATCGTGTCCGTGCGCATCAGAGTCGCAAAGAATGAGGAATAGCGCAGTTTGGTCGTGCATGGGGCGTAGCACAGTTGGTAGAGCGTTCGCTTGGCATGTGAAAGGCACAGGGTTCAAGCCGCGGCGTTTCCATTTTTTGTGGTCAGTGCATGGTAAGTGTAGGTCGCGGCGAACCTAAAGGCACGCAAGATGTTGCAAAGCCAGCGTCACAGATTGATATGATGTATACTGACGTAAGGAGAGCAAGATGTAATTGTGGGGACCTGCTGTTATCGAGGTGTCATCGAGTGCAGATCTGTCTTAGGTATCGCGGCTTAACCTCATTGAAGTATAGAGGGTGGACAACACGTTGGTCTTACTCAGAGCGGTGTCCGAATTCTATTTTCGACGTTATACGTGCCACTTTCATTGTGGCCAACTACGATTCGATACAGAATGCACGAAACCTGAAAGACACCCTAACGGATACATAGAGAGTAGTGTTTGTCTGCTGAATAATGGGAGTGCAAGGGTCTGTGTCGTCTATATGGCTGTATGTAGCACCCTTAGTCTTCTGGGGGACGGGCGTAGCTCAGATGGTAGAGCGCTCGCATAGTATGCGAGAGGTACTGGGATCAATACCTAGTGCCTCCAGAATTTTTAACACACCTACATGCGCACCTTGCCATGCAAGTGGAATAATTCACAACCAGCAGATGTGTCTAGGAAGATACAAGCGAATGATTAGCATCCACAATTGACAAGCGTGCTGTTATTAGTGCGCAGGAAGCACCCTCCTCCCACGCCTACACTTAATTTAGAAACAGTACAAGTGTTCCCGTAAGATTCTCAAGCCTATGTCGGAAAGATCTGCCTTGCTCCGAGTTTACGTAAATCCCACTGCACATTCCTATTCTTTGTGTGCAGTTGGCTGCTACTGGTGTTGCTAGTTGTGACTGCTGATAACAAATGCCGTAGCAATCAATTCATGGAGTGAGTTGTATGTTTTGCGATAGTCTGTCTCTGACAAGCAAGCACAGGTGACATAGGTGCGAACACAGGAAGCTTGCAGACCCTCGCTGCCCGCAGACACCGAGCAGCCACACTAGGAGGGCGGCCTAAGCCGTAGGCGAAATGTGCTCATTCGCTTTGGCGCGACGTCGAACTATAAATAATGCTGTCACTAGCGTGAGCGTCGTGGAAAGTCGGAGAAGTCGGCTGCATGGGTGAGTGCCAAGTTTGGGGAGCGTTTCGTAGTATGCGCAGTGCAATGGAGACGCGGAAACTTGTTGTGGCCTAGTGTTTTGCAGTTGGACGACAAGATTGGTACACAGTAGTAAAGAGCGAGGCACTGAGTTGGCATGAATAATGGAGTGCATAATGGGGCTCGAGATGTGTTTGTTACCTCAGGTACTGTATGATTGTCGTCAAGGAGTGAAAACGGAGCAATTTGTGACAGCTCTTTCAATTTAAGACGTTAAAAACATACGGAATTTGCATTTGTAATACCAGAGCATCGAAACTACTTGGAACTTTTGTGTATATGAACGGGTCCGCGCCTTTGTACTCTGCTCCCTTCACCGCTACAAACCAACCAACCATCGTGTCCGTGCGCATCAGAGTCGCAAAGAATGAGGAATAGCGCAGTTTGGTCGTGCATGGGGCGTAGCACAGTTGGTAGAGCGTTCGCTTGGCATGTGAAAGGCACAGGGTTCAAGCCGCGGCGTTTCCATTTTTTGTGGTCAGTGCATGGTAAGTGTAGGTCGCGGCGAACCTAAAGGCACGCAAGATGTGGCAAAGCCAGCGTCACAGATTGATATGATGTATACTGACGTAAGGAGAGCAAGATGTAATTGTGGGGACCTGCTGTTATCGAGGTGTCATCGAGTGCAGATCTGTCTTAGGTATCGCGGCTTAACCTCATTGAAGTATAGAGGGTGGACAACACGTTGGTCTTACTCAGAGCGGTGTCCGAATTCTATTTTCGACGTTATACGTGCCACTTTCATTGTGGCCAACTACGATTCGATACAGAATGCACGAAACCTGAAAGACACCCTAACGGATACATAGAGAGTAGTGTTTGTCTGCTGAATAATGGGAGTGCAAGGGTCTGTGTCGTCTATATGGCTGTATGTAGCACCCTTAGTCTTCTGGGGGACGGGCGTAGCTCAGATGGTAGAGCGCTCGCATAGTATGCGAGAGGTACTGGGATCAATACCTAGTGCCTCCAGAATTTTTAACACACCTACATGCGCACCTTGCCATGCAAGTGGAATAATTCACAACCAGCAGATGTGTCTAGGAAGATACAAGCGAATGATTAGCATCCACAATTGACAAGCGTGCTGTTATTAGTGCGCAGGAAGCACCCTCCTCCCACGCCTACACTTAATTTAGAAACAGTACAAGTGTTCCCGTAAGATTCTCAAGCCTATGTCGGAAAGATCTGCCTTGCTCCGAGTTTACGTAAATCCCACTGCACATTCCTATTCTTTGTGTGCAGTTGGCTGCTACTGGTGTTGCTAGTTGTGACTGCTGATAACAAATGCCGTAGCAATCAATTCATGGAGTGAGTTGTATGTTTTGCGATAGTCTGTCTCTGACAAGCAAGCACAGGTGACATAGGTGCGAACACAGGAAGCTTGCAGACCCTCGCTGCCCGCAGACACCGAGCAGCCACACTAGGAGGGCGGCCTAAGCCGTAGGCGAAATGTGCTCATTCGCTTTGGCGCGACGTCGAACTATAAATAATGCTGTCACTAGCGTGAGCGTCGTGGAAAGTCGGAGAAGTCGGCTGCATGGGTGAGTGCCAAGTTTGGGGAGCGTTTCGTAGTATGCGCAGTGCAATGGAGACGCGGAAACTTGTTGTGGCCCAGTGTTTTGCAGTTGGACGACAAGATTGGTACACAGTAGTAAAGAGCGAGGCACTGAGTTGGCATGAATAATGGAGTGCACAATGGGGCTCGAGATGTGTTTGTTACCTCAGGTGCTGTATGATTGTCGACAAGGAGTGAAAACGGAGCAATTTGTGACGGCTCTTTCAATTTAAGACGTTAAAAACATACGGAATTTGCATTTGTAATACCAGAGCATCGAAACTACTTGGAACTTTTGTGTATATGAACGGGTCCGCGCCTTTGTACTCTGCTCCCTTCACCGCTACAAACCAACCAACCATCGTGTCCGTGCGCATCAGAGTCGCAAAGAATGAGGAATAGCGCAGTTTGGTCGTGCATGGGGCGTAGCACAGTTGGTAGAGCGTTCGCTTGGCATGTGAAAGGCACAGGGTTCAAGCCGCGGCGCCTCCATTTTTTGTGGTCAGTGGATGGTAAGTGTAGGTCGCGGCGAACCTAAAGGCACGCAAGATGTTGCAAAGCCAGCGTCACAGATTGATATGATGTATACTGACGTAAGGAGAGCAAGATGTAATTGTGGGGACCGGCTGTTATCGAGGTGTCATCGAGTGCAGATCTGTCTTAGGCATCGCGGCTTAACCTCATTGAAGTCTAGAGGGTGGACAACACGTTGGTCTTACTCAGAGCGGTGTCCGAATTCTATTTTCGACGTTATACGTGCCACTTTCATTGTGGCCAACTACGATTCGATACAGAATGCACGAAACCTGAAAGACACCCTAACGGATACATAGAGAGTAGTGTTTGTCTGCTGAATAATGGGAGTGCAAGGGTCTGTGTCGTCTATATGGCTGTATGTAGCACCCTTAGTCTTCGGGGGGGCGGGCGTAGCTCAGATGGTAGAGCGCTCGCTTAGTATGCGAGAGGTACTGCGATCAATACCCAGTGCCTCCAGAATTTTTAACACACCTACATGCGCACCTTGCCATGCAAGTGGAATAATTCACAACCAGCAGATGTGTCTAGGAAGATACAAGCGAATGATTAGCATCCAACCTAAAGGCACGCAAGATGTTGCAAAGCAAGCGTCACACACTGATATGATGTATACTGACGTAAGGAGAGCAAGATGTAAGTGTGGGGACCGGCTGTTATCGAGGTGTCATCGAGTGCAGATCTGTCTTAGGTATCGCGGCTTAACCTCATTGAAGTCTAGAGGGTGGACAACACGTTGGTCTTACTCAGAGCGGTGTTCGAATTCTATTTTCGACGTTATACATGCCACTTTCATTGTGGCCAACTACGATTCGATACAGAATGCACGAAACCTGAAAGACACCCTAACGGATACAGAGAGAGTAGTGTTTGTCTGCTGAATAATGGGAGTGCAAGGGTCTGTGTCGTCTATATGGCTGTATGTAGCACCATTAGTCCTTGGGGGGCGGGCGTAGCTCAGATGGTAGAGCGCTCGCTTAGTATGCGAGAGGTACTGGGATCAATACCCAGTGCCTCTAGAATTTTTGACACACCTACATGCGCACCTTGCCATGCAAGTGGAATAATTCACAAGCAGCAGATGTGTCTAGGAAGATACAAGCGAATGATTAGCATTCACAGTTGACAAGCGTGCTGTTATTAGTGCGCAGGAAGCACCCTCCTCCCACGCCTACACTTAATTTAGAAACAGTACAAGTGTTCCCGTAAGATTCTCAAGCCTATGTCGGAAAGATCTGCCTTGCGCCGAGTTCACGTAAATCCCACTGCACATTCCTATTCTTTGCGTGCAGGCAGCTGCTACTGGTGTTGCTAGTTGTGACTGCTGATAACAGATGCCGTAGCAATCAATTCATGGAGTGAGTTGTATGTTTTGCGATAGTCTGTCTCTGACAAGCAAGCACAGGTGACATAGGTGCGAACACAGGAAGCTTGCAGACCCTCGCTGCCTGCAGACACCGAGCAGCCACACTAGGAGGACGGCCTAAGCCCTAGGCGAAATGTGCTCATTCGCTTTGGCGCGACGTCGAACCATAAATAATGCTGTCACTAGCGTGAGCGTTGCGTGAAGTCGGAAAAGTCGGCTGCGAGGGTGAGTGCCAAGTTTGGGGAGCGTTTCGTAGTATGCGCAGTGCAATGGAGACGCGGAAACTTGTTGTGGCCGAGTGTTTTGCAGTTGGACGACAAGATTGGTACACGGTAGTAAAGAGCGAGGCACTGAGTTGGCATGAATAATGGAGTGCACAATGGGGCTGGAGATGTGTTTGTTACCTCAGGTGCTGTATGATTGTCGACAAGGAGTGAAAACGGAGCAATTTGTGACGGCTCTTTCAATTTAAGACGTTAAAAACAGACGGAATTTGCATTTGTAATACCAGAGCATCGAAACTACTTGGAACTTTTGTGTATATGAACTGGTCCGCGCCGTTGTACGCTGCTCCCTTCACCGCTACAAACCAACCAACCATTGTGTCCGTGCGCATCTGAGTCGCAAAGAATGGGGAATAGCGCAGTGTGCTCGCGCATGGGGCGTAGCTCAGTTGGTAGAGCGTTCGCTTGGCATGTGAAAGGTCTAGGGTTCAAGCCGCGGCGCCTCCATATTTTGTGGTCAGTGCATGGTAAGTGTTGGTCGCGGCGAACCTAAAGGCACGCAAGATGTTGCAAAGCCAGCGTCACAGACTGATATGATATATACTGACGTAAGGAGAGCAAGATGTAAGTGTGGGGACCGGCTGATATTGAGGTGTCATCGAGTGAAGATCTGTCTTAGGTATCGCGGCTTAACCTCATTGAAGTCTAGAGGGTGGACAACACGTTGGTCTTACTCAGAGCGGTGTCCGAATTCTATTTTCGACGTTATACGTGCCACTTTCACTGTGGCCAACTACGGTTCGATACAGAATGCACGAAACCTGAAAGACACCCTAACGGATACATAGAGAGTAGTGTTTGTCTGCTGAATAATGGGAGTGCAAGGGTCTGTGTCGTCTATATGGCTGTATGTAGCACCATTAGTCTTCGGGGGGGCGGGCGTAGCTCAGATGGTAGAGCGCTCGTTAGTATGCAAGAGGTACTGGGATCAATACCCAGTGCCTCCAGAATTTTTAACACACCTACATGCGCACCTTGCCATGCAAGAGGAATAATTCACAACTAGCAGATGTGTCTAGGAAGATACAAGCGAATGATTAGCATCCACAGTTGACAAGCGTGCTGTTATTAGTGCGCAGGAAGCACCCTCCTCCCACGCCTACACTTAATTTAGAAACAGTACAAGTGTTCCCGTAAGATTCTCAAGCCTATGTCGGAAAGATCTGCCTTGCGCCGAGTTCACGTAAAGCCCACAGCTCATTCCTATTCTTTGCGTGCAGTCGGCTGCTACTGGTGTTGCTAGTTGTGACTGCTGATAACAGATGCCGTAGCAATCAATTCATGGAGTGAGTTGTATGTTTTTCGATAGTCTGTCTCTGACAAGCAAGCACAGGTGACATAGGTGCGAACACAGGAAGCTTGCAGACCATCGCTGCCTGCAGACACCGAGCAGCCACACTAGGAGGGCGGCCTAAGCCGTAGGCGAAATGTGCTCATTCGCTTTGGCGCGACGTCGAACTATAAATAATGCTGTCACTAGCGTGAGCGTTGCGTGAAGTCGGAGAAGTCGGCTGCGAGGGTGAGTGCCAAGTTTGGGGAGCCTTTCGTAGTATGCGCAGTGCAATGGAGACGCGGAAACTTGTTGTGGCCTAGTGTTTTGCAGTTGGACGACAAGATTGGTACACGGTAGTAAAGAGCGAGGCACTGAGTTGGCTTGAATAATGGAGTGCACAATGGGGCTCGAGATGTGTTTGTTACCTCAGGTGCTGTATGATTGTCGACAAGGAGTGAAAACGGATCAATTTGTGACGGCTCTTTCAATTTAAGACGTTAAAAACAGACGGAATTTGCATTTGTAATACCAGAGCATCGAAACTACTTGGAACTTTTGTGTATATGAACGGGTCCGCGCCGTTGTACTCTGCTCCCTTCACCGCTACAAACCAACCAACCATCGTGTCCGTGCGCATCTGACTCGCAAAGAATGGGGAATAGCGCAGTTTGCTCGTGCATGGGGCGTAGCTCAGTTGGTAGAGCGTTCGCTTGGCATGTGAAAGGTCTAGGGTTCAAGCCGCGGCGCGTCCATTTTTTGTGGTCAGTGCATGGTAAGTGTTGGTCGCGGCGAACCTAAAGGCACGCAAGATGTTGCAAAGCCAGCGTCACAGACTGATATGATGTATACTGACGTAAGGAGAGCAAGATGTAAGTGTGGGGACCGGCTGTTATCGAGGTGTCATCGAGTGAAGATCTGTCTTAGGTATCGCGGCTTAACCTCAGTGAAGTCAAGAGGGTGGACAACACGTTGGTCTTACTCAGAGCGGTGTCCGAATTCTATTTTCGATGTTATACGTGCCACGTTCATTGTGGCCAACTACGATTCGATACAGAATGCACGAAACCTGAAAGACACCCTAACGGATACATAGAGAGTAGTGTTTGTCTGCTGAATAATGGGAGTGCAAGGGTCTGTGTCGTCTATATGGCTGTATGTAGCACCATTAGTCTTCGGGTGGGTGGGCGTAGCTCAGATGGTAGAGCGCGCGCTTAGTATGTAAGAGGTACTGGGATCAATACCCAGTGCCTCCAGAATTTTTAACACACCTACATGCGCACCATGCCGTGCAAGTGGAATAATTCACAACTAGCAGATGTGTCTAGGAAGATACAAGCGAATGTTTAGCATCCACAATTGACAAGCGTGCTGTTATTAGTGCGCAGGAAGCACCCTCCTCCCACGCCTACACTTAATTTAGAAACAGTACAAGTGTTCCCGTAAGATTCTCAAGCCTATGTCGGAAAGATCTGCCTTGCGCCGAGTTCACGTAAATCCCACTGCACATTCCTATTCTTTGCGTGCAGGCAGCTGCTACTGGAGTTGCTAGTTGTGACTGCTGATAACAGATGCCGTAGCAATCAATTCATGGAGTGAGTTGTATGTTTTGCGATAGTCTGTCTCTGACAAGCAAGCACAGGTGACATAGGTGCGAACACAGGAAGCTTGCAGACCCTCGCTGCCTGCAGACACCGAGCAGCCACACTAGGAGGGCGGCCTAAGCCCTAGGCGAAATGTGCTCATTCGCTTTGGCGCGACGTCGAACCATAAATAATGCTGTCACTAGCGTGAGCGTTGCGTGAAGTCGGAAAAGTCGGCTGCGAGGGTGAGTGCCAAGTTTGGGGAGCGTTTCGTAGTATGCGCAGTGCAATGGAGACGCGGAAACTTGTTGTGGCCGAGTGTTTTGCAGTTGGACGACAAGATTGGTACACGGTAGTAAAGAGCGAGGCACTGAGTTGGCATGAATAATGGAGTGCACAATGGGGCTCGAGATGTGTTTGTTACCTCAGGTGCTGTATGATTGTCGACAAGGAGTGAAAACGGAGCAATTTGTGACGGCTCTTTCAATTTAAGACGTTAAAAACAGACGGAATTTGCATTTGTAATACCAGAGCATCGAAACTACTTGGAACTTTTGTGTATATGAACGGGTCCGCGCCGTTGTACTCTGCTCCCTTCACCGCTACAAACCAACCAACCATTGTGTCCGTGCGCATCTGAGTCGCAAAGAATGGGGAATAGCGCAGTGTGCTCGCGCATGGGGCGTAGCTCAGTTGGTAGAGCGTTCGCTTGGCATGTGAAAGGTCTAGGGTTCAAGCCGCGGCGCCTCCATATTTTGTGGTCAGTGCATGGTAAGTGTTGGTCGCGGCGAACCTAAAGGCACGCAAGATGTTGCAAAGCCAGCGTCACAGACTGATATGATATATACTGACGTAAGGAGAGCAAGATGTAAGTGTGGGGACCGGCTGATATTGAGGTGTCATCGAGTGAAGATCTGTCTTAGGTATCGCGGCTTAACCTCATTGAAGTCTAGAGGGTGGACAACACGTTGGTCTTACTCAGAGCGGTGTCCGAATTATATTTTCGACGTTATACGTGCCACTTTCATTGTGGCCAACTACGATTCGATACAGAATGCACGAAACCTGAAAGACACCCTAACGGATACATAGAGAGTAGTGTTTGTCTGCTGAGTAATGGGAGTGCAAGGGTCTGTGTCGTCTATATGGCTGTATGTAGCATCATTAGTCTTCGGGGGGGCAAGCGTAGCTCAGATGTTAGAGCGCTCGTTAGTATGCAAGAGGTACTGGGATCAATACCCAGTGCCTCCAGAATTTTTAACACACCTACATGCGCACCTTGCCATGCAAGAGGAATAATTCACAACTAGCAGATGTGTCTAGGAAGATACAAGCGAATGATTAGCATCCACAGTTGACAAGCGTGCTGTTATTAGTGCGCAGGAAGCACCCTCCTCCCACGCCTACACTTAATTTAGAAACAGTACAAGTGTTCCCGTAAGATTCTCAAGCCTATGTCGGAAAGATCTGCCTTGCGCCGAGTTCACGTAAAGCCCACAGCTCATTCCTATTCTTTGCGTGCAGTCGGCTGCTACTGGTGTTGCTAGTTGTGACTGCTGATAACAGATGCCGTAGCAATCAATTCATGGAGTGAGTTGTATGTTTTGCGATAGTCTGTCTCTGACAAGCAAGCACAGGTGACATAGGTGCGAACACAGGAAGCTTGCAGACCCTCGCTGCCTGCAGACACCGAGCAGCCACACTAGGAGGGCGGCCTAAGCCGTAGGCGAAATGTGCTCATTCGCTTTGGCGCGACGTCGAACTATAAATAATGCTGTCACTAGCGTGAGCGTCGTGGAAAGTCTTAAAAGTCGGCTGCGAGGGTGAGTGCCAAGTTTGGGGAGCGTTTCGTAGTATGCGCAGTGCAATGGAGACGCGGAAACTTGTTGTGGCCCAGTGTTTTGCAGTTGGACGACGAGATTGGTACACAGTAGCAAAGAGCGAGGCACTGAGTTGGCTTGAATAATGGAGTGCACAATGGGGCTCGAGATGTGTTTGTTACCTCAGGTGCTGTATGATTGTCGACAAGGAGTGAAAACGTAGCAATTTGTGACGGCTCTTTCAATTTAAGACGTTAAAAACAGACGGAATTTGCATTTGTAATACCAGAGCATCGAAACTACTTGGAACTTTTGTGTATATGAACGGGTCCGCGCCTTTGTACTCTGCTCCCTTCACCGCTACAAACCCACCAACCATCGTGTCCGTGCGCATCTGAGTCGCAAAGAATGGGGAATAGCGCAGTTGGCTCGTGCATGGGGCGTAGCTCAGTTGGTAGAGCGTTCGCTTGGCATGTGAAAGGTCCAGGGTTCAAGCCGCGGCGCCTCAATTTTTTGTGGTCAGTGCATGGTAAGTGTTGGTCGCGGCGAACCTAAAGGCACGCAAGATGTTGCAAAGCCAGCGTCACAGACTGATATGATATATACTGACGTAAGGAGAGCAAGATGTAAGTGTGGGGACCGGCTGTTATTGAGGTGTCATCGAGTGAAGATCTGTCTTAGGTATCGCGGCTTAACCTCATTGAAGTCTAGAGGGTGGACAACACGTTGGTCTTACTCAGAGCGGTGTCCGAATTCTATTTTCGACGTTATACGTGCCACTTTCATTGTGGCCAACTACGATTCGATACAGAATGCACGAAACCTGAAAGACACCCTAACGGATACATAGAGAGTAGTGTTTGTCTGCTGAATAATGGGAGTGCAAGGGTCTGTGTCGTCTATATGGCTGTATGTAGCAGCATTGGTCTTCGGGTGAGCGGTCGTAGCTCAGATGGTAGAGCGCTCGCTTAGTATGCGAGAGGTACTGGGATCAATACCCAGTGCCTCCAGAATTTTTAACACACCTACATGCGCACCTTGCCATGCAAGAGGAATAATTCACAACCAGCAGATGTGTCTAGGAAGATACAAGCGAATGATTAGCATCCACAATTGACAAGCGTGCTGTTATTAGTGCGCAGGAAGCACCCTCCTCCCACGCCTACACTTAATTTAGAAACAGTACAAGTGTTCCCGTAAGATTCTCAAGCCTATGTCGGAAAGATCTGCCTTGCGCCGAGTTCACGTAAATCCCACTGCACATTCCTATTCTTTGCGTGCAGTCAGCTGCTACTGGTGTTGCTAGTTGTGACTGCTGATAACAGATGCCGTAGCAATCAATTCATGGAGTGAGTTGTATGTTTTGCGATAGTCTGTCTCTGACAAGCAAGCACAGGTGACATAGGTGCGAACACAGGAAGCTTGCAGACCCTCGCTGCCTGCAGACACCGAGCAGCCACACTAGGAGGGCGGCCTAAGCCGTAGGCGAAATGTGCTCATTCGCTTTGGCGCGACGTCGAACTATAAATAATGCTGTCACTAGCGTGAGCGTTGCGTGAAGTCGGAGAAGTCGGCTGCGAGGGTGAGTGCCAAGTTTGGGGAGCCTTTCGTAGTACGCGCAGTGCAATGGAGACGCGGAAACTTGTTGTGGCCGAGTGTTTTGCAGTTGGACGACAAGATTGGTACACGGTAGTAAAGAGCGAGGCACTGAGTTGGCATGAATAATGGAGTGCACAATGGGGCTCGAGATGTGTTTGTTACCTCAGGTGCTGTATGATTGTCGACAAGGAGTGAAAACGGAGCAATTTGTGACGGCTCTTTCAATTTAAGACGTTAAAAACAGACGGAATTTGCATTTGTAATACCAGAGCATCGAAACTACTTGGAACTTATGTATATATGAACGGGTCCGTGCCATTGTACTCTGCTCCCTTCACCGCTACAAACCAACCAACCATTGTGTCCGTGCGCATCTGACTCGTAAAGAATGGGGAACAGCGCAGTTCGGTCGTGCATGGGGCGTAGCTCAGTTCGTAGAGCGTTCGCTTGGCATGTGAAAGGTCTAGGGTTCAAGCCGCGGCGCCTCCATTATTTGTGGTCAGTGCATGGTAAGTGTTGGTCGCGGCGAACCTAAAGGCACGCAAGATGTTGCAAAGCCAGCGTCACAGACTGATATGATATATACTGACGTAAGGAGAGCAAGATGTAAGTGTGGGGACCGGCTGTTATTGAGGTGTCATCGAGTGAAGATCTGTCTTAGGTATCGCGGCTTAACCTCATTGAAGTCTAGAGGGTGGACAACACGTTGGTCTTACTCAGAGCGGTGTCCGAATTCTATTTTCGACGTTATACGTGCCACTTTCATTGTGGCCAACTACGATTCGATACAGAATGCACGAAACCTGAAAGACACCCTAACGGATACATAGAGAGTAGTGTTTGTCTGCTGAATAATGGGAGTGCAAGGGTCTGTGTCGTCTATATGGCTGTATGTAGCAGCATTAGTCTTCGGGTGGGCGGTCGTAGCTCAGATGGTAGAGCGCTCGCTTAGTGTGCGAGAGGTACTGGGATCAATACCCAGTGCCTCCAGAATTTTTAACACACCTACATGCTCACCTTGCCATGCAAGAGGAATAATTCTCAACCAGCAGATGTGTCTAGGAAGATACAAGCGAATGATTAGCATCCACAATTGACAAGCGTGCTGTTATTAGTGCGCAGGAAGCACCCTCCTCCCACGCCTACGCTTAATTTAGAAACAGTACAAGTGTTCCCGTAAGATTCTCAAGCCTATGTCGGAAAGATCTGCCTTGCGCCGAGTTCACGTAAATCCCACTGCACATTCCTATTCTTTGCGTGCAGTCAGCTGCTACTGGTGTTGCTAGTTGTGACTGCTGATAACAGATGCCGTAGCAATCAATTCATGGAGTGAGTTGTATGTTTTGCGATAGTCTGTCTCTGACAAGCAAGCACAGGTGACATAGGTGCGAACACAGGAAGCTTGCAGACCCTCGCTGCCTGCAGACACCGAGCAGCCACACTAGGAGGGCGGCCTAATCCGTAGGCGAAATGTGCTCATTCGCTTTGGCGCGACGTCGAACTATAAATAATGCTGTCACTAGCGTGAGCGTCGTGGAAAGTCGGAAAAGTCGGCAGCGTGGGTGAGTGCCAAGTTTGGGGAGCATTTTGTAGTATGCGCAGTGCAATGGAGACGCGGAAACTTGTTGTGGCCCAGTGTTTTGCAGTTGGACGACAAGATTGGTACACAGTAGTAAAGAGCGAGGCACTGAGTTGGCATGAATAATGGAGTGCACAATGGGGCTCGAGATGTGTTTCTTACCTCAGGTGCTGTATGATTGTCGACAAGGAGTGAAAATGGAGCAATTTGTGATGGCTCTTTAAATTTAAGACGTTAAAAACAGACGGAATTTGCATTTGTAATACCAGAGCATCGAAACTACTTGGAACTTTTGTGTATATGAACGTGTACGCGCCTTTGTACTCTGCTCCCTTCACCGCTACAAACCAACCAACCATCGTGTCCGTGCGCATCAGAGTCGCAAAGAATGGGGAATAGCGCAGTTCGGTCGTGCATGTAGCGTAGCTCAGTTGGTAGAGCGTTCGCTTCGCATGTGAAACGTGCAGGGTTCAAGCCGCGGCGCCTCCATTCATTGTGGTCAGTGCATGGTAAGTGTTGGTCGCGGCGAACCTAAAGGCACGCAAGATGTTGCAAAGCCAGCGTCACAGACTGATATGATGTATACTGACGTAAGGAGAGCAAGATGTAAGTGTGGGGACCGGCTGTTACCGAGGTGTCATCGAGTGAAGATCTGTCTTAGGTATCGCGGCTTAACCTCATTGAAGTCAAGAGGGTGGAAAACACGTTGGTCTTACTCAGAGCGGTGTCCGAATTCTATTTTCGATGTTATACGTGCCACTTTCATTGTGGCCAACTACGATTCGATACAGAATGCACGAAACCTGAAAGACACCCTAACGGATACGTAGAGAGTAGTGTTTGTCTGCTGAATAATGGGAGTGCTAGGGTCTGTGTCGTCTATATGGCTGTATGTAGCACCAGTAGTCTTTGGGGGGGCGGGCGTAGCTCAGATGGTAGAGCGCTCGCTTAGTATGCGAGAGGTACTGGGATCAATACCCACTGCCTCCAGAATTTTTAACACACCTACATGCGCACCATGCCGTGCAAGAGGAATAATTCACAACCAGCAGATGTGTCTAGGAAGATACAAGCGAATGATTAGCATCCACAATTGACAAGCGTGCTGTTATTAGTGCGCAGGAAGCACCCTCCTCCCACGCGTACACTTAATTTAGAAACAGTACAAGTGTTCCCGTAAGATTCTCAAGCCTATGTCGGAAAGATCTGCCTTGCGCCGAGTTCACGTAAATCCCACTGCACATTCCTATTCTTTGCGTGCAGTCAGCTGCTACTGGTGTTGCTAGTTGTGACTGCTGATAACAGATGCCGTAGCAATCAATTCATGGAGTGAGTTGTATGTTTTGCGATAGTCTGTCTCTGACAAGCAAGCACAGGTGACATAGGTGCGAACACAGGAAGCTTGCAGACCCTCGCTGCCTGCAGACACCGAGCAGCCACACTAGGAGGGCGGCCTAAGCCGTAGGCGAAATGTGCTCATTCGCTTTGGCGCGACGTCGAACTATAAATAATGCTGTCACTAGCGTGAGCGTCGTGGAAAGTCGCAAAAGTCGGCTGCGAGGGTGAGTGCCAAGTTTGGGGAGCGTTTCGTAGTATGCGCAGTGCAATGGAGACGCGGAAACTTGTTGTGGCCGAGTGTTTTGCAGTTGGACGACAAGATTGGTACACGGTAGTAAAGAGCGAGGCACTGAGTTGGCATGAATAATGGAGTGCACAATGGGGCTCTAGATGTGTTTGTTACCTCAGGTGCTGTATGATTGTCGACAAGGAGTGAAAACGGAGCGATTTGTGACGGCTCTTTCAATTTAAGACGTTAAAAACAGACGGAATTTGCATTTG
Source organism: Schistocerca gregaria (assembly GCF_023897955.1). Lineage (NCBI taxonomy): Eukaryota > Metazoa > Arthropoda > Insecta > Orthoptera > Acrididae > Schistocerca > Schistocerca gregaria. The sequence continues at coordinate 24,015,451 of NC_064929.1, read as the reverse complement.
TAATACCAGAGCATCGAAACTACTTGGAACTTTTGTGTATATGAACGGGTCCGCGCCGTTGTACTCTGCTCCCTTCACCGCTACAAACCAACCAACCATCGTGTCCGTGCGCATCTGAGTCGCAAAGAATGGGGAATAGCGCAGTTTGCTCGTGCATGGGGCGTAGCTCAGTAGGTAGAGCGTTCGCTTGGCATGTGAAAGGTCCAGGGTTCAAGCCGCGGCGCCTCCATTTTTTGTGGTCAGTGCATGGTAAGTGTTGGTCGCGGCGAACCTAAAGGCATGCAAGATGTTGCAAAGCCAGCGTCACAGACTGATATGATGTATACTGACGTAAGGAGAGCAAGATGTAAGTGTGGGCACCGGCTGTTATCGAGGTGTCATCGAGTGCAGATCTGTCTTAGGTATCGCAGCTTAACCTCATTGAAGGCTAGAGGGTGGACAACACGTTGGTCTTACTCAGAGCGGTGTCCGAATTCTATTTTCGACGTTATACGTGCCACTTTCATTGTGGCCAACTACGATTCGATACAGAATGCACGAAACCTGAAACACACCCTAACGGATACATAGAGAGCAGTGTTTGTCTGCTGAATAATGGGAGTGCAAGGGTCTGTGTCGTCTATATGGCTGTATGTAGCACCATTAGTCTTCGGGGGCGGGGGTAGCTCAGATGGTAGAGCGCTCGCTTAGTATGCGAGAGGTACTGGGATCAATACCCAGTGCCTTCAGAATTTTTAACACACCTACATGCGCACCTTGCCATGCAAGTGGAATAATTCACAGCCAGCAGTTGTGTCTAGGAAGATACAAGCGAATGATTAGCATCCACAATTGACAAGCGTGCTGTTATTAGTGCGCAGGAAGCACCCTCCTCCCACGATTACACTTAATTTAAAAAACAGTACAAGTGTTCCCGTAAGGTTCTCAAGCCTATGTCGGAAAGATCTGCCTTGCGCCGAGTTCACGTAAATCCCACTGCACATTCCTATTCTTTGCGTGCAGTCAGCTGCTACTGGTGTTGCTAGTTGTGACTGCTGATAACAGATGCCGTAGCAATCAATTCATGGAGTGAGTTGTATGTTTTGCGATAGTCTGTCTCTGACAAGCAAGCACAGGTGACATAGGTGCGAACACAGGAAGCTTGCAGACCCTCGCTGCCTGCAGACACCGAGCAGCCACACTAGGAGGGCGGCCTAAGCCGTAGGCGAAATGTGCTCATTCGATTTGGCGCGACGTCGAACTATAAATAATGCTGTCACTAGCGTGAGCGTTGCGTGAGCGTGGTGGGAAGTAGGAAAAGTCGGCTGCGAGGGTGAGTGCCAAGTTTGGGGAGCGTTTCTTAGTATGCGCAGTGCAATGGAGACGCGGAAACTTGTTGTGGCCCAGTGTTTTGCAGTTGGACGACAAGATTGGTACAGAGTAGTAAAGAGGGAGGCACTGAGTTGGCATGAATAATGGAGTGCACAATGGGGCTCGAGATGTGTTTCTCACCTAAGGTGCTGTATGATTGTCGACAAGGAGTGAAAACGGAGCAATTTGTGACGGCTCTTTCAATTTAAGACGTTAAAAACAGACGGAATTTGCATTTGTAATACCAGAGCATCGAAACTACTTGGAACTTTTGTGTATATGAACGGGTCCGCGCCTTTGTACTCTGCTCCCTTTACCGCTACAAACCAACCAACCATCGTGTCCGTGCGCATCTGAGTCGCAAGCTCAGATGGTAGAGCGCTCGCTTAGTATGCGAGAGGTACTGGGATCAATACCCAGTGCCTTCAGAATTTTTAACACACCTACATGCGCACCTTGCCATGCAAGTGGAATAATTCACAGCCAGCAGTTGTGTCTAGGAAGATACAAGCGAATGATTAGCATCCACAATTGACAAGCTTGCTGTTATTAGTGCGCAGGAAGCACCCTCCTCCCACGATTACACTTAATTTAAAAAACAGTACAAGTGTTCCTGTAAGGTTCTCAAGCCTATGTCGGAAAGATCTGCCTTGCGCCGAGTTCACGTAAATCCCACTGCACATTCCTATTCTTTGCGTGCAGTCAGCTGCTACTGGTGTTGCTAGTTGTGACTGCTGATAACAGATGCCGTAGCAATCAATTCATGGAGTGAGTTGTATGTTTTGCGATAGTCTGTCTCTGACAAGCAAGCACAGGTGACATAGGTGCGAACACAGGAAGCTTGCAGACCCTCGCTGCCTGCAGACACCGAGCAGCCACACTAGGAGGGCGGCCTAAGCCGTAGGCGAAATGTGCTCATTCGATTTGGCGCGACGTCGAACTATAAATAATGCTGTCACTAGCGTGAGCGTTGCGTGAGCGTGGTGGGAAGTAGGAAAAGTCGGCTGCGAGGGTGAGTGCCAAGTTTGGGGAGCGTTTCGTAGTATGCGCAGTGCAATGGAGACGCGGAAACTTGTTGTGGCCCAGTGTTTTGCAGTTGGACGACAAGATTGGTACAGAGTAGTAAAGAGGGAGGCACTGAGTTGGCATGAATAATGGAGTGCACAATGGGGCTCGAGATGTGTTTCTCACGTAAGGTGCTGTATGATTGTCGACAAGGAGTGAAAACGGAGCAATTTGTGACGGCTCTTTCAATTTAAGACGTTAAAAACAGACGGAATTTGCATTTGTAATACCAGAGCATCGAAACTACTTGGAACTTTTGTGTATATGAACGGGTCCGCGCCTTTGTACTCTGCTCCCTTTACCGCTACAAACCAACCAACCATCGTGTCCGTGCGCATCTGAGTCGCAAAGAATGGGGAATAGCGCAGTTTGCTCGTACATGGGGCGTAGCTCAGTTGGTAGAGCGTTCGCTTGGCATGTGAAAGGTCCAGGGTTCAAGCCGCGGCGCCACCATTTTTTGTGGTCGGTGCATGGTAAGTGTTGGTCGCCGCGAACCTAAAGGCACGCATGATGTTGCAAAGCCAGCGTCACAGACTGATATGATGTATACTGACGTAAGGAGAGCAAGATGTAAGTGTGGGGACCGGCTGTCATCGAGGTGTCATCGAGTGCAGATCTGTCTTAGGTATCGCGGCTTAACCTCATTGAAGTCTAGAGGGTGGACAACTCGTTGGTCTTACTCAGAGCGGTGTCCGAATTCTATTTTCGACGTTATACGTGTCACTTTCATTGTGGCCAACTACGATTCGATACAGAATGCACGAAACCTGAAAGACACCCTAACGGATACATAGAGAGTAGTGTTTGTCTGCTGAATAATGGGAGTGCAAGGGTCTGTGTCGTCTATATGGCTGTATGTAGCACCATTAGTCTTCGGCGGTGCGGGCGTAGCTCAGATTGTAGAGCGCTCGCTTAGTATGCAAGAGGTACTGGGATCAATACCCAGTGCCTCCAGAATTTTTAACACACCTACATGCGCACCTTGCCATGCAAGAGGAATAATTCACAACCAGCAGATGTGTCTAGGAAGATACAAGCGAATGATTAGCATCCACAATTGATAAGCGTGCTGTTATTAGTGCGCAGGAAGCACCCTCCTCCCACCCCTACACTTAATTTAGAAACAGTAGAAGTGTTCCCGTAAGATTCTCAAGCCTATGTCGGAAAGATCTGCCTTGCGCCGAGTTCACGTAAATCCCACTGCAAATTCCTATTCTTTGCGTGCAGTCAGCTGCTACTGGTGTTGCTAGTTGTGACTGCTGATAACAGATGCCGTAGCAATCAATTCATGGAGTGAGTTGTATGTTTTGCGATAGTCTGTCTCTGACAAGCAAGCACAGGTGACATAGGTGCGAACACAGGAAGCTTGCAGACCCTCGCTGCCTGCAGACACCGAGCAGCCACACTAGGAGGGCGGCCTAAGCCGTAGGCGAAATGTGCTCATTCGCTTTGGCGCGACGTCGAACTATAAATAATGCTGTCACTAGCGTGAGCGTCGTGGAAAGTCGCAAAAGTCGGCTGCGAGGGTGAGTGCCAAGTTTGGGGAGCGTTTCGTAGTATGCGCAGTGCAATGGAGACGCGGAAACTTGTTGTGGCCCAGTGTTTTGCAGTTGGACGACAAGATTGGTACACAGTAGTAAAGAGCGAGGCACTGAGTTGGCATGAATAATGGAGTGCACAATGGGGCTCGAGATGTGTTTGTTACCTCAGGTGCTGTATGATTGTCGACAAGGAGTGAAAACGGAGCAATTTGTGACGGCTCTTTCAATTTAAGACGTTAAAAACAGACGGAATTTGCATTTGTAATACCAGAGCATCGAAACTACTTGGAACTTTTGTGTATATGAACGGGTCCGCGCCTTTGTACTCTGCTCCCTTCACCGCTACAAACCAACGAACCATCGTGTCCGTGCGCATCTGAGTCGCAAAGAATGGGGAATAGCGCAGTTTGCACGTGCATGGGGCGTAGCTCAGTTGGTAGAGCGTTCGCTTGGCATGTGAAAGGTCCAGGGTTCAAGCCGCGGCGCCTCTATTTTTTGTGGTCAGTGCATGGTAAGTGTTGGTCGCGGCGAACCTAAAGGCACGCATGATGTTGCAAAGCCAGCGTCACAGACTGATATGATGTATACTGACGTAAGGAGAGCAAGACGTAAGTGTGGGGACCGGCTGTTATCGAGGTGTCATCGAGTGCAGATCTGTCTTAGGTATCGCGGCTTAACCTCATTGAAGTCTAGAGGGTGGACAACACGTTGGTCTTACTCAGAGCGGTGTCCGAATTCTATTTTCGACGTTATACGTGCCACTTTCATTGTGGCCAACTACGATTCGATACAGAATGCACGAAACCTGAAAGACACCCTAACGGATACATAGAGAGTAGTGTTTGTCTGCTGAATAATGGGAGTGCAAGGGTCTGTGTCGTCTATATGGCTGTATGTCGCACCATTAGTCTTCGGGGGGGCGGGCGTAGCTCAGATGGTAGAGCGCTCGTTTAGTATGCAAGGGGTTCTGGGATCAATACCCAGTGCCTCCAGAATTTTTAACACACCTACATGCGCACCTTGCCATGAAGAGGAATAATTCACAACCAGCAGATGTGTCTAGGAAGATACAAGCGAATGATTAGCATCTACAATTGACAAGCGTGCTGTTATTAGTGCGTAGGAAGCACCCTCCTCCCACGCCTACACTTAATTTAGAAACAGTACAAGTGTTCGCGTAAGATTCTCAAGCCTATGTCGGAAAGATCTGCCTTGCGCCGAGTTCACGTAAATCCCACTGCAAATTCCTATTCTTTGCGTGCAGTCAGCTGCTACTGGTGTTGCTAGTTGTGACTGCTGATAACAGATGCCGTAGCAATCAATTCATGGAGTGAGTTGTATGTTTTGCGGTAGTCTGTCTCTGACAAGCAAGCACAGGTGACATAGGTGCGAACACAGGAAGCTTGCAGACCCTCGCTGCCTGCAGACACCGAGCAGCCACACTAGGAGGGCGGCCTAAGCCGTAGGCGAAATGTGCTCATTCGCTTTGGCGCGACGTCGAACTATAAATAATGCTGTCACTAGCGTGAGCGTCGTGGAAAGTCGGAAAAGTCGGCTGCGAGGGTGAGTGCCAAGTTTGGGGAGCGTTTCGTAGTATGCGCAGTGCAATGGAGACGCGGAAACTTGTTGTGGCCCAGTGTTTTGCAGTTGGACGACAAGATTGGTACACAGTAGTAAAGAGCGAGGCACTGAGTTGGCATGAATAATGGAGTGCACAATGGGGCTCGAGATTTGTTTGTTACCTCAGGTGCTGTATGATTGTCGACAAGGAGTGAAAACGGAGCAATTTGTGACGGCTCTTTCAATTTAAGACGTTAAAAACAGACGGAATTTGCATTTGTAATACCAGAGCATCGAAACTACTTGGAACTTTTGTGTATATGAAAGGGTCCGCGCCTTTGCACTCTGCTCCCTTCACCGCTACAAACCAACCAACCATCGAGTCCGTGCGCATCTGAGTCGCAAAGAATGGGGAATAGCGCAGTTTGCTCGTGCATGGGGCGTAGCTCAGTTGGTAGAGCGTTCGCTTGGCATGTGAAAGGTCCAGGGTTCAAGCCGCGGCGCCTCAATTTTTTGTGGTCAGTGCATGGTAAGTGTTGGTCGCGGCGAACCTAAAGGCACGCATGATGTTGCAAAGCCAGCGTCACAGACTGATATGATGTATACTGACGTAAGGAGAGCAAGTTGTAAGTGTGGGGACCGGCTGTTATCGAGGTGTCATCGAGTGCAGATCTGTCTTAGGTATCGCGGCTTAACCTCATTGAAGTCTAGAGGGTGGACAACACTTTGGTCTTACTCAGAGCGGTGTCCGAATTCTATTTTCGACGTTATACGTGCCACTTTCATTGTGGCCAACTACGATTCGATACAGAATGCACGAAACCTGAAAGACACCCTAACGGATACATAGAGAGTAGTGTTTGTCTGCTGAATAATGGGAGTGCAAGGGTCTGTTTTTCTATATGGCTGTATGTAGCACCATTAGTCTTTGGGGGGGGGGCGGGCGTAGCTCAGATGGTAGAGCGCTCGCTTAGTATGCGAGAGGTACTGGGATCAATACCCAGTGCCTCCAGAATTTTTAACACACCTACATGCGCACCTTGGCATGCAAGTGGAATAATTCACAACTAGCAGATGTGTCTAGGAAGATACAAACGAATGATTAGCATCGACAATTGACAAGCGTGCTGTTATTAGTGCGCAGGAAGCACCCTCCTCCCACGCTTACACTTAATTTAGAAACAGTACAAGTGTTCCCGTAAGATTCTCAAGCCTATGTCGGAAAGATCTGCCTTGCGCCGAGTTCACGTAAATCCCACTGCACATTCCTATTCTTTGCGTGCAGTCAGCTGCTACTGGTGTTGCTAGTTGTGACTGCTGATAACAGACGCCGTAGCAATCAATTCATGGAGTGAGTTGTATGTTTTGCGATAGTCTCTCTCTGACAAGCAAGTACAGGTGACATAGGTGCGAACACAGGAAGCTTGCAGACCCTCGCTGCCTGCAGACACCGAGCAGCCACACTAGGAGGGCGGCCTAAGCCGTAGGCGAAATGTGCTCATTCGCTTTGGCGTGACGTCGAACTATAAATGATGCTGTCTCTAGCGTGAGCGTCGTGGAAAGTCGGAAAAGTCGGCTGCGAGGGTGAGTGTTATTTGGGGAGCGTTTCGTAGTATGCGCAGTGCAATGGAGACGCGGAAACTTGTTGTGGCCCAGTGTTTTGCAGTTGGACGACAAGATTGGTACACAGTAGTAAAGAGCGAGGCACTGAGTTGGCATGAATAATGGAGTGCACAATGGGGCTCGAGGTGTGTTTGTTACCTCAGGTGCTGTATGATTGTCGACAAGGAGTGAAAACAGAGCAATTTGTGACGGCTCTTTCAATTTAAGACGTTAAAAACAGACGGAATTTGCATTTGTAATACCAGAGCATCGAAACTACTTGGAACTTTTGTGTATATGAACGGGTCCGCGCCGTTGTACTCTGCTCCCTTCACCGCTACAAACCAACCAACCATCGTGTCCGTGCGCATCTGAGTCGCAAAGAATGGGGAATAGCGCAGTTTGCTCGTGCATGGGGCGTAGCTCAGTTGGTAGAGCGTTCGCTTCGCATGTGAAAGGTCCAGGGTTCAAGCCGCGGCGCCTCCATTTTTTGTGGTCAGTGCATGGTAAGTGTTGGTCGCGGCGAACCTAAAGGCACGCAAGATGTTGCAAAGCCAGCGTCACAGACTGATATGATATATACTGACGTAAGGAGAGCAAGATTTAAGTGTGGGGACCGGCTGTTATCGATGTGTCATCGAGTGCAGATCTGTCTTAGGTATCGCGGCTTAACCTCATTGAAGTCTAGAGGGTGATCAAACACGTTGGTCTTAATCAGAGCGGTGTCCGAATTCTATTTTCGACGTTATACGTGCCACTTTCATTGTGGCCAACTACGATTCGATACAGAATGCACGAAACCTGAAATACACCCTAACGGATACATAGAGAGTAGTGTTTGTCTGCTGAATAATGGGAGTGCAAGAGTCTGTGTCGTCTATATGGCTGTATGTAGCACCATTAGTCTTCGGGGGTGCGGGCGTAGCTCAGATGGTAGAGCGCTCGCTTAGTACGCAAGAGGTACTGGGATCAATGCCCAGTGCCTCCAGAATTGTTAACACACCTACATGCGCACCTTGCCATGCAAGAGGAATAATTCACAACCAGCAGATGTGTCTAGGAAGATACAAGCGAATGATTAGCATCCACAATTGACAAGCGTGCTGTTATTAGTGCGCAGGAAGCACCCTCCTCCCACGCCTACACTTAATTTAGAAACAGTACAAGTGTTCCCGTAAGATTCTCAAGCCTATATCGGAAAGATCTGCCTTGCGCCGAGTTCACGTAAATCCCACTGCACATTCCTATTCTTTGCGTGCAGTCAGCTGCTACTGGTGTTGCTAAATGTGACTGCTGATAACAGATGCCGTAGCAATCAATTCATGGAATGAGTTGTATGTTTTGCGATAGTCTGTCTCTAACAAGCAAGCACAGGTGACATAGGTGCGAACACAGGAAGCTTGCAGACCCTCGCTGCCTGCAGACACCGAGCAGCCACACTAGGAGGGCGGCCTAAGCCGTAGGCGAAATGTGCTCATTCGCTTAGGCGCGACGTCGAACTATAAATAACGCTGTCACTAGCGTGAGCGTCGTGGAAAGTCGGAAAAGTCGGCTGCGAGGGTGAGTGCCAAGTTTGGGGAGCGTTTCGTAGTATGCGCAGTGCAATGGAGACGCGGAAACTTGTTGTGGCCCAGTGTTTTGCAGTTGGACGACAAGATTGGTACACAGTAGTAAAGAGCGAGGCACTGAGTTGGCATGAATAATGGAGTGCACAATGGGGCTCGAGATGTGTTTGTTACCTCAGGTGCTGTATGATTGTCGACAAGGAGTGAAAACGGAGCAATTTGTGACGGCTCTTTCAATTTAAGACGTTAAAAACAGACGGAATTTGCATTTGTAATACCAGAGCATCGAAACTACTTGGAACTTTTGTGTAAATGAACGGGTCCGCGCCTTTGTACTCTGCTCCCTTCACCGCTACAAACCAACCAACCATCGTGTCCGTGCGCATCTGAGTCGCAAAGAATGGGGAATAGCGCAGTTTGCTCGTGCATGGGGCGTAGCTCAGTTGGTAGAGCGTTCGCTTGGCATGTGAAAGGTCTAGGGTTCAAGCAGCATCGCCTCCACTTTTTGTGGTCAGTGCATGGTAAGTGTTGGTCGCGGCGAACCTAAAGGCACGCAAGATGTTGCAAAGCCAGCGTCACAGACTGATATGATGTATACTGACGTAAGGAGAGCAAGATGTAAGTGTGGGGACCGGCTGTTATCGATGTGTCATCGAGTGCAGATCTGTCTTAGGTATCGCGGCTTAACCTCATTGAAGTCTAGAGGGTGATCAAACACGTTGGTCTTAATCAGAGCGGTGTCCGAATTCTATTTTCGACGTTATACGTGCCACTTTCATTGTGGCCAACTACGATTCGATACAGAATGCACGAAACCTGAAATACACCCTAACGGATACATAGAGAGTAGTGTTTGTCTGCTGAATAATGGGAGTGCAACAGTCTGTGTCGTCTATATGGCTGTATGTAGCACCATTAGTCTTCGGGGGTGCGGGCGTAGCTCAGATGGTAGAGCACTCGCTTAGTACGCAAGAGGTACTGGGATCAATGCCCAGTGCCTCCAGAATTGTTAACACACTTACATGCGCACCTTGCCATGCAAGAGGAATAATTCACAACCAGCAGATGTGTCTAGGAAGATACAAGCGAATGATTAGCATCCACAATTGACAAGCGTGCTGTTATTAGTGCGCAGGAAGCACCCTCCTCCCACGCCTACACTTAATTTAGAAACAGTACAAGTGTTCCCGTAAGATTCTCAAGCCTATATCGGAAAGATCTGCCTTGCGCCGAGTTCACGTAAATCCCACTGCACATTCCTATTCTTTGCGTGCAGTCAGCTGCTACTGGTGTTGCTAGTTGTGACTGCTGATAACAGATGCCGTAGCAATCAATTCATGGAATGAGTTGTATGTTTTGCTATAGTCTGTCTCTAACAAGCAAGCACAGGTGACATAGGTGCGAACACAGGAAGCTTGCAGACCCTCGCTGCCTGCAGACACCGAGCAGCAACACTAGGATGGCGGCCTAAGCCGTAGGCGAAATGTGCTCATTCGCTTTGGCGCGACGTCGAACTATAAATAACGCTGTCACTAGCGTGAGCGTCGTGGAAAGTCGGAAAAGTCGGCTGCGAGGGTGAGTGCCAAGTTTGGGGAGCGTTTCGTAGTATGCGCAGTGCAATGGAGACGCGGAAACTTGTTGTGTCCCAGTGTTTTGCAGTTGGACGACAAGATTGGTACACAGTAGTAAAGAGCGAGGCACTGAGTTGGCATGAATAATGGAGTGCACAATGGGGCTGGAGATGTGTTTGTTACCTCAGGTGCTGTATGATTGTCGACAAGGAGTGAAAACGGAGCAATTTGTGACGGCTCTTTCAATTTAAGACGTTAAAAACAGACTGAATTTGCATTTGTAATACCAGAGCATCGAAACTACTTGGAACTTTTGTGTATATGAACGGGTCCGCGCCTTTGTACTCTACTCCCTTCACCGCTACAAACCAACCAACCATCGTGTCCGTGCGCATCTGAGTCGCAAAGAATGGGGAATAGCGCAGTTCCCTCGTGCATGGGGCGTAGCTCAGTTGGTAGAGCGTTCGCTTGGCATGTGCAAGGTCTAGGGTTCAAGCCGCGGCGCTTCCATTTTTTGTGGTCAGTGCATGGTAAGTGTTGGTCGCGGCGAACCTAAAGGCACGCAAGATGTTGCAAAGCCAGCGTCACAGACTGATATGATGTATACTGACGTAAGGAGAGCAAGATGTAAGTGTGGGCACCGGCTGTTATCGAGGTGTCATCGAGTGTTGATCTGTCTTAGGTATCGCGGCTTAACCTCATTGAAGTCTAGAGGGTGGACAACACGTTGGTCTTACTCAGAGCGGTGTCCGAATTCTATTTTCGACGTTATACGTGCCACTTTCATTGTGGCCAACTACGATTCGATACAGAATGCACGAAACCTGAAACACACCCTAACGGATACATAGAGAGTAGTGTTTGTCTGCTGAATAATGGGAGAGCAAGGGTCTGTGTCGTCTATATGGCTGTATGTAGCACCATTAGTATTCGGGGGGGCGGTCGTATCTCAGATGGTAGAGCGCTCGCTTAGTATGCAAGAGGTACTGGGATCAATACCCAGTGCCTCCAGAATTTTTAACACACCTACATGCGCACCTTGCCATGCAAGAGGAATAATTCACAACCAGCAGATGTGTCTAGGAAGATACAAGCGAATGATTAGCATCCACAATTGACAAGCGTGCTGTTATTAGTGCGCAGGAAGCACCCTCCTCCCACGCCTACAATTAATTTAGAAACAGTACAAGTGTTCCCGTAAGATTCTCAAGCCTATGTCGGAAAGATCTGCCTTGCGTCGAGTTCACGCAAAACCCACTGCACATTCCTATTCTTTGCGTGCAGTCAGCTGCTACTGGTGTTGCTAGTTGTGACTGCTGATAACAGATGCCGTAGCAATCAATTCATGGAGTGAGTTGTATGTTTTGCGATAGTCTGTCTCTGACAAGCAAGCACAGGTGACACAGGTGCGAACACAGGAAGCTTGCAGACCCTCGCTGCCTGCAGACACCGAGCAGCCACACTAGGAGGGCGGCCTAAGCCGTAGGCGAAATGTGCTCATTCGCTTTGGCGCGACGTCGAACTATAAATAATGCTGTCACTAGCGTGAGCGTCGTGGAAAGTCGGAAAAGTCGGCTGCGAGGGTGAGTGCCAAGTTTGGGGAGCGTTTCGTAGTATGCGCAGTGCAATGGAGACGCGGAAACTTGTTGTGGCCCAGTGTTTTGCAGTTGGACGATAAGATTGGTACACAGTAGTAAAGAGCGAGGCACTGAGTTGGCATGAATAATGGAGTGCATAATGGGGCTCGAGATGTGTTTGTTACCTCAGGTGCTGTATGATTGTCGACAAGGAGTGAAAACGGAGTAATTTGTGACGGCTCTTTCAATTTAAGACGTCAAAAACAGACGGAATTTGCATTTGTAATACCAGAGCATCGAAACTACTTGGAACTTTTGTGTATATGAACGGGTCCGCGCCTTTGTACTCTGCTCCCTTCACCGCTACAAACCAACCAACCATCGTGCCCGTGCGCATCTGAGTCGCAAAGAATGGGGAATAGCGCAGTTTGCTCGTGCATGGGGCGTAGCTCAGTTGGTAGAGCGTTCGCTTCGCATGTGAAATGTCCAGGGTTCAAGCCGCGGCGCCTCAATTTCTTGTGGTCAGTGCATGGTAAGTGTTGGTCGCGGCGAACCTAAAGGCACGCAAGATGTTGCAAAGCCAGCGTCACAGACTGATATGATGTATACTGACGTAAGGAGAGCTAGATGTAAGTGTGGGGACCGGCTGTTATCGAGGTGTCATCGAGTGCAGATCTTTCTTAGGTATCGCGGCTTAACCTCATTGAAGTCTAGAGGGTGGACAACACGTTGGTCTTACTCAGAGCGGTGTCCGAATTCTATTTTCGACGTTATACGTGCCACTTTTATTGTGGCCAACTACGATTCGATACAGAATGCACGAAACCTAAAAGACACCCTAACGGATACATAGAGAGTAGTGTTTGTCTGCTGAATAATGGGAGTGCAAGAGTCTGTGTCGTCTATATGGCTGTATGTAGCACCATTAGTCTTTGGGGGGGCGGGCGTAGCTCAGTTGGTAGAGCGCTCGCTTAGTATGCGAGAGGTACCGGGATCAATACCCAGTGCCTCCAGAATTTTTAACACACCTACATGCGCACTTTGCCATGCAAGAGGAATAATTCACAACCAGCAGATGTGTCTAGGAAGATACAAGCGAATGATTAGCATCCACAATTGACAAGCGTGCTGTTATTAGTGCGCAGGAAGCACCCTCCTCCCACGCCTACACTTAATTTAGAAACAGTACAAGTGTTCCCGTAAGATTCTCAAGCCTATGTCGGAAAGATCTGCCTTGCGCTGAGTTCACGTAAATCCCACTGCACATTCCTATTCTTTGCGTGCAGTCAGCTGCTACTGGTGTTGCTAGTTGTGACTGCTGATAACAGATGCCGTAGCAATCAATTCATGGAGTGAGTTGTATGTTTTGCGATAGTCTGTCTTTGACAAGCAAGCACAGGTGACATAGGTGCGAACAGAGGAAGCTTGCAGACCCTCGCTGCCTGCAGACACCGAGCAGCCACACTAGGAGGGCGGCCTAAGCCGTAGGCGAAATGTGCTCATTCGCTTTGGCGCGACGTCGAACTATAAATAATGCTGTCACTCGCGTGAGCGTTGCGTGAGCGTCGTGGAAAGTCGGAAAAGTCGGCTGCGAGGGTGAGTGCCAAGTTTGGGGTGCGTTTCGTAGTATGCGCAGTGCAATGGAGATGCGGAAACTTGTTGTGGCCCAGTGTTTTGCAGTTGGACGACAAGATTGGTACACAGTAGTAAAGATCGAGGCACTGAGTTGGCATGAATAATGGAGTGCACAATGGGGCTCGAGATGTGTTTGTTACCTCAGGTGCTGTATGATTGTCGACAAGGAGTGAAAACGGAGCAATTTGTGACGGCTCTTTCAATTTAAGACGTTAAAAACAGACGGAATTTGCATTTGTAATACCAGAGCATCGAAACTACTTGGAACTTTTGTGTATATGAACGGGTCCGCGCCTTTGTACTCTGCTCCCTTCACCGCTACAAACCAACCAACCATCGTGTCCGTGCGCATCTGAGTCGCAAAGAATGGGGAATAGCGCAGTTTGCTCGTGCATGGGGCGTAGCTCAGTTGGTAGAGCGTTCGCTTGGCATGTGAAAGGTCCAGGTTTCAAGCCGCGGCGCCTCTATTTTTTGTGGACAGTGAATGGTAAGTGTTGGTCGCGGCGAACCTAAAGGCACGCAAGATGTTGCAAAGCCAGCGTCACAGACTGATATGATGTATACTGACGTAAGGAGAGCAAGATGTAAGTGTGGGGACCGGCTGTTATCGAGGTGTCATCGAGTGCAGATCTGTCTTAGGTATCGCGGCTTAACCTCATTGAAGTCTAGAGGGTGGACAACACGTTGGTCTTACTCAGAGCGGTGTCCGAATTCTATTTTCGACGTTATACGTGCCACTTTCATTGTGGCCAACTACGATTCGATACAGAATGCACGAAACCTGAAAGACACCCTAACGTATACATAGAGAGTAGTGTTTGTCTGCTGAATAGTGGGAGTGCAAGGGTCTGTGTCGTCAATATGGCTGTATGTAGCACCATTAGTCTTTGGGAAGGCGGGCGTAGCTCAGAGACGTAGTCAGCCAGCGGCTGCGCTGGAGGTCGGACGTGCCGTGCTGTGTGCTGTGCTGCGTTAGCTCCGCGTGGTAAGTCTCTGCTCTTGCTGCAACGCGTCGCTGTCTATAGTATTTGTGTAGACATGAAAAAGAATGAAGAGATGTCGCAACCGCAACGAAAAGATACTTTGAAATTCACGTTTGATCGCAACTTTGTCCGACCGAGGTCATTTGATGTTGAACAGTGGTTAGAGGATGATGTTAAAATAGGACTTGATGATATTATCGGCATACATTTCTCGATTATGAACAGTGTGGTTTTCGTAAAACTTGCCAGTCCACAATTGTGTGAAAGGATAGTTCGATCTTGTGGTGGCATTCTGAAATTTAAACATGCTGACGGAAATGTTGGGGAGGTTACCGTTGCCCATGCTGGTCTAGGTATTCGGACCGTGCGAGTCTTTGAACTTCCCTTTGAAATTACAAGTGACCAGATAAATGCTGTTATTGCTCCATACGGGAAAGTTTTGAGTAATATTGCCGAACGGTGGTCTGCTGCACACAAATTCCCTGTTTTGAATGGTGTGCGCCAATTAAAAGTCGAATTGCAGAAGCACATTCCGTCGTTTATAAACGTCTGCGGATATAGAGCTGTTGTGATGTATGATGACCAACCGAAAACGTGTGCTGTCTGCAATTTACCAGGCCACGTTCGTGCAGACTGTGTTCAAAGGCGAGTGGCGCAACTGCCTGCCGGCGATGCCGTCAGGCCCCCTGCTATGTCAACGCTGCCCGTGACGTATGTCGCCGTAGCGCGCGGTTTTGCAAGTGCCACTGCGCCCCCCGAAGTTACTACGAATACCGACCCACAAGCGACCGACCAACCGACCGACTCAGGTGTAGCATCTGTAGACACTCAACCCTCCTGCGAAGACATATCTGCTCCTGCCCTTGTCGCCGTGGAATCGCCTAATGAGGCAATGGATACGGACGCGACCCCAGTCGCTTCGGGTAGTGCTCCTCTGCATCCTGGAGCTTCTTTAGGAGGTATCAAAAGCGTATCAGGTGCACAGAAAACGGACTCGCAACCAGCCGTTTCTAGTGGTGCTCTTCCGAATCCTGCAGCTGCCTTAGGCACTGACCACAGCCCGTCAAGTGCAATGAAATCAGACCTGGCGTCAGTCACTTCGAGTAGTGCTACTTTGCAACCTGAGGCTTCTTCAGGTACCGTCCAAAGTCCACCACGAGACGCATCTCCCAAGAAATCTAAAAAACGGAGGATCGCGCGTCAAGGTGCAGAGCAGACTGCACCACAACTGCGTGAACAGGCGAAGCAAATAGGGGGCAAAATACGTCAATCTGCATCTGAGAACTTGCAGTGCAATCAGCAGTCATCTAACGAAGACCCTGTGTCCTTGGATAGTACCTCCGGTTCTGCCAGTTTGCCCTCCGATGACGTAGCAATTACCCGAACCGAAGATAAAAATCACCAGCAAACACCTGAATATAGTGCACCACTTAATGACGAACCGATGACAGGGCTGTCGAATCCGTGGGCAGACGATGTCGACGACACTACAAAGGAGGACGAAATTATGGACACCACAGGAACCGTTACAGTCACCACGATGGCCACACCACGCGATGACGTCGTCTTGAATGTCATCGCCGCGACGGATACTGTCCCAGACACGGAGAAGCCGACTGATCCCTTCCCAAGTCATGAATATTTCTAGTCTGAACGGTTTTACTGACTTGTGTCCACATGTCTCTCGGGTCAGATTTCTTAATGTTTTTTCGAAATGATATGTTGCCAGAGTTTTTCCTAATTACACTCCCGTCTTGGCTAACGTAGTTCCGTTGCAGGCCTATAAGATCGCTACGCTGAACATCAATAAAATTTGTAGCCCATTTAATTTACAAAATTTAAAAGATTTCCTGTATGCAGCTGATGTGGACATTTTGTTTTTACAAGAAGTAACAAACATCGAACTTGACTTCATACAGGGGTATAATGCTACAGTCAATCCTGGAATTGGATGTGATTTGGGTACCGCATTTCTTTTCAAAGAGGGCGTCGTCATTACAGACGTAACAAAACTGCCTAACGGCAGAGGCATTGCCGGCACGCTTTATAACACCAGGATTATTAATGTCTATGCCCCATCTGGTTCTACCAATCGGTGCCAACGAGCACAGTTTTTTAAGGAGGGAATTGTTCCTTTGTTTGGTGTACACTGCACCCATACCATCCTTGGAGGCGACTTTAACAGTGTCATACATGCCAAAGACCAAACTCCGAACTACAACAAATCGCCGGACCTGGAACGTATCGTCACCGACCTCCGTTTAACTGATTCGTGGGAGCAAAAGCACGGCGCGGCACCCGGCTTTACCCACCTCACTAATCATTCAGCGAGCCGGTTGGATCGAATATATGTCTCGCCCAATCTGAAACACCGCATCCTGCAGTCTGAAGTTTGGCCAACCGTTTTTTCGGACCACGCTGCATATATATGCACATTAAATTTGGAACGACAAGGAACCTGTCGATATAAAGGGCCATGGAAACTTAATGTTTCACACTTAAAAGATCCTGCCTGTCGAGAAGCCTTTCTCACCACTTGGAGAGCCTGCGAGACCAAACTCATCTCTTACCACTCGACCTTGGATTGGTGGCTCAAATGCGCCAAACCTCAGATCCGGAGATGTTTCATCAACTACTCCCGGGAGAAGAGCTTTTGGCGGAAAAGAACGATAGAATTTTACTTTCATTGTCTCCGAGAACTCTACCTGCAAGGTGCTACAGCTATTGGGAACCATGGGAGAATTAAAAAATTCCAGGCAAAAATACTGACATTAAGGCGACAACAGCTTGAAGGATACCAAATAAGGTCAAGAGCAGAGACTGTGGCGCAAAAAGAAGCCACTTCGATATATCATGTGATTCGTGAAACTAAACGAGGATTCCGCAAAATACTGACGGAGCTTAAAACTGATAATGGAACCACCTTGACAATGCACAACGACATAAAAGCAGAAATACTAACCCATTTCGACAACTTGTTTTCACATAAAGAGGTAGACGAAAAAGCACAGGACGATTTACTGACCCACCTGCAAGGACGCGTTGGTAACGCGTACGCGGAAGCTCTAATAGCGGAGGCGACCGAAGACGATGTACACTATGCTGTCTATCAAAGTGCAAAAAATAAATCCCCTGGAGCTGACGGCATACCAGCAGAATTTTATCAAGTCTTCTGGGAACATATAAAACATAGAATTACATGCATCTGTAATGAACTTCTGAACCTCAATAAGGAGATACCGAAAGATTTTCGTGAAGGTATGATAGTGTTACTCGCAAAAAAATCGGCTGGCAAGAAAATTGGAAATTTGAGACCAATCACTCTGCTGAACAGTGACTATAAAATTTTTTCGCGGCTCTTAGCCCACAGACTTAAAAATGTAATGGCCAGCGTCACCGGCCCATATCAGTCTAGCGTGGGCAAAGATAGGAAAATTCAGCAGACGCTGTCCGACTACCGCGACATAATTTCAATAGCAGAAGTATGTCGACTAAAATGTGCCATCGTGTCGTTAGATTTCGATAAAGCCTTCGACAGGATCAGCCACTCCTACCTCCTGAAAACGATGGGCGCAATGGGTTTTCCGCCGAGATTCGTCGACCTCATACGACGTTTGGTAACGAATAACTCCTCCAGAATCATCATAAATGGACAGCCTAGCCGGCCAGTCGAGATCGCATGTTCCGTCAGGCAAGGTTGTCCGTTGTCCATGGCACTTTTTGCCATGGCCATCGAACCTTTGCTCGCTACCTTGACTCAGCGGTTACAAGGATTGCAAAAACGAGGAAACAAAATAATATGTAAAGCTTATGCGGACGATGTTGGGTTTCTCGTTATGAATGTAGCGGAAGTCGAGACGGCAATGCACATAATAGAAAAATACGAACGAGCGTCAGCCGCGAGGTTAAACAAAACCAAGTCCGGCATATTCAATATCGGATGTGGCATTGGCATGCGCACACACGGTCACTTACGTGAGCTAACAGCCTTGAAGTGTCTCGGCATTGATTTCCGAAAAAATATACGTCAAACTATTGCGGCCAACTATAGACAAGTACTAACTACCATACGAGCTAGTGTACGGACACATAGTATTCGACAATTAAATGAAATTCAGAGAGTGTCTTTAGCGAACGTCTCTATTACTTCCAAAGTCAATTATGTCGCCCAGATACTGCCAATACCCGCCGGCATCGCCAAACAAATTATGTCAGCAATAGGCTATTTTGTGAGCCGTGGCCACATATTTAAAATCCAGTATGACACTCTGACGCTCGCCACTAATAATGGCGGCTTAAACTTAACGAATGTTACTAAAAAGTCGCAGGCTCTGTACATCTCCAATACATTTCAACAATGGAGACAATCCGGCAGCTGTATCGCCGCGCACTTGCTATCTGAAATAGCTCCAGATGACCTCTCTCCACCCATTAATGTGCAGCACATACCGAGCGGACTTTACCATTTACGATGGTTTTTAATGGAATATAGCTACCTACGTTCAAGAATTCCGGAAAAAGACATGACAAACGTAAAAGAAATATATGGCAAATTGATGGGAGAAAAGAAGAACAACAAAATAGAACAAAACTATCCATGTTCTAACTGGAAAGTGATATGGGCAAACATTCATAACCGTAACTTAGCTACTCATCTGAAAGCAACATGGTACTTTGTTGTAAATAGGAAAGTTGCAACAAACTCGAAACTTCATTCGATCCACTTAGCGGATTCGCCTTTGTGTGCAACGTGTAGTTTAATTGATAACGAAGAACATCGTTTCGTGTGCGACAAGGTTAAAGATATCTGGCTGAATGTCCGACGAAAGCTGGCACTCATCCTTCGAACGTCACCTAACGCGATAACGCCTGCGGACTTTTTGACACCGGATGATGTACCCTTTCCAAACACGAAACGCAACGCAGTCAATTGGCTGAAAGCGGCAACGGTCCATTACCTCTTCACGAAGGAAGAGAAAAGCCCAGAGGATTTTTCGATCTCTCTGCTAACTGAGCATCACATGTTACTGAAGACTAGTAAATATAAAGAAACATACGCAAATTTTTTAATCAAGACCTTGATGTAAAAGAATTAACAAGAAATATCTGCGGACACAGAAGACAAACGTAAGAGAGTGTTCACCACTACTAACTTACTTAACAATCGTGGGAAAAAAAAAAAAAATATTTTAGTTTTTACCGGAATTGCCGTTCTTTGAGTTCAACGTTTATTAATTTATTTTTCAAGAAGCCATTCTAAATAGTTGCTTCTCACCGAATATGGTTTGTTTTTTAAGCATTTTCAGAGAGAAGAGGCAGTTTCGAAATGCCCTCTGACGTTTCTTTGTCAAGGAAGACTATTTGCTTTAAGTGTGACAACAAAAAACAGCGATGAAGAAGGAAACAAACTGAACATAACTTCTGTTTCTACCTACTGAAGACCTCATTCTTTTTTCACATTATCAATAAGCCCAAAGAAGGGGTACATTAGTTTCTCCACGATATAGGGATTAACTTCGTCTCATCAGTTTATGGTAATGTACATGGCGTGAGAAGCCGACGCCGATGAAGGCGAATTATGGAGAGCGCAAGGATGGGCTAAAAGGGGTGATGGGAGGCCCAAAAATAAAAAAAAAAACACAACAAATAAAAAAATAAAAAAAAGAGGGTAAAGCGCTCGCTTGGTATGCGAGAGGTACTGGGATCAATACCCAGTGCCTCCAGAATTTTTAACACACCTACATGCGCACCTTGCCATGCAAGTGGAATAATTCACCACCAGCAGATGTGTCTAGGAAGATACAAGCGAATGATTAGCATCCACAATTGACAAGCGTGCTGTTATTAGTGCGCAGGAAGCACCCTCCTCCCACGCCTACACTTAATTTAGAAACAGTACAAGTGTTCCCGTAAGATTCTCAAGCCTATGTCGGAAAGATCTGCCTTGCGCTGAGTTCACGTAAATCCCACTGCACAATCCTATTCTTTGCGTGCAGTCAGCTGCTACTGGTGTTGCTAGTTGTGACTGCTGATAACAGATGCCGTAGCAATCAATTCATGGAGTGAGTTGTATGTTTTGCGATAGTCTGTCTCTGACAAGCAAGCACAGGTGACATAGGTGCGAACACAGGAAGCTTGCAGACCCTCGCTGCCTGCAGACACCGAGCAGCCACACTAGGAGGGCGGCCTAAGCCGTAGGCGAAATGTGCTCATTCGCTTTGGCGCGACGTCGAACTATAAATAATGCTGTCACTAGCGTGAGCGTCGTGGAAAGTCGGAAAAGTCGGCTGCGAGGGTGAGTGCCAAGTTTGGGGAGCGTTTCGTAGTATGCGCAGTGCAATGGAGACGCGGAAACTTGTTGTGGCCCAGTGTTTTGCAGTTGGACGACAAGATTGGTACACAGTAGTAAAGAGCGAGGCACTGAGTTGGCATGAATAATGGAGTGCACAATGGGGCTCGAGATGTGTTTGTTACCTCAGGTGCTGTATGATTGTCGACAAGGAGTGAAAACGGAGCAATTTGTGACGGCTCTTTCAATTTAAGACGTTAAAAACAGACGGAATTTGCATTTGTAATACCAGAGCATCGAAACTACTTGGAACTTTTGTGTATATGAACGGGTCCGCGCCTTTGTACTCTGCTCCCTTCACCGCTACAAACCAACCAACCATCGTGTCCGTGCGCATCTGAGTCGCAAAGAATGGGGAATAGCGCGGTTTGCTCGTGCATGGGGCGTAGCTCAGTTGGTAGAGCGTTCGCTTCGCATGTGAAAGGTCCAGGGTTCAAGCCGCGGCGCCTCTATTTTTTGTGGTCAGTGCATGGTAAGTGTTGGTCGCGGCGAACCTAAAGGCACGCAAGATGTTGCAAAGCCAACGTCACAGACTGATACGATGTATACTGACGTAAGGAGAGCAAGATGTAAGTGTGGGGACCGGCTGTTATCGAGGTGTCATCGAGTGCAGATCTGTCTTAGGTATCGCGGCTTAACCTCATTGAAGTATAGAGGGTGGACAACACGTTGGTCTTACTCAGAGCGGTGTCCGAATTCTATTTTCGACGTTATACGTGCCACTTTCATTGTGGCCAACTACGATTCGATACAGAATGCACGAAACCTGAAAGATACTCTAACGGATACTTAGAGAGTAGTGTTTGTCTGCTGAATAATGGGAGTGCAAGGGTCTGTGTCGTCTATACAGCCACTGGGTATTGATCCCAGTACCTCTCGCATACTAAGCGAGCGCTTTACCCTCTGAGCTACGCCCGCCTTCCCAAAGACTAATGGTGCTACATACAGCCATATAGACGACACAGACTCTTGCACTCCCATTATTCAGCAGACAAACACTACTCTCTATGTATCCGTTAGGGTGTATTTCAGGTTTCGTGCATTCTGTATCGAATCGTAGTTGGCCACAATGAAAGTGGCACGTATAACGTCGAAAATAGAATTCGGACACCGCTCTGAGTAAGACCAACGTGTTGTCCACCCTCTAGACTTCAATGAGGTTAAGCCGCGATACCTAAGACAGATGACACCTCGATAACAGCCGGTCCACACACTTACATCTTGCTCTCCTTACGTCAGTATACATCATATCAGTCTGTGACGCTGGCTTTGCAACATCTTGCGTGCCTTTAGGTTCGCCGCGACCAACACTTACCATGCACTGACCACAAAAAGTGGAGGCGCCGCTGCTTGAACCCTAGACCTTTCACATGCCAAGCGAACGCTCTACCAACTGAGCTACGCCCCATGCACGAGCAAACTGCGCTATTCCCCATTCTTTGCGATTCAGATGCGCACGGACACGATGGTTGGTTGGTTTGTAGCGGTGAAGGGAGCAGAGTACAAAGGCGCGGACCCGTTCATTTACACAAAAGTTCCAAGTAGTTTCGATGCTCTGGTATTACAAATGCAAATTCCGTCTGTTTTTAACGTCTTAAATTGAAAGAGCCGTCACAAATTGCTCCGTTTTCACTCCTTGTCGACAATCATACAGCACCTGAGGTAACAAACACATCTCGAGCCCCATTGTGCACTCCATTATTCATGCCAACTCAGTGCCTCGCTCTTTACTACTGTGTACCAATCTTGTCGTCCAACTGCAAAACACTGGGCCACAACAAGTTTCCGCGTCTCCATTGCACTGCACATACTACGAAACGCTCCCCAAACTTGGCACTCACCCTCGCAGCCGACTTTTCCGACTTTCCACGACGCTCACGCTAGTGACAGCATTATTTATAGTTCGACGTCGCGCCAAAGCGAATGAGCACATTTCGCCTACGGCTTAGGCCGCCCTCCTAGTGTGGCTGCTCGGTGTCTGCAGGCAGCGAGGGTCTGCAAGCTTCCTGTGTTCGCACCTATGTCACCTGTGCTTGCTTGTCAGAGACAGACTACCGCAAAACATACAACTCACTCCATGAATTGATTGCTACGGCATCTGTTATCAGCAGTCACAACTAGCAACACCAGTAGCAGCTGACTGCACGCAAAGAATAGGATTTTGCAGTGGGATTTACGTGAACTCGGCGCAAGGCAGATCTTTCCGACATAGGCTTGAGAATCTTACGCGAACACTTGTACTGTTTCTAAATTAAGTGTAGGCGTGGGAGGAGGGTGCTTCCTACGCACTAATAACAGCACGCTTGTCAATTGTAGATGCTAATCATTCGCTTGTATCTTCCTAGACACATCTGCTGGTTGTGAATTATTCCTCTTCATGGCAAGGTGCGCATGTAGGTGTGTTAAAAATTCTGGAGGCACTGGGTATTGATCCCAGAACCCCTTGCATACTAAACGAGCGCTCTACCATCTGAGCTACGACCGCCCCCCGAAGACTAATGGTGCTACATACAGCCATATAGACGACACAGACCCTTGCACTCCCATTATTCAGCAGACAAACACTACCCTCTATGTATCCGTTAGGGTGTCTTTCAGGTTTCGTGCATTCTGTATCGAATCGTAGTTGGCCACAATGAAAGGGGCACGTATAACGTCGAAAATAGAATTCGGACACCGCTCTGAGTAAGACCAACGTGTTGTCCACCCTCTAGACTTCAATGAGGTTAAGCCGCGATACCTAAGACAGATCTGCACTCGAGGACACCTCGATAACAGCCGGTCCCCACACTTACATCTTGCTCTCCTTACGTCAGTATACATCATATCAGTCTGTGACGCTGGCTTTGCAACATCATGCGTGCCTTTAGGTTCGCCGCGACCAACACTTACCATGCACTGACCACAAAAAATAGAGGCGCCGCGGCTTGAACCCTGGACCTTTCACATGCCAAGCGAACGCTCTACCAACTGAGCTACGCCCCATGCACGAGCAAACTGCGCTATTCCCCATTCTTTGCGACTCAGATGCGCACGGACACGATGGTTGGTTGGTTTGTAGCGGTGAAGGGAGCAGAGTACAAAGGCGCGGACCCGTTCATATACACAAAAGTTCCAAGTAGTTTCGATGCTCTGGTATTACAAATGCAAATTCCGTCTGTTTTTAACGTCTTAAATTGAAAGAGCCGTCACAAATTGCTCCGTTTTCACTCCTTGTCGACAATCATACAGCACCTGAGGTAACAAACACATCTCGAGCCCCATTGTGCACTCCATTATTCATGCCAACTCAGTGCCTCGCTCTTTACTACTGTGTACCAATCTTGTCGTCCAACTGCAAAACACTGGGCCACAACAAGTTTCCGCGTCTCCATTGCACTGCGCATACTACGAAACGCTCCCCAAACTTGGCACTCACCCTCGCAGCCGACTTTTGCGACTTTCCACGACGCTCACGCTAGTGACAGCATTATTTATAGTTCGACGTCGCGCCAAAGCGAATGAGCACATTTCGCCTACGGCTTAGGCCGCCCTCCTAGTGTGGCTGCTCGGTGTCTGCAGGCAGCGAGGGTCTGCAAGCTTCCTGTGTTCGCACCTATGTCACCTGTGCTTGCTTGTCAGAGACAGACTATCGCAAAACATACAACTCACTCCATGAATTGATTGCTACGGCATCTGTTATCAGCAGTCACAACTAGCAACACCAGTAGCAGCTGACTGCACGCAAAGAATAGGAATTTGCAGTGGGATTTACGTGAACTCGGCGCAAGGCAGATCTTTCCGACATAGGCTTGAGAATCTTACGGGAACACTTCTACTGTTTCTAAATTAAGTGTAGGGGTGGGAGGAGGGTGCTTCCTGCGCACTAATAACAGCACGCTTATCAATTGTGGATGCTAATCATTCGCTTGTATCTTCCTAGACACATCTGCTGGTTGTGAATTATTCCACTTGCATGGCAAGGTGCGCATGTAGGTGTGTTTAAAATTCTGGAGGCACTGGGTATTGATCCCAGTACCTCTTGCATACCAAGCGAGCGCTCTACAATCTGAGCTACGCCCGCACCGCCGAAGACGAATGGTGCTACATACAGCCATATAGACGACACAGACCCTTGCACTCCCATTATTCAGCAGACAAACACTACTCTCTATGTATCCGTTAGGGTGTCTTTCAGGTTTCGTGCATTCTGTATCGAATCGTAGTTGGCCACAATGAAAGTGACACGTATAACGTCGAAAATAGAATTCGCACACCGCTCTGAGTAAGACCAACGTGTTGTCCACCCTCTAGACTTCAATGAGGTTAAGCCGCGATACCTAAGACAGATCTGCACTCGATGACACCTCGATAACAGCCGGTCCCCACACTTACATCTTGCTCTCCTTACGTCAGTATACATCATATCAGTCTGTGACGCTGGCTTTGCAACATCATGCGTGCCTTTAGGTTCGCGGCGACCAACACTTACCATGCACCGACCACAAAAAATGGAGGCGCCGCGGCTTGAACCCTGGACCTTTCACATGCCAAGCGAACGCTCTACAAACTGAGCTACGCCCCATGTACGAGCAAACTGCGCTATTCCCCATTCTTTGCGACTCAGATGCGCACGGACACGATGGTTGGTTGGTTTGTAGCGGTAAAGGGAGCAGAGTACAAAGGCGCGGACCCGTTCATATACACAAAAGTTCCAAGTAGTTTCGATGCTCTGGTATTACAAATGCAAATTCCGTCTGTTTTTAACGTCTTAAATTGAAAGAGCCGTCACAAATTGCTCCGTTTTCACTCCTTGTCGACAATCATACAGCACCTTAGGTAAGAAACACATCTCGAGCCCCATTGTGCACTCCATTATTCATGCCAACTCAGTGCCTCGCTCTTTACTACTCTGTACCAATCTTGTCGTCCAACTGCAAAATACTGGGCCACAACAAGTTACCGCGTCTCCATTGCACTGCGCATACTACGAAACGCTCCCCAAACTTGGCACTCACCCTCGCAGCCGACTTTTCCTACTTCCCACCACGCTCACGCAACGCTCACGCTAGTGACAGCATTATTTATAGTTCGACGTCGCGCCAAATCGAATGAGCACATTTCGCCTACGGCTTAGGCCGCCCTCCTAGTGTGGCTGCTCGGTGTCTGCAGGCAGCGAGGGTCTGCAAGCTTCCTGTGTTCGCACCTATGTCACCTGTGCTTGCTTGTCAGAGACAGACTATCGCAAAACATACAACTCACTCCATGAATTGATTGCTACGGCATCTGTTATCAGCAGTCACAACTAGCAACACCAGTAGCAGCTGACTGCACTCAAAGAATAGGAATGTGCAGTGGGATTTACGTGAACTCGGCGCAAGGCAGATCTTTCCGACATAGGCTTGAGAACCTTACGGGAACACTTGTACTGTTTTTTAAATTAAGTGTAATCGTGGGAGGAGTGTGCTTCCTGCGCACTAATAACAGCACGCTTGTCAATTGTGGATGCTAATCATTCGCTTGTATCTTCCTAGACACAACTGCTGGCTGTGAATTATTCCACTTGCATGGCAAGGTGCGCATGTAGGTGTGTTAAAAATTCTGAAGGCACTGGGTATTGATCCCAGTACCTCTCGCATACTAAGCGAGCGCTCTACCATCTGAGCTACCTCCGCCCCCCCCCCCCCCCCCCGAAGACTAATGGTGCTACATACAGCCATATAGACGACACAGACCCTTGCACTCCCATTATTCAGCAGACAAACACTGCTCTCTATGTATCCGTTAGGGTGTCTTTCAGGTTTCGTGCATTCTGTATCGAATCGTAGTTGGCCACAATGAAAGTGGCACGTATAACGTCGAAAATAGAATTCGGACACCGCTCTGAGTAAGACCAACGTGTTGTCCACCCTCTAGCCTTCAATGAGGTTAAGCTGCGATACCTAAGACAGATCTGCACTCGATGACACCTCGATAACAGCCGGTGCCCACACTTACATCTTGCTCTCCTTACGTCAGTATACATCATATCAGTCTGTGACGCTGGCTTTGCAACATCTTGCATGCCTTTAGGTTCGCCGCGACCAACACTTACCATGCACTGACCACAAAAAATGGAGGCGCCGCTGCTTGAACCCTGGACCTTTCACATGCCAAGCGAACGCTCTACCTACTGAGCTACGCCCCATGCACGAGCAAACTGCGCTATTCCCCATTCTTTGCGACTCAGATGCGCACGGGCACGATGGTTGATTGGTTTGTAGCGGTGAAGGGAGCAGAGTACAAAGGCGCGGACCCGTTCATATACACAAAAGTTCCAAGTAGTTTCGATGCTCTGGTATTACAAATGCAAATTCCGTCTGTTTTTAACGTCTTAAATTGAAAGAGCCGTCACAAATTGCTCCGTTTTCACTCCTTGTCGACAATCATACAGCACCTGAGGTAACAAACACATCTGGAGCCCCAATGTGCACTCCTTTATTCATGCCAACTCAGTGCCTCGCTCTTTACTACTGTGTACCAATCTTGTCGTCCAACTGCAAAACACTGGGCCACAACAAGTTTCCGCGTCTCCATTGCACTGCGCATACTACGAAAGGCTCCCCAAACTTGGCACTCACCCTCGCAGCCGACTTCTCCGACTTCACGCAACGCTCACGCTAGTGACAGCATTATTTATAGTTCGACGTCGCGCCAAAGCGAATGAGCACATTTCGCCTACGGCTTAGGCCGCCCTCCTAGTGTGGCTGCTCGGTGTCTGCAGGCAGCGAGGGTCTGCAAGCTTCCTGTGTTCGCACCTATGTCACCTGTGCTTGCTTGTCAGAGACAGACTATCGCAAAACATACAACTCACTCCATGAATTGATTGCTACGGCATCTGTTATCAGCAGTCACAACTAGCAACACCAGTAGCAGCTGCCTGCACGCAAAGAATAGGAATGTGCAGTGGGATTTACGTGAACTCGGCGCAAGGCAGATCTTTCCGACATAGGCTTGAGAATCTTACGGGAACACTTGTACTGTTTCTAAATTAAGTGTAGGCGTGGGAGGAGGGTGCTTCCTGCGCACTAATAACAGCACGCTTGTCAACTGTGAATGCTAATCATTCGCTTGTATCTTCCTAGACACATCTGCTAGTTGTGAATTATTCCTCTTGCATTGCAAGGTGCGCATGTAGGTGTGTCAAAAATTCTGGAGGCACTGGGTATTGATCCCAGTACCTCTCGCATACTATGCGAGCGCTCTACCATCTGAGCTACGCCCGCCCCCCAAGGACTAATGGTGCTACATACAGCCATATAGACGACACAGACCCTTGCACTCCCATTATTCAGCAGACAAACACTACTCTCTCTGTATCCGTTAGGGTGTCTTTCAGGTGTCGTGCATTCTGTATCGAATCGTAGTTGGCCACAATGAAAGTGGCATGTATAACGTCGAAAATAGAATTCGAACACCGCTCTTTTCGACTTTCCACGACGCTCACGCTAGTGACAGCATTATTTATAGTTCGACATCGCGAAAAAGCGAATGAGCACATTTCGCCTACGGCTTAGGCCGCCCTCCTAGTGTGGCTGCTCGGTGTCTGCGAGCAGCGAGGGTCTGCAAGCTTCCTGTATTCGCACCTATGTCACCTGTGCTTGCTTGTCAGAGACAGACTATCGCAAAACATACAACTCACTCCATGAATTGATTGCTACGGCATCTGTTATCAGCAGTCACAACTAGCAACACCAGTAGCAGCCGACTGCACGCAAAGAATAGGAATGTGCAGTGGGATTTACGTAAACTCGGAGCAAGGCAGATCTTTCCGACATAGGCTTGAAAATCTTACGGGAACACTTGTACTGTTTCTAAATTAAGTGTAGGCGTGGGAGGAGGGTGCATCCCGCGCACTAATAACAGCAAGCTTGCCAATTGTGGATGCTAATCATTCGCTTGTATCTTCCTAGACATATCTGCTGGCTGTGAATTATTCCACTTGCATGGCAAGGTACGCATGTAGGTGTGCTAAAAATTCTGGAGGCACTGGGTATTGATTCCAGTACCTCTCGCATCTAAGCGAGCGCTCTACGATCTGAGCTACGCCCGCCCCCCGGAAGACTAATGGTACTACATACAGCCATATAGACGACACAGACCCTTGCACTCCCATTATTCAGCAGACAAACACTACTCTCTATGTATCCGTTACGGTGTCTTTCAGGTTTCGTGCATTCTGTATCGAATCGTAGTTGGCCACAATGAAAGTGGCACGTATAACGTCGAAAATAGAGTTCGGACACCGCTCTGAGTAAGACGAACGTGTTGTCCACCCTCTAGACTTCAATGAGGTTAAGCCGTGATACCTAAGACAGATCTGCACTCGATGACACCTCGATAACAGCCGGTCCCCACACTTACATCTTGCTCTCCTTACGTCAGTATACATCATATCAGTCTGTGACGCTGGCTTTGCAACATCTTGCGTGCCTTTAGGTTCGCCGCGACCAACACTTACCATGCACTGACCACAAAAAATGGAGGCGCCGCGGCTTGAACCCCGGGCCTTTCACATGCGAAGCGAACGCTCTTCCAACTGAGCTACGCCCCATGCACGACCAAACTGCGCTATTCCCCATTCTTTGCGACTCTGATGCGCACGGACACGATGGTTGGTTGGTTTGTAGCGGTGAAGGGAGCAGAGTACAAAGGCGCAGACACGTTCATATACACAAAAGTTCCAAGTAGTTTCGATGCTCTGGTATTACAAATGCAAATTCCGTCTGTTTTTAACGTCTTAAATTGAAAGAGCCGTCACAAATTGCTCCGTTTTCACTCCTTGTCGACAATCATACAGCACCTGAGGTAACAAACACATCTCGAGCCACATTGTGCACTCCATTATTCATGCCAACTCAGTGCCTCGCTCTTTACTACTGTGTACCAATCTTGTCGTCCAACTGCAAAACACTGGCCACAACAAGTTTCCGCGTCTCCATTGCACTGCGCATAGTACGAAACGCTCCCCAAACTTGGCACTCACCCACGCAGCCGACTTTTCCGACTTTCCACGACGCTCACGCTAGTGACAGCATTATTTATAGTTCGACGTCGCGCCAAAGCGAATGAGCACATTTCGCCTACGGCTTAGGCCGCCCTCCTAGTGTGGCTGCTCGGTGTCTGCAGGCAGCGAGGGTCTGCAAGCTTCCTGTGTTCGCACCTACGTCACCTGTGCTTGCTTGTCAGAGACAGACTATCGCAAAACATACAACTCACTCCATGAATTGATTGCTACGGCATCTGTTATCAGCAGTCACAACTAGCAACACCAGTAGCAGCCGACTGCACGCAAAGAATAGGAGTGAGCAGTGGGATTTACGTAAACTCGGCGCAAGGCAGATCTTTCCGACATAGGCTTGAGAATCTTACGGGAACACTTGTACTGTTTCTAAATTAAGTGTATGCGTGGGAGGAGGGTGCTTCCCGCGCACTAATAACAGCACGCTTGCCAATTGTGGATGCTATCCTTTCGCTTGTATCTTCCTAGACACACCCGCTGGCTGTGAATTATTCCACTTGCATGGCAAGGTGCGCATGTAGGTGTGTTAAAAATTCTGGAGGAACTGGGTATTGATCCCAGTACCTCACTCATACTAAGCGAGCGCTCTACCATCTGAGCTGCACCCGACCCCCCCAAGACTAATGGTGCTACATACAGCGATATAGACGACACAGCCCCTTGCACTCCCATTATTCAGCAGACAAACACTACTCTCTATGTATCCGTTAGGGTGTCTTTCAGGTTTCGTCCATTCTGTATCGAATCGTAGTTGGCCACAATGAAAGTGGCACGTATATCGTCGAATATAGAGTTCGGACACCGCTCTGAGTAAGACGAACGTGTTGTCCACCCTCTAGACTTCAATGAGGTTAAGCCGTGATACCTAAGACAGATCTGCACTCGATGACACCTCGATAAATGCCGGTCCCCACACTTACATCTGGCTCTCCTTACGTCAGTATACATCATATCAGTCTGTGAAGCTGGCTTTGCAACATCTTGCGTGCCTTTAGGTTCGCCGCGACCAACACTTACAATGAACTGACCACAAAAAATAGAGGCGCCGCGGCTTGAACCCTGGACCTTTCACATGCCAAGCGAACGCTCTACCAACTGAGCTACGCCCCATGCACGACCAAACTGCGCTATTCCCCATTCTTTGCGACTCTGATGCGCACGGACACGATGGTTGGTTGGTTTGTAGCGGTGAAGGGAGCAGAGTACAAAGGCGCGGACCCGTTCATATACACAAAAGTTCCAAGTAGTTTCGATGCTCTGGTATTACAAATGCAAATTCCGTCTGTTTTTAACGTCTTAAATTGAAAGAGCCGTCACAAATTGCTCCGTTTTCACTCCTTGTCGACAATCATACAGCACCTGAGGTAACAAACACATCTCGAGCCACATTGTGCACTCCATTATTCATGCCAACTCAGTGCCTCGCTCTTTACTACTGTGTACCAATCTTGTCGTCCAACTGCAAACACTGGGCTAGAACAAGTTTCCGCGTCTCCATTGCACTGCGCATACTACGAAACGCTCCCCAAACTTGGCACTCACCCTCGCAGCCGGCTTTTCCGACTTTCCACGTCGCTCACGCAACGCTCACGCTAGTGACAGCATTATTTATAGTTCGACGTCGCGCCAAAGCGAATGAGCACATTTCGCCTACGGCTTAGGCCGCCCTCCTAGTGTGGCTGCTCGGTGTCTGCAGGCAGCGAGGGTCTGCAAGCTTCCTGTGTTCGCACCTATGTCACCTGTGCTTGCTTGTCAGAGACAGACTATCGCAAAACATACAACTCACTCCATGAATTGATTGCTACGGCATCTGTTATCAGCAGTCACAACTAGCAACACCAGTAGCAGCCGACTGCACGCAAAGAATAGGAGTGAGCAGTGGGATTTACGTAAACTCGGCGCAAGGCAGATCTTTCCGACATAGGCTTGAGAATCTTACGGGAACACTTGTACTGTTTCTAAATTAAGTGTATGCGTGGGAGGAGGGTGCTTCCCGCGCACTAATAACAGCACGCTTGCCAATTGTGGATGCTATCCTTTCGCTTGTATCTTCCTAGACACACCCGCTGGCTGTGAATTATTCCACTTGCATGGCAAGGTGCGCATGTAGGTGTGTTAAAAATTCTGGAGGAACTGGGTATTGATCCCAGTACCTCACTCATACTAAGCGAGCGCTCTACCATCTGAGCTGCACCCGACCCCCCCAAGACTAATGGTGCTACATACAGCGATATAGACGACACAGCCCCTTGCACTCCCATTATTCAGCAGACAAACACTACTCTCTATGTATCCGTTAGGGTGTCTTTCAGGTTTCGTCCATTCTGTATCGAATCGTAGTTGGCCACAATGAAAGTGGCACGTATATCGTCGAATATAGAGTTCGGACACCGCTCTGAGTAAGACGAACGTGTTGTCCACCCTCTAGACTTCAATGAGGTTAAGCCGTGATACCTAAGACAGATCTGCACTCGATGACACCTCGATAAATGCCGGTCCCCACACTTACATCTGGCTCTCCTTACGTCAGTATACATCATATCAGTCTGTGAAGCTGGCTTTGCAACATCTTGCGTGCCTTTAGGTTCGCCGCGACCAACACTTACAATGAACTGACCACAAAAAATAGAGGCGCCGCGGCTTGAACCCTGGACCTTTCACATGCCAAGCGAACGCTCTACCAACTGAGCTACGCCCCATGCACGACCAAACTGCGCTATTCCCCATTCTTTGCGACTCTGATGCGCACGGACACGATGGTTGGTTGGTTTGTAGCGGTGAAGGGAGCAGAGTACAAAGGCGCGGACCCGTTCATATACACAAAAGTTCCAAGTAGTTTCGATGCTCTGGTATT
Source organism: Schistocerca gregaria (assembly GCF_023897955.1). NCBI lineage: Eukaryota > Metazoa > Arthropoda > Insecta > Orthoptera > Acrididae > Schistocerca > Schistocerca gregaria. The sequence goes on along the minus strand of NC_064929.1, from coordinate 23,982,759 downwards.
ACAAATGCAAATTCCGTCTGTTTTTAACGTCTTAAATTGAAAGAGCCGTCACAAATTGCTCCGTTTTCACTCCTTGTCGACAATCATACAGCACCTGAGGTAACAAACACATCTCGAGCCACATTGTGCACTCCATTATTCATGCCAACTCAGTGCCTCGCTCTTTACTACTGTGTACCAATCTTGTCGTCCAACTGCAAACACTGGGCTAGAACAAGTTTCCGCGTCTCCATTGCACTGCGCATACTACGAAACGCTCCCCAAACTTGGCACTCACCCTCGCAGCCGGCTTTTCCGACTTTCCACGTCGCTCACGCAACGCTCACGCTAGTGACAGCATTATTTATAGTTCGACGTCGCGCCAAAGCGAATGAGCACATTTCGCCTACGGCTTAGGCCGCCCTCCTAGTGTGGCTGCTCGGTGTCTGCAGGCAGCGAGGGTCTGCAAGCTTCCTGTGTTCGCACCTATGTCACCTGTGCTTGCTTGTCAGAGACAGACTATCGCAAAACATACAACTCACTCCATGAATTGATTGCTACGGCATCTGTTATCAGCAGTCACAACTAGCAACACCAGTAGCAGCTGACTGCACGCAAAAAAAATAGGAATGTGCAGTGGGATTTACGTGAACTCGGCGCAAGGCAGATCTTTCCGACATAGGCTTGAGAATCTTACGGGAACACTTGTACTGTTTCTAAATTAAGTGTAGGCGTGGGAGTAGGGTGCTTCCTGCGCACTAATAACAGCACGCTTGTCAATTGTGAATGCTAATCATTCGCTTGTATCTTCCTAGACACATCTGCTGGTTGTGAATATTCCTCTTGCATGGCAAGGTGCGCATGTTGGTGTGTTAAAAAATCTGGAGGCACTGGGTATTGATCCCAGTACCTCTAGCATACTAAGCGAGCGCTCTACCATCTGAGCTACGCCCGCCCCCCCGAAGACTAATGGTGCTACATGCAGCCATATAGACGACACAGACCCTTGCACTCCCATTATTCAGCAGACAAACACTACTCTCTATGTATCCGTTAGGGTGTCTTTCAGGTTTCGTGCATTCTGTATCGAATCGTAGTTGGCCACAATGAAAGTGGCACGTATAACGACGAAAATAGAATTCGGACACCGCTCTGAGTAAGACCAACGAGTTGTCCACCCTCTAGACTTCAATGAGGTTAATCCGCGATACCTAAGACAGATCTGCACTCGATGACACCTCGATAACAGCCGGTCCCCACACTTACATCTTGCTCTCCTTACGTCAGTATACATCATATCAGTCTGTGACGCTGGCTTTGCAACATCTTGCGTGCCTTTAGGTTCGCCGCGACCAACACTTACAATGAACTGACCACAAAAAGTAGAGGCGCCGCGGCTTGAACTCTGGACCTTTCACATGCCAAGCGAACGCTCTACCAACTGAGCTACGCCCCATGCACGAGCAAACTGCGCTATTCCCCATTCTTTGCGACTCAGATGCGCACGGACACGATGGTTGGTTGGTTTGTAGCGGTGAAGGGAGCAGAGTACAAAGGCGCAGACACGTTCATATACACAAAAGTTCCAAGTAGTTTCGATGCTCTGGTATTACAAATGCAAATTCCGTCTGTTTTTAACGTCTTAAATTGAAAGAGCCGTCACAAATTGCTCCGTTTTCACTCCTTGTCGACAATCATACAGCACCTGAGGTAACAAACACATCTCGAGCCCCATTGTGTACTCCATTATTCATGCCAACTCAGTGCCTCGCTCTTTACTACTGTGTACCAATCTCGTCGTCCAACTGCAAAACACTGGGCCACAACAAGTTTCCGCGTCTCCATTGCACTGCGCATACTACGAAACGCTCCCCAAACTTGGCACTCACCCTCGCAGCCGACTTTTCCGACTTTCCACGACGCCCACGCTAGTTACAGCATTATTTATAGTTCGACGTCGCGCCAAAGCGAATGAGCACATTTCGCCTACGGCTTAGGCCGCCCTCCTAGTGTGGCTGCTCGGTGTCTGCAGGCAGCGAGGGTCTGCAAGCTTCCTGTGTTCGCACCTATGTCACCTGTGCTTGCTTGTCAGAGACAGACTGTCGCAAAACATAAAACTCACTCCATGAATTGATTGCTACGGCATCTGTTATCAGCAGTCACATCTAGCAACACCAGTAGCAGCTGACTGCACGCAAAGAATAGGAATGTGCAGTGGGATTTACGTGAACTCGGCGCAAGGCAGATCTTTCCGACATAGGCTTGAGAATCTTACGGGAACACTTGTACTGTTTCTAAATTAAGTGTAGGCGTGGGAGTAGGGTGCTTCCTGCGCACTAATAACAGCACGCTTGTCAATTGTGGATGCTAATCATTCGCTTGTATCTTCCTAGACACATCTGCTGGTTGTGAATTATTCCTCTTGCATTGCAAGGTGCGCATGTTGGTGTGTTAAAAAATCTGGAGGCACTGGGTATTGATCCCAGTACCTCTCGCATACTAAGCGAGCGCTCTACCATCTGAGCTACGGCCGCCCCCCCAAAAGACTAAATGTGCTACATACAGCCATATAGACGACACAGACCCTTGCACTCCCATTATTCAGCAGACAAACACTACTCTCTATGTATCCGTTAGGGTGTCTTTCAGGTTTCGTGCATTCTGTATCGAATCGTAGTTGGCCACAATGAAAGTGGCACGTATAACGACGAAAATAGAATTCGGACACCGCTCTGAGTAAGACCAACGAGTTGTCCACCCTCTAGACTTCAATGAGGTTAATCCGCGATACCTAAGACAGATCTGCACCCGATGACACCTCGATAACAGCCGGTCCCCACACTTCCATCTTGCTCTCCTTACGTCAGTATACATCATATCAGTCTGTGACGCTGGCTTTGCAACATCTTGCGTGCCTTTAGGTTCGCCGCGACCAACACTTACAATGAACTGACCACAAAAAGTAGAGGCGCCGCGGCTTGAACTCTGGACCTTTCACATGCCAAGCGAACGCTCTACCAACTGAGCTACGCCCCATGCACGACCAAACTGCGCTATTCCCCATTCTTTGCGACTCAGATGCGCACGGACACGATGGTTGGTTGGTTTGTAGCGGTGAAGGGAGCAGAGTACAAAGGCGCGGACCCGTTCATATACACAAAAGTTCCAAGTAGTTACGATGCTCTGGTATTACAAATGCAAATTCCGTATGTTTTTAACGTCTTAAATTGAAAGAGCCGTCACAAATTGCTCCGTTTTCACTCCTTGTCGACAATCATACAGCACCTGACGTAACAAACATATCTCGAGCCCCATTGTGTACTCCATTATTCATGCCAACTCAGTGCCTCGCTCTTTACTACTGTGTACCAATCTCGTCGTCCAACTGCAAAACACTGGGCCACAACAAGTTTCCGCGTCTCCATTGCACTGCGCATACTACGAAACGCTCCCCAAACTTGGCACTCACCCTCGCAGCCGACTTTTCCGACTTTCCACGACGCCCACGCTAGTTACAGCATTATTTATAGTTGGACGTCGCGCCAAAGCGAATGAGCACATTTCGCCTACGGCTTAGGCCGCCCTCCTAGTGTGGCTGCTCGGTGTCTGAAGGCAGCGAGGGTCTGCAAGCTTCCTGTGTTCGCACCTATGTCACCTGTGCTTGCTTGTCAGAGACAGACGATCGCAAAACATACAACTCACTCCATGAATTGATTGCTACGGCATCTGTTATCAGCAGTCACAACTAGCAACACCAGTAGCAGCTGACTGCACGCAAAGAATAGGAATGTGCAGTGGGATTTACGTGAACTCAGCGCAAGGCAGATCTTTCCGACATAGGCTTGAGAATCTTACGGGAACACTTGTACTGTTTCTAAATTAAGTGTAGGCGTGGGAGGAGGGTGCTTCCTGCGCACTAATATCAGCACGCTTGTCAATTGTGGATGCTAATCATTCGCTTGTATCTTCCTAGACACATCTGCTGGTTGTGCATTACTCCACTTGCATGGCAAGGTGCGCATGTAGGTGTGTTAAAAATTCTGGAGGCACTGGGTATTGATCCCAGTACTTCTCGCATACTAAGCGAGCGCTCTACCATCTGAGCTACGCCCGCCCCCCGAAGACTAATGGTGCTACATACAGCCATATAGACGACACAGACCCTTGCACTCCCATTATTCAGCAGACAAACACTACTCTCTATGTATCCGTTAGGGTGTCTTTCAGGTTTCGTGCATTCTGTATCGAATCGTAGTTGGCCACAATGAAAGTGGCACGTATAACGTCGAAATTAGAATTCGGACACCGCTCTGAGTAAGACCAACGTGTTGTCCACCCTCTAGACTTCAGTGAGGTTAATCCGCGATACCTAAGACAGATCTGCACTCGATGACACCTCGATAACAGCCGGTCCCCACACTTACATCTTGCTCTCCTTACGTCAGTATACATCATATCAGTCTGTGACGCTGGCTTTGCAACATCTTGCGTGCCTTTAGGTTCGCCGCGACCAACACTTACAATGAACTGACCACAAAAAATAAAGCCGAAGCGGCTTGAACTCTGGACCTTTCACATGCCAAGCGAACGCTCTACCAACTGAGCTACGCCCCATGCACGAGCAAACTGCGCTATTCCCCATTCTTTGCGACTCAGATGCGCACGGACACGATGGTTGGTTGGTTTGTAGCGGTGAAGGGAGCAGAGTACAAAGGCGCGGACCCGTTCATATACACAAAAGTTCCAAGTAGTTTCGATGCTCTGGTATTACAAATGCAAATTCCATCTGTTTTTAACGTCTTAAATTGAAAGAGCCGTCACAAATTGCTCCGTTTTCACTCCTTGTCGACAATCATACAGCACCTGCGGTAACAAACACATCTCGAGCCCCATTGTGCACTCCATTATTCATGCCAACTCAGTGCCTCGCTCTTTACTACTGTGTACCAATCTTGTCATCCAACTGCAAAACACTGGGCCACAACAAGTTTCCGCGTCTCCATTGCACTGCGCATACTACGAAACGCTCCCCAAACTTGGCACTCACCCTCGCAGCCGACTTTTCCGACTTTCCACGACGCCCACGCTAGTTACAGCATTATTTATAGTTCGACGTCGCGTCAAAGCGAATGAGCACATTTCGCCTACGGCTTAGGCCGCCCTCCTAGTGTGGCTGCTCGGTGTCTGAAGGCAGCGAGGGTCTGCAAGCTTCCTGTGTTCGCACCTATGTCACCTGTGCTTGCTTGTCAGAGACAGACTATCGCAAAACATACAACTCACTCCATGAATTGATTGCTACGGCATCTGTTATCAGCAGTCACAACTAGCAACACCAGTAGCAGCTGACTGCACGCAAAGAATAGGAATGTGCAGTGGGATTTACGTGAACTCAGCGCAAGGCAGATCTTTCCGACATAGGCTTGAGAATCTTACGGGAACACTTGTACTGTTTCTAAATTAAGTGTAGGCGTGGGAGGAGGGTGCTTCCCGCGCACTAATATCAGCACGCTTGTCAATTGTGGATGCTAATCATTCGCTTGTATCTTCCTAGACACATCTGCTGGTTGTGCATTACTCCACTTGCATGGCAAGGTGCGCATGTAGGTGTGTTAAAAATTCTGGAGGCACTGGGTATTGATCCCAGTACCTCTCGCATACGAAGCGAGCGCTCTACCATCTGAGCTACGCCCGCCCCCCAAAGACTAATGGTGCTACATACAGCCATATAGACGACACAGACCCTTGCACTCCCATTATTCAGCAGACAAACACTACTCTCTATGTATCCGTTAGGGTGTCTTTCAGGTTTCGTGCATTCTGTATCGAATCGTAGTTGGCCACAATGAAAGTGGCACGTATAACGTCGAAAATAGAATTCGGACACCGCTCTGAGTAAGACCAACGTGTTGTCCACCCTCTAGACTTCAATGAGGTTAAGCCGCGATACCTAAGACAGATCTTCACTCGATGACACCTCAATAACAGCCGGTCCCCACACTTACATCTTGCTCTCCTTACGTCAGTATATATCATATCAGTCTGTGACGCTGGCTTTGCAACATCTTGCGTGCCTTTAGGTTCGCCGCGACCAACACTTACCATGCACTGACCACAAAAAATGGAGGCGCCGCGGCTTGAACCCTAGACCTTTCACATGCCAAGCGAACGCTCTACCAACTGAGCTACGCCCCATGCACGAGCAAACTGCGCTATTCCCCATTCTTTGCGACTCAGATGCGCACGGACACGATGGTTGGTTGGTTTGTAGCGGTGAAGGGAGCAGAGTACAACGGCGCGGACCCGTTCATATACACAAAAGTTCCAAGTAGTTTCGATGCTCTGGTATTACAAATGCAAATTCCGTCTGTTTTTAACGTCTTAAATTGAAAGAGCCGTCACAAATTGCTCTGTTTTCACTCCTTGTCGACAATCATACAGCACCTGAGGTAACAAACACATCTCGAGCCCCATTGTGCACTCCATTATTCATGCCAACTCAGTGCCTCGCTCTTTACTACTGTGTACCAATCTCGTCGTCCAACTGCAAAACACTGGGCCACAACAAGTTTCCACGTTTCCATTGCACTGCGCATACTACGAAACGCTCCCCTAACTTGGCACTCACCATCGCAGCCGACTTTTCCGACTTTCCACGACGCCCACGCTAGTTACAGCATTATTTATAGTTCGACGTCGCGCCAAAGCGAATGAGCACATTTCGCCTACGGCTTAGGCCGCCCTCCTAGTGTGGCTGCTAGGTGTCTGAAGGCAGCGAGGGTCTGCAAGCTTCCTGTGTTCGCACCTATGTCACCTGTGCTTGCTTGTCAGAGACAGACTATCGCAAAACATACAACTCACTCCATGAATTGATTGCTACGGCATCTGTTATCAGCAGTCACAACTAGCAACACCAGTAGCAGCTGACTGCACGCAAAGAATAGGAATGTGTAGTGGGATTTAAGTGAACTCGGCGCAAGGCAGATCTTTCCGTCACAGGCTTGAGAATCTTACGGGAACACATGTTGTTGTTGTTGTTGTTGTTGTCATCAGTCCTGAGACTGGTTTGATGCAGCTCTCCATGCTACTCTATCCTGTGCAAGCTGCTTCATCTCCCAGTACCTACTGCAACCTACATCCTTCTGAATCTGCTTAGTGTACTCATCTCTCGGTCTCCCTCTACGATTTTTACCCTCCATGCTGCCCTCCAATGCTAAATTTGTGATCCCTTGATGCCTCAAAACATGTCCTACCAACCGATCCCTTCTTCTAGTCAAGTTGTGCCACAAACTTCTCTTCTCCCCAATCCTATTCAATACCTCCTCATTAGTTACCTGATCTATCCACCTTATCTTCAGTATTCTTCTGTAGCACCACATTTCGAAAGCTTCTATTCTCTTCTTGTCCAAACTAGTTATCGTCCATGTTTCACTTCCATACATGGCTACACTCCAAACAAATACTTTCAGAAACGACTTCCTGATACATAAATCTATATTCGATGTTAACAAATTTCTCTTCTTCAGAAACGCTTTCCTTGCCATTGCCAGTCTACATTTTATATCCTCTCTACTTCGACCATCATCAGTTATTTTACTTCCTAAATAGCAAAACTCCTTTACTACTTTAAGTGTCTCATTTCCTAATCTAATTCCCTCAGCGTCACCCGATTTAATTTGACTACATTCCATTATCCTCGTTTTGCTTTTGTTAATGTTCATCTTATATCCTCCTTTCAAGACACTGTCCATTCCGTTCAACTGCTCTTCCAAGTCCTTTGCCGTCTCTGACAGAATTACAATGTCATCGGCGAACCTCAAAGTTTTTACTTCGTCTCCATGAATTTTAATACCTACTCCAAATTTTTCTTTTGTTTCCTTTACTGCTTTCTCAATATACAGATTAAATAACATCGGGGAGAGGCTACAACCCTGTCTCACTCCTTTCCCAACCACTGTTTTCCCTTTCATGCCCCTCGACTCTTATTACTGCCATCTGGTTTCTGTATAAATTATAAATAGCCTTTCGCTCCCTGTATTTTACCCCTGCCACCTTTAGAATTTGAAAAAGAGTATTCCAGTCAACATTGTCAAAAGCTTTCTCTAAGTCTACAAATGCTAGAAACGTAGGTTTGCCTTTTCTTAATCTTTCTTCTAAGATAAGTCGTAAGGTCAGTATTGCCTCACGTGTTCCAACATTTCGACGGAATCCAAACTGATCCTCCCCGAGGTCTGCATCTACCAGTTTTTCCATTCGTCTGTAAAGAATTCGCGTTAGTATTTTGCAGCCGTGGCTTATTAAACTGATAGTTCGGTAATTTTCACATCTGTCAGCACCTGCTTGTACTGTTTCTAAATTAAGTGTAGGCGTGGGAGGAGGGTGCTTCCCGCGCACTAATATCAGCACGCTTGTCAATTGTGGATGCTAATCATTCGCTTGTATCTTCCTAGACACATCTGCTGGTTGTGAATTATTCCACTTGCATGGCAAGGTGCGCATGTAGGTGTGTTAAAAATTCTGGAGGCACTGGGTATTGATCCCAGTACCTCTAGCATACTAAGCGAGCGCTCTACCATCTGAGCTACGCCCGCCCCCCTAAAGACTAATGGTGCTACATACAGCCCTATAGACGACACAGACCCTTGCACTCCCATTATTCAGCAGACAAACACTACTCTCTATGTATCCGTTAGGGTGTCTTTCAGGTTTCGTGCATTCTGTATCGAATCGTAGTTGGCCACAATGAAAGTGGCACGTATAACGTCGAAAATAGAATTCGGACACCGCTCTGAGTAAGACCAACGAGTTGTCCACCCTCTAGACTTCAATGAGGTAAAGCCGCGATACCTAAGACAGATCTGCACTCGATGACACCTCGATAACAGCCGGTCCCCACACTTACATCTTGCTCTCCTTACGTCAGTATACATCATATAAGTCTGTGACGCTGGCTTTGCAACATCTTGCGTGCCTTTAGGTTCGCCGCGACCAACACTTACAATGAACTGACCACAAAAAATAGAGGCGCTGCGGCTTGAACCCTAGACCTTTCACATGCCAACCGAACGCTCTACCAACTGAGCTACGCCCCATGCACGAGCAAACTGCGCTATTCCCTATTCTTTGCGACTCAGATGCGCACCGACACGATGGTTGGTTGGTTTGTAGCGGTGAAGGGAGCAGAGTGCAAAGGCGCGGACACGTTCATATACACAAAAGTTCCAAGTAGTTTCAATGCTCTGGTATTACAATAGCAAATTCCGTCTGTTTTTAACGTCTTAAATTGAAAGAGCCGTCACAAATTGCTCCGTTTTCACTCCTTGTCGACAATCATACAGCACCTGAGGTAACAAACTCATCTCGAGCCCCATTGTGTACTCCATTATTCATGCCAACTCAGTGCCTCGCTCTTTACTACTATGTACCAATCTCGTCGTCCAACTGCAAAACACTGGGCCACAACAAGTTGCCGCGTCTCCATTGCACTGCGCATACTACGAAACGCTCCCCAAACTTGGCACTCACCCTCGCAGCCGACTTTTCGGACTTTCCACGACGCCCACGCTAGTTACAGCATTATTTATAGTTCGACGTCGCGCCAAAGCGAATGAGCACATTTCGCCTACGGCTTAGGCCGCCCTCCTAGTGTGGCTGCTCGGTGTCTGAAGGCAGCGAGCGTCTGCAAGCTTCCTGTGTTCGCACCTATGTCACCTGTGCTTGCTTGTCAGAGACAGACTATCGCAAAACATACAACTCACTCCATGAATTGATTGCTACGGCATCTGTTATCAGCAGTCACAACTAGCAACACCAGTAGCAGCTGACTGCACGCAAAGAATAGGAATGTGCAGTGGGATTTACGTGAACTCAGCGCAAGGCAGATCTTTCCGACATGGGCTTGAGAATCTTACGGGAACACTTGTACTGTTTCTAAATTAAGTGTAGGCGTGGGAGGAAGGTGCTTCCTGCGCACTAATAACAGCACGATTGTCAATTGTGTATCCTAATCATTCGCTTGTATCTTCCTAGACACATCTGCTGGTTGTGAATTATTCCACTTGCACGGCAAGGTGCGCATGTAGGTGTGTTAAAAATTCTGCAGGCACTGGGTATTGATCCCAGTACCTCTCGCATACGAAGCGAGCGCTCTACCATCTGAGCTACGCCCGCCCCCCAAAGACTAATGGTGCTACATACAGCCATATAGACGACACAGACCCTTGCACTCCCATTATTCAGCAGACAAACACTACTCTCTATGTATCCGTTAGGGTGTCTTTCAGGTTTCGTGCATTCTGTATCGAATCGTAGTTGGCCACAATGAAAGTGGCACGTATAACGTCGAAAATAGAATTCGGACACCGCTCTGAGTAAGACCAACGTGTTGTCCACCCTCTAGACTTCAATGAGGTTAAGCCGCGATACCTAAGACAGATCTGCACTCGATGACACCTCGATAACAGCCGGTCCCCACACTTACATATTGCTCTCCTTACGTCAGTATACATCATATCAGTCTGTGAAGCTGGCTTTGCAACATCTTGCGTGCCTTTAGGTTCGCCGCGACCAACACTTACAATGAACTGACCACAAAAAATAGAGGCGCCGCGGCTTGAACGCTGGACCTTTCACATGCCAAGCGAATGCTCTACCAACTGAGCTACGCCCCATGCACGAACAAACTGCGCTATTCCCCATTCTTTGCGACTCAGATGCGCACGGACACGATGGTTGGTTGGTTTGTAGCGGTGAAGGGAGCAGAGTACAAAGGCGCGGACCCGTTCATATACACGAAATTTCCAAGTAGTTTCGATGCTCTGGTATTACAAATGCAAATTCCGTCTGTTTTTAACGTCTTAAATAGAAAGAGCCGTCACAAATTGCTCTGTTTTCACTCATTGTCGACAATCATACAGCACCTGAAGTAACAAACACATCTCGAGCCCCATTGTGCACTCCATTATTCATGCCAACTCAGTGCCTCGCTCTTTACTACTATGTACCAATCTTGTCGTCCAACTGCAAAACACTGGGCCACAACAAGTTTCCGCGTCTCCATTGCACTGCGCATACTACGAAACGCTCCCCAAACTTGGCACTCACCCTCGCAGCCGACTTTTCCGACTTTCCACGACGCTCACGCTAGTGACAGCATTATTTATAGTTCGACGTCGCGCCAAAGCGAATGAGCACATTTCGCCTACGGCTTAGGCCGCCCTCCTAGTGTGGCTGCTAGGTGTCTGAAGGCAGCGAGGGTCTGCAAGCTTCCTGTGTTCGCACCTATGTCACCTGTGCTTGCTTGTCAGAGACAGACTATCGCAAAACATACAACTCACTCCATGAATTGATTGCTACGGCATCTGTTATCAGCAGTCACAACTAGCAACACCAGTATCAGCTGAGTGCACGCAAAGAATAGGAATGTGCAGTGGGATTTACGTGAACTGGGCGCAAGGCAGATCTTTCCGACATAGGCTTGAGAATCTTACGGGAACACTTGTACTGTTTCTAAATTAAGTGTAGGCGTGGGAGGAGGGTGCTTCCTGCGCACTAATAACAGCACGCTTGTCAATTGTGGATGTTAATCATTCGCTTGTATCTTCCTAGACACATCTGCTGGTTGTGATTTATTCCTCTTGCATGGCAAGGTGCGCATGTAGGTGTGTTAAAAATTCTGGAGGCACTAGGTATTGATCCCAGTACCTCTCGCATACTATGCGAGCGCTCTACCATCTGAGCTACGCCCGCCCCCCAGAAGACTAAGGGTGCTACATACAGCCATATAGACGACACAGACCCTTGCACTCCCATTATTCAGCAGACAAACACTACTCTCTATGTATCCGTTAGGGTGTGTTTCAGGTTTCGTGCATTCTGTATCGAATCGTAGTTGGCCACAATGAAAGTGGCACGTATAACGTCGAAAATAGAATTCGGACACCGCTCTGAGTAAGACCAACGTGTTGTCCACCCTCTATACTTCAATGAGGTTAAGCCGCGATACCTAAGACAGATCTGCACTCGATGACACCTCGATAACAGCAGGTCCCCACAATTACATCTTGCTCTCCTTACATCAGTATACATCATATCAATCTGTGACGCTGGCTTTGCAACATCTTGCGTGCCTTTAGGTTCGCCGCGACCAACACTTACCATGCACTGACCACAAAAAATGGAGGCGCCGCGGCTTGAACCCTAGACCTTTCACATGCCAAGCGAACGCTCTTCCAACTGAGCTACGCCCCATGCACGAGCAAACTGCGCTATTCCCCATTCTTTGCGACTCAGATGCGCACGGACACGATGGTTGGTTGGTTTGTAGCGGTGAAGGAAGCAGAGTACAAAGGCGCGGACACGTTCATATACACAAAATTTCCAAGTAGTTTCGATGCTCTGTTATTACAAATGCAAATTCCGTCTGTTTTTAACGTCTTAAATTGTAAGAGCCGTCACAAATTGCTCCGTTTTCACTCCTTGTCGACAATCATACAGCACCTGAAGTAACAAACACATCTCGAGCCCCATTGTGCACTCCATTATTCATGCCAACTCAGTGCCTCGCTCTTTACTACTATGTACCAATCTTGTCGTCCAACTGCAAAACACTGGGCCACAACAAGTTTCCGCGTCTCCATTGCACTGCGCATACTACGAAACGCTCCCCAAACTTGGCACTCACCCTCGCAGCCGACTTTTCCGACTTTCCACGACGCTCACGCTAGTGACAGCATTATTTATAGTTCGACGTCGCGCCAAAGCGAATGAGCACATTTCGCCTACGGCTTAGGCCGCCCTCCTAGTGTGGCTGCTCGGTGTCTGCAGGCAGCGAGGGTCTGCAAGCTTCCTGTGTTCGCACCTATGTCACCTGTGCTTGCTTGTCAGAGACAGACTATCGCAAAACATACAACTCACTCCATGAATTGATTGCTACGGCATCTGTTATCAGCAGTCACAACTAGCAACACCAGTATCAGCTGACTGCACGCAAAGAATAGGAATGTGCAGTGGGATTTACGTGAACTGGGCGCAAGGCAGATCTTTCCGACATAGGCTTGAGAATCTTACGGGAGCACTTGTACTGTTTCTAAATTAAGTGTAGGCGTGGGAGGAGGGTGCTTCCTGCGCACTAATAACAGCACGCTTGTCAATTGTGGATGCTAATCATTCGCTTGTATCTTCCTAGACACATCTGCTGGTTGTGATTTATTCCTCTTGCATGGCAAGGTGCCCATCTAGGTGTGTTAAAAATTCTGGAGGCACTGGGTATTGATCCCAGTACCTCTCGCATAATAAGCGAGCGCTCTACCATCTGAGCTACGCCCGCCCCCCCAAAGACTAATGGTGCTACATACAGCCATATAGACGACACAGACCCTTGCACTCCCATTATTCAGCAGACAAGCACTACTCTCTATGTATCCGTTAGGGTGTCTTTCAGGTTTTGTGCATTCTGTATCGAATCGTAGTTGGCCACAATGAATGTGGCATGTATAACGTCGAAAATAGAATTCGGACACCGCTCTGAGTAAGACAAACGTGTTGTCCACCCTCTAGACTTCAATGAGGTTAAGCCGCGATACCTAAGACAGATCTGCACTCGATGACACCTCGATAACAGCCGGTCCCCACACTTACATCTTGCTCTCCTTACGTCAGTATACATCATATCAGTCTGTGACGCTGGCTTTGCAACATCTTGCCTGCCTTTAGGTTCGCCGCGACCAACACTTACCATGCACTGACCACAAAAAATGGAGGCGCCGCGGCTTGAACCCTAGACCTTTCACATGCCAAGCGAACGCTCTTCCAACTGAGCTACGCCCCATGCACGAGCAAACTGCGCTATTCCCCATTCTTTGCGACTCAGATGCGCACGGACACGATGGTTGGTTGGTTTGTAGCGGTGAAGGGAGCAGAGTACAAAGGCGCGGACCCGTTCATATACACAAAAGTTCCAAGTAGTTTCGATGCTCTGGTATTACAAATGCAAATTCCGTCTGTTTTTAACGTCTTAAATTGAAAGAGCCGTCACAAATTGCTCCGTTTTCACTCCTTGTCGACAATCATACAGCACCTGAGGTAACAAACACATCTCGAGCCCCATTGTGCACTCCATTATTCATGCCAACTCAGTGCCTCGCTCTTTACTACTGTGTACCAATCTTGTCGTCCAACTGCAAAACACTGGGCCACAACAAGTTTCCGCGTCTCCATTGCACTGCGCATACTACGAAACACTCCCCAAACTTGGCACTCAACCTCGCAGCCGACTTTTCCGACTTTCCACGACGCTCACGCTAGTGACAGCATTATTTATAGTTCGACGTCGCGCCAAAGCGAATGAGCACATTTCGCCTACGGCTTAGGCCGCCCTCCTAGTGTGGCTGCTCGGTGTCTGCAGGGAGCGAGGCTCTGCAAGCTTCGTGTGTTCGCACCTATGTCACCTGTGCTTGCTTGTCAGAGACAGACTATCGCAAAGCATACAACTCACTCCGTGAATTGATTGCTACGGCATCTATCAGCAGTCACAACTAGCAACACCAGTAGCAGCTGACTGCACGCAAAGAATAGGAATGTGCAGTGGGATTTACGTGAACTCGGCGCAAGGCAGATCTTTCCGACATAGGCTTGAGAATCTTACGGGAACACTTGTACTGTTTCTAAATTAAGTGTAGGCGTGGGAGGAGGGTGCTTCCTGCGCACTAATAACAGCACGCTTGTCAATTGTGGATGCTAATCATTCGCTTGTATCTTCCTAGACACATCTGCTGGTTGTGAATTATTCCTCTTGCATGGCAAGGTGCGCATGTAGGTGTGTTAAAAATTCTGGAGGCACTGGGTATTGATCCCAGTACCTCTCGCATACTAAGCGAGCGCTCTACCATCTTTTTTTTTTTATTGTTGTTATGGTGAAATGAAATGTCGTGAGACTAGGGCCTCCTGTCGGGTAGACCGTTCGCCTGGTGCAGGTCTTTCGATTTCACGCCCCTTTTTTTTTTTTTTTTATAAATTGACCGAGACTCGAAACTTTGGACCTTTGCCTTTCGCGGGCAAGTGCTCTACCAACCTTTTTTTTCTCTTTTTTTTCTAATAAGAGGCTACCCTTTTTTTTTGTTTTTTATCTGGACAGGAAAGGAAAAACTACAAAAAAAATGCCTATTTGCCACCGCCACTTGTATTCTAACAAAAAAAATAAAATTAAATGCACCTCTTCAGGCGTTGGCACCTATCTACACCTATTCCAAAACAACTAACCTATTACTGCAAAGGTGTAGGAAAGGAAGAAAGTAGGGGGGAAGAGACATAGAGAGTAGCGATAAAAAAATGAAATTTGTTGTGAGCAGGAACTTTTTTTTTGTTTTTCATTTATTGTATTGCATTTTTGTTTTCTTTATTTTCTTTGTTTCTTTTTTTGTATGTATGTTTTTATTTATTCATTTTTTTGTATTATGGCAGTCGTTCCACCTGAATTCTAGGAGTCGCTTGCGCCGTCTGATTGGCGAAACATCCAAACGTGTCTTCTCGAAATTTTAGTGGGGATTCCGTGTGTAGTACGTTCAGAACATCATATCGGCAAAAAAGCATCAGCATCTCATGGCTTGGACGTTCCAGCTGGAAGGCGGGTCATGAATGGCGCTCCGTAGAAAATTGTAAAAGAACTGCTTGTATCTGGGGTTGCGAACAAGTGCACAATGTCGATCGTTAAGGTACGTCCAATAACCTAGTTCTGATTTCTCATCGGGCCCAAAAAGGTAGCGGACTGTATGACCGCGTATCCAATTCACGGCATTAGTTTTTGTTGTGGGGTAATGAATCACATCCGGGAATAGAAGCGTCAGGAAAATAATCTGAGCAGGCGGCTGTCGGGTGAGGAAAGCCAGGATACGCTGCGCGAGCCTCCAGACGTCAGCAGACGGACCACATGAGAACCGATGAGCGTCCGTGTCCTCTACACCACAGTGAACACAGAGTGGTGTGTCAGCAAGGCGGATGCGGTGCAAACGAGACTGGTTGACCTGTTTGCCATTGACGGTGATATACCAGGTGGACTGAACGCTGGTGTCGAGGTAACCAGCATGCACTGCTTTCCACACACGGCGCCATATGATCTGGGGAAACTTGTGTTCAATGGGGTTGGGGGTTTGACACATTTGTAAGGTGTCGTATACAGTCTTTGTCTGGAGTATACGGAGAAGGGGTAAGGAGTGCAGAATGTAACTGATTTCAAAGAAGAAGTACCGAAAGTGATAAAAGGGGGGTGGAATGTCGGATAACATGACCGGGCTGACATGGAGACTGGTGCGTATTCACGCAAAAGCAGTCCGGTCAGGCTCGTCGGGCAGCGACGCCAGACTTTCAGTTGGGAGTTAACATAAAGTGCGGTAACTCTGTCTGGCACATGGAATAAGCCCACTCCTCCACGCTCCCGCGAGAGGGCAAGGGAGGAATATTGAACTTTAAATAACATCCCGGCACAGACAAAGGATCCTATCGCCATCAACATACGACGTGCGAGGGTAATCGGAACCGGGAGCACTTGTGCCACATGGGGGATGCGTGAGGCGTGATAAACATTCACGTATTGCGCGCGCTGTATAATGTCGAGGGATCGAAGCCGGTGGTCCACAAGGCCAGCCCTGATCGTTTGTAGGAGACGTCGACCGTTGGTTGCCGCTGAGCGACGGAGGTCATTCATAAAATCAATGCCCAAACAGCGGACGCTGGTGGCCACACTTAGAGGAGCGACAGATCTTTCTGGTAGACCCTCACCAATGAGCAGAACCTTCGGTTTGGAAATGTTAAGAGAACTGCCCGATGCCTCCCCATAAGTCGTCACCCAAGTCAGAGCAGCGCGAACATCGTCTTCATTGCGGAGGTAGAGGACTAGATCGTCGGCATAGGCTGTACAACAGAAGCGGTGCCCATGCAATGTCAGGCCCACCAGGCGTTGGCGAAGCCCCTGTAGGAGGGGCTCTAATGCCAAAGCATACAGTATCGTGGAAAGTGGGCATCCCTGTCGGACAGAGCGCTCGATCGCTAGAGGCGCGGTGAGGCGACCATTACAGAGTATTCTTGAAGTTGCGCCGCTCAAGAGCCGCATTACCACGGTGATTGTACGAACCGGAAAACCCATGTGTTGGAGGACCGATTTCAGAAAAGTATGGTCGACACGGTCGAAAGCTTGACGGAAGTCAAGCGATGCCAATGCGCCAGGTAAATGTCGCGAGCGCTCGAGCGCAATCATGTCCCTATAACGGCAAAGGGCCGTATGGATGTTGTCACCGCCCAACGAAGTCTGATCAAGGGAGGTGACGGATCTTGCTGCCTTCTTGAGGCGTGAGGCCAACAAACGGGTGAAAATTTTCATGTCACTGTTGAGTAGAGTGATGGGCCGGTAATCACAGATCCGTGATCGCCCATGTGGCTTAGGGACCAGGATGATGACCCCATCAAGGAAGGTGGCTGGGATCATCGTTGTGGGTGACATCAATTCACGACAGATGGACGTCCAAGCAGGTAACAAAAGGTAGCTAAAATACTTGTACAAGTCGAGGGGGAGGCCGTCAGGTCCAGGGGACTTGTTGGCAGCCCCCACCTTGATAGCATCTAGGACTTCATCAGAGGTCACTTGTTCCTGAAGTTCTTGAGCCACATCCTCTGGCATGGTGTTGACAGTCATTGCCGCCACCTCCTCAATTAAGGTCGGGGGATGAGGGACGGCAGCGAACAGTTGACGGAAATGAGAATAGAAAGCGTGACCAATGTCGCATTGCGTAGTGTGTCGTCGTCCTTCCGCATCTGTGAGATCGTGGATGAGGGTTCGACGACGACGTCGGCGTTCCCTGAGAAGGTGGTACATCGATGGCGTTTCATGAGGCATATGGTCACGGGTGCAGGATCTGACAAGAGTCCCTTCTAAGCGCCGTCTCGTGAGGGAAGTGATCTGCGCTTTAGCACGATGAACCATCATCTGACGATCAGTCACGAAGGACTGCATAATAAAAGTCCATGGTGCTCGCTTGCCAGGCTTTGAAGTCTTTGCCATATCCTATCAGCGCCCTGCGCAGAGCTGGTTTCGCGCATGATACCCACCACGATAAGGTGGATGCGTAGGCGGGGCGACGACGATGACAGAGGGCCCACGCATCCTCAACGGTTCGTCGGCAGTCAGGGACAGTCAGGTGGGAAACGTTGAATTTCCACAAGCCGCGGCTGTGCCACACTTGTTGGCGGGCGAGGACGACATCGCAGATGTAGGCGTCATGGTCAGAGAAAGCCAGAGGCCATACTTCGGCATGTCGAGTGTCGGCAGCAAGGGAACGTGTGAGGTATATACGATCGAGACGACTAGATGAATGCGCCGTATAATATGTGAAACCTGCACGGGTGCCATGCACCTTTGTCCATGTGTCAACAAGCTGGAGTCTGTCGATGATGACGGAGAGGGCCGCACAAGGGGAATGATGCGGTAATTGATCTTCAGGCCTTTGCGTGGAGTTGAAATCGCCACCGAGGACCATATCATCTAGGGGACCCTCAAACAGCGGCGTTACCTCGTCAGCAAAGAAAGTGTGTCGATCACGACGTCGACTGGAGCCGGACGGCGCATATACATTGAGGATACGGACGCCGAACAGCGTGAGAGCCATACCCCTAGCATTAGCAAGGTACACTACATCTTCAGCAGGGAGTCCAGAACGGAGGAGGATGGCAACTCCACTGCCGTTGTCAGAAGCATGGGAGATGTGTGCCACGTAGCCAGTGGGGGCATGGAAATCGGCGACAAACACTTCTTGGAGGAGGGCAATGTCGACATCAGCAGCATAAATGGTCTCACGGAACATTGCCAGTTTATGGGGGGCCCGAATGGTGGCCAGATTCATCGTCACTATGCGGTAATGTTGGGGGCGTGCTCCCACCATTGGCACAGATGTTCCGGCAGAGATGTCTGGCTGGCGTGTAACATCTGACGTAGTCACCGTTGTCGTAATCACTGGCTGGAAGGTGGGTCAGGCACCTCCATGGGGCACTGCCTGATGGGAGGACCACCATCTCGAACTGCTCCTTCGTCGATATCATCAGCCCAGGAGACTGGAACAGACGGTGAGTGACTGTCACACTCCTCGAGGGCGAGTTGTAGCGACGCTGCTGTAGTGGGGTCCAGGGAGGCACCCTCCTTGGAATCCGTCATATTCGTGTGAGATCGTTCTTCAGATGGGACATCAGGAGCAGCCTCTCCAGTCGTCAGAACGCTCGAAGGGAGATCACTGTCGTGTATCAGCTCCACTGCCTGTGATGCCACATGAAGAAGTGTGTCGTCAGATGGCGTTTGACTCCTCTTCTTCCGTTTTCTGGGCGACCGTTGCTTTCGGAGGTGCTGCTCTGAATCAGAATGTGGATGTTCGATGTCCGAGGTCGCGCCAGTCTGAAGAAAGGCAGAGGTAGGCACCGCATTCGCGTCGATGTCCATCGAGCTCTGGAGAGTTGGTGGTGTCGTAGCCGTTAGAGGAGATGGTGCCGGTGAGGCCATGGCAGCACCGTCATTTCCAGTGGTGAGTGCCGGGTGGAGAAGAGGTGCTTCCTGAAGTGACACATCGGGACTGCGTACGGCTGTGGCGTAGCTATCTGGTAAAGAAGCGGCCGTCACTTTGGGAGCTGAGTCACTGGTCGGGACCTGCAGCAAACGTCGGCGGAGACATTCTGACCGAACATGGCCCTCCTGTCCGCAACCGGCACACGTCCGCGGCTGGCCATCATACATAACGATGGCTCGCACGCCACCTATCAGCAGATAGGATGGTACATGTTTGGAGAGTTCGATTTTGATTTGGCGGACACCATTCAACACGTTGTATGTCGTGAATGTCTGGCATTTCTCCGCGATGTGCCCCACAACATTGCCATAGGGTAGGAAAGCTTCGACGACCACATCTTGCGGCACTTCGAAAGGGAGCTCAAAAACCCGGATTGTTCGACGTCCGAAACCAGCGTGATCGACCGTCACCTCTCCTATATGCCCGTCAGAATGTTTGAACTTGAGTCCGCTTGCGTGTTGTCGAACTACGTTAGCACACGCTTCCTCCATCGTCATCTTAATATAGACGATGCTGCTAGTGATAGAGAAATGAATACCTACCACATCTTGAGGGTCCAGACGTAGCTCTTCGCGAATGAATTGCTCAATTTCAAAAGCGCGTGGTCTAGCATGTTCGGCTTGGAATGTTACTTTAACTGTCGCTCGGCGGTAACAGTGCGCCATGAGGTGCAATAGAAATGGACGCTACACAACACGAAATACCGCGACGCGGAAGTAAACAAACTACGGTGCGCTGTCCGGCGCGCGGAGCCGGTCCGCACGCGACCACAGCCAAAAGCCGACTCAACCATCTGAGCTACGCCCGCCCCCCCGAAGACCAATGGTGCTACATACAGCCATATAGACGACACAGACCCTTGCACTCCCATTATTCAGCAGACAAACACTACTCTCTATGTATCCGTTAGGGTGTCTTTCAGGTTTCGTGCATTCTGTATCGAATCGTAGTTGGCCACAATGAAAGTGGCACGTATAACGTCGAAAATAGAATTCGGACACCGCTCTGAGTAAGACCAACATGTTGTCCACCCTCTAGACTTCAATGAGGTAAAGCCGCGATACATAAGACAGATCTGCACTCGATTACACCTCGATAACAGCCGGTCCCCACACTTACATCTTGCTCTCCTTACGTCAGTATACATCATATCAGTCTGTGACGCTGGCTTTGCAACATCTTGCGTGCCTTTAGGTTCGCCGCGACCAACACTTACCATGCACTGACCGCAAAAAATGGAGGCGCCGCGGCTTGAACCCTGGACCTTTCACATGCCAAGCGAACGCTCTACCAACTGAGCTACGCCCCATGCACGAGCAAACAGCGCTATTCTCCATTCTTTGCGACTGAGATGCGCACGGACACGATGGTTGGTTGGTTTGTAGCGGTGAAGGGAGCAGAGTACAAAGGCGCGGACCCGTTCATATACACAAAAGTTCCAAGTAGTTTCGATGCTCTGGTATTACAAATGCAAATTCCGTCTGTTTTTAACGTCTTAAATTGAAAGAGCCGTCACAAATTGCTCCGTTTTCACTCCTTGTCGACAATCATACAGCACCTGAGGTAACAAACACATCTCGAGCCCCATTGTGCACTCCATTATTCATGCCAACTCAGTGCCTCGCTCTTTACTACTGTGTACCAATCTTGTCGTCCAACTGCAAAACACTGGGCCACAACAAGTTTCCGCGTCTCCATTGCACTGCGCATACTACGAAACGCTCCCCAAACTTGGCACTCACCCTCGCAGCCGACTTTTCCGACTTTCCACGACGCTCACGCTAGTGACAGCATTATTTATAGTTCGACGTCGCGCCAAAGCGAATGAGCACATTTCGCCTACGGCTTAGGCCGCCCTCCTAGTGTGGCTGCTCGGTGTCTGCAGGCAGCGAGGGTCTGCAAGCTTCCTGTGTTCGCACCTATGTCACCAGTGCTTGCTTGTCAGAGACAGACTATCGCAAAACATACAACTCACTCCATGAATTGATTGCTACGGCATCTGTTATCAGCAGTCACAACTAGCAACACCAGTAGCAGCTGACTGCACGCAAATAATAGGAATGTGCAGTGGGATTTACGTGAACTCGGCGCAAGGCAGATCTTTCCGACATAGGGAACACTTGTACTGTTTCTAAATTAAGTGTAGGCGTGGGAGGAGGGTGCTTCCTGCGCACTAATAACAGCACGCTTGTCAATTGTGGATGCTAATCATGCGCTTGTATCTTCCTAGACACATCTGCTGGTTGTGAATTATTCCTCTTGCATGGCAAGGTGCGCATGTAGGTGTATTAAAAATTCTGGAGGCACTGGGTATTGATCGCAGTACCTCTCGCATACTAAGCGAGCGCTCTACCATCTGAGCTACGCCCGCCTCCGAGAAGACTAATGGTGCTACATACAGCCATATAGACGACACAGACCCTTGCACTCCCATTATTCAGCATACAAACACTACTCTCTATATATCCGTTAGGGTGTCTTTCAGGTTTCGTGCATTCTGTATCGAATCGTAGTTGGCTACAATGAAAGTGGCACGTATAACGTCGAAAATAGAATTCGGACACCGCTCTGAGTAAGACCAACGTGTTGTCCACCCTCTAGACTTCAATGAGGTTAAGCCGCGATACCTAAGACAGATGACACCTCGATAACAGCCGGTCCACACACTGACATCTTGCTCTCCTTACGTCAGTTTACATCATATCAATCTGTGACGCTGGCTTTGCAACATCTTGCGTGCCTTTAGGTTCGCCGCGACCAACACTTACCATGCACTGACCACAAAAATGGAGGCGCCGCGGCGTGAACCCTGGACCTTTCACATGCCAAGCGAACGCTCTACCAACTGAGCGACGCCCCATGCACGAGCAAACTGCGCTATTCCCCATTCTTTGCGACTCAGATGCGCACGGACACGATGGTTGGTTGGTTTGTAGCGGTGAAGGGAGCAGAGTACAAAGGCGCGGACCCGTTCATATACACAAAAGTTCCAAGTAGTTTCGATGCTCTGGTATTACAAATGCAAATTCCGTCTGTTTTTAACGTCTTAAATTGAAAGAGCCGTCACAAATTGCTCCGTTTTCACTCCTTGTCGACAATCATACAGCACCTGAGGTAACAAACACATCTCGAGCCCCATTGTGCACTCCATTATTCATGCCAACTCAGTGCCTCGCTCTTTACTACTGTGTACCAATCTTGTCGTCCAACTGCAAAACACTGGGCCACAACAAGTTTCCGCGTCTCCATTGCACTGCGCATACTACGAAACGCTCCCCAAACTTGGCACTCACACATGCAGCCGACTTTTCCGACTTTCCACGACGGTCACGCTAGTGACAGCATTCTTTATAGTTCGACGTCGCGCCAAAGCGAATGAGCACATTTCGCCTACGGCTTAGGCCGCCCTCCTAGTGTGGCTGCTCGGTGTCTGCAGGCAGCGAGGGTCTGCAAGCTTCCTGTGTTCGCACCTATGTCACCTGTGCTTGCTTGTCAGAGACAGACTATCGCAAAACATACAACTCACTCCATGAATTGATTGCTACGGCATCTGTTATCAGCAGTCACAACTAGCAACACCAGTAGCAGCTGACTGCACGCAAAGAATAGGAATGTGCAGCGGGATTTACGTGAACTCGGCGCAAGGCAGATCTTTCCGACATAGGCTTAAGAATCTTACGGGAACACTTGTACTGTTTCTAAATTAAGTGTAGGCGTGGGAGGAGTGTGCTTTCTGCGCACTAATAACAGCACGCTTGTCAATTGTGGATGCTAATCATTCGCTTGTATCTTCCTAGACACATCTGCTGGTTGTGAATTATTCCACTTTCATGGCAAGGTGCGCATGTAGGTGTGTTAAAAATTCTGGAGGCACTGGGTATTGATCCCAGTACCTCTCGCATACTAAGCGAGCGCTCTACCATCTGAGCTACGCCCGCCCCCCCGAAGACTAATGGTGCTACATACAGCCATATAGACGACACAGTCCCTTGCACTCCCATTATTCAGCAGACAAACACTACTCTCTAAGTATCCGTTAGGGTGTCTTTCAGGTTTCGTGCATTCTGTATCGAATCGTAGTTGGCCACAATGAAAGGGGCACGTATAACGTCGAAAATAGAATTCGGACACCGGTCTGAGTAAGACCAACGTGTTGTCCACCCTCTACACTCCAATGAGGTTAAGCCGCGATACCTAAGACAGATCTGCACTCGATGACACCTCGATAACAGCCGGTCCCCACACTTACATCTTGCTCTCCTTACGTCAGTATACATCATATCAGTCTGTGACGCTGGCTTTGCAACATCTTGCGTGTCTTTAGGTTCGCCGCGACCAACACTTACCATGCACTGACCACAAAAATGGAGGCGCCGCGGCTTGAACGCTGGACCTTTCACATGCCAAGCGAACGCTCTACCAACTGAGCTACGCCCCATGCACGAGCAAACTGCGCTATTCCCCATTCTTTGCGACTCAGATGCGCACGGACACGATGGTTGGTTGGTTTGTAGCGGTGAAGGGAGCAGAGTACAAAGGCGCGGACCCGTTCATATACACAAAAGTTCCAAGTAGTTTCGATGCTCTGGTATTACAAATGCAAATTCCGTCTGTTTTTAACGTCTTAAATTGAAAGAGCCGTCACAAATTGCTCCGTTTTCACTCCTTGTCGACAATCATACAGCACCTGAGGTAACAAACACATCTCGAGCCCCGTTGTGCACTCCATTATTCATGCCAACTCAGTGCCTCGCTCTTTACTACTGTGTACCAATCTTGTCGTCCAACTGCAAAACACTGGGCGACAACAAGTTACCGCGTCTCCATTGCACTGCGCATACTACGAAAAGCTCCCCAAACTTGGCACTCACCCTCGCAGCCGACTTTTCCGACTTTCCACGACGCTCACGCTAGTGACAGCATTATTTATAGTTCGACGTCGCGCCAAAGCGAATGAGCACATTTCGCCTATGGCTTAGGCCGCCCTCCTAGTGTGGCTGCTCGGTGTCTGCAGGCAGCGAGGGTCTGCAAGCTTCCTGTGTTCGCACCTATGTCACCAGTGCATGCTTGTCAGAGACAGACTATCGCAAAACATACAACTCACTCCATGAATTGATTGCTGCGGCATCTGTTATCAGCAGTCACAACTAGCAACACCAGTAGCAGCTGACTGCACGCAAAGAATAGGAATGTGCAGTGGGATTTACGTGAACTCGGCGCAAGGCAGATCTTTCCGATATAGGCTTGAGAATCTTACGGGAACACTTGTACTGTTTCTAAATTAAGTGTAGGCGTGGGAGGAGGGTGCTTCCTGCTCACTAATAACACCACGCTTGTCAATTGTGGATGCTAATCATTCGCTTGTATCTTCCTAGACACATCTGCTGGTTGTGAATTATTCCACTTGCATGGCAAGGTGCGCATGTAGGTGTGTTAAATATTCTGGAGGCATTGGGTATTGATCCCAGTACCTCTCGCATACTAAGCGAGCGCTCTACCATCTGAGCTACGCCCGCCCCCTCCGAAGACTAATGGTGCTACATACAGCCATATAGACGACACAGACCCTTGCACTCCCATTATTCAGCAGACAAACACTATTCTCTACGTATCCGTTAGGGTGTCTTTCAGGTTTCGTGCATTCTGTATCGAATCGTAGTTGGCCACAATGAAAGTGGCACGTATAACGTCGAAAATAGAATTCGGACACCGCTCTGAGTAAGACCAACGTGTTGTCCACCCTCTAGACTTCAATGAGGTTAAGCAGCGATACCTAAGACAGATCTGCACTCGATGACACCTCGATAACAGCCGGTCCCCACACTTACATCTTGCTCTCCTTACGTCAGTATACATCATATCAGTCTGTGACGCTGGCTTTGCAACATCTTGCGTGCCTTTAGGTTCGCCGCGACCAACACTTACCATGCACTGACCACAAAAAATGGAGGCGCCGAAGCTTGAACCCTGGACCTTTTACATGCCAAGCGAATGCTCTACCAACTGAGATACGCCCCATGCACGAGCAAACTGCGCTATTCCCCATTCTTTGCGACTCAGATGCGCACGGACACGATGTTTGGTTGGCTTGTATCGGTGAAGGGAGCAGAGTACAAAGGCGCGGACCCGTTCATATACACAAAACTTCCAAGTAGTTTCGATGCTCTGGTATTACAAATGCAAATTCCGTCTGTTTTTAACGTCTTAAATTGAAAGAGCCATCACAAATTGCTCCGTTTTCACTCCTTGTCGACAATCATACAGCACCTGAGGTAACAAACACATCTCGAGCCCCATTGTGCACTCCATTATTCATGCCAACTCAGTGCCTCGCTCTTTACTACTGTGTACAAATCTTGTCGTCCAACTGCAAAACACTGGGCCACAACATGTTTCCGCGTCTCCATTGCACTGTGCATACTACGAAACGCTCCCCAAACTTGGCACTCACCCTCGCAGCCGACTTTCCACGACGCTCACGCAACGCTCACGCTAGTGACATTATTATTTATAGTTCGACGTCGCGCCAAAGCGAATGAGCACATTTCGCCTACGGCTTAGGCCGCCCTCCTAGTGTGGCTGCTCGGTGTCTGCAGGCAACGAGGGTCTGCAAGCTTCCTGTGTTCGCACCTATGTCACCTGTGCTTGCTTGTCAGAGACAGACTATCGCAAAACATACAACTCACTCCATGAATTGATTGCTACGGCATCTGTTATCAGCAGTCACAACTAGCAACACCAGTAGCAGCTGACTGCACACAAAGAATAGGAATGTGCAGTGGGATTTAAGTGAACTCGGCGCAAGGCAGATCTTTCCGTCACAGGCTTGAGAATCTTACGGGAACACTTGTACTGTTTCTAAATTAAGTGTAGGCGTGGGAGGAGGGTGCTTCCTGCGCACTAATAACAGCACGCTTGTCAATTGTGGATGCTAATCATTCGCTTGTATCTTCCTAGACACATCTGCTGGTTGTGAATTATTCCACTTGCATGGCAAGGTGCGCATGTAGGTGTGTTAAAAATTCTGGAGGCACTGGGTGTTGATCCCAGTACCTCTCGCATACTAAGCGAGCGCTCTAACATCTGAGCTACGCTTGCCCCCCCGAAGACTAATGATGCTACATACAGCCATATAGACGACACAGACCCTTGCACTCCCATTACTCAGCAGACAAACACTACTCTCTATGTATCCGTTAGGGTGTCTTTCAGGTTTCGTGCATTCTGTATCGAATCGTAGTTGGCCACAATGAAAGTGGCACGTATAACGTCGAAAATAGAATTCGGACACCGCTCTGAGTAAGACCAACGTGTTGTCCACCCTCTAGACTTCAATGAGGTTAAGCCGCGATACCTAAGACAGATCTGCACTCGATGACACCTCGATAACAGCCGGTCCCCACACTTACATCTTGCTCTCCTTACGTCAGTATACATCATATCAGTCTGTGACGCTGGCTTTGCAACATCTTGCGTGCCTTTAGGTTCGCCGCGACCAACACTTACCATGCACTGACCACAAAAAATGGAGGCGCCGCGGCTTCAACCCTGGACCTTTCACATGCCAAGCGAACGCTCTACCAACTGAGCTACCCCCCATGCAAGACCAAACTGCGCTATTCCCCATTCTTTGCGACTCAGATGCGCACGGACACGATGGTTGGTTGGTTTGTAGCGGTGAAGGGAGCAGAGTACAAAGGCGCGGACCCGTTCATATACACAAAACTTCCAAGTAGTTTCGATGCTCTGGTATTACAAATGCAAATTCCGTCTGTTTTTAACGTCTTAAATTTAAAGAGCCGTCACAAATTGCTCCGTTTTCACTCCTTGTCGACAATCATACAGCACCTGAGGTAACAAACACATCTCGAGCCCCATTGTGCACTCCATTATTCATGCCAACTCAGTGCCTCGCTCTTTACTACTGTGTACCAATCTTGTCGTCCAACTGCAAAACACTGGGCCACAACAAGTTTCCGCGTCTCCATTGCACTGCGCATACTACGAAACGCTCCCCAAACTTGGCACTCACCCTCG
Organism: Schistocerca gregaria; assembly: GCF_023897955.1. Lineage (NCBI taxonomy): Eukaryota > Metazoa > Arthropoda > Insecta > Orthoptera > Acrididae > Schistocerca > Schistocerca gregaria. The sequence goes on along the minus strand of NC_064929.1, from coordinate 23,955,148 downwards.
CAGCCGACTTTTCCGACTTTCCACGACGCTCACGCTAGTGACAGCATTCTTTATAGTTCGACGTCGCGCCAAAGCGAATGAGCACATTTCGCCTACGGCTTAGGCCGCCCTCCTAGTGTGGCTGCTCCGTGTCTGCAGGCAGCGAGGGTCTGCAAGCTTCCTGTGTTCGCACCTATGTCACCTGTGCTTGCTTGTCAGAGACAGACTATCGCAAAACATACAACTCACTCCATGAATTGATTGCTACGGCATCTGTTATCAGCAGTCACAACTAGCAACACCAGTAGCAGCTGACTGCACGCAAAGAATAGGAATGTGCAGTGGGATTTACGTGAACTCAGCGCAAGGCAGATCTTTCCGACATAGGCTTGAGAATCTTACGGGAACACTTGTACTGTTTCTAAATTAAGTGTAGGCGTGGGAGGAAGGTGCTTCCTGCGCACTAATGACAGCACGCTTGTCAATTGTGGATGCTAATCATTCGCTTGTATCTTCCTAGACACATCTGCTGGTTGTGAATTATTCCACTTGCATGGCAAGGTGCGCATGTAGGTGTGTTAACAATTCTGGAGGCACTGGGTGTTGATCCCAGTACCTCTCGCATACTAAGCGAGCGCTCTAACATCTGAGCTACGCCCGCCCCCCCGAAGACTAATGGTGCTACATACAGCCATATAGACGACACAGACCCTTGCACTCCCATTATTCAGCAGACAAACACTACTCTCTATGTATCCGTTAGGGTGTCTTTCAGGTTTCGTGCATTCTGTATCGAATCGTAGTTGGCCACAATGAAAGTGGCACGTATAACGTCGAAAATAGAATTCGGACACCGCTCTGAGTAAGACCAACGTGTTGTCCACCCTCTAGACTTCAATGAGGTTAAGCCGCGATACCTAAGACAGATCTGCACTCGATGACACCTCGATAACAGCCGGTCCCCACACTTACATCTTGCTCTCCTTACGTCAGTATACATCATATCAGTCTGTGACGCTGGCTTTGCAACATCTTGCGTGCCTTTAGGTTCGCCGCGACCAACACTTACCATGCACTGACCACAAAAAATGAAGGAGCCGCGGCTTGAAACCTGGACCTTTCACATGCCAAGCGAACGCTCTACCAACTGAGCTACGCCCCATGCACGAGCAAACTGCGCTATTCCCCGTTCTTTGCGACTCAGATGCGCACGGACACGATGGTTGGTTGGTTTGTAGCGGTGAAGGGAGCAGAGTACAAAGGCGCGGACCCGTTCATATACACAAAACTTCCAAGTAGTTTCGATGCTCTGGTATTACAAATGCAAATTCCGTCTGTTTTTAACGTCTTAAATTGAAAGAGCCGTCACAAATTGCTCTGTTTTCACTCCTTGTCGACAATCATACAGCACCTGAGGTAACAAACACATCTCGAGCCCCATTGTGCACTCCATTATTCATGCCAACTCAGTGTCTCGCTCTTTACTACTGTGTACCAATCTTGTCGTCCAACTGCAAAACACTGGGCCACAACAAGTTTCCGCGTCTCCATTGCACTGCGCATACTACGAAACGCTCCCCAAACTTGGCACTCACCCTCGCAGCCGCCTTTTCCGACTTTCCACGACGCTCACGCAACGCTCATGCTAGTGACACCATTATTTATAGTTCGACGTCGCGCCAAAGCCAATGAGCACATTTCGCCTACGGCTTAGGCCGCCCTCCTAGTGTGGCTGCTCGGTGTCTGCAGGCAGCGAGGGTCTGCAAGCTTCCTGTGTTCGCACCTATGTCACCTGAGCTTGCTTGTCAGAGACAGACTATCGCAAAACATACAACTCACTCCATGAATTGATTGCTACGGCATCTGTTATCAGCAGTCACAACTAGCAACACCAGTAGCTGCTGACTGCACGCAAAGAATAGGAATGTGCAGTGGGATTTACGTGAACTCAGCGCAAGGCAGATCTTTCCGACATAGGCTTGAGAATCTTACGGGAATACTTGTACTGTTTCTAAATTAAGTGTAGGCGTGGGAGGAGGGTGCTTCCTGCGCACTAATAACAGCACGCTTGTCAATTGTGGATGCTAATCATTCGCTTGTATCTTCCTAGACACATCTGCTGGTTGTGAATTATTCCACTTGCATGGCAAGGTGCGCATGTAGGTGTGTTAAAAATTCTGGAGACACTGGGTATTGATCCCAGTACCTCTCGCATACTAAGCGAGCGCTCTACCATCTGACCTGCGCCCACCCCCTCCAAAGACTAAGGGTGCTACATACAGCCATATAGACGACACAGACCCTTGCACTCCCATTATTCAGCAGACAAACACTACTCTCTATGTATCCGTTAGGGTGTCTTTCAGGTTTCGTGCATTCTGTATCGAATCGTAGTTGGCCACAATGAAAGTGGCACGTATAACGTCGAAAATAGAATTCGGACACCGCTCTGAGTAAGACCAACGTGTTGTCCACCCTCTAGACTTCAATGAGTTTAAGCCGCGATACCTAAGACAGATCTGCACTCGATGACACCTCAATAACAGCCGGTCCCCACACTTACATCTTGCTCTCCTTACGTCAGTATACATCATATCAGTCTGTGACGCTGGCTTTGCAACATCTTGCGTGCCTTTAGGTTCGCCGCGACCAACACTTACCATGCACTGACCACAAAAAACGGAGGCGCCGCGGCTTCAACCCTGGACCTTTCACATGCCAAGCGAACGCTCTACCAACTGAGCTACGCCCCATGCAAGACCAAACTGCGCTATTCCCCATTCTTTGCGACTCAGATGCGCACGGACACGATGGTTGGTTGGTTTGTAGCGGTGAAGGGAGCAGAGTACAAAGGCGCGGACCCGTTCATATACACAAAACTTCCAAGTAGTTTCGATGCTCTGGTATTACAAATGCAAATTCCGTCTGTTTTTAACGTCTTAAATTTAAAGAGCCGTCACAAATTGCTCCGTTTTCACTCCTTGTCGACAATCATACAGCACCTGAGGTAACAAACACATCTCGAGCCCCATTGTGCACTCCATTATTCATGCCAACTCAGTGCCTCGCTCTTTACTACTGTGTACCAATCTTGTCGTCCAACTGCAAAACACTGGGCCACAACAAGTTGCCGCGTCTCCATTGCACTGCGCATACTACGAAAAGCTCCTCAAACTTGGCACTCACCCTCGCAGCCGACTTTTCCGACTTTCCACGACGCTCACGCTAGTGACAGCATTATTTATAATTCGACGTCGCGCCAAAGCGAATGAGCACATTTCGCCTACGGCTTAGGCCGCCCTCCTAGTGTGGCTACTCGGTGTCTGCAGGCAGCGAGGGTCTGCAAGCTTCCTGTGTTCGCACCTATGTCACCTGTGCTTGCTTGTCAGAGACAGACTATCGCAAAACATACAACTCACTCCATGAATTGATTGCTACGGCATCTGTTATCAGCAGTCACAACTAGCAACACCAGTAGCAGCTGACTGCACGCAAAGAATAGGAATGTGCAGTGGGATTTACGTGAACTCAGCGCAAGGCAGATCTTTCCGACATAGGCTTGAGAATCTTACGGGAACACTTGTACTGTTTCTAAATTAAGTGTAGGCGTGGGAGGAGGGTGCTTCCTGCGCACTAATAACAGCACGCTTGTCAATTGTGGATGCTAATCATTCGCTTGTATCTTCCTAGACACATCTGCTGGTTGTGAATTATTCCACTTGCATGGCATGGTGCGCATGTAGGTGTGTTAAAAATTCTGGACGCACTGGGTATTGATCCCAGTACCTCTCGCATACTAAGCGAGCGCTCTAGCATCTGAGCTACGCCCGCCCACCCCAAGGACTAATGGTGCTATATACAGCCATATAGACGACACAGACCCTTGCACTCCCATTATTCAGCAGACAAACACTACTCTCTATGTATCCGTTAGGGTGTCTTTCAGGTTTCGTGCATTCTGTATCGAATCGTAGTTGGCCACAATGAAAGTGGCACGTATAACGTCGAAAATAGAATTCGGACACCGCTCTGAGTAAGACCAACGTGTTGTCCACCCTCTAGGCTTCAATGAGGTTAAGCCGCGATACCTAAGACAGATCTGCACTCGATGACACCTCGATAACAGCCGGTCCCCACACTTACATCTTGCTCTCCTTACGTCAGTATACATCATATCAGTCTGTGACGCTGGCTTTGCAACATCTTGCGTGCCTTTAGGTTCGCCGCGACCAACACTTACCATGCACTGACCACAAAAAATGGAGGCGCCGCGGCTTGATCCCTGGACCTTTCACATGCCAAGCGGACGCTCTACCAACTGAGCTACGCCCCATGCACGAGCAAACTGCGCTATTCCCCATTCTTTGCGACTCAGATGCGCACGGACACGATGGTTGGTTGGTTTGTAGCGGTGAAGAGAGCAGGGTACAAAGGCGCGGACCCGTTCATATACACAAAATTTCCAAGTAGTTTCGATGCTCTGGTATTACAAATGCAAATTCCGTCTGTTTTTAACGTCTTAAATTGAAAGAGCCGTCACAAATTGCTCTGTTTTCACTCCTTGTCGACAATCATACAGCACCTGAGGTAACAAACACATCTCGAGCCCCATTGTGCACTCCATTATTCATGCCAACTCAGTGCCTCGCTCTTTACTACTGTGTACCAATCTTGTCGTCCAACTGCAAAACACTGGGCCACAACAAGTTACCGCGTCTCCATTGCACTGCGCATACTACGAAAAGCTCCCCAAACTTGGCACTCACCCTCGCAGCCGACTTTTCCGACTTTCCACGACGCTCACGCTGGTGACAGCATTATTTATAGTTCGACGTCGCGCCAAAGCGAATGAGCACATTTCGCCTACGGCTTAGGCCGCCCTCCTAGTGTGGCTGCTCGGTGTCTGCAGGCAGCGAGGGTCTGCAAGCTTCCCGTGTTCGCACCTATGTCACCTGTGCTTGCTTGTCAGAGACAGACTATCGCAAAACATACAACTCACTCCATGAATTGATTGCTACGGCATCTGTTATCAGCAGTCACAACTAGCAACACCAGTAGCAGCTGACTGCACGCAAAGAATAGGAATGTGCAGTGGGATTTACGTGAACTCAGCGCAAGGCAGATCTTTCCGACATAGGCTTAAGAATCTTACGGGAACACTTGTACTGTTTCTAAATTAAGTGTAGGCGTGGGAGGAGGGTGCTTCCTGCGCACTAATAACAGCACGCTTGTCAATTGTGGATGCTAATCATTCGCTTGTATCTTCCTAGACACATCTGCTGGTTTTGAATTATTCCACTTGCATGGCAAGCTGCGCATGTAGGTGTGTTAAACTTTCTGGAGGCACTGGGTGTTGATCCCAGTACCTCTCGCATACTAAGCGAGCGCTCTAACATCTGAGCTACGCCCGCCCCCTCCGAAGACTTAGGGTGCTACATACAGCCATATAGACGACACAGACCCTTGCACTCCCATTATTCAGCAGACAAACACTACTCTCTATGTATCCGTTAGGGTGTCTTTCAGGTTTCGAGCATTCTGTATCGAATCGTATTTGGCCACAATGAAAGTGGCACGTATAACGTCGAAAATAGAATTCGGACACCGCTCTGAGTAAGACCAACGTGTTGTCCACCCTCTAGACTTCAATGAGGTTAAGCCGCGATACCTAAGACAGATCTGCACTCGATGACACCTCGATAACAGCCGGTCCCCACACTTACATCTTGCTCTCCTTACGTCAGTATACATCATATCAGTCTGTGACGCTGGCTTTGCAACATCTTGCGTGCCTTTAGGTTCGCCGCGACCAACACTTACCATGCACTGACCACAAGAAATGGAGCCGCCGCGGCTTGATCCCTGGACCTTTCACATGCCAAGCGGACGCTCTACCAACTGAGCTACGCCCCATGCACGAGCAAACTGCGCTATTCCCCATTCTTTGCGACTCAGATGCGCACGGACACGATGGTTGGTTGGTTTGTAGCGGTGAAGAGAGCAGGGTACAAAGGCGCGGACCCGTTCATATACACAAAATTTCCAAGTAGTTTCGATGCTCTGGTATTACAAATGCAAATTCCGTCTGTTTTTAACGTCTTAAATTGAAAGAGCCGTCACAAATTGCTCTGTTTTCACTCCTTGTCGACAATCATACAGCACCTGAGGTAACAAACACATCTCGAGCCCCATTGTGCACTCCATTATTCATGCCAACTCAGTGCCTCGCTCTTTACTACTGTGTACCAATCTTGTCGTCCAACTGCAAAACACTGGGCCACAACAAGTTACCGCGTCTCCATTGCACTGCGCATACTACGAAAAGCTCCCCAAACTTGGCACTCACCCTCTCAGCCGACTTTTCCGACTTTCCACGACGCTCACGCTGGTGACAGCATTATTTATAGTTCGACGTCGCGCCAAAGCGAATGAGCACATTTCGCCTACGGCTTAGGCCGCCCTCCTAGTGTGGCTGCTCGGTGTCTGCAGGCAGCGAGTGTCTGCAAGCTTCCCGTGTTCGCACCTATGTCACCTGTGCTTGCTTGTCAGAGACAGACTATCACAAAACATACAACTCACTCCATGAATTTATTGCTACGGCATCTGTTATCAGCAGTCACAACTAGCAACACCAGTAGAAGCTGACTGCACGCAAAGAATAGGAATGTGCAGTGGGATTTACGTGAACTCGGCGCAAGGCAGATCTTTCCGACATAGGCTTGAGAATCTTACGGGAACACTTGTACTGTTTCTAAATTAAGTGTAGGCGTGGGAGGAGGGTGCTTCCTGCGCACTAATAACACCACGCTTGTCAATTGTGGATGCTAATCATTCGCTTGTATCTTCCTAGACACATCTGCTGGTTGTGAATTATTCCACTTGCATGGCAAGGTGCGCATGTAGGTGTGTTAAAAATTCTGGAGGCACTGGGTATTGATCCCAGTACCTCTCGCATACTAGGCGAGCGCGCTACCATCTGAGCTACGCCCGACCCCCCGGAGACTAATGGTGCTACATACAGCCATATAGACGACACAGACCCTTGCACTCCCATTATTCAGCAGACAAACACTATTCTCTATGTATCCGTTAGGGTGTCTTTCAGGTTTCGTGCATTCTGTATCGAATCGTAGTTGGCCACAATGAAAGTGGCACGTATAACGTCGAAAATAGAATTCGGACACCGCTCTGAGTAAGACCAACGTGTTGTCCACCCTCTAGACTTCAATGAGGTTAAGCCGCGATACCTAAGACAGATCTGCACTCGATGACACCTCGAAAACAGCCGGTCCCCACACTTACATCTTGCTCTCCTTACGTCAGTATACATCATATCAGTCTGTGACGCTGGCTTTGCAACATCTTGCGTGCCTTTAGGTTCGCCGCGACCAAAACTTACCATGCACTGACCACAAAAAATGGAGCCGCCGCGGCTTCAACCCTGGAGCTTTCACATGCCAAGCGAACGCTCTACCAACTGAGCTTCGCCCCATGCACGAGCAAATTGCGCTATTCCCCATTCTTTGCGACTCAGATGCGCACTGACACGATGGTTGGTTGGTTTGTAGCGGTGAAGAGAGGAGAGTACCAAGGCGCGGACCCGTTCATATACACAACAGTTCCAAGTAGTTTCGATGCTCTGGTATTACAAATGCAAATTCCGTCTGTTTTTAACGTCTTAAATTGAAAGAGCCGTCACAAATTGCTCCGTTTTCACTCCTTGTCGACACTCATACAGCACCTGAGGTAACAAACACATCTCGTGCCCCGTTGTGCAATCCATTATTCATGCCAACTCAGTGCCTCGCTCTTTACTACTGTGTACCAATCTTGTCGCCCAACTGCAAAACACTGGGCCACAACAAGTTTCCGCGTCTCCATTGCACTGCGCATACTACGAAACGCTCCCCAAACTTGGCACTCACCCTCGCAGCCGACTTTTCCGACTTTCCACGACGCTCACGCTAGTGACAGCAATAATTATAATTCGACGTCGCGATAAAGCGAATGAGCACATTTCGCCTACGGCTTAGGCCGCCCTCCTAGTGTGGCTGCTCGGTGTCTGCAGGCAGCGAGGGTCTGCAAGCTTCCCGTGTTCGCACCTATGTCACCTGTGCTTGCTTGTCAGAGACAGACTATCGCAAAACATACAACTCACTCCATGAATTGATTGCTACGGCATCTGTTATCAGCAGTCACAACTAGCAACACCAGTAGCAGCTGACTGCACGCAAAGAATAGGAATGTGCAGTGGGATTTACGTGAACTCAGCGCAAGGCAGATCTTTCCGACATAGGCTTGAGAATCTTACGGGAACACTTGTACTGTTTCTAAATTAACTGTAGGCGTGGGAGGAGGGTGCTTCCTGCGCACTAATAACAGCACGCTTGTCAATTGTGGATGCTAATCATTCGCTTGTATCTTCCTAGACACATCTGCTGGTTGTGAATTATTCCACTTGCATGGCAAGGTGTGCTTGTAGGTGTGTTAAAGATTCTGGAGGCACTGGGTATTGATCCCAGTACCTCTCGCATACTAAGCGAGCGCTCTACCATCTGAGCTACGCCCGCCCCCCCAAAGACTAATGGTTCTACATACAGCCATATAGACGACACAGACCATTGCACTCCCATTATTCAGCAGACAAACACTACTCTCTATGTATCCGTTAGGGTGTCTTTCAGGTTTCGTGCATTCTGTATCGAATCGTAGTTGGCCACAATGAAAGTGGCACGTATAACGTCGAAAATAGAATTCGGACACCGCTCTGAGTAAGACCAACGTGTTGTCCACCCTCTAGACTTCAATGAGGTTAAGCCGCGATACCTAAGACAGATCTGCACTCGATGACACCTCTATAACAGCCGGTCCCCACACTTACATCTTGCTCTCCTTACGTCAGTATACATCATATCAGTCTGTGACGCTGGCTTTGCAACATCTTGCGTGCCTTTAGGTTCGCCGCGACCAAAACTTACCATGCACTGACCACAAAAAATTGAGCCGCCGCGGCTTGAACCCTGGACCTTTCACATGCCAAGCGAACGCTCTACCAACTGAGCTACGCCCCATGCACGAGCAAATTGCGCTATTCCCCATTCTTTGCGACTCAGATGCGCACTGACACGATGGTTGGTTGGTTTGTAGCGGTGAAGAGATCAGAGTACAAAGGCGCGAACCCGTTCATATACACAAAAGTTCCAAGTAGATTCGATGCTCTGGTATTACAAATGCAAATTCCGTCTGTTTTTAACGTCTTAAATTGAAAGAGCCGTCACAAATTGCTCCGTTTTCACTCCTTGTCGACAATCATACAGCACCTGAGGTAACAAACACATCTCGAGCCCCGTTGTGCACTCCATTATTCATGCCAACTCAGTGCCTCGCTCTTTACTACTGTGTACCAATCTTGTCGTCCAACTGCAAAACACTGGGCCACAACAAGTTTCCGCGTCTCCATTGCACTGCGCATACTACGAAACGCTCCCCAAAGTTGGCACTCACCCTCGCAGCCGACTTTTCCGACTTTCCACGACGCTCACGCTAGTGACAGCATTATTTATAGTTCGACGTCGCGCCAAAGCGAATGAGCACATTTCGCCTACGGCTTAGGCCGCCCTCCTAGTGTGGCTGCTCGGTGTCTGCAGGCAGCGAGGGTCTGCAAGCTTCCTGTGTTCGCACCTATGTCACCTGTGCTTGCTTGTCAGAGACACACTATCGCAAAACATACAACTCACTCCATGAATTGATTGCTACGGCATCTGTTATCAGCAGTCACAACTAGCAAACACCAGTAGCAGCTGACTGCTCGCAAAGAATAGGAATGTGCAGTGGGATTTACGTGAACTCGGCGCAAGGCAGATCTTTCCGACATAGGCTTGAGAATCTTACGGGAACACTTGTACTGTTTCTAAATTAAGTGTAGGCGTGGGAGGAGGGTGCTTCCTGCGCACTAATAACAGCACGCTTGTCAATTGTGGATGCTAATCATTCGCTTGTATCTTCCTAGACACATCTGCTGGTTGTGAATTATTCCACTTGCATGGCAAGGTGCGCATGTAGGTGTGTTAAAAATTCTGGAGGCACTGGGTATTGATCCCAGTGCCTCTCGCATACTAAGCGAGCGCTCTACCATCTAAGCTACGCCCGCCCACTTCGAAGACTAAGGGTGCTACATACAGCCATATAGACGACACAGACCCTTGCACTCCCATTATTCAGCAGACAAACACTACTCTCTATGTATCCGTTAGGGTGTCTTTCAGGTTTCGTGCATTCTGTATCGAATCGTAGTTGGCCACAATGAAAGTGGCACGTATAACGTCGAAAATAGAATTCGGACACCGCTCTGAGTAAGACCAACGTGTTGTCCACCCTCTAGACTTCAATGAGGTTAAGCCGCGATACCTAAGACAGATCTGCACTCGATGACACCTCGATAACAGCCGGTCCCCACACTTACATCTTGCTATCCTTACGCCAGTATACATCATATCAGTCTGTGACGCTGGCTTTGCAACATCTTGCGTGCCTTTAGGTTCGCCGCGACCAACACTTACCATGCACTGACCACAAAAAATGGAGGCGCCGCAGCTTGAACCCTGGACCTTTCACATGCCAAGCGAACGCTCTACCAACTGAGCTACGGCCCATGCACGAGCAAACTGCGCTATTCCCCATTCTTTGCGACTCAGATGCGCACGGACACGATGGTTGGTTGGTTTGTAGCGGTGAAGGGAGCAGAGTACAAAGGCGCGGACCCGTTCATATACACAAAAGTTCCAAGTAGTTTCGATGCTCTGGTATTACAAATGCAAATTCCGTCTGTTTTTAACGTCTTAAATTTAAAGAGCCGTCACAAATTGCTCCGTTTTCACTCCTTGTCGACAATCATACAGCACCTGAGGTAACAAACACATCTCGAGCCCCATTGTGCACTCCATTATTCATGCCAACTCAGTGCCTCGCTCTTTACTACTGTGTACCAATCTTGTCGTCCAACTGCAAAACACTGGGCCACAACAAGTTTCCGCGTCTCCATTGCACTGCGCATACTACGAAACGCTCCCCAAACTTGGCACTCACCCTCGCAGCCGACTTTTCCGACTTTCCACGACGCTCACGCTAGTGACAGCATTATTTATAGTTCGACGTCGCGCCAAAGCGAATGAGCACATTTCGCCTACGGCTTAGGCCGCCCTCCTAGTGTGGCTGCTCGGTGTCTGCAGGCAGCGAGGGTCTGCAAGCTTCCTGTGTTCGCACCTATGTCACCTGTGCTTGCTTGTCAGAGACAGACTATCGCAAAACATACAACTCACTCCATGAATTGATTGCTACGGCATCTGTTATCAGCAGTCACAACTAGCAACACCAGTAGCAGCTGACTGCACGCAAAGAATAGGAATGTGCAGTGGGATTTACGTGAACTCAGCGCAAGGCAGATCTTTCCGACATAGGCTTAAGAATCTTACGGGAACACTTGTACTGTTTCTAAATTAAGTGTAGGCGTGGGAGGAGGGTGCTTCCTGCGCACTAATAACAGCACGCTTGTCAATTGTGGATGCTAATCATTCGCTTGTATCTTCCTAGACACATCTGCTGGTTGTGAATTATTCCACTTGCATGGCAAGGTGCGCATGTAGGTGTGTTAAAAATTCTGGAGGCACTGGGTATTGATCCCAGTACCTCTCGCATACTAAGCGAGCGCTCTACCATCTGAGCTACGCCCGCCCCCTCCGAAGACTAAGGGTGCTACATACAGCCATATACACTACACAGACCCTTGCACTCCCATTATTCAGCAGACAAACACTACTCTCTATGTATCCGTTAGGGTGTCTTTCAGGTTTCGAGCATTCTGTATCGAATCGTAGTTGGCCACAATGAAAGTGGCACGTATAACGTCGAAAATAGAATTCGGACACCGCTCTGAGTAAGACCAACGTGTTGTCCACCCTCTAGACTTCAATGAGGTTAAGCCGCGATACCTAAGACAGATCTGCACTCGATGACACCTCGATAACAGCCGGTCGCCACACTTACATCTTGCTCTCCTTACGTCAGTATACATCATATCAGTCTGTGACGCTGGCTTTGCAACATCTTGCGTGCCTTTAGGTTCGCCGCGACCAACACTTACCATGCACTGACCACAAGAAATGGAGCCGCCGCGGCTTGATCCCTGGACCTTTCACATGCCAAGCGGACGCTCTACCAACTGAGCTACGCCCCATGCACGAGCAAACTGCGCTATTCCCCATTCTTTGCGACTCAGATGCGCACGGACACGATGGTTGGTTGGTTTGTAGCGGTGAAGAGAGCAGGGTACAAAGGCGCGGACCCGTTCATATACACAAAATTTCCAAGTAGTTTCGATGCTCTGGTATTACAAATGCAAATTCCGTCTGTTTTTAACGTCTTAAATTGAAAGAGCCGTCACAAATTGCTCTGTTTTCACTCCTTGTCGACAATCATACAGCACCTGAGGTAACAAACACATCTCGAGCCCCATTGTGCACTCCATTATTCATGCCAACTCAGTGCCTCGCTCTTTACTACTGTGTACCAATCTTGTCGTCCAACTGCAAAACACTGGGCCACAACAAGTTACCGCGTCTCCATTGCACTGCGCATACTACGAAAAGCTCCCCAAACTTGGCACTCACCCTCGCAGCCGACTTTTCCGACTTTCCACGACGCTCACGCTGGTGACAGCATTATTTATAGTTCGACGTCGCGCCAAAGCGAATGAGCACATTTCGCCTACGGCTTAGGCCGCCCTCCTAGTGTGGCTGCTCGGTGTCTGCAGGCAGCGAGGGTCTGCAAGCTTCCCGTGTTCGCACCTATGTCACCTGTGCTTGCTTGTCAGAGACAGACTATCGCAAAACATACAACTCACTCCATGAATTGATTGCTACGGCATCTGTTATCAGCAGTCACAACTAGCAACACCAGTAGCAGCTGACTGCACGCAAAGAATAGGAATGTGCAGTGGGATTTACGTGAACTCAGCGCAAGGCAGATCTTTCCGACATAGGCTTAAGAATCTTACGGGAACACTTGTACTGTTTCTAAACTAAGTGTAGGCGTGGGAGGAGGGTGCTTCCTGCGCACTAATAACAGCACGCTTGTCAATTGTGGATGCTAATCATTCGCTTGTATCTTCCTAGACACATCTCCTGGTTGTGAATTATTCCACTTGCATGGCAAGGTGCGCATGTAGGTGTGTTAAAAATTCTGGAGGCACTGGGTATTGATCCCAGTACCTCTCGCATACTAGGCGAGCGCGCTACCATCTGAGCTACGCCCGACCCCCCGGAGACTAATGGTGCTACATACAGCCGTATAGACGACACAGACCCTTGCACTCCCATTATTCAGCAGACAAACACTATTCTCTATGTATCCGTTAGGGTGTCTTTCAGGTTTCGTGCATTCTGTATCGAATCGTAGTTGGCCACAATGAAAGTGGCACGTATAACGTCGAAAATAGAATTCGGACACCGCTCTGAGTAAGACCAACGTGTTGTCCACCCTCTAGACTTCAATGAGGTTAAGCCGCGATACCTAAGACAGATCTGCACTCGATGACACCTCGAAAACAGCCGGTCCCCACACTTACATCTTGCTCTCCTTACGTCAGTATACATCATATCAGTCTGTGACGCTGGCTTTGCAACATCTTGCGTGCCTTTAGGTTCGCCGCGACCAAAACTTACCATGCACTGACCACAAAAAATGGAGCCGCCGCGGCTTCAACCCTGGAGCTTTCACATGCCAAGCGAACGCTCTACCAACTGAGCTTCGCCCCATGCACGAGCAAATTGCGCTATTCCCCATTCTTTGCGACTCAGATGCGCACTGACACGATGGTTGGTTGGTTTGTAGCGGTGAAGAGAGGAGAGTACCAAGGCGCGGACCCGTTCATATACACAACAGTTCCAAGTAGTTTCGATGCTCTGGTATTACAAATGCAAATTCCGTCTGTTTTTAACGTCTTAAATTGAAAGAGCCGTCACAAATTGCTCCGTTTTCACTCCTTGTCGACACTCATACAGCACCTGAGGTAACAAACACATCTCGAGCCCCGTTGTGCAATCCATTATTCATGCCAACTCAGTGCCTCGCTCTTTACTACTGTGTACCAATCTTGTCGCCCAACTGCAAAACACTGGGCCACAACAAGTTTCCGCGTCTCCATTGCACTGCGCATACTACGAAACGCTCCCCAAACTTGGCACTCACCCTCGCAGCCGACTTTTCCGACTTTCCACGACGCTCACGCTAGTGACAGCAATAATTATAATTCGACGTCGCGATTAAGCGAATGAGCACATTTCGCCTACGGCTTAGGCCGCCCTCCTAGTGTGGCTGCTCGGTGTCTGCAGGCAGCGAGGGTCTGCAAGCTTCCCGTGTTCGCACCTATGTCACCTGTGCTTGCTTGTCAGAGACAGACTATCGCAAAACATACAACTCACTCCATGAATTGATTGCTACGGCATCTGTTATCAGCAGTCACAACTAGCAACACCAGTAGCAGCTGACTGCACGCAAAGAATAGGAATGTGCAGTGGGATTTACGTGAACTCAGCGCAAGGCAGATCTTTCCGACATAGGCTTGAGAATCTTACGGGAACACTTGTACTGTTTCTAAATTAACTGTAGGCGTGGGAGGAGGGTGCTTCCTGCGCACTAATAACAGCACGCTTGTCAATTGTGGATGCTAATCATTCGCTTGTATCTTCCTAGACACATCTGCTGGTTGTGAATTATTCCACTTGCATGGCAAGGTGTGCTTGTAGGTGTGTTAAAGATTCTGGAGGCACTGGGTATTGATCCCAGTACCTCTCGCATACTAAGCGAGCGCTCTACCATCTGAGCTACGCCCGCCCCCCCAAAGACTAATGGTTCTACATACAGCCATATAGACGACACAGACCCTTGCACTCCCATTATTCAGCAGACAAACACTACTCTCTATGTATCCGTTAGGGTGTCTTTCAGGTTTCGTGCATTCTGTATCGAATCGTAGTTGGCCACAATGAAAGTGGCACGTATAACGTCGAAAATAGAATTCGGACACCGCTCTGAGTAAGACCAACGTGTTGTCCACCCTCTAGACTTCAATGAGGTTAAGCCGCGATACCTAAGACAGATCTGCACTCGATGACACCTCTATAACAGCCGGTCCCCACACTTACATCTTGCTCTCCTTACGTCAGTATACATCATATCAGTCTGTGACGCTGGCTTTGCAACATCTTGCGTGCCTTTAGGTTCGCCGCGACCAAAACTTACCATGCACTGACCACAAAAAATGGAGCCGCCGCGGCTTGAACCCTGGACCTTTCACATGCCAAGCGAACGCTCTACCAACTGAGCTACGCCCCATGCACGAGCAAATTGCGCTATTCCCCATTCTTTGCGACTCAGATGCGCACGGACACGATGGGTGGTTGGTCTGTAGCGGTGAAGGGAGCAGAGTACAAAGGCGCGGACCCGTTCATATACACAAAAGTTCCAAGTAGTTTCCATGCTCTGGTATTACAAATGCAAATTCCGTCTGTTTTTTAACGTCTTAAATTGAAAGAGACGTCACAAATTGCTCCGTTTTCACTCCTTGTCGACAATCATACAGCACCTGAGGTAACAAACACATCTCGAGCCCCATTGTGCACTCCATTATTCATGCCAACTCAGTGCCTCGCTCGTTACTACTGTGTACCATTCTTGTCGTCCAACTGCAAAACACTGGGCCACAACAAGTTTCCGCGTCTCCATTGCACTGCGCATACTACGAAACGCTCCCCAAACTTGGCACTCACCCTCGCAGCCGACTTTTCCGACTTTCCACGACGCTCACGCTAGTGACCGCATTATTTATAGTTCGACGTCGCGCCAAAGCGAATGAGCACATTTCGCCTACGGCTTAGGCCGCCCTCCTAGTGTGGCTGCTCGGTGTCTGCAGGCAGCGAGGGTCTGCAAGCTTCCTGTGTTCGCACCTATGTCACCTGTGCTTGCTTGTCAGAGACAGACTATCGCAAAACATACAACTCACTCCATGAATTGATTGCTACGGCATCTGTTATCAGCAGTCACAACTAGCAACACCAGTAGCAGCTGACTGCACGCAAAGAATAGGAATGTGCAGTGGGATTTACGTAAACTCAGAGCAAGGCAGATCTTTCCGACATGGGCTTGAGAATCTTACGGGAACACTTGTACTGTTTCTAAATTAAGTGTAGGCGTGGGAGGAGGGTGCTTCCTGCGCACTAATAACAGCACGCTTGTCAATTGTGGATGCTAATCATTCGCTTGTATCTTCCTAGACACATCTGCTGGTTGTGAATTATTCCACTTGCATGGCAAGGTGCGCATGTAGGTGTGTTAAAAATTCTGGAGGCACTGGGTATTGATCCCAGTGCCTCTCGCATACTAAGCGAGCGCTCTACCATCTAAGCTACGCCCGCCCACTTCGAAGACTAAGGGTGCTACATACAGCCATATAGACGACACAGACACTTGCACTCCCATTATTCAGCAGACAAACACTACTCTCTATGTATCCGTTAGGGTGTCTTTCAGGTTTCGTGCATTCTGTATCGAATCGTAGTTGGCCACAATGAAAGTGGCACGTATAACGTCGAAAATAGAATTCGGACACCGCTCTGAGTAAGAATAACGTGTTGTCCACCCTCTAGACTTCAATGAGGTTAAGCCGCGATACCTAAGACAGATCTGCACTCGATGACACCTCGATAACAGCCGGTCCCCACACTTACATCTTGCTCTCCTTACGTCAGTATACATCATATCAGTCTGTGACGCTGGCTTTGCAACATCTTGCGTGCCTTTAGGTTCGCCGCGACCAACACTTACCATGCACTGACTACAAAAAATTGAGGCGCCGCGGCTTGATCCCTGGACCTTTCACATGCCATGCGAACGCTCTACCAACTGAGCTACGCCCCATGCACGAGCAACCTGCGCTGTTCCCCATTCTTTGCGACTCAGTTTCGCACGGACACGATGGGTGGTTGGTCTGTAGCGGTGAAGGGAGCAGAGTACAAAGGCGCGGACCCGTTCATATACACAAAAGTTCCAAGTAGTTTCCATGCTCTGGTATTACAAATGCAAATTCCGTCTGTTTTTAACGTCTTAAATTGAAAGAGACGTCACAAATTGCTCCGTTTTCACTCCTTGTCGACAATCATACAGCACCTGAGGTAACAAACACATCTCGAGCCCCATTGTGCACTCCATTATTCATGCCAACTCAGTGCCTCGCTCGTTACTACTGTGTACCAATCTTGTCGTCCAACTGCAAAACACTGGGCCACAACAAGTTTCCGCGTCTCCATTGCACTGCGCATACTACGAAACGCTCCCCAAACTTGGCACTCACCCTCGCAGCCGACTTTTGCGACTTTCCACGACGCTCACGCTAGTGACAGCATTATTTATAGTTCGACGTCGCGCCAAAGCGAATGAGCACATTTCGCCTACGGCTTAGGCCGCACTCCTAGTGTGGCTGCTCCGTGTCTGCAGGCAGCGAGGGTCTGCAAGCATCCTGTGTTCGCACCTATGTCACCTGTGCTTGCTTGTCAGAGACAGACTATCGCAAAACATACAACTCACTCCATGAATTGATTGCTACGGCATCTGTTATCAGCAGTCACAACTAGCAACACCAGTAGCAGCTGACTGCACGCAAAGAATAGGAATGTGCAGTGGGATTTACGTGAACTCGGCGCAAGGCAGATCTTTCCATCATAGGCTTGAGAAGTGTAGGCGTGGGAGGAGGGTGCTTCCTGCGCACTAATAACAGCACGCTTGTCAATTGCGGATGCTAATCATTCGCTTGTATCTTCCTAGACACATCTGCTGCTTGTGAATTATTCCACTTGCATGGCAAGGTGCGCATGTAGGTGTGTTAAAAATTCTGGAGGCACTGGGTATTGATCCCAGTGCCTCTCGCATACTAAGCGAGCGCTCTACCATCTGAGGTACGCAGGCCCCCCCGAAGACTAATGGTGCTACACACAGCTATATAGACGACACAGACCCTTGCACTCATATTATTCAGCAGACAAACACTACTCTCTATGTATCCGTTAGGGTGTCTTTCAGGTTTCGTGCATTCTGTATCGAATCGTAGTTGGCCACAATGAAAGTGGCACGTATAACGTCGAAAATAGAATTCGGACACCGCTCTGAGTAAGACCAACGTGTTGTCCACCCTCTAGACTTCAATGAGGTTAAGCCGCGATACCTAAGACAGATCTGCACTCGAAGACACCTCGATAACAGCCGGTCCTCACACTTACATCTTGCTCTCCTTACGTCAGTATACATCATATCAGTCTGTTACGCTGGCTTTGCAACATCTTGTGTGCCTTTAGGTTCGCCGCGACCAACACTTACCATAAAAAATGGAGGCGCCGGGGCTTGAACCCTGGACCTTTCACATGCCATGCGAACGCTCTACCAACTGAGCTACGCCCCATGCACGAGCAAACTGCGCTGCTCCCCATTCTTTGCGACTCAGATTCGCACGGACACGATGGGTGGTTGGTCTGTAGCGGTGAAGGGAGCAGAGTACAAAGGCGCGGACCCGTTCATATACACAAAAGTTCCAAGTAGTTTCCATGCTCTGGTATTACAAATGCAAATTCCGTCTGTTTTTTAACGTCTTAAATTGAAAGAGACGTCACAAATTGCTCCGTTTTCACTCCTTGTCGACAATCATACAGCACCTGAGGTAACAAACACATCTCGAGCCCCATTGTGCACTCCATTATTCATGCCAACTCAGTGCCTCGCTCGTTACTACTGTGTACCATTCTTGTCGTCCAACTGCAAAACACTGGGCCACAACAAGTTTCCGCGTCTCCATTGCACTGCGCATACTACGAAACGCTCCCCAAACTTGGCACTCACCCTCGCAGCCGACTTTTCCGACTTTCCACGACGCTCACGCTAGTGACCGCATTATTTATAGTTCGACGTCGCGCCAAAGCGAATGAGCACATTTCGCCTACGGCTTAGGCCGCCCTCCTAGTGTGGCTGCTCGGTGTCTGCAGGCAGCGAGGGTCTGCAAGCTTCCTGTGTTCGCACCTATGTCACCTGTGCTTGCTTGTCAGAGACAGACTATCGCAAAACATACAACTCACTCCATGAATTGATTGCTACGGCATCTGTTATCAGCAGTCACAACTAGCAACACCAGTAGCAGCTGACTGCACGCAAAGAATAGGAATGTGCAGTGGGATTTACGTAAACTCAGAGCAAGGCAGATCTTTCCGACATGGGCTTGAGAATCTTACGGGAACACTTGTACTGTTTCTAAATTAAGTGTAGGCGTGGGAGGAGGGTGCTTCCTGCGCACTAATAACAGCACGCTTGTCAATTGTGGATGCTAATCATTCGCTTGTATCTTCCTAGACACATCTGCTGGTTGTGAATTATTCCACTTGCATGGCAAGGTGCGCATGTAGGTGTGTTAAAAATTCTGGAGGCACTGGGTATTGATCCCAGTACCTCTCGCATACTAAGCGAGCGCTCTACCATCTGAGCTACACAGGCCCCCCCGAATACTAATTGTGCTACATACAGCCATATAGACGACACAGACCCTTACACTCCCATTATTCAGCAGACAAACACTACTCTCTATGTATCCGTTAGGGTGTCTTTCAGGTTTCGTGCATTCTGTATCGAATCGTAGTTGGCCACAATGAAAGTGGCACGTATAACGTCGAAAATAGAATTCGGACTCCGCTCTGAGTAAGACCAACGTGTTGTCCACCCTCTAGACTTCAGTGAGGTTAAGCCGCGATACCTAAGACAGATCTGAACTCGATGACACCTCGATAACAGCCGGTCCCCACACTTACATCTTGCTCTCCTTACGTCAGTATACATCATATCAGTCTGTGACGCTGGCTTTGCAACATCTTGCGTGCCTTTAGGTTCGCCGCGACCAACACTTACCATGCACTGACTACAAAAAATGGAGGCGCCGCGGCTTGAACCCTGGACCTTTCACATGCCAAGCGAACGCTCTACCAACTGAGCTACGCCCCATGCACGAGCAAACTGCGCTATTCCCCATTCTTTGCGACTCAGATGCGCACGGACACGATGGTTGGTTGGTTTGTAGCCGTGAAGGGAGCAGAGTACAAAGGCGCGGACCCGTTCATATACACAAAGGTTCCAAGTAGTTTCCATGCTCTGGTATTACAAATGCAAATTCCGTCTGTTTTTAACGTCTTAAATTGAAAGAGCCGTCACAAATTGCTCCGTTTTCACTCCTTGTCGACAATCATACAGCACCTGAGGTAACAAACACATCTCGAGCCCCATTGTGCACTCCATTATTCATGCCAACTCAGTGCCTCGCTCTTTACTACTGTGTACCAATCTTGTCGTCCAACTGCAAAACACTGGGCCACAACAAGTTTCCGCGTCTCCATTGCACTGCGCATACTACGAAACGCTCCCCAAACTTGGCACTCACCCTCGCGGCCGACTTTTGCGACTTTCCACGACGCTCACGCTAGTGACAGCATTATTTATAGTTCGACGTCGCGCCAAAGCGAATGAGCACATTTCGCCTACGGCTTAGGCCGCCCTCCTAGTGTGCCTGCTCGGTGTCTGCAGGCAGCGAGGGTCTGCAAGCTTCCTGTGTTCGCACCTATGTCACCTGTGCTTGCTTGTCAGAGACAGACTATCGCAAAACATACAACTCACTCCATGAATTGATTGCTACGGCATCTGTTATCAGCAGTCACAACTAGCAACACCAGTAGCAGCTGACTGCACGCAAAGAATAGGAATGTGCAGTGGGATTTACGTGAACTCGGCGCAAGGCAGATCTTTCCGACATAGGCTTGAGAAGTGTAGGCGTGGGAGGAGGGTGCTTCCTGCGCACTAATAACAGCACGCTTGTCAATTGTGGATGCTAATCATTCGCTTGTATCTTCCTAGACACATCTGCTGGTTGTGAATTATTCCACTTGCAGGGCAAGGTGCGCATGTAGGTGTGTTAAAAATTCTGGAGGCACTGGGTATTGATCCCAGTGCCTCTCGCATACTAAGCGAGCGCTCTACCATCTGAGCTACGCCATATAGACGACACAGACCCTTGCACCCCCATTATTCAGCAAAAAAACACTACTCTCTATGTATCCGTTAGGATGTCTTTTAGGTTTCGTGCATTCTGTATCGAATCGTAGTTGGCCACAATGAAAGTGGCACGTATAACGTCGAAAATAGAATTCGGACACCGCTCTGAGTAAGACCAACGTGTTGTCCACCCTCTAGACTTCAATGAGGTTAAGCCGCGATACCTAAGACAGATGACACCTCGATAACAGCCGGTCCACACACTGACATCTTGCTCTCCTTACGTCAGTATACATCATATCAATCTGTGACGCTGGCTTTGCAACATCTTGCGTGCCTTTAGGTTCGCCGCGACCAACACTTACCATGCACTGACCACAAAAAATGGAGGCGCCGCGGCTTGAACCCTGGACCTTTCACATGCCATGCGAACGCTCTACCAACTGAGCTACGCCCCATGCACGAGCAAAGTGCGCTGTTCCCCATTCTTTGCGACTCAGATTCACACGGACACGATGGGTGGTTGGTCTGTAGCGGTGAAGGGAGCAGAGTACAAAGGCGCGGACCCGTTCATATACACAAAAGTTCCAAGTAGTTTCGATGCTCTGGTATTACAAATGCAAATTCCGTCTGTTTTTAACGTCTTAAATTGAAAGAGCCGTCACAAATTGCTCCGTTTTCACTCCTTGTCGACAATCATACAGCACCTTAGTTAACAAACACATCTCGAGCCCCATTGTGCACTCCATTATTCATGCCTACTCAGTGCCTCACTCTTTACTACTGTGTACCAATCTTGTCGTCCAACTGCAAAACACTGGGACACAACAAGTTTCCGCGTTTCCATTGCACTGCGCATACTACGAAACGCTCCCCAAACTTGGCACTCACCCTCGCAGCCGACTTTTCCGACTTTCCACGACGCTCACGCTAGTGACAGCATTATTTATAGTTCGACGTCGCGCCAAAGCTAATGAGCACATTTCGCCTACGGCTTAGGCCGCCCTCCTAGTGTGGCTGCTCGGTGTCTGCAGGCAGCGAGGGTCTGCAAGCTTCCTGTGTTCGCACCTATGTCACCTGTGCTTGCTTGTCAGAGACAGACTATCGCAAAACATACAACTCACTCCATGAATTGATTGCTACGGCATCTGTTATCAGCAGTCACAACTAGCAACACCAGTAGCAGCTGACTGCACGCAAAGAATAGGAATGTGCAGTGGGATTTACGTGAACTCAGCGCAAGGCAGATCTTTCCGACATAGGCTTGAGAATCTTACGGGAACACTTGTACTGTTTCTAAATTAAGTGTAGGCGTGGGAGGAGGGTGCTTCCTGCGCACTAATAACAGCACGCTTGTCAATTGTGGATGCTAATCATTCGCTTGTATCTTCCTAGACACGTCTGCTGGTTGTGAATTATTCCACTTGCATGGCAAGGTGCGCATGTAGGTGTGTTAAAAATTCTGGAGGCACTGGGTAATGATCCCAGTAATCATGCTACATACAGCCATATTGACGACACAGACCCTTGCACTCCCATTATTCAGCAGACAAACACTACTCTCTATGTATCCGTTATGGTGTCTTTCAGGTTTCGTGCATTCTGTATCGAATCGTAGTTGGCCACAATGAAAGTGGCACGTATAACGTCGAAAATAGAATTCGGACACCGCTCTGAGTAAGACCAACGTGTTGTCCACCCTCTAGACTTCAATGTGGTTAAGCCGCGATACCTATGACAGATGACACCTCGATAACAGCCGGTCCACACACTTACATCTTGCTATCCTTACGTCAGTATACATTATATCAGTCTGTGACGCTGGCTTTGCAACATCTTGCGTGCCTTTAGGTTCGCCGCGACCAACACTTACCATGCACTGACTACAAAAAATGGAGGCGCCGCGGCTTGAACCCTGGACTTTCCACATGCCAAGCGAACGCTCTACCAACTGAGCTACGCCCCATGCACGAGCAAACTGCGCTATTCCCTATTCTTTGCGACTCAGATGCGCACGGACACGATGGTTGGTTGGTTTGTAGCGGTGAAGGGAGCAGAGTACAAAGGCGCGGACCCGTTCATATACACAAAAGTTCCAAGTAGTTTTGATGCTCTGGTATTACAAATGCAAATTCCGTCTGTTTTTAAAGTCTTAAATTGAAAGAGCCGTCACAAATTGCTCCGTTTTCACTCCTTGTCGACAATCATACAGCACCTGAGGTAACAAACACATCTCGAGCCCCATTGTGCACTCCATTATTCATGCCAACTCAGTGCCTCGCTCTTTACTACTGTGTACCAATCTTGTCGTCCAACTGCAAAACACTGGGCGACAACAAGTTTCCGCGTCTCCATTGCACTGCGCATACTACGAAACGCTCCCCAAACTTGGCACTCACCCTCGCAGCCGGTTTTCCGACTTTCTACGGCGCTCAGGCTAGTGACAGCATTATTTATAGTTCGACGTCACGCCAAAGCGAATGAGCACATTTCGCCTACGGCTTAGGCCGCCCTCCTAGTGTGGCTGCTCGGTGTCTGCAGGCAGCGAGGGTCTGCAAGCTTTCTGTGTTCGCACCTATGTCACCTGTGCTTGCTTGTCAGAGACAGACTATCGCAAAACATACAACTCACTCCATGAATTGATTGCTACGGCATCTTTTATCAGCAGTCACAACTAGCAACACCAGTACCAGCTGACTGCACGCAAAGAATAGGAATGTGCAGTGGGATTTACGTGAACTCGGCGCAAGGCAGATCTTTCCGACATAGGCTTGAGAATCTTACGGGAACACTTGTACTGTTTCAAAATTAAGTGTAGGCGTGGGAGGAGGGTGCTTCCTGCGCACTAATGACAGCACGCTTGTCAATTGTGGATGCTAATCATTCGCTTGTATCTTCCTAGACACATCTGCTGGTTGTGAATTATTCCACTTGCATGGCAAGGTGCGCATGTTGGTGTGTTAAAAATTCTGGAGCACTGGGTAATGATCCCAGTACCTCTCGCATACTAAGCGAGCGCTCTATAATCTGAGCTACGCAGGCCCCCCCGAAGACTAATGGTGCTACATACAGCCATATAGACGACACAGACCCTTGCACTCCCATTATTCAGCAGACAAACACTACTTTCTATGTATCCGTTATGGTGTCTTTCAGGTTTCGTGCATTCTGTATCGAATCGTAGTTGGCCACAATGAAAGTGGCACGTATAACGTCGAAAATAGAATTCGGACACCGCTCTGAGTAAGACCAACGTGTTGTCCACCCTCTAGACTTCAATGAGGTTAAGCCGCGATACCTAAGACAGATGACACCTCGATAACAGCCGGTCCAGACACTTACATCTTGCTCTCCTTACGTCAGTATACATCATATCAGTCTGTGACGCTGGCTTTGCAACATCTTGCGTGCCTTTAGGTTCGCCGCGACCAACACTTACCATGCACTGACCACAAAAAATGAAGGCGCCGCGGCTTGAAACCTGGACCTTTCACATGCCAAGCGAACGCTCTACCAACTGAGCTACGCCCCATGCACGAGCAAACTGCGCTATTCCCAATTCTTTGCGACTCAGATGCGCACGGACACGATGGTTGGTTGGTTAGTAGCGGTGAAGGGAGCAGAGTACAAAGGCGCGGACCCGTTCATATACACAAAAGTTCCAAGTAGTTTCCATGCTCTGGTATTACAAATGCAAATTCCGTCTGTTTTTAACGTCTTAAATTGAAAGAGCCGTCACAAATTGCTCCGTTTTCACTCCTTGTCGACAATCATACAGCACCTGAGGTAACAAACACATCTCGAGCCCCATTGTGCACTCCATTATTCATGCCAACTCAGTGCCTCGCTCTTTACTACTGTGTACCAATCTTGTCGTCCAACTGCAACACACTGGGCCACAACAAGTTTCCGCGTCTCCATTGCACTGCGCATACTACGAAACGCTCCCCAAAGTTGGCACTCACAATCGCAGCCGACTTTTCCGACTTTCTACGACGCTCAGGCTAGTGACAGCATTATTTATAGTTCGACGTCGCGCCAAAGCGAATGAGCACATTTCGCCTACGGCTTAGGCCGCCCTCCTAGTGTGGCTGCTCGGTGTCTGCAGGCAGCGAGGGTCTGCAAGCTTCCTGTGTTCGCACCTATGTCACCTGTGCTTGCTTGTCAGAGACAGACTATCGCAAAACATACAACTCACTCCATGAATTGATTGCTACGGCATCTGTTATCAGCAGTCACAACTAGCAACACCAGTAGCAGCTGACTGCACGCAAAGAATAGGAATGTGCAGTGGGATTTACGTGAACTCGGCGCAAGGCAGATCTTTCCGACATAGGCTTGAGAATCTTACGGGAACACTTGTACTGTTTCTAAATTAAGTGTAGGCGTGGGAGGAGGGTGCTTCCTGCACACTAATAACAGCACGCTTGTCAATTGTGGATGCTAATCATTCGCTTGTATCTTCCTAGACACATCGGCTGGTTGTGAATTATTCCACTTGCATGGCAAGGTGCGCATGTTGGTGTGTTAAAAATTGTGGAGGCACTGGGTATTGATCCCAGTACCTCTCGCATACTAAGCGAGCGCTCTACCATCTGAGCTACGCCCGACCCCCGAAGACTAATGCTGCTACATACAGCCATATAGACGACACAGACCCTTGCACTCCCATTATTCAGCAGACAAACACTACTCTCTATGTATCCGTTAGGGTGTCTTTCAGGTTTCGTGCATTCTGTATCGAATCGTAGTTGGCCACAATGAAAGTGGCACGTATAACGTCGAAAATAGAATTCGGACACCGCTCTGAGTAAGACCAACGTGTTGTCCACCCTCTAGACTTCAATGAGGTTAAGCCGCGATACCTAAGACAGATGACACCTCGATAACAACCGGTCCCCACACTTACATCTTGCTCTCCTTACGTCAGTATACATCATATTAGTCTGTGACGCTGGCTTTGCAACATCTTACGTCCCTTTAGGTTCGCAGCGACCAACACTTACCATGCACTGACTACAAAAAATGGAGGCGCCGCGGCTTGAAACCTGGACCTTTCACATGCCAAGCGAACGCTCTACCAAATGAGCTACGCCCCATGCACGAGCAAACTGCGCTATTCCCCATTCTTTGCGACTCAGATGCGCACGGACACGATGGTTGTTGGTTTGTAGCGGTGAAGGGAGCAGAGTACAAAGGCGCGGACCCGTTCATATACACAAAAGTTCCAAGTAGTTTCCATGCTCTGGTATTACAAATGCAAATTCCATCTGTTTTTAACGTCTTTAATTGAAAGAGCCGTCACAAATTGCTCCGTTTTCACTCCTTGTCGACAATCATACAGCACCTGAGGTAACAAACACATCTCGAGCCCCGTTGTGCACTCCATTATTCATGCCAACTCAGTGCCTCGCTCTTTACTACTGTGTACCAATCTTGTCGTCCAACTGCAAAACACTGGGCCACAACAAGTTTCCGCGTCTCCATTGCACTGCGCATACTACGAAACGCTCCCCAAACTTGGCACTCACCCTCGCAGCCGACTTTTCCGACTTTCCACGACGCTCACGCTAGTGACAGCATTATTTACAGTTCGACGTCACGCCAAAGCGAATGAGCACATTTCGCCTACGGCTTAGGCCGCCCTCCTAGTGTGGCTGCTCGGTGTCTGCAGGCAGCGAGGGTCTGCAAGCTTCCTGTGTTCGCACCTATGTCGCCTGTGCTTGCTTGTCAGAGACAGACTATCGCAAAACATACAACTCACTCCATGAATTGTTTGCTACGGCATCTGTTATCAGCAGTCACAACTAGCAACACCAGTAGCAGCTGACTGCACGCAAAGAATAGGAATGGGCAGTGGGATTTACGTGAACTCAGCGCAAGGCAGATCTTTCCGACATAGGCTTGAGAATCTTACAGGAACACTTGTACTGTTTCTAAATTAAGTGTAGGCGTGGGAGGAGGGTGCTTCCTGCGCACTAATAACAACAAGCTCGTCAATTGTGGATGCTAATCATTCGCTTGTATCTTCCTAGACACATCTGCTGGTTGTGAATTATTCCACTTGCATGGCAAGGTGCGCATGTAGGTGTGTTAAAAATTCTGGAGGCACTGGGTATTGATCCCAGTACCTCTCGCATACTAAGCGAGCTCTCTAACATCTGAGCTACGCCCGCCCCCCGAAGACTAATGGTGCTACATACAGCCATATAGACGACACAGACCCTTGCACTCCCATTATTCAGCAGACAAACACTACTCTCTATGTATCCGTTAGGGTGTCTTTCAGGTTTCGTGCATTCTGTATCGAATCGTAGTTGGCCACAATGAAAGTGGCACGTATAACGTCGAAAATAGAATTCGGACACCGCTCTCAGTAAGACCAACGTGTTGTCCACCCTCTAGACTTCTATGAGGTTAAGCCGCGATACCTAAGACAGATCTGCACTCGATGACACCTCGAAAACAGCCGGTCCCCACACTTACATCTTGCTCTCCTCACGTCAGTATACATCATATCAGTCTGTGACGCTGGCTTTGCAACATCTTGCGTGCCTTTAGGTTCGCCGCGACCAAAACTTACCATGCACTGACCACAAAAAATGGAGGCGGGCCGACTTGAAACCTGGACCTTTCACATGCCAAGCGAACGCTCTACCAAATGAGCTACGCCCCATGCACGAGCAAACTGCGCTATTCCCCATTCTTTGCGACTCACATGCGCACGGACACGATGGTTGGTTGGTTTGTAGCGGTGAAGGGAGCAGAGTACAAAGGCGCGGACCCGTTCATATACACAAAAGTTCCAAGTAGTTTCGATGCTCTGGTATTACAAATGCAAATTCCGTCTGTTTTTAACGTCTTAAATTGAAAGAGCCGTCACAAATTGCTCCGTTTTCACTCCTTGTCGACAATCATACAGCACCTGAGGTAACAAACACATCTCGAGCCCCATTGTGCACTCCATTATTCATGCCAACTCAGTGCCTCGCTCTTCACTACTGTGTACCAATCTTGTCGTCCAACTGCAAAACACTGGGCCACAACAAGTTTCCGCGTCTCCATTGCACTGCGTATACTACGAAACGCTCCCCAAACTTGGCACTCACCCTCGCAGCCGACTTTTCCGACTTTCCACGACGCTCACGCTAGTGACAGCATTATTTATAGTTCGACGTCGCGCCAAAGCGAATGAGCACATTTCACCTACGGCTTAGGCCGCCCTCCTAGTGTGGTTGCTCGGTGTCTGCAGGCAGCGAGGGTCTGCAAGCTTCCTGTGTTCGCACCTATGTCACCTGTGCTTGCTTGTCAGAGACAGACTATCGCAAAACATACAACTCACTCCATGAATTGATTTCTACGGCATCTGTTATCAGCAGTCACAACTAGCAACACCAGTAGCAGCTGACTGCACGCAAAGAATAGAAATGTGCAGTGGGATTTACGTGAACTCGGCGCAAGGCAGATCTTTCCGACATAGGCTTGAGAATCTTACGGGAACACTTGTACTGTTTCTAAATTAAGTGTAGGCGTGGGAGGAGGGTGCTTCCTGCGCACTAATAACAGCACGCTTGTCAATTGTGGATGCTAATCATTCGCTTGTATCTTCCTAGACACATCTGCTGGTTGTGAATTATTCCACTTGCATGGCAAGGTGCGCATGTAGGTGTGTTAAAAATTCTGGAGGCACTGGGTATTGATCCCAGTACCTCTCGCATACTAAGCGAGCTCTCTAACATCTGAGCTACGCCCGGCCCCCCGAAGACTAATGGGGCTACATACAGCCATATAGACGACACAGACCCTTGCACTCCCATTATTCAGCAGACAAACACTACTCTCTATGTATCCGTTAGGGTGTCTTTCAGGTTTCGTGCATTCTGTATCGAATCGTAGTTGGCCACAATGAAAGTGGCACGTATAACGTCGAAAATAGAATTCGGACACCGCTCTGAGTAAGACCAACGTGTTGTCCACCCTCTAGACTTCAATGAGGTTAAGCCGCGATACCTAAGACAGATGACACCTCGATAACAGCCGGTCCACACACTTACATCTTGCTCTCCTTACGTCAGTATACATCATATCAGTCTGTGACGCTGGCTTTGCAACATCTTGCGTGCCTTTAGGTTCGCCGCGACCAACACTTACCATGCACTGACTACAAAAAATTGAGGCGCCGCGGCTTGAAACCTGGACCTTTCACATGCCAAGCGAACGCTCTACCAACTGAGCTACGCCCCATGCACGAGCAAATTGCGCTATTCCCCATTCTTTGCGACTCACATGCGCACGGACACGATGGTTGGTTGGTTTGTAGCGGTGAAGGGAGCAGAGTACAAAGGCGCGGACCCGTTCATATACACAAAAGTTCCAAGTAGTTTCCATGCTCTGGTATTACAAATGCAAATTCCGTCTGTTTTTAACGTCTTAAATTGAAAGAGCCGTCACAAATTGCTCCGTTTTCACTCCTTGTCGACAATCATACAGCACCTGAGGTAACAAACACATCTCGAGCCCCATTGTGCACTCCATTATTCATGCCAACTCAGTGCCTCGCTCTTCACTACTGTGTACCAATCTTGTCGTCCAACTGCAAAACACTGGGCCACAACAAGTTTCCGCGTCTCCATTGCACTGCGTATACTACGAAACGCTCCCCAAACTTGGCACTCACCCTCGCAGCCGACTTTTCCGACTTTCCACGACGCTCACGCTAGTGACAGCATTATTTATAGTTCGAAATCGCGCCAAAGAGAATGAGCACATTTCGCCTACGGCTTAGGCCACCCTCCTAGTGTGGCTGCTCGGTGTCTGCAGGCAGCGAGGGTCTGCAAGCTTCCTGTGTTCGCACCTATGTCACCTGTGCTTGCTTGTCAGAGACAGACTATCGCAAAACATACAACTCACTCCATGAATTGATTTCTACGGCATCTGTTATCAGCAGTCACAACTAGCAACACCAGTAGCAGCTGACTGCACGCAAAGAATAGAAATGTGCAGTGGGATTTACGTGAACTCAGCGCAAGGCAGATCTTTCCGACATAGGCTTGAGAATCTTACGGGAACACTTGTACTGTTTCTAAATTAAGTGTAGGCGTGGGAGGAGGGTGCTTCCTGCGCACTAATAACAGCACGCTTGTCAATTGTGGATGCTAATCATTCGCTTGTATCTTCCTAGACACATCTGCTGGTTGTGAATTATTCCACTTGCATGGCAAGGTGCGCATGTAGGTGTGTTAAAAATTCTGCAGGCACCGGGTAATGATCCCAGTACCTCTCGAATACTAAGCGAGCGCTCTACCATCTGAGCTACGCCCACCCCCCCGAAGACTAATGGTGCTACATACAGCCATATAGACGACACAGACCCTTGCACTCCCATTGTTCAGCAGACAAACACTACTCTCTATGTATCCGTTAGGGTGTCTTTCAGGTTTCGTGCATTCTGTATCGAATCGTAGTTGGCCACAATGAAAGTGGCACGTATAACGTCGAAAATAGAATTCGGACACCGCTCTGAGTAAGACCAACGTGTTGTCCACCCTCTAGACTTCAATGAGGTTAAGCCGCGATACCTAAGACAGATGACACCTCGATAACAGCCGGTCCCCACACTTACATCTTGCTCTCCTTACGTCAGTATACATCATATCAGTCTGTGACGCTGGCTTTGCAACATCTTGCGTGCCTTTAGGTTCGCCGCGACCAACACTTACCATGCACTGACCACAAAAAATGGAGGCGCCGCGGCTTGAAACCTGGACCTTTGACATGCCAAGCGAACGCTCTACCAACTGAGCTACGCCCCATGCACGAGCAAACTGCGCTATTCCCCATTCTTTGCGACTCAGATGCGCACGGACACGATGGTTGGTTGGTTTGTAGCGGTGAAGGGAGCAGAGTACAAAGGCGCGGACCCGTTCATATACACAAAAGTTCCAAGTAGTTTCCATGCTCTGGTATTACAAATGCAAATTCCGTCTGTTTTTAACGTCTTAAATTGAAAGAGCCGTCACACATTGCTCCGTTTTCACTCCTTGTCGACAATCATACAGCACCTGAGGTAACAAACACATCTCGAGCCCCGTTGTGCACTCCATTATTCATGCCAACTCAGTGCCTCGCTCTTTACTACTGTGTACCAATCTTGTCGTCCAACTGCAAAACACTGGGCCACAACAAGTTTCCGCGTCTCCATTGCACTGCGCATACTACAAAACGCTCCCCAACTTGGCACTCACCCTCGCAGCCGACTTTTCCGACTTTCCACGACGCTCACGCTAGTGACAGCATTATTTATAGTTCGACGTCGCGCCAAAGCGAATGAGCACATTTCGCCTACGGCTTAGGCCGCCCTCCTAGTGTGGCTGCTCGGTGTCTGCAGGCAGCGAGGGTCTGCAAGCTTCCTGTGTTCGCACCTGTGTCACCTGTGCTTGCTTGTCAGAGACAGACTATCGCTAAACATACAACTCACTCCATGAATTGATTGCTACGGCATCTGTTATCAGCAGTCACAACTAGCAACACCAGTAGCAGCTGACTGCACGCAAAGAATAGGAATGTGCAGTGGGATTTACGTGAACTCAGCGCAAGGCAGATCTTTCCGACATAGGCTTGAGAATCTTACGGGAACACTTGTACTGTTTCTAAATTAAGTGTAGGCGTGGGAGGAGGGTGCTTCCTGCACACTAATAACAGCACGCTTGTCAATTGTGGATGCTAATCATTCGCTTGTATCTTCCTAGACACATCTGCTGGTTGTGAATTATTCCACTTGCATGGCAAGGTGCGCATGTAGGTGTGTTAAAAATTCTGGAGGCACTGGGTATTGATCCCAGTACCTCTCGCATACTAAGCGAGCGCTCTACCATCTGAGATACGCAGGCCCCCTGAAAGACTAATGGTGCTACATACAGCCATATAGACGACACAGACCCTTGAACTCCCATTATTCAGCAGGCAAACACTACTCTCTATGTACCCGTTAGGGTGTCTTTCAGGTTTCGTGCATTCTGTATCGAATCGTAGTTGGCCACAATGAAAGTGGCACGTATAACGTCGAAAATAGAATTCAGACACCGCTCTGAGTAAGACCAACGTGTTGTCCACCCTCTAGACTTCAATGAGGTTAAGCCGCGATACCTAAGACAGATGACACCTCGATAACAACCGGTCCCCACACTTACATATTGCTCTCCTTACGTCAGTATACATCATATCAGTCTGTGATGCTGGCTTTGCAACATCTTGCGTGCCTTTAGGTTCGCCGCGACCAACACTTACCATGCACTGACCACAAAAAATGGAGGCGCCGCGGCTTGAGCCCTGGACCTTTCTCATGCCAAGCGAACGTTCTACCAACTGAGCTACGCCCCATGCAGGAGCAAACTGCGCTATTCCCCATTCTTTGCGACTCAGATGCGCACGGACACGATGGTTGGTTGGTTTGTAGCGGTGAAGGGAGCAGAGTACAAAGGCGCGGACCCGTTCATATACACAAAAGTTCCAAGTAGTTTCCATGCTCTGGTATTACAAATGCAAATTCCGTCTGTTTTTAACGTCTTAAATTGAAAGAGCCGTCACAAATTGCTCCGTTATCACTCCTTGTCGACAGTCATACAGCACCTGAGGTAACAAACACATCTCCAGCCCCATTGTGCACTCCAATATTCATGCCAACTCAGTGCCTCGCTCTTCACTACTGTGTACCAATCTTGTCGTCCAACTGCAAAACACTGGGCCACAACAAGTTTTCGCGTCTCCATTGCACTGCGCATACTACGAAACGCTCCCCAAACTTGGCACTCACCCTCGCAGCCGACTTTTCCGACTTTCCACGACGCTCACGCTAGTGACAGCATTATTTATAGTTCGACGTCGCGCCAAAGCGAATGAGCACATTTCGCCTACGGCTTAGGCCGCCCTCCTAGTGTGGCTGCTCGGTGTCTGCAGGCAGCGAGGGTCTGCAAGCTTCCTGTGTTCGCACCTATGTCACCTGTGCTTGCTTGTCAGAGACAGACTATCGCAAAACATACAACTCACTCCATGAATTGATTGCTACGGCATCTGTTATCAGCAGTCACAACTAGCAACACCAGTAGCAGCTGACTGCACGCAAAGAATAGGAATGTGCAGTGGGATTTACGTGAACTCAGCGCAAGGCAGATCTTTCCGACATAGGCTTGAGAATCTTACGGGAACACTTGTACTGTTTCTAAATTAAGTGTAGGCGTGGGAGGAGGGTGCTTCCTGCGCACTAATAACAGCACGCTCGTCAATTGTGGATGCTAATCATCCGCTTGTATCTTCCTAGACACATCTGCTGGTTGTGAATTATTCCACTTGCATGGCAAGGTACGCATGTAGGTGTGTTAAAAATTCTGGAGGCACTGGGTAATGATCCCAGTACCTCTCACATACTAAGCGAGCACCCTACCATCTGAGCTACGCCCGCCCCCCCGAAGACTAATGGTGCTACATACAGCCATATAGACGACACAGACCCTTGCACTCCCATTATTCAGCAGACAAACACTACTCTCTATGTATCCATTAGGGTGTCTTTCAGGTTTCGTGCATTCTGTATCGAATCGTAGTTGGCCACAATGAAAGTGGCACGTATAACGTCGAAAATAGAATTCGGACACCGCTCTGAGTAAGACCAACGTGTTGTCCACCCTCTAGACTTCAATGAGGTTAAGCCGCGATACCTAAGACAGATGACACCTCGATAACAACCGGTCCCCACACTTACATCTTGCTCTCCTTACGTCAGTATACATCATATTAGTCTGTGACGCTGGCTTTGCAACATCTTGCGTGCCTTTAGGTTCGCCGCGACCAACACTTACCATGCACTGACTAGAAAAAATTGAGGCGCCGCGGCTTGAACCCTGGACCTTTCACATGCCAAACGAACGCTCTACCAACTGAGCTACGCCACATGCACGAGCGAACTGCGCTATTGACCATTCTTTGCGACTCAGATGCGCACGGACACGATGGTTGTTGGTTTGTAGCATTGAAGGGAGCAGAGTACAAAGGCGCGGACCCGTTCATATACACAAAAGTTCCAAGTAGTTTCCATGCTCTGGTATTACAAATGCAAATTCCGTCTGTTTTTAACGTCTTAAATTGAAAGAGCCGTCACAAATTGCTCCGTTTTCACTCCTCGTCGACAATCATACAGCACCTGAGGTAACAAACACATCTCGAGCCCGATTGTGCACTCCATTATTCATGCCAACTCAGTGCCTAACTCTTTACTATTGTGTACCAATCTTGTCGTCCAACTGCAAAACACTGGGCCACAACAAGTTTCCGCGTCTCCATTGCACTGCGTATACTACGAAACGCTCCCCAAACTTGGCACTCACCCTCGCAGCCGACTTTTCCGACTTTCCACGACGCTCACGCTAGTGACAGCATTATATATAGTTCGACGTTGCGCCAAAGCGAATGAGCACATTTCGCCTACGGCTTAGGCCGCCCTCCTAGTGTGGCTGCTCGGTGTCTGCAGGCAGCGAGGGTCTGCAAGCTTCCTGTGTTCGCACCTATGTCACCTGTGCTTGCTTGTCAGAGACAGACTATCGCAAAACATACAACTCACTCCATGAATTGATTGCTACGGCATCTGTTATCAGCAGTCACAACTAGCAACACCAGTAGCAGCTGACTGCACGCAAAGAATAGGAATGTGCAGTGGGATTTACGTGAACTCAGCGCAAGGCAGATCTTTCCGACATAGGCTTGAGAATCTTACGGGAACACTTGTACTGTTTCTAAATTAAGTGTAGGCGTGGGAGGAGGGTGCTTCCTGCACACTAATAACAGCACGCTTGTCAATTGTGGATGCTAATCATTCGCTTGTATCTTCCTAGACACATCTGCTGGTTGTGAATTATTCCAAGGTGCGCATGTAGGTGTGTTAAAAATTCTGGAGGCACTGGGTATTGATCCCAGTACCTCTCGCATACAAAGCGAGCGCTCTACCATCTGAGATACGCAGGCCCCCCAAAGACTAATGGTGCTACATACAGCCATATAGACGACACAGACCCTTGAACTCCCATTATTCAGCAGACAAACACTACTCTCTATGTATCCGTTAGGGTGTCTTTCAGGTTTCGTGCATTCTGTATCGAATCGTAGTTGGCCACAATGAAAGTGGCACGTATAACGTCGAAAATAGAATTCGGACACCGCTCTGAGTAAGACCAACGTGTTGTCCACCCTCTAGACTTCAATGAGGTTAAGCCGCGATACCTAAGACAGATGACACCTCGATAACAACCGGTCCCCACACTTACATCTTGCTCTCCTTACGTCAGTATACATCATATTAGTCTGTGACGCTGGCTTTGCAACATCTTGCGTGCCTTTAGGTTCGCCGCGACCAACACTTACCATGCACTGACTACAAAAAATGGAGGCGCCGCGGCTTGAAACCTGGACCTTTCACATGCCAAGCGAACGCTCTACCAACTGAGCTACGCCCCATGCACGAGCAAACTGCGCTATTCCCCATTCTTTGCGACTCAGATGCGCACGGACACGATGGTTGGTTGGTTTGTAGCGGTGAAGGGAGCAGAGTACAAAGGCGCGGACCCGTTCATATACACAAAAGTTCCAAGTAGTTTCCATGCTCTGGTATTACAAATGCAAATTCCGTCTGTTTTTAACGTCTTAAATTGAAAGAGCCGTCACACATTGCTCCGTTTTCACTCCTTGTCGACAATCATACAGCACCTGAGGTAACAAACACATCTCGAGCCCCGTTGTGCACTCCATTATTCATGCCAACTCAGTGCCTCGCTCTTTACTACTGTGTACCAATCTTGTCGTCCAACTGCAAAACACTGGGCCACAACAAGTTTCCGCGTCTCCATTGCACTGCGCATACTACAAAACGCTCCCCAACTTGGCACTCACCCTCGCAGCCGACTTTTCCGACTTTCCACGACGCTCACGCTAGTGACAGCATTATTTATAGTTCGACGTCGCGCCAAAGCGAATGAGCACATTTCGCCTACGGCTTAGGCCGCCCTCCTAGTGTGGCTGCTCGGTGTCTGCAGGCAGCGAGGGTCTGCAAGCTTCCTGTGTTCGCACCTGTGTCACCTGTGCTTGCTTGTCAGAGACAGACTATCGCAAAACTTACAACTCACTCCATGAATTGATTGCTACGGCATCTGTTATCAGCAGTCACAACTAGCAACACCAGTAGCAGCTGACTGCACGCAAAGAATAGGAATGTGCAGTGGGATTTACGTGAACTCAGCGCAAGGCAGATCTTTCCGACATAGGCTTGAGAATCTTACGGGAACACTTGTACTGTTTCTAAATTAAGTGTAGGCGTGGGAGGAGGGTGCTTCCTGCACACTAATAACAGCACGCTTGTCAATTGTGGATGCTAATCATTCGCTTGTATCTTCCTAGACACATCTGCTGGTTGTGAATTATTCCACTTGCATGGCAAGGTGCGCATGTAGGTGTGTTAAAAATTCTGGAGGCACTGGGTATTGATCCCAGTACCTCTCGCATACTAAGCGAGCGCTCTACCATCTGAGATACGCAGGCCCCCTGAAAGACTAATGGTGCTACATACAGCCATATAGACGACACAGACCCTTGAACTCCCATTATTCAGCAGGCAAACACTACTCTCTATGTACCCGTTAGGGTGTCTTTCAGGTTTCGTGCATTCTGTATCGAATCGTAGTTGGCCACAATGAAAGTGGCACGTATAACGTCGAAAATAGAATTCAGACACCGCTCTGAGTAAGACCAACGTGTTGTCCACCCTCTAGACTTCAATGAGGTTAAGCCGCGATACCTAAGACAGATGACACCTCGATAACAACCGGTCCCCACACTTACATATTGCTCTCCTTACGTCAGTATACATCATATCAGTCTGTGATGCTGGCTTTGCAACATCTTGCGTGCCTTTAGGTTCGCCGCGACCAACACTTACCATGCACTGACCACAAAAAATGGAGGCGCCGCGGCTTGAGCCCTGGACCTTTCTCATGCCAAGCGAACGTTCTACCAACTGAGCTACGCCCCATGCAGGAGCAAACTGCGCTATTCCCCATTCTTTGCGACTCAGATGCGCACGGACACGATGGTTGGTTGGTTTGTAGCGGTGAAGGGAGCAGAGTACAAAGGCGCGGACCCGTTCATATACACAAAAGTTCCAAGTAGTTTCGATGCTCTGGTATTACAAATGCAAATTCCGTCTGTTTTTAACGTCTTAAATTGAAAGAGCCGTCACAAATTGCTCCGTTATCACTCCTTGTCGACAGTCATACAGCACCTGAGGTAACAAACACATCTCCAGCCCCATTGTGCACTCCAATATTCATGCCAACTCAGTGCCTCGCTCTTTACTACTGTGTACCAATCTTGTCGTCCAACTGCAAAACACTGGGCCACAATAAGTTTCCGCGTCTCCATTGCACTGCGCATACTACGAAACGCTCCCCAAACTTGGCACTCACCCTCGCAGCCGACTTTTCCGACTTTCCACGACGCTCACGCTAGTGACAGCATTATTTATAGTTCGACGTCGCGCCAAAGCGAATGAGCACATTTCGCCTACGGCTTAGGCCGCCCTCCTAGTGTGGCTGCTCGGTGTCTGCAGGCAGCGAGGGTCTGCAAGCTTCCTGTGTTCGCACCTATGTCACCTGTGCTTGCTTGTCAGAGACAGACTATCGCAAAACATACAACTCACTCCATGAATTGATTGCTACGGCATCTGTTATCAGCAGTCACAACTAGCAACACCAGTAGCAGCTGACTGCACGCAAAGAATAGGAATGTGCAGTGGGATTTACGTGAACTCAGCGCAAGGCAGATCTTTCCGACATAGGCTTGAGAATCTTACGGGAACACTTGTACTGTTTCTAAATTAAGTGTAGGCGTGGGAGGAGGGTGCTTCCTGCGCACTAATAACAGCACGCTCGTCAATTGTGGATGCTAATCATCCGCTTGTATCTTCCTAGACACATCTGCTGGTTGTGAATTATTCCACTTGCATGGCAAGGTACGCATGTAGGTGTGTTAAAAATTCTGGAGGCACTGGGTAATGATCCCAGTACCTCTCACATACTAAGCGAGCACCCTACCATCTGAGCTACGCCCGCCCCCCCGAAGACTAATGGTGCTACATACAGCCATATAGACGACACAGACCCTTGCACTCCCATTATTCAGCAGACAAACACTACTCTCTATGTATCCATTAGGGTGTCTTTCAGGTTTCTTGCATTCTGTATCGAATCGTAGTTGGCCACAATGAAAGTGGCACGTATAACGTCGAAAATAGAATTCGGACACCGCTCTGAGTAAGACCAACGTGTTGTCCACCCTCTAGACTTCAATGAGGTTAAGCCGCGATACCTAAGACAGATGACACCTCGATAACAACCGGTCCCCACACTTACATCTTGCTCTCCTTACGTCAGTATACATCATATTAGTCTGTGACGCTGGCTTTGCAACATCTTGCGTGCCTTTAGGTTCGCCGCGACCAACACTTACCATGCACTGACTACAAAAAATGGAGGCGCCGCGGCTTGAACCCTGGACCTTTCACATGCCAAACGAACGCTGTACCAACTGAGCTACGCCACATGCACGAGCGAACTGCGCTATTGACCATTCTTTGCGACTCAGATGCGCACGGACACGATGGTTGTTGGTTTGTAGCATTGAAGGGAGCAGAGTACAAAGGCGCGGACCCGTTCATATACACAAAAGTTCCAAGTAGTTTCCATGCTCTGGTATTACAAATGCAAATTCCGTCTGTTTTTAACGTCTTAAATTGAAAGAGCCGTCACAAATTGCTCCGTTTTTACTCCTTGTCGACAATCATACAGCACCTGAGGTAACAAACACATCTCGAGCCCGATTGTGCACTCCATTATTCATGCCAACTCAGTGCCTAACTCTTTACTATTGTGTACCAATCTTGTCGTCCAACTGCAAAACACTGGGCCACAACAAGTTTCCGCGTCTCCATTGCACTGCGTATACTACGAAACGCTCCCCAAACTTGGCACTCACCCTCGCAGCCGACTTTTCCGACTTTCCACGACGCTCACGCTAGTGACAGCATTATATATAGTTCGACGTCGCGCCAAAGCGAATGAGCACATTTCGCCTACGGCTTAGGCCG
This sequence comes from Schistocerca gregaria, assembly GCF_023897955.1. NCBI lineage: Eukaryota > Metazoa > Arthropoda > Insecta > Orthoptera > Acrididae > Schistocerca > Schistocerca gregaria. The sequence goes on along the minus strand of NC_064929.1, from coordinate 23,915,862 downwards.
CCCTCCTAGTGTGGCTGCTCGGTGTCTGCAGGCAGCGAGGGTCTGCAAGCTTCCTGTGTTCGCACCTATGTCACCTGTGCTTGCTTGTCAGAGACAGACTATCGCAAAACATACAACTCACTCCATGAATTGATTGCTACGGCATCTGTTATCAGCAGTCACAACTAGCAACACCAGTAGCAGCTGACTGCACGCAAAGAATAGGAATGTGCAGTGGGATTTACGTGAACTCAGCGCAAGGCAGATCTTTCCGACATAGGCTTGAGAATCTTACGGGAACACTTGTACTGTTTCTAAATTAAGTGTAGGCGTGGGAGGAGGGTGCTTCCTGCACACTAATAACAGCACGCTTGTCAATTGTGGATGCTAATCATTCGCTTGTATCTTCCTAGACACATCTGCTGGTTGTGAATTATTCCACTTGCATGGCAAGGTGCGCATGTAGGTGTGTTAAAAATTCTGGAGGCACTGGGTATTGATCCCAGTACCTCTCGCATACAAAGCGAGCGCTCTACCATCTGAGATACGCAGGCCCCCCCAAAGACTAATGGTGCTACATACAGCCATATAGACGACACAGACCCTTGAACTCCCATTATTCAGCAGACAAACACTACTCTCTATGTATCCGTTAGGGTGTCTTTCAGGTTTCGTGCATTCTGTATCGAATCGTAGTTGGCCACAATGAAAGTGGCACGTATAACGTCGAAAATAGAATTCGGACACCGCTCTGAGTAAGACCAACGTGTTGTCCACCCTGTAGACTTCTATGAGGTTAAGCCGCGATACCTAAGACAGATCTGCACTCGATGACACCTCGATAACAGCCGGTCCCCACACTTACATCTTGCTCTCCTTACGTCAGTATACATCACATCAGTCTGTGACGCTGGCTTTGCAACATCTTGCGTGCCTTTAGGTTCGCCGCGACCAACACTTACCATGCACTGACCACAAAAAATGGAGGCGCCGCGGCTTGAACCCTGGACCTTTCACATGCCAAACTAACGCTCTACCAACTGAGCTACGCCACATGTACGAGCGAACTGCGCTATTGACCATTCTTTGCGACTCAGATGCGCACGGACACGATGGTTGTTGGTTTTTAGCGGTGAAGGGAGCAGAGTACAAAGGCGCGGACCCGTTCATATACACAAAACGTCCAAGTAGTTTCCATGCTCTGGTATTACAAATGCAAATTCCGTCTGTTTTTAACGTCTTAAATTGAAAGAGCCGTCACAAATTGCTCCGTTTTCACTCCTTGTCGACAATCATACAGCACCTGAGGTAACAAACACATCTCGAGCCCGATTGTGCACTCCATTATTCATGCCAACTCAGTGCCTAACTCTTTACTATTGTGTACCAATCTTGTCGTCCAACTGCAAAACACTGGGCCACAACAAGTTTCCGCGTCTCCATTGCACTGCGTATACTACGAAACGCTCCCCAAACTTGGCACTCACCCTCGCAGCCGACTTTTCCGACTTTCCACGACGCTCACGCTAGTGACAGCATTATATATAGTTCGACGTCGCGCCAAAGCGAATGAGCACATTTCGCCTACGGCTTAGGCCGCCCTCCTAGTGTGGCTGCTCGGTGTCTGCAGGCAGCGAGGGTCTGCAAGCTTCCTGTGTTCGCACCTATGTCACCTGTGCTTACTTGTCAGAGACAGACTATCGCAAAACATACAACTCACTCCATGAATTGGTTGCTACGGCATCTGTTATCAGCAGTCACAACTAGCAACACCAGTAGCAGCTGACTGCACGCAAAGAATAGGAATGTGCAGTGGGATTTACGTGAACTCAGCGCAAGGCAGATCTTTCCGACATAGGCTTGAGAATCTTAAGGGAACACTTGTACTGTTTCTAAATTAAGTGTAGGCGTGGGAGGAGGGTGCTTCCTGCACACTAATAACAGCACGCTTGTCAATTGTGGATGCTAATCATTCGCTTGTATCTTCCTAGACACATCTGCTGGTTGTGAATTATTCCACTTGCATGGCAAGGTGCTCATGTAGGTGTGTTAAAAATTCTGGAGGCACTGGGTATTGATCCCAGTACCTCTCGCATACGAAGCGAGCGCTCTACCATCTGAGATACGCAGGCCCCCCCAAAGACTAATGGTGCTACATACAGCCATATAGACGACACAGACCCTTGAACTCCCATTATTCAGCAGACAAACATTACTCTCTATGTATCCGTTAGGGTGTCTTTCAGGTTTCGTGCATTCTGTATCGAATCGTAGTTGGCCACAATGAAAGTGGCACGTATAACGTCGAAAATAGAATTCGGACACCACTCTGAGTAAGACCAACGTGTTGTCCACCCTGTAGACTTCAATGAGGTTAAGCCGCGATACCTAAGACAGATCTGCACTCGATGACACCTCGATAACAGCCGGTCCCCACACTTACATCTTGCTCTCCTTACGTCAGTATACATCACATCAGTCTGTGACGCTGGCTTTGCAACATCTTGCGTGCCTTTAGGTTCGCCGCGACCAACACTTACCATGCACTGACCACAAAAAATGGAGGCGCCGCGGCTTGAACCCTGGACCTTTCACATGCCAAACTAACGCTCTACCACCTGAGCTACGCCACATGTACGAGCGAACTGCGCTATTGACCATTCTTTGCGACTCAGATGCGCACGGACACGATGGTTGTTGGTTTGTAGCGGTGAAGGGAGCAGAGTACAAAGGCGCGGACCCGTTCATATACACAAAACGTCCAAGTAGTTTCCATGCTCTGGTATTACAAATGCAAATTCCGTCTGTTTTTAACGTCTTAAATTGAAAGAGCCGTCACAAATTGCTCCGTTTTCACTCCTTGTCGACAATCATACAGCACCTGAGGTAACAGACACATCTCGAGCCCCAATGTGCACTCCATTATTCATGCCAACTCAGTGCCTCGCTCTTTACTACTGTGTACCAATCTTGTCGTCCAACAGCAAAACACTGGGCCACAACAAGTTTCCGCGTCTCCATTGCACTGCGTATACTACGAAACGCTCCCCAAACTTGGCACTCACCCTCGCAGCCGACTTTTCCAACTTTCCACGACGCTCACGCTAGTGACAGCATTATTTATAGTTCGACGTCGCGCCAAAGCGAATGAGCACATTTCGCCTACGGCTTAGGCCGCCCTCCTAGTGTGGCTGCTCGGTGTCTGCAGGCAGCGAGGGTCTGCAAGCTTCCTGTGTTCGCACCTATGTCACCTGTGCTTGCTTGTCAGAGACAGACTATCGCAAAACATACAACTCACTCCATGAATTGATTGCTACGGCATCTGTTATCAGCAGTCACAACTAGCAACACCAGTAGCAGCTGACTGCACGCAAAGAATAGAAATGTGCAGTGGGATTTACGTGAACTCAGCGCAAGGCAGATCTTTCCGACATAGGCTTGAGAATCTTACGGGAACACTTGTCCTGTTTCTAAATTAAGTGTAGGCGTGGGAGGAGGGTGCTTCCTGCGCACTAATATCAGCACTCTTGTCAATTGTGGATGCTAATCATTCACTTGTATCTTCCTAGACACATCTGCTGGTTGTGAATTATTCCACTTGCATGGCAAGGTGCGCATGTAGGTGTGTTAAAAATTCTGGAGGCACTGGGTATTGATCCCAGTACCTCTCGCATACTAAGCGAGCGCTCTACCATCTGAGCTACGCCCGCCCCCCCGAAGACTAATGGTGCTACATACAGCCATATAGACGACACAGACCCTTGCACTCCCATTATTCAGCAGACAAACACTACTCTCTATGTATCCGTTAGGGTGTCTTTCAGGTTTCGTGCATTCTGTATCGAATCGTAGTTGGCCACAATGAAAGTGGCACGTATAACGTCGAAAATAGAATTCGGACACCGCTCTGAGTAAGACCAACGTGTTGTCCACCCTCTAGACTTCAATGAGGTTAAGCCGCGATACCTAAGACAGATGACACCTCGATAACAACCGGTCCCCACACTTACATCTTGCTCTCCTTACGTCAGTATACATCATATTAGTCTGTGACGCTGGCTTTGCAACATCTTGCGTGCCTTTAGGTTCGCCGCGACCAACACTTACCATGCACTGACTACAAAAAATGGAGGCGCCACGGCTTGAAACCTGGACCTTTCACATGCCAAGCGAACGCTCTACCAACTGAGCTACGCCCCATGCACGAGCAAACTGCGCTATTCCCCTTTCTTTGCGACTCAGATGCGCACGGACAAGATGGTTGGTTGGTTTGTAGCGGTGAAGGGAGCAGAGTACAAAGGCGCGGACCCGTTCATATACACAAAGGTTCCAAGTAGTTTCCATGCTCTGGTATTACAAATGCAAATTCCATCTGTCTTTAACGTCTTAAATTGAAAGAGCCGTCACAAATTGCTCCGTTTTCACTCCTTGTCGACAATCATACAACACCTGAGGTAACAAACACATCTCGAGCCCCGTTGTGCACTCCATTATTCATGCCAACTCAGTGCCTCGCTCTTTACTACTGTGTACCAATCTTGTCGTCCAACTGCAAAACACTGGGCCACAACAAGTTTCCGCGTCTCCATTGCACTGCGCATACTACGAAACGCTCCACAAACTTGGCACTCACCCTCGCAGCCGACTTTTCCGACTTTCCACGACGCTCACGCTAGTGACAGCATTATTTATAGTTCGACGTCGCGCCAAAGCGAATGAGCACATTTCGCCTACGGCTTAGGCCGCCCTCCTAGTGTGGCTGCTCGGTGTCTGCAGGCAGCGAGGGTCTGCAAGCTTCCTGTGTTCGCACCTATGTCACCTGTGCTTGCTTGTCAGAGACAGACTATCGCAAAACATACAACTCACTCCATGAATTGATTGCTACGGCATCTGTTATCAGCAGTCACAACTAGCAACACCAGTAGCAGCTGACTGCACGCAAAGAATAGGAATGTGCAGTGGGATTTACGTGAACTCAGCGCAAGGCAGATCTTTCCGACATAGGCTTGAGAATCTTACGGGAACACTTGTACTGTTTCTAAATTAAGTGTAGGCGTGGGAGGAGGGTGCTTCCTGCACACTAATAACAGCACGCTTGTCAATTGTGGATGCTAATCATTCGCTTGTATCTTCCTAGACACATCTGCTGGTTGTGAATTATTCCACTTGCATGGCAAGGTGCGCATGTAGGTGTGTTAAAAATTCTGGAGGCACTGGGTATTGATCCCAGTACCTCTCGCATACTAAGCGAGCGCTCTACCATCTGAGATACGCAGGCCCCCCCAAAGACTTATGGTGCTACATACAGCCATATAGACGACACAGACCCTTGAACTCCCATTATTCAGCAGACAAACACTACTCTCTATGTATCCGTTAGGGTGTCTTTCAGGTTTCGTGCATTCTGTATCGAATCGTAGTTGGCCACAATGAAAGTGGCACGTATAACGTCGAAAATAGAATTCGGACACCGCTCTGAGTAAGACCAACGTGTTGTCCACCCTCTAGACTTCAATGAGGTTAAGCCGCGATACCTAAGACAGATCTGCACTCGATGACACCTCTATAACAGCCGGTCCCCACACTTACATCTTGCTCTCCTTACGTCAGTATACATCATATCAGTCTGTGACGCTGGCTTTGCAACATCTTGCGTGCCTTTAGGTTCGCCGCGACCAACACTTACCATGCACTGACCACAAAAAATGGAGGCGCCGCGGCTTGAACCCTGGACCTTTCACATGCCAAACGAACGCTCTACCAACTGAGCTACGCCACATGCACGAGCAACCTGCGCTATTGACCATTCTTTGCGACTCAGATGCGCACGGACACGATGCTTGTTGGTTTGTAGCATTGAAGGGAGCAGAGTACAAAGGCGCGGACCCGTTCATATACACAAAAGTTCCAAGTAGTTTCCATGCTCTGGTATTACAAATGCAAATTCCGTCTGTTTTTAACGTCTTAAATTGAAAGAGCCGTCACAAATTGCTCCGTTTTCACTCCTCGTCGACAATCATACAGCACCTGAGGTAACAAACACATCTCGAGCCCGATTGTGCACTCCATTATTCATGCCAACTCAGTGCCTAACTCTTTACTATTGTGTACCAATCTTGTCGTCCAACTGCAAAACACTGGGCCACAACAAGTTTCCGCGTCTCCATTGCACTGCGTATACAACGAAACGCTCCCCAAACTTGGCACTCACCCTCGCAGCCGACTTTTCCGACTTTCCACGACGCTCACGCTAGTGACAGCATTATATATAGTTCGACGTCGCGCCAAAGCGAATGAGCACATTTCGCCTACGGCTTAGGCCGCCCTCCTAGTGTGGCTGCTCGGTGTCTGCAGGCAGCGAGGGTCTGCAAGCTTCCTGTGTTCGCACCTATGTCACCTGTGCTTGCTTGTCAGAGACAGACTATCGCAAAACATACAACTCACTCCATGAATTGATTGCTACGGCATCTGTTATCAGCAGTCACAACTAGCAACACCAGTAGCAGCTGACTGCACGCAAAGAATAGAAATGTGCAGTGGGATTTACGTGAACTCAGCGCAAGGCAGATCTTTCCGACATAGGCTTGAGAATCTTACGGGAACACTTGTACTGTTTCTAAATTAAGTGTAGGCGTGGGAGGAGGGTGCTTCCTGCGCACTAATAACAGCACGCTTGTCAATTGTGGATGCTAATCATTCGCTTGTATCTTCCTAGACACATCTGCTGGTTGTGAATTATTCCACTTGCATGGCAAGGTGCGCATGTAGGTGTGTTAAAAATTCTGGAGGCACTGGGAATTGATCCCAGTACCTCTCGCATACTAAGCGAGCGCTCTACCATCTGAGATACGCAGGCCCCCCCAAAGACTTATGGTGCTACATACAGCCATATAGACGACACAGACCCTTGAACTCCCATTATTCAGCAGACAAACACTACTCTCTATGTATCCGTTAGGGTGTCTTTCAGGTTTCGTGCATTCTGTATCGAATCGTAGTTGGCCACAATGAAAGTGGCACGTATAACGTCGAAAATAGAATTCGGACACCGCTCTGAGTAAGACCAACGTGTTGTCCACCCTCTAGACTTCAATGAGGTTAAGCCGCGATACCTAAGACAGATGACACCTCGATAAGAACCGGTCCCCACACTTACATCTTGCTCTCCTTACGTCAGTATACATCATATTAGTCTGTGACGCTGGCTTTGCAACATCTTGCGTGCCTTTAGGTTCGCCGCGACCAACACTTACCATGCACTGACTACAAAAAATGGAGGCGCCGCGGCTTGAAACCTGGACCTTTCACATGCCAAGCGAACGCTCTACTAACTGAGCTACGCCCTATGCACGAGCAAACTGCGCTATTCCCCTTTCTTTGCGACTCAGATGCGCACGGACAAGATGGTTGGTTGGTTTGTAGCGGTGAAGGGAGCAGAGTACAAAGGCGCGGACCCGTTCATATACACAAAACGTCCAAGTAGTTTCCATGCTCTGGTATTACAAATGCAAATTCCGTCTGTTTTTAACGTCTTAAATTGAAAGAGCCGTCACAAATTGCTCCGTTTTCACTCCTTGTCGACAATCATACAGCACCTGAGGTAACAAACACATCTCGAGCCCCGTTGTGCACTCCATTATTCATGCCAACTCAGTGCCTCGCTCTTTACTACTGTGTACCAATCTTGTCGTCCAACTGCAAAACACTGGGCCACAACAAGTTTCCGCGTCTCCATTGCACTGCGCATACTACGAAACGCTCCCCAAACTTGGCACTCACCCTCGCAGCCGACTTTTCCGACTTTCCACGACGCTCACGCTAGTGACAGCATTATTTATAGTTCGACGTCGCGCCAAAGCGAATGAGCACATTTCGCCTACGGCTTAGGCCGCCCTCCTAGTGTGACTGCTCGGTGTCTGCAGGCAGCGAGGGTCTGCAAGCTTCCTGTGTTCGCACCTGTGTCACCTGTGCTTGCTTGTCAGAGACAGACTATCGCAAAACATACAACTCACTCCATGAATTGATTGCTACGGCATCTGTTATCAGCAGTCACAACTAGCAACACCAGTAGCAGCTGACTGCACGCAAAGAATAGGAATGTGCAGTGGGATTTACGTGAACTCAGCGCAAGGCAGATCTTTCCGACATAGGCTTGAGAATCTTACGGGAACACTTGTACTGTTTCTAAATTAAGTGTAGGCGTGGGAGGAGGGTGCTTCCTGCACACTAATAACAGCACGCTTGTCAATTGTGGATGCTAATCATTCGCTTGTATCTTCCTAGACACATCTGCTGGTTGTGAATTATTCCACTTGCATGGCAAGGTGCGCATGTAGGTGTGTTAAAAATTCTGGAGGCACTGGGTATTGATCCCAGTACCTCTCGCATACTAAACGAGCGCTCTACCATCTGAGATATGCAGGCCCCCCCAAAGACTAATGGTGCTACATACAGCCATATAGACGACACAGACCCTTGAACTCCCATTATTCAGCAGACAAACACTACTCTCTATGTATCCGTTAGGGTGTCTTTCAGGTTTCGTGCATTCTGTATCGAATCGTAGTTGGCCACAATAAAAGTGGCACATATAACGTCGAAAATAGAATTCGGACACCGCTCTGAGTAAGACCAACGTGTTGTCCACCCTGTAGACTTCAATGAGGTTAAGCCGCGATACCTAAGACAGATCTGCACTCGATGACACCTCGATAACAGCCGGTCCCCACACTTACATCTTGCTCTCCTTACGTCAGTATACATCACATCAGTCTGTGACGCTGGCTTTGCAACATCTTGCGTGCCTTTAGGTTCGCCGCGACCAACACTTACCATGCACTGACCACAAAAAATGGAGGCGCCGCGGCTTGAACCCTGGACCTTTCACATGCCAAACGAACGCTCTACCAACTGAGCTACGCCACATGTACGAGCGAACTGCGCTATTGACCATTCTTTGCGACTCAGATGCGCACGGACACGATGGTTGTTGGTTTGTAGCGGTGAAGGGAGCAGAGTACAAAGGCGCGGACCCGTTCATATACACAAAAGTTCCAAGTAGTTTCGATGCTCTGGTATTACAAATGCAAATTCCGTCTGTTTTTAACGTCTTAAATTGAAAGAGCCGTCACAAATTGCTCCGTTTTCACTCCTTGTCGACAATCATACAGCACCTGAGGTAACAAACTCATCTCGAGCCCCATTGTGCACTCCATTATTCATGCCAACTCAGTGCCTCGCTCTTTACTACTGTGTACCAATCTTGTCGTCCAACTGCAAAACACTGGGCCACAACAAGTTTCCGCGTCTCCATTGCACTGCGTATACTACGAAACGCTCCCCAAACTTGGCACTCACCCTCGCAGCCGACTTTTCCGACTTTCCACGACGCTCACGCTAGTGACAGCATTATTTATAGTTCGACGTCGCGCCAAAGCGAATGAGCACATTTCGCCTACGGCTTAGGCCGCCCTCCTAGTGTGGCTGCTCGGTGTCTGCAGGCAGCGAGGGTCTGCAAGCTTCCTGTGTTCGCACCTATGTCACCTGTGCTTGCTTGTCAGAGACAGACTATCGCAAAACATACAACTCACTCCATGAATTGATTGCTACGACATCTGTTATCAGCAGTCACAACTAGCAACACCAGTAGCAGCTGACTGCACGCAAAGAATAGAAATGTGCAGTGGGATTTACGTGAACTCAGCGCAAGGCAGATCTTTCCGACATAGGCTTGAGAATCTTACAGGAACACTTGTACTGTTTCTAAATTAAGTGTAGGCGTGGGAGGAGGGTGCTTCCTGCGCACTAATAACAGCACGCTTGTCAATTGTGGATGCTAATCATTCGCTTGTATCTTCCTAGACACATCTGCTGGTTGTGAATTATTCCACTTGCATGGCAAGGTGCACATGTAGATGTGTTAAAAATTCTGGAGGCACTGGGTATTGATCCCAGTACCTCTCGCATACTAAGCGAGCGCTCTACCATCTGAGCTACGCCCGCCCCCCCGAAGACTAATGGTGCTACATACAGCCATATAGACGACACAGACCCTTGCACTCCCATTATTCAGCAGACAAACACTACTCTCTATGTATCCGTTAGGGTGTCTTTCAGGTTTCGTGCATTCTGTATCGAATCGTAGTTGGCCACAATGAAAGTGGCACGTATAACGTCGAAAATAGAATTCGGACACCGCTCTGAGTAAGACCAACGTGTTGTCCACCCTCTAGACTTCAATGAGGTTAAGCCGCGATACCTAAGACAGATGACACCTCGATAAGAACCGGTCCCCACACTTACATCTTGCTCTCCTTACGTCAGTATACATCATATTAGTCTGTGACGCTGGCTTTGCAACATCTTGCGTGCCTTTAGGTTCGCCGCGACCAACACTTACCATGCACTGACTACAAAAAATGGAGGCGCCACGGCTTGAAACCTGGACCTTTCACATGCCAAGCGAACGCTCTACCAACTGAGCTACGCCCCATGCACGAGCAAACTGCGCTATTCCCCTTTCTTTGCGACTCAGATGCGCACGGACAAGATGGTTGGTTGGTTTGTAGCGGTGAAGGGAGCAGAGTACAAAGGCGCGGACCCGTTCATATACACAAAGGTTCCAAGTAGTTTCGATGCTCTGGTATTACAAATGCAAATTCCATCTGTTTTTAACGTCTTAAATTGAAAGAGCCGTCACAAATTGCTCCGTTTTCACTCCTTGTCGACAATCATGCAGCACCTGAGGTAACAAACACATCTCGAGCCCGATTGTGCACTCCATTATTCATGCCAACTCAGTGCCTAGCTCTTTACTATTGTGTACCAATCTTGTCGTCCAACTGCAAGACACTGGGCCACAACAAGTTTCCGCGTCTCCATTGCACTGCGTATACTACGAAACGCTCCCCAAACTTGGCACTCACCCTCGCAGCCGACTTTTCCGACTTTCCACGACGCTCACGCTAGTGACAGCATTATTTATAGTTCGACGTCGCGCCAAAGCGAATGAGCACATTTCGCCTACGGCTTAGGCCGCCCTCCTAGTGTGGCTGCTCGGTGTCTGCAGGCAGCGAGGGTCTGCAAGCTTCCTGTGTTCGCACCTATGTCACCTGTGCTTGCTTGTCAGAGACAGACTATCGCAAAACATACAACTCACTCCATGAATTGATTGCTACGACATCTGTTATCAGCAGTCACAACTAGCAACACCAGTAGCAGCTGACTGCACGCAAAGAATAGAAATGTGCAGTGGGATTTACGTGAACTCAGCGCAAGGCAGATCTTTCCGACATAGGCTTGAGAATCTTACCGGAACACTTGTACTGTTTCTAAATTAAGTGTAGGCGTGGGAGGAGGGTGCTTCCTGCGCACTAATAACAGCACGCTTGTCAATTGTGGATGCTAATAATTCGCTTGTATCTTCCTAGACACATCTGCTGGTTGTGAATTATTCCACTTGCATGGCAAGGTGCGCATGTAGATGTGTTAAAAATTCTGGAGGCACTGGGTATTGATCCCAGTACCTCTCGCATACTAAGCGAGCGCTCTACCATCTGAGCTACGCCCGCCCCCCCGAAGACTAATGGTGCTACATACAGCCATATAGACGACACAGACCCTTGCACGCCCATTATTCAGCAGACAAACACTACTCTCTATGTATCCGTTAGGGTGTCTTTCAGGTTTCGTGCATTCTGTATCGAATCGTAGTTGGCCACAATGAAAGTGGCACGTATAACGTCGAAAATAGAATTCGGACACCGCTCTGAGTAAGACCAACGTGTTGTCCACCCTCTAGACTTCAATGAGGTTAAGCCGCGATACCTAAGACAGATGACACCTCGATAAGAACCGGTCCCCACACTTACATCTTGCTCTCCTTACGTCAGTATACATCATATTAGTCTGTGACGCTGGCTTTGCAACATCTTGCGTGCCTTTAGGTTCGCCGCGACCAACACTTACCATGCACTGACTACAAAAAATTGAGGCGCCACGGCTTGAAACCTGGACCTTTGACATGCCAAGCGAACGCTCTACCAACTGAGCTACGCCCCATGCACGAGCAAACTGCGCTATTCCCCTTTCTTTGCGACTCAGATGCGCACGGACAAGATGGTTGGTTGGTTTGTAGCGGTGAAGGGAGCAGAGTACAAAGGCGCGGACCCGTTCATATACACAAAGGTTCCAAGTAGTTTCCATGCTCTGGTATTACAAATGCAAATTCCATCTGTTTTTAACGTCTTAAATTGAAAGAGCCGTCACAAATTGCTCCGTTTTCACTCCTTGTCGACAATCATACAGCACCTGAGGTAACAAACACATCTCGAGCCCCGTTGTGCACTCCATTACTCATGCCAACTCAGTGCCTCGCTCTTTACTACTGTGTACCAATCTTGTCGTCCAACTGCAAAACACTGGGCCACAACAAGTTTCCGCGTCTCCATTGCACTGCGCATACTACGAAACGCTCCCCAAACTTGGCACTCACCCTCGCAGCCGACTTTTCCGACTTTCCACGACGCTCACGCTAGTGACAGCATTATTTATAGTTCGACGTCGCGCCAAAGCGAATGAGCACATTTCGCCTACGGCTTAGGCCGCCCTCCTAGTGTGGCTGCTCGGTGTCTGCAGGCAGCGAGGGTCTGCAAGCTTCCTGTGTTCGCACCTATGTCACCTGTGCTTGCTTGTCAGAGACAGACTATCGCAAAACATACAACTCACTCCATGAATTGATTGCTACGGCATCTGTTATCAGCAGTCACAACTAGCAACACCAGTAGCAGCTGACTGCACGAAAGAATAGGAATGTGCAGTGGGATTTACGTGAACTCAGCGCAAGGCAAATCTTTCCGACATAGGCTTGAGAATCTTACGGGAACACTTGTACTGTTTCTAAATTAAGTGTAGGCGTGGGAGGAGGGTGCTTCCTGCACACTAATAACAGCACGCTTGTCAATTGTGGATGCTAATCATTCGCTTGTATCTTCCTAGACACATCTGCTGGTTGTGAATTATTCCACTTGCATGGCAAGGTGCGCATGTAGGTGTGTTAAGAATTCTGGAGGCACTGGGTATTGATCCCAGTACCTCTCGCATACTAAGCGAGCGCTCTACCATCTGAGATACGCAGGCCCCCTCAAAGACTAGTGGTGCTACATACAGCCATATAGACGACACAGACCCTTGAACTCCCATTATTCAGCAGACAAACACTACTCTCTATGTATCCGTTAGGGTGTCTTTCAGGTTTCGTGCATTCTGTATCGAATCGTAGTTGGCCACAATGAAAGTGGCACGTATAACGTCGAAAATAGAATTCGGACACCGCTCTGAGTAAGACCAACGTGTTGTCCACCCTGTAGACTTCAATGAGGTTAAGCCGCGATACCTAAGACAGATCTGCACTCGATGACACCTCTATAACAGCCGGTCCCCACATTTACATCTTGCTCTCCTTACGTCAGTATACATCATATTAGTCTGTGACGCTGGCTTTGCAACATCTTGCGTGCCTTTAGGTTCGCCGCGACCAACACTTACCATGCACTGACTACAAAAAATGGAGGCGCCGCGGCTTGAAACCTGAACCTTTCACATGCCAAACGAACGCTCTACCAACTGAGCTACGCCCCATGCACGAGCAAACTGCGCTATTCCCCATTCTTTGCGACTCAGATGCGCACGGACACGATGGTTGGTTGGTTTGTAGCGGTGAAGGGAGCAGAGTACAAAGGCGCGGACCCGTTCATATACACAAAACTTCCAAGTAGTTTCCATGCTCTGGTATTACAAATGCAAATTCCGTCTGTTTTTAACGTCTTAAATTGAAAGAGCCGTCACAAATTGCTCCGTTTTCACTCCTTGTCGACAATCATACAGCACCTGAGGTAACAAACACATCTCGAGCCCCGTTGTGCACTCCATTATTCATGCCAACTCAGTGCCTCGCTCTTTACTACTGTGTACCAATCTTGTAGTCCAACTGCAAAACACTGTGCCACAACAAGTTTCCGCGTCTCCATTGCACTGCGCATACTACGAAACGCTCCCCAAAGTTGGCACTCACCCTCGCAGCCGACTTTTCCGACTTTCCACGACGCTCACGCTAGTGACAGCATTATTTATAGTTCGACGTCGCGCCAAAGCGAATGAGCACATTTCGCCTACGGCTTAGGCCGCCCTCCTAGTGTGGCTGCTCGGTGTCTGCAGGCAGCGAGGGTCTGCAAGCTTCCTGTGTTCGCACCTATGTCACCTGTGCTTGCTTGTCAGAGACAGACTATCGCAAAACATACAACTCACTCCATGAATTGATTGCTACGGCATCTGTTATCAGCAGTCACAACTAGCAACACCAGTAGCAGCTGACTGCACGCAAAGAATAGGAATGTGCAGTGGGATTTACGTGAACTCAGCGCAAGGCAGATCTTTCCGACATAGGCTTGAGAATCTTACGGGAACACTTGTACTGTTTCTAAATTAAGTGTAGGCGTGGGAGGAGGGTGCTTCCTGCGCACTAATAACAGCACGCTCGTCAATTGTGGATGCTAATCATTCGCTTGTATCTTCCTAGACACATCTGCTGGTTGTGAATGATTCCACTTGCATGGCAAGGTGCGCATGTAGGTGTGTTAAAAATTCCGGAAGCACTGGGTATTGATCCCAGTTCCTATCGCATACTAAGCGAGCGCTCTACCATCTGAGCTACGCCCGCCGCCCCGAAGACTAATGGTGCTACATACAGCCATATAGACGACACAGACCCTTGCACTCCCATTATTCAGCAGACAAACACTACTCTCTATGTATCCGTTAGGGTGTCTTTCAGGTTTCGTGCATTCTGTATCGAATCGTAGTTGGCCACAATGAAAGTGGCACGTATAACGTCGAAAATAGAATTCGGACACCGCTCTGAGTAAGACCAACGTGTTGTCCACCCTCTAGACTTCAATGAGGTTAAGCCGCGATACCTAAGACAGATGAGACCTCGATAACAACCGGTCCCCACACTTACATCTTGCTCTCCTTACGTCAGTATACATCATATCAGTCTGTGACGCTGGCTTTGCAACATCTTGCGTGCCTTTAGGTTCGCCGCGACCAACACTTACCATGCACTGACCACAAAAATTGGAGGCGCCGCAGCTTGAACCCTGGACCTTTCACATGCCAAGCGAACGCTCTACCAACTGAGCTACAACCCATGCACGAGCAAACTGCGCTATTGACCAGTCTTTGCGACTCAGATGCGCACGGACACGATGGTTGTTGGTTTGTAGTGGTGAAGGGAGCAGAGTACAAAGGCGCGGACCCGTTCATATACACAAAAGTTCCAAGTAGTTTCGATGCTCTGGTATTACAAATGCAAATTCCATCTGTTTTTAACGTCTTAAATTGAAAGAGCCGTCACAAATTGCTCCGTTTTCACTCCTTGTCGACAATCATACAGCACCTGAGGTAACAAACACATCTCGAGCCCCATTGTGCACTCCATTATTCATGCCAACTCAGTGCCTCGCTCTTTACTACTGTGTACCAATCTTGTCGTCCAACTGCAAAACACTGGGCCACAATAAGTTTCCGCGTCTCCATTGCACTGCGCATACTACGAAACGCTCCCCAAACTTCGCACTCACCCTCGCAGCCGACTTTTCCGACTTTCCACGACGCTCACGCTAGTGACAGCATTATTTATAGTTCGACGTCGCGCCAAAGCGAATGAGCACATTTCGCCTACGGCTTAGGCCGCCCTCCTAGTGTGGCTGCTCGGTGTCTGCAGGCAGCGAAGGTCTGCAAGCTTTCTGTGTTCGCACCTATGTCACCTGTGCTTGCTTGTCAGAGACAGACTACCGCAAAACATACAACTCACTCCATGAATTGATTGCTACGGCATCTGTTATCAGCAGTCACAACTAACAACACCAGTAGCAGCTGACTGCATGCAAAGAATAGGAATGTGCAGTGGAATTTACGTGAACTCAGCGCAAGGCAGATCTTTCCGACATAGGCTTGAGAATCTTACAGGAACACTTGTACTGTTTCTAAATTAAGTGTAGGCGTGGGAGGAGGGTGCTTCCTGCGCACTAATAACAGCACGCTTGTCAATTGTGGATGCTAATAATTAGCTTGTATCTTCCTAGACACATCTGCTGGTTGTGAATTATTCCACTTGCATGGCAAGGTGCGCATGTAGGTGTGTTAAAAATTCTGGAGGCACTGGGTATTGATCCCAGTTCCTCTCGCATATTAAGCGAGCGCTCTACCATATGAGCTACGCCCGCCGCCCCGAAGACTTTTGGTGCTACATACAGCCATATAGACGACACAGACCCTTGCACTCCCATTATTCAGCAGACAAAACTACTCTCTATGTATCCGTTAGGGTGTCTTTCAGGTTTCGTGCATTATGTATCGAATCGTAGTTGGCCACAATGAAAGTGGCACGTATAACGTCGAAAATAGAATTCGGACACCGCTCTGAGTAAGACCAACGTGTTGTCCACCCTCTAGACTTCAATGAGGTTAAGCCGCGATACCTAAGACAGATCTGCACTCGATGACACCTCGATAACAGCCGGTCCCCACACTTACATCTTGCTCTCCTTACGTCAGTATACATCATATCAGTCTGTGACGCTGGCTTTGCAACATCTTGCGTGCCTTTAGGTTCGCCGCGACCAACACTTACCATGCACTGACAACAAAAAATGTAGGCGCCGCGGCTTGAACACTGGACCTTTCACATGCCAAGCGAACGCTCTACCAACTGAGCTACGCCCCATGCACGAGCAAACTGCGCTATTCCCCATTCTTTGCGACTCAGATGCGCACGGACACGATGGTTGGTTGGTTTGTAGCGGTGAAGGGAGCAGAGTACAAAGGCGCGGACCCGTTCATATACACAAAAGTACCAAGTAGTTTCGATGCTCTGGTATTACAAATGAAAATTCCGTCTGTTTTTAACGTCTTAAATTGAAAGAGCCGTCACAAATTGCTCCGTTTTCACTCCTTGACGACAATCATACAGCACCTGAGGTAACAAACACATCTCGAGCCCCATTGTGCACTCCATTATTCATGCCAACTCAGTGCCTCGCTCTTTACTACTGTGTACCAATCTTGTCGTCCAACTGCAAAACACTGGGCCACAATAAGTTTCCGCGTCTCCATTGCACTGCGCATACTACGAAACGCTCCCCAAACTTCGCACTCACCCTCGCAGCCGACTTTTCCGACTTTCCACGACGCTCACGCAACGCTCACGCTAGTGACAGCATTATTTATAGTTCGACGTCGCGCCAAAGCGAATGAGCACATTTCGCCTACGGCTTAGGCCGCCCTCCTAGTGTGGCTGCTCGGTGTCTGCAGGCAGCGAGGGTCTGCAAGCTTCCTGTGTTCGCACCTATGTCACCTGTGCTTGCTTGTCAGAGACAGACTACCGCAAAACATACAACTCACTCCATGAATTGATTGCTACGGCATCTGTTATCAGCAGTCACAACTAACAACACCAGTAGCAGCTGACTGCATGCAAAGAATAGGAATGTGCAGTGGAATTTACGTGAACTCAGCGCAAGGCAGATCTTTCCGACATAGGCTTGAGAATCTTACAGGAACACTTGTACTGTTTCTAAATTAAGTGTATGCGTGGGAGGAGGGTGCTTCCTGCGCACTAATAACAGCACGCTTGTCAATTGTGGATGCTAATAATTCGCTTGTATCTTCCTAGACACATCTGCTGGTTGTGAATTATTCCACTTGCATGGCAAGGTGCGCATGTAGGTGTGTTAAAAATTCTGGTAGCACTGGGTATTGATCCCAGTTCCTCTCGCATACTAAGCGAGCGCTCTACCATCTGAGCTACGCCCGCCCCCCCCCCCCCCCCGAAGACTAATGGTGCTACATACAGCCATATAGACGACACAGACCTTTGCACTCCCATTATTCAGCAGACAAACACTACTCTCTATGTATCCGTTAGGGTGTCTTTCAGGTTTCGTGCATTCTGTATCGAATCGTAGTTGGCCACAATGAAAGTGGCACGTATAACGTCGAAAATAGAATTCGGACACCGCTCTGAGTAAGACCAACGTGTTGTCCACCCTCTACACTTCAATGAGGTTAAGCCGCGATACCTAAGACAGATCTGCACTCGATGACACCTCGATAACAGCCGGTCCCCACACTTACATCTTGCTCTCCTTACGTCAGTATACATCATATCAGTCTGTGACGCTGGCTTTGCAACATCTTGCGTGCCTTTAGGTTCGCCACGACCAACACTTACCATGCACTGACAACAAAAAATGTAGGCGCCGCGGCTTGAACCCTGGACCTTTCACATGCCAAGCGAACGCTCTACCAACTGAGCTACGCCCCATGCACGAGCAAACTGCGCTATTCCCCATTCTTTGCGACTCAGATGCGCACGGACACGATGGTTGGTTGGTTTGTAGCGGTGAAGGGAGCAGAGTACAAAGGCGCGGACCCGTTCATATACACAAAAGTACCAAGTAGTTTCGATGCTCTGGTATTACAAATGAAAATTCCGTCTGTTTTTAACGTCTTAAATTGAAAGAGCCGTCACAAATTGCTCCGTTTTCACTCCTTGACGACAATCATACAGCACCTGAGGTAACAAACACATCTCGAGCCCCATTGTGCACTCCATTATTCATGCCAACTCAGTGCCTCGCTCTTTACTACTGTGTACCAATCTTGTCGTCCAACTGCAAAACACTGGGCCACAATAAGTTTCCGCGTCTCCATTGCACTGCGCATACTACGAAACGCTCCACAAACTTGGCACTCACCCTCGCAGCCGACTTTTCCGACTTTCCACGACGCTCACGCAACGCTCACGCTAGTGACAGCATTATTTATAGTTCGACGTCGCGCCAAAGCGAATGAGCACATTTCGCCTACGGCTTAGGCCGCCCTCCTAGTGTGGCTGCTCGGTGTCTGCAGGCAGCGAGGGTCTGCAAGCTTCCTGTGTTCGCACCTATGTCACCTGTGCTTGCTTGTCAGAGACAGACTACCGCAAAACATACAACTCACTCCATGAATTGATTGCTACGGCATCTGTTATCAGCAGTCACAACTAACAACACCAGTAGCAGCTGACTGCATGCAAAGAATAGGAATGTGCAGTGGAATTTACGTGAACTCAGCGCAAGGCAGATCTTTCCGACATAGGCTTGAGAATCTTACAGGAACACTTGTACTGTTTCTAAATTAAGTGTAGGCGTGGGAGGAGGGTGCTTCCTGCGCACTAATAACAGCACGCTTGTCAATTGTGGATGCTAATAATTCGCTTGTATCTTCCTAGACACATCTGCTGGTTGTGAATTATTCCACTTGCATGGCAATGTGCGCATGTAGGTGTGTTAAAAATTCTGGAGGCACTGGGTATTGATCCCAGTTCCTCTCGCATATTAAGCGAGCGCTCTACCATATGAGCTACGCCCGCCGCCCCGAAGACTATTGGTGCTACATACAGCCATATAGACGACACAGACCCTTGCACTCCCATTATTCAGCAGACAAAACTACTCTCTATGTATCCGTTAGGGTGTCTTTCAGGTTTCGTGCATTATGTATCGAATCGTAGTTGGCCACAATGAAAGTGGCACGTATAACGTCGAAAATAGAATTCGGACACCGCTCTGAGTAAGACCAACGTGTTGTCCACCCTCTACACTTCAATGAGGTTAAGCCGCGATACCTAAGACAGATCTGCACTCGATGACACCTCGATAACAGCCGGTCCCCACACTTACATCTTGCTCTCCTTACGTCAGTATACATCATATCAATCTGTGACGCTGGCTTTGCAACATCTTGCGTGCCTTTAGGTTCGCCGCGACCAACACTTACCATGCACTGACAACAAAAAATGTAGGCGCCGCGGCTTGAACACTGGACCTTTCACATGCCAAGCGAACGCTCTACCAACTGAGCTACGCCCCATGCACGAGCAAACTGCGCTATTCCCCATTCTTTGCGACTCAGATGCGCACGGACACGATGGTTGGTTGGTTTGTAGCGGTGAAGGGAGCAGAGTACAAAGGCGCGGACCCGTTCATATACACAAAAGTACCAAGTAGATTCGATGCTCTGGTATTACAAATGAAAATTCCGTCTGTTTTTAACGTCTTAAATTGAAAGAGCCGTCACAAATTGCTCCGTTTTCACTCCTTGACGACAATCATACAGCACCTTAGGTAACAAACACATCTCGAGCCCCATTGTGCACTCCATTATTCATGCCAACTCAGTGCCTCGCTCTTTACTACTGTGTACCAATCTTGTCGTCCAACTGCAAAACACTGGGCCACAATGAGTTTCCGCGTCTCCATTGCACTGCGCATACTACGAAACGCTCCCCAAACTTGGCACTCACCCTCGCAGCCGACTTTTCCGACTTTCCACGACGCTCACGCAACGCTCACGCTAGTGACAGCATTATTTATAGTTCGACGTCGCGCCAAAGCGAATGAGCACATTTCGCCTACGGCTTAGGCCGCCCTCCTAGTGTGGCTGCTCGGTGTCTGCAGGCAGCGAGGGTCTGCAAGCTTCCTGTGTTCGCACCTATGTCACCTGTGCTTGCTTGTCAGAGACAGACTACCGCAAAACATACAACTCACTCCATGAATTGATTGCTACGGCATCTGTTATCAGCAGTCACAACTAACAACACCAGTAGCAGCTGACTGCATGCAAAGAATAGGAATGTGCAGTGGAATTTACGTGAACTCAGCGCAAGGCAGATCTTTCCGACATAGGCTTGAGAATCTTACAGGAACACTTGTACTGTTTCTAAATTAAGTGTATGCGTGGGAGGAGGGTGCTTCCTGCGCACTAATAACAGCACGCTTGTCAATTGTGGATGCTAATAATTCGCTTGTATCTTCCTAGACACATCTGCTGGTTGTGAATTATTCCACTTGCATGGCAAGGTGCGCATGTAGGTGTGTTAAAAATTCTGGTAGCACTGGGTATTGATCCCAGTTCCTCTCGCATACTAAGCGAGCGCTCTACCATCTGAGCTACGCCCGCCCCCCCCCCCCCCCCCCCCCGAAGACTAATGGTGCTACATACAGCCATATAGACGACACAGACCTTTGCACTCCCATTATTCAGCAGACAAACACTACTCTCTATGTATCCGTTAGGGTGTCTTTCAGGTTTCGTGCATTCTGTATCGAATCGTAGTTGGCCACAATGAAAGTGGCACGTATAACGTCGAAAATAGAATTCGGACACCGCTCTGAGTAAGACCAACGTGTTGTCCACCCTCTACACTTCAATGAGGTTAAGCCGCGATACCTAAGACAGATCTGCACTCGATGACACCTCGATAACAGCCGGTCCCCACACTTACATCTTGCTCTCCTTACGTCAGTATACATCATATCAGTCTGTGACGCTGGCTTTGCAACATCTTGCGTGCCTTTAGGTTCGCCACGACCAACACTTACCATGCACTGACAACAAAAAATGTAGGCGCCGCGGCTTGAACACTGGACCTTTCACATGCCAAGCGAACGCTCTACCAACTGAGCTACGCCCCATGCACGAGCAAACTGCGCTATTCCCCATTCTTTGCGACTCAGATGCGCACGGACACGATGGTTGGTTGGTTTGTAGCGGTGAAGGGAGCAGAGTACAAAGGCGCGGACCCGTTCATATACACAAAAGTACCAAGTAGTTTCGATGCTCTGGTATTACAAATGAAAATTCCGTCTGTTTTTAACGTCTTAAATTGAAAGAGCCGTCACAAATTGCTCCGTTTTCACTCCTTGACGACAATCATACAGCACCTGAGGTAACAAACACATCTCGAGCCCCATTGTGCACTCCATTATTCATGCCAACTCAGTGCCTCGCTCTTTACTACTGTGTACCAATCTTGTCGTCCAACTGCAAAACACTGGGCCACAATAAGTTTCCGCGTCTCCATTGCACTGCGCATACTACGAAACGCTCCACAAACTTGGCACTCACCCTCGCAGCCGACTTTTCCGACTTTCCACGACGCTCACGCAACGCTCACGCTAGTGACAGCATTATTTATAGTTCGACGTCGCGCCAAAGCGAATGAGCACATTTCGCCTACGGCTTAGGCCGCCCTCCTAGTGTGGCTGCTCGGTGTCTGCAGGCAGCGAGGGTCTGCAAGCTTCCTGTGTTCGCACCTATGTCACCTGTGCTTGCTTGTCAGAGACAGACTACCGCAAAACATACAACTCACTCCATGAATTGATTGCTACGGCATCTGTTATCAGCAGTCACAACTAACAACACCAGTAGCAGCTGACTGCATGCAAAGAATAGGAATGTGCAGTGGAATTTACGTGAACTCAGCGCAAGGCAGATCTTTCCGACATAGGCTTGAGAATCTTACAGGAACACTTGTACTGTTTCTAAATTAAGTGTAGGCGTGGGAGGAGGGTGCTTCCTGCGCACTAATAACAGCACGCTTGTCAATTGTGGATGCTAATAATTCGCTTGTATCTTCCTAGACACATCTGCTGGTTGTGAATTATTCCACTTGCATGGCAATGTGCGCATGTAGGTGTGTTAAAAATTCTGGAGGCACTGGGTATTGATCCCAGTTCCTCTCGCATATTAAGCGAGCGCTCTACCATATGAGCTACGCCCGCCGCCCCGAAGACTATTGGTGCTACATACAGCCATATAGACGACACAGACCCTTGCACTCCCATTATTCAGCAGACAAAACTACTCTCTATGTATCCGTTAGGGTGTCTTTCAGGTTTCGTGCATTATGTATCGAATCGTAGTTGGCCACAATGAAAGTGGCACGTATAACGTCGAAAATAGAATTCGGACACCGCTCTGAGTAAGACCAACGTGTTGTCCACCCTCTACACTTCAATGAGGTTAAGCCGCGATACCTAAGACAGATCTGCACTCGATGACACCTCGATAACAGCCGGTCCCCACACTTACATCTTGCTCTCCTTACGTCAGTATACATCATATCAGTCTGTGACGCTGGCTTTGCAACATCTTGCGTGCCTTTAGGTTCGCCGCGACCAACACTTACCATGCACTGACAACAAAAAATGTAGGCGCCGCGGCTTGAACACTGGACCTTTCACATGCCAAGCGAACGCTCTACCAACTGAGCTACGCCCCATGCACGAGCAAACTGCGCTATTCCCCATTCTTTGCGACTCAGATGCGCACGGACACGATGGTTGGTTGGTTTGTAGCGGTGAAGGGAGCAGAGTACAAAGGCGCGGACCCGTTCATATACACAAAAGTACCAAGTAGTTTCGATGCTCTGGTATTACAAATGAAAATTCCGTCTGTTTTTAACGTCTTAAATTGAAAGAGCCGTCACAAATTGCTCCGTTTTCACTCCTTGACGACAATCATACAGCACCTTAGGTAACAAACACATCTCGAGCCCCATTGTGCACTCCATTATTCATGCCAACTCAGTGCCTCGCTCTTTACTACTGTGTACCAATCTTGTCGTCCAACTGCAAAACACTGGGCCACAATAAGTTTCCGCGTCTCCATTGCACTGCGCATACTACGAAACGCTCCCCAAACTTGGCACTCACCCTCGCAGCCGACTTTTCCGACTTTCCACGACGCTCACGCAACGCTCACGCTAGTGACAGCATTATTTATAGTTCGACGTCGCGCCAAAGCGAATGAGCACATTTCGCCTACGGCTTAGGCCGCCCTCCTAGTGTGGCTGCTCGGTGTCTGCAGGCAGCGAGGGTCTGCAAGCTTCCTGTGTTCGCACCTATGTCACCTGTGCTTGCTTGTCAGAGACAGACTACCGCAAAACATACAACTCACTCCATGAATTGATTGCTACGGCATCTGTTATCAGCAGTCACAACTAACAACACCAGTAGCAGCTGACTGCATGCAAAGAATAGGAATGTGCAGTGGAATTTACGTGAACTCAGCGCAAGGCAGATCTTTCCGACATAGGCTTGAGAATCTTACAGGAACACTTGTACTGTTTCTAAATTAAGTGTAGGCGTGGGAGGAGGGTGCTTCCTGCGCACTAATAACAGCACGCTTGTCAATTGTGGATGCTAATAATTCGCTTGTATCTTCCTAGACACATCTGCTGGTTGTGAATTATTCCACTTGCATGGCAAGGTGCGCATGTAGGTGTGTTAAAAATTCTGGAGGCACTGGGTATTGATCCCAGTTCCTCTCGCATATTAAGCGAGCGCTCTACCATATGAGCTACGCCCGCCGCCCCGAAGACTATTGGTGCTACATACAGCCATATAGACGACACAGACCCTTGCACTCCCATTATTCAGCAGACAAAACTACTCTCTATGTATCCGTTAGGGTGTCTTTCAGGTTTCGTGCATTATGTATCGAATCGTAGTTGGCCACAATGAAAGTGGCACGTATAACGTCGAAAATAGAATTCGGACACCGCTCTGAGTAAGACCAACGTGTTGTCCACCCTCTACACTTCAATGAGGTTAAGCCGCGATACCTAAGACAGATCTGCACTCGATGACACCTCGATAACAGCCGGTCCCCACACTTACATCTTGCTCTCCTTACGTCAGTATACATCATATCAGTCTGTGACGCTGGCTTTGCAACATCTTGCGTGCCTTTAGGTTCGCCGCGACCAACACTTACCATACACTGACAACAAAAAATGTAGGCGCCGCGGCTTGAACACTGGACCTTTCACATGCCAAGCGAACGCACTACCAACTGAGCTACGCCCCATGCACGACCAAACTGCGCTATTCCCCATTCTTTGCGACTCAGATGCGCACGGACACGATGCTTGGTTGGTTTGTAGCGGTGAAGGGAGCAGAGTACAAAGGCGCGGACCCGTTCATATACACAAAAGTACCAAGTAGTTTCGATGCTCTGGTATTACAAATGAAAATTCCGTCTGTTTTTAACGTCTTAAATTGAAAGAGCCGTCACAAATTGCTCCGTTTTCACTCCTTGACGACAATCATACAGCACCTGAGGTAACAAACACATCTCGAGCCCCATTGTGCACTCCATTATTCATGCCAACTCAGTGCCTCGCTCTTTACTACTGTGTACCAATCTTGTCGTCCAACTGCAAAACACTGGGCCACAATAAGTTTCCGCGTCTCCATTGCACTGCGCATACTACGAAACGCTCCACAAACTTGGCACTCACCCTCGCAGCCGACTTTTCCGACTTTCCACGACGCTCACGCAACGCTCACGCTAGTGACAGCATTATTTATAGTTCGACGTCGCGCCAAAGCGAATGAGCACATTTCGCCTACGGCTTAGGCCGCCCTCCTAGTGTGGCTGCTCGGTGTCTGCAGGCAGCGAGGGTCTGCAAGCTTCCTGTGTTCGCACCTATGTCACCTGTGCTTGCTTGTCAGAGACAGACTACCGCAAAACATACAACTCACTCCATGAATTGATTGCTACGGCATCTGTTATCAGCAGTCACAACTAACAACACCAGTAGCAGCTGACTGCATGCAAAGAATAGGAATGTGCAGTGGAATTTACGTGAACTCAGCGCAAGGCAGATCTTTCCGACATAGGCTTGAGAATCTTACAGGAACACTTGTACTGTTTCTAAATTAAGTGTAGGCGTGGGAGGAGGGTGCTTCCTGCGCACTAATAACAGCACGCTTGTCAATTGTGGATGCTAATAATTCGCTTGTATCTTCCTAGACACATCTGCTGGTTGTGAATTATTCCACTTGCATGGCAATGTGCGCATGTAGGTGTGTTAAAAATTCTGGAGGCACTGGGTATTGATCCCAGTTCCTCTCGCATATTAAGCGAGCGCTCTACCATATGAGCTACGCCCGCCGCCCCGAAGACTATTGGTGCTACATACAGCCATATAGACGACACAGACCCTTGCACTCCCATTATTCAGCAGACAAAACTACTCTCTATGTATCCGTTAGGGTGTCTTTCAGGTTTCGTGCATTATGTATCGAATCGTAGTTGGCCACAATGAAAGTGGCACGTATAACGTCGAAAATAGAATTCGGACACCGCTCTGAGTAAGACCAACGTGTTGTCCACCCTCTAGACTTCAATGAGGTTAAGCCGCGATACCTAAGACAGATCTGCACTCGATGACACCTCGATAACAGCCGGTCCCCACACTTACATCTTGCTCTCCTTACGTCAGTATACATCATATCAGTCTGTGACGCTGGCTTTGCAACATCTTGCGTGCCTTTAGGTTCGCCGCGTCCAACACTTACCATGCACTGACAACAAAAAATGTAGGCGCCGCGGCTTGAACACTGGACCTTTCACATGCCAAGCGAACGCTCTACCAACTGAGCTACGCCCCATGCACGAGCAAACTGCGCTATTCCCCATTCTTTGCGACTCAGATGCGCACGGACACGATGGTTGGTTGGTTTGTAGCGGTGAAGGGAGCAGAGTACAAAGGCGCGGACCCGTTCATATACACAAAAGTACCAAGTAGTTTCGATGCTCTGGTATTACAAATGAAAATTCCGTCTGTTTTTAACGTCTTAAATTGAAAGAGCCGTCACAAATTGCTCCGTTTTCACTCCTTGACGACAATCATACAGCACCTGAGGTAACAAACACATCTCGAGCCCCATTGTGCACTCCATTATTCATGCCAACTCAGTGCCTCGCTCTTTACTACTGTGTACCAATCTTGTCGTCCAACTGCAAAACACTGGGCCACAATAAGTTTCCGCGTCTCCATTGCACTGCGCATACTACGAAACGCTCCCCAAACTTGGCACTCACCCTCGCAGCCGACTTTTCCGACTTTCCACGACGCTCACGCTAGTGACAGCATTATTTATAGTTCGACGTCGCGCCAAAGCGAATGAGCACATTTCGCCTACGGCTTAGGCCGCCCTCCTAGTGTGGCTGCTCGGTGTCTGCAGGCAGCGAGGGTCTGCAAGCTTCCTGTGTTCGCACCTATGTCACCTGTGCTTGCTTGTCAGAGACAGACTACCGCAAAACATACAACTCACTCCATGAATTGATTGCTACGGCATCTGTTATCAGCAGTCACAACTAACAACACCAGTAGCAGCTGACTGCATGCAAAGAATAGGAATGTGCAGTGGAATTTACGTGAACTCAGCGCAAGGCAGATCTTTCCGACATAGGCTTGAGAATCTTACAGGAACACTTGTACTGTTTCTAAATTAAGTGTAGGCGTGGGAGGAGGGTGCTTCCTGCGCACTAATAACAGCACGCTTGTCAATTGTGGATGCTAATAATTCGCTTGTATCTTCCTAGACACATCTGCTGGTTGTGAATTATTCCACTTGCATGGCAAGGTGCGCATGTAGGTGTGTTAAAAATTCTGGAGGCACTGGGTATTGATCCCAGTTCCTCTCGCATATTAAGCGAGCGCTCTACCATATGAGCTACGCCCGCCGCCCCGAAGACTATTGGTGCTACATACAGCCATATAGACGACACAGACCCTTGCACTCCCATTATTCAGCAGACAAAACTACTCTCTATGTATCCGTTAGGGTGTCTTTCAGGTTTCGTGCATTATGTATCGAATCGTAGTTGGCCACAATGAAAGTGGCACGTATAACGTCGAAAATAGAATTCGGACACCGCTCTGAGTAAGACCAACGTGTTGTCCACCCTCTACACTTCAATGAGGTTAAGCCGCGATACCTAAGACAGATCTGCACTCGATGACACCTCGATAACAGCCGGTCCCCACACTTACATCTTGCTCTCCTTACGTCAGTATACATCATATCAGTCTGTGACGCTGGCTTTGCAACATCTTGCGTGCCTTTAGGTTCGCCGCGACCAACACTTACCATGCACTGACAACAAAAAATGTAGGCGCCGCGGCTTGAACACTGGACCTTTCACATGCCAAGCGAACGCACTACCAACTGAGCTACGCCCCATGCACGAGCAAACTGCGCTATTCCCCATTCTTTGCGACTCAGATGCGCACGGACACGATGGTTGGTTGGTTTGTAGCGGTGAAGGGAGCAGAGTACAAAGGCGCGGACCCGTTCATATACACAAAAGTACCAAGTAGTTTCGATGCTCTGGTATTACAAATGAAAATTCCGTCTGTTTTTAACGTCTTAAATTGAAAGAGCCGTCACAAATTGCTCCGTTTTCACTCCTTGACGACAATCATACAGCACCTTAGGTAACAAACACATCTCGAGCCCCATTGTGCACTCCATTATTCATGCCAACTCAGTGCCTCGCTCTTTACTACTGTGTACCAATCTTGTCGTCCAACTGCAAAACACTGGGCCACAATAAGTTTCCGCGTCTCCATTGCACTGCGCATACTACGAAACGCTCCCCAAACTTGGCACTCACCCTCGCAGCCGACTTTTCCGACTTTCCACGACGCTCACGCAACGCTCACGCTAGTGACAGCATTATTTATAGTTCGACGTCGCGCCAAAGCGAATGAGCACATTTCGCCTACGGCTTAGGCCGCCCTCCTAGTGTGGCTGCTCGGTGTCTGCAGGCAGCGAGGGTCTGCAAGCTTCCTGTGTTCGCACCTATGTCACCTGTGCTTGCTTGTCAGAGACAGACTACCGCAAAACATACAACTCACTCCATGAATTGATTGCTACGGCATCTGTTATCAGCAGTCACAACTAACAACACCAGTAGCAGCTGACTGCATGCAAAGAATAGGAATGTGCAGTGGAATTTACGTGAACTCAGCGCAAGGCAGATCTTTCCGACATAGGCTTGAGAATCTTACAGGAACACTTGTACTGTTTCTAAATTAAGTGTAGGCGTGGGAGGAGGGTGCTTCCTGCGCACTAATAACAGCACGCTTGTCAATTGTGGATGCTAATAATTCGCTTGTATCTTCCTAGACACATCTGCTGGTTGTGAATTATTCCACTTGCATGGCAAGGTGCGCATGTAGGTGTGTTAAAAATTCTGGAGGCACTGGGTATTGATCCCAGTTCCTCTCGCATATTAAGCGAGCGCTCTACCATATGAGCTACGCCCGCCGCCCCGAAGACTATTGGTGCTACATACAGCCATATAGACGACACAGACCCTTGCACTCCCATTATTCAGCAGACAAAACTACTCTCTATGTATCCGTTAGGGTGTCTTTCAGGTTTCGTGCATTATGTATAGAATCGTAGTTGGCCACAATGAAAGTGGCACGTATAACGTCGAAAATAGAATTCGGACACCGCTCTGAGTAAGACCAACGTGTTGTCCACCCTCTACACTTCAATGAGGTTAAGCCGCGATACCTAAGACAGATCTGCACTCGATGACACCTCGATAACAGCCGGTCCCCACACTTACATCTTGCTCTCCTTACGTCAGTATACATCATATCAGTCTGTGACGCTGGCTTTGCAACATCTTGCGTGCCTTTAGGTTCGCCGCGACCAACACTTACCATACACTGACAACAAAAAATGTAGGCGCCGCGGCTTGAACACTGGACCTTTCACATGCCAAGCGAACGCACTACCAACTGAGCTACGCCCCATGCACGACCAAACTGCGCTATTCCCCATTCTTTGCGACTCAGATGCGCACGGACACGATGCTTGGTTGGTTTGTAGCGGTGAAGGGAGCAGAGTACAAAGGCGCGGACCCGTTCATATACACAAAAGTACCAAGTAGTTTCGATGCTCTGGTATTACAAATGAAAATTCCGTCTGTTTTTAACGTCTTAAATTGAAAGAGCCGTCACAAATTGCTCCGTTTTCACTCCTTGACGACAATCATACAGCACCTGAGGTAACAAACACATCTCGAGCCCCATTGTGCACTCCATTATTCAT
Organism: Schistocerca gregaria; assembly: GCF_023897955.1. Taxonomy (NCBI): domain Eukaryota; kingdom Metazoa; phylum Arthropoda; class Insecta; order Orthoptera; family Acrididae; genus Schistocerca; species Schistocerca gregaria. Next base: position 23,886,076 of record NC_064929.1, on the reverse strand, counting down.
GCCAACTCAGTGCCTCGCTCTTTACTACTGTGTACCAATCTTGTCGTCCAACTGCAAAACACTGGGCCACAATAAGTTTCCGCGTCTCCATTGCACTGCGCATACTACGAAACGCTCCACAAACTTGGCACTCACCCTCGCAGCCGACTTTTCCGACTTTCCACGACGCTCACGCGACGCTCACGCAACGCTCACGCTAGTGACAGCATTATTTATAGTTCGACGTCGCGCCAAAGCGAATGAGCACATTTCGCCTACGGCTTAGGCCGCCCTCCTAGTGTGGCTGCTCGGTGTCTGCAGGCAGCGAGGGTCTGCAAGCTTCCTGTGTTCGCACCTATGTCACCTGTGCTTGCTTGTCAGAGACAGACTACCGCAAAACATACAACTCACTCCATGAATTGATTGCTACGGCATCTGTTATCAGCAGTCACAACTAACAACACCAGTAGCAGCTGACTGCATGCAAAGAATAGGAATGTGCAGTGGAATTTACGTGAACTCAGCGCAAGGCAGATCTTTCCGACATAGGCTTGAGAATCTTACAGGAACACTTGTACTGTTTCTAAATTAAGTGTAGGCGTGGGAGGAGGGTGCTTCCTGCGCACTAATAACAGCACGCTTGTCAATTGTGGATGCTAATAATTCGCTTGTATCTTCCTAGACACATCTGCTGGTTGTGAATTATTCCACTTGCATGGCAAGGTGCGCATGTAGGTGTGTTAAAAATTCTGGAGGCACTGGGTATTGATCCCAGTTCCTCTCGCATATTAAGCGAGCGCTCTACCATATGAGCTACGCCCGCCGCCCCGAAGACTATTGGTGCTACATACAGCCATATAGACGACACAGACCCTTGCACTCCCATTATTCAGCAGACAAAACTACTCTCTATGTATCCGTTAGGGTGTCTTTCAGGTTTCGTGCATTATGTATCGAATCGTAGTTGGCCACAATGAAAGTGGCACGTATAACGTCGAAAATAGAATTCGGACACCGCTCTGAGTAAGACCAACGTGTTGTCCACCCTCTACACTTCAATGAGGTTAAGCCGCGATACCTAAGACAGATCTGCACTCGATGACACCTCGATAACAGCCGGTCCCCACACTTACATCTTGCTCTCCTTACGTCAGTATACATCATATCAGTCTGTGACGCTGGCTTTGCAACATCTTGCGTGCCTTTAGGTTCGCCGCGACCAACACTTACCATGCACTGACAACAAAAAATGTAGGCGCCGCGGCTTGAACACTGGACCTTTCACATGCCAAGCGAACGCACTACCAACTGAGCTACGCCCCATGCACGAGCAAACTGCGCTATTCCCCATTCTTTGCGACTCAGATGCGCACGGACACGATGGTTGGTTGGTTTGTAGCGGTGAAGGGAGCAGAGTACAAAGGCGCGGACCCGTTCATATACACAAAAGTACCAAGTAGTTTCGATGCTCTGGTATTACAAATGAAAATTCCGTCTGTTTTTAACGTCTTAAATTGAAAGAGCCGTCACAAATTGCTCCGTTTTCACTCCTTGACGACAATCATACAGCACCTGAGGTAACAAACACATCTCGAGCCCCATTGTGCACTCCATTATTCATGCCAACTCAGTGCCTCGCTCTTTACTACTGTGTACCAATCTTGTCGTCCAACTGCAAAACACTGGGCCACAATAAGTTTCCGCGTCTCCATTGCACTGCGCATACTACGAAACGCTCCCCAAACTTGGCACTCACTCTCGCAGCCGACTTTTCCGACTTTCCACGACGCTCACGCAACGCTCACGCTAGTGACAGCATTATTTATAGTTCGACGTCGCGCCAAAGCGAATGAGCACATTTCGCCTACGGCTTAGGCCGCCCTCCTAGTGTGGCTGCTCGGTGTCTGCAGGCAGCGAGGGTCTGCAAGCTTCCTGTGTTCGCACCTATGTCACCTGTGCTTGCTTGTCAGAGACAGACTACCGCAAAACATACAACTCACTCCATGAATTGATTGCTACGGCATCTGTTATCAGCAGTCACAACTAACAACACCAGTAGCAGCTGACTGCATGCAAAGAATAGGAATGTGCAGTGGAATTTACGTGAACTCAGCGCAAGGCAGATCTTTCCGACATAGGCTTGAGAATCTTACAGGAACACTTGTACTGTTTCTAAATTAAGTGTAGGCGTGGGAGGAGGGTGCTTCCTGCGCACTAATAACAGCACGCTTGTCAATTGTGGATGCTAATAATTCGCTTGTATCTTCCTAGACACATCTGCTGGTTGTGAATTATTCCACTTGCATGGCAAGGTGCGCATGTAGGTGTGTTAAAAATTCTGGAGGCACTGGGTATTGATCCCAGTTCCTCTCGCATATTAAGCGAGCGCTCTACCATATGAGCTACGCCCGCCGCCCCGAAGACTATTGGTGCTACATACAGCCATATAGACGACACAGACCCTTGCACTCCCATTATTCAGCAGACAAAACTACTCTCTATGTATCCGTTAGGGTGTCTTTCAGGTTTCGTGCATTATGTATCGAATCGTAGTTGGCCACAATGAAAGTGGCACGTATAACGTCGAAAATAGAATTCGGACACCGCTCTGAGTAAGACCAACGTGTTGTCCACCCTCTACACTTCAATGAGGTTAAGCCGCGATACCTAAGACAGATCTGCACTCGATGACACCTCGATAACAGCCGGTCCCCACACTTACATCTTGCTCTCCTTACGTCAGTATACATCATATCAGTCTGTGACGCTGGCTTTGCAACATCTTGCGTGCCTTTAGGTTCGCCGCGACCAACACTTACCATACACTGACAACAAAAAATGTAGGCGCCGCGGCTTGAACACTGGACCTTTCACATGCCAAGCGAACGCACTACCAACTGAGCTACGCCCCATGCACGACCAAACTGCGCTATTCCCCATTCTTTGCGACTCAGATGCGCACGGACACGATGGTTGGTTGGTTTGTAGCGGTGAAGGGAGCAGAGTACAAAGGCGCGGACCCGTTCATATACACAAAAGTACCAAGTAGTTTCGATGCTCTGGTATTACAAATGAAAATTCCGTCTGTTTTTAACGTCTTAAATTGAAAGAGCCGTCACAAATTGCTCCGTTTTCACTCCTTGACGACAATCATACAGCACCTGAGGTAACAAACACATCTCGAGCCCCATTGTGCACTCCATTATTCATGCCAACTCAGTGCCTCGCTCTTTACTACTGTGTACCAATCTTGTCGTCCAACTGCAAAACACTGGGCCACAATAAGTTTCCGCGTCTCCATTGCACTGCGCATACTACGAAACGCTCCACAAACTTGGCACTCACCCTCGCAGCCGACTTTTCCGACTTTCCACGACGCTCACGCAACGCTCACGCTAGTGACAGCATTATTTATAGTTCGACGTCGCGCCAAAGCGAATGAGCACATTTCGCCTACGGCTTAGGCCGCCCTCCTAGTGTGGCTGCTCGGTGTCTGCAGGCAGCGAGGGTCTGCAAGCTTCCTGTGTTCGCACCTATGTCACCTGTGCTTGCTTGTCAGAGACAGACTACCGCAAAACATACAACTCACTCCATGAATTGATTGCTACGGCATCTGTTATCAGCAGTCACAACTAACAACACCAGTAGCAGCTGACTGCATGCAAAGAATAGGAATGTGCAGTGGAATTTACGTGAACTCAGCGCAAGGCAGATCTTTCCGACATAGGCTTGAGAATCTTACAGGAACACTTGTACTGTTTCTAAATTAAGTGTAGGCGTGGGAGGAGGGTGCTTCCTGCGCACTAATAACAGCACGCTTGTCAATTGTGGATGCTAATAATTCGCTTGTATCTTCCTAGACACATCTGCTGGTTGTGAATTATTCCACTTGCATGGCAATGTGCGCATGTAGGTGTGTTAAAAATTCTGGAGGCACTGGGTATTGATCCCAGTTCCTCTCGCATATTAAGCGAGCGCTCTACCATATGAGCTACGCCCGCCGCCCCGAAGACTATTGGTGCTACATACAGCCATATAGACGACACAGACCCTTGCACTCCCATTATTCAGCAGACAAAACTACTCTCTATGTATCCGTTAGGGTGTCTTTCAGGTTTCGTGCATTATGTATCGAATCGTAGTTGGCCACAATGAAAGTGGCACGTATAACGTCGAAAATAGAATTCGGACACCGCTCTGAGTAAGACCAACGTGTTGTCCACCCTCTAGACTTCAATGAGGTTAAGCCGCGATACCTAAGACAGATCTGCACTCGATGACACCTCGATAACAGCCGGTCCCCACACTTACATCTTGCTCTCCTTACGTCAGTATACATCATATCAGTCTGTGACGCTGGCTTTGCAACATCTTGCGTGCCTTTAGGTTCGCCGCGTCCAACACTTACCATGCACTGACAACAAAAAATGTAGGCGCCGCGGCTTGAACACTGGACCTTTCACATGCCAAGCGAACGCTCTACCAACTGAGCTACGCCCCATGCACGAGGAAACTGCGCTATTCCCCATTCTTTGCGACTCAGATGCGCACGGACACGATGGTTGGTTGGTTTGTAGCGGTGAAGGGAGCAGAGTACAAAGGCGCGGACCCGTTCATATACACAAAAGTACCAAGTAGTTTCGATGCTCTGGTATTACAAATGAAAATTCCGTCTGTTTTTAACGTCTTAAATTGAAAGAGCCGTCACAAATTGCTCCGTTTTCACTCCTTGACGACAATCATACAGCACCTGAGGTAACAAACACATCTCGAGCCCCATTGTGCACTCCATTATTCATGCCAACTCAGTGCCTCGCTCTTTACTACTGTGTACCAATCTTGTCGTCCAACTGCAAAACACTGGGCCACAATAAGTTTCCGCGTCTCCATTGCACTGCGCATACTACGAAACGCTCCCCAAACTTGGCACTCACCCTCGCAGCCGACTTTTCCGACTTTCCACGACGCTCACGCTAGTGACAGCATTATTTATAGTTCGACGTCGCGCCAAAGCGAATGAGCACATTTCGCCTACGGCTTAGGCCGCCCTCCTAGTGTGGCTGCTCGGTGTCTGCAGGCAGCGAGGGTCTGCAAGCTTCCTGTGTTCGCACCTATGTCACCTGTGCTTGCTTGTCAGAGACAGACTACCGCAAAACATACAACTCACTCCATGAATTGATTGCTACGGCATCTGTTATCAGCAGTCACAACTAACAACACCAGTAGCAGCTGACTGCATGCAAAGAATAGGAATGTGCAGTGGAATTTACGTGAACTCAGCGCAAGGCAGATCTTTCCGACATAGGCTTGAGAATCTTACAGGAACACTTGTACTGTTTCTAAATTAAGTGTAGGCGTGGGAGGAGGGTGCTTCCTGCGCACTAATAACAGCACGCTTGTCAATTGTGGATGCTAATAATTCGCTTGTATCTTCCTAGACACATCTGCTGGTTGTGAATTATTCCACTTGCATGGCAAGGTGCGCATGTAGGTGTGTTAAAAATTCTGGAGGCACTGGGTATTGATCCCAGTTCCTCTCGCATATTAAGCGAGCGCTCTACCATATGAGCTACGCCCGCCGCCCCGAAGACTATTGGTGCTACATACAGCCATATAGACAACACAGACCCTTGCACTCCCATTATTCAGCAGACAAAACTACTCTCTATGTATCCGTTAGGGTGTCTTTCAGGTTTCGTGCATTATGTATCGAATCGTAGTTGGCCACAATGAAAGTGGCACGTATAACGTCGAAAATAGAATTCGGACACCGCTCTGAGTAAGACCAACGTGTTGTCCACCCTCTACACTTCAATGAGGTTAAGCCGCGATACCTAAGACAGATCTGCACTCGATGACACCTCGATAACAGCCGGTCCCCACACTTACATCTTGCTCTCCTTACGTCAGTATACATCATATCAGTCTGTGACGCTGGCTTTGCAACATCTTGCGTGCCTTTAGGTTCGCCGCGACCAACACTTACCATGCACTGACAACAAAAAATGTAGGCGCCGCGGCTTGAACACTGGACCTTTCACATGCCAAGCGAACGCACTACCAACTGAGCTACGCCCCATGCACGAGCAAACTGCGCTATTCCCCATTCTTTGCGACTCAGATGCGCACGGACACGATGGTTGGTTGGTTTGTAGCGGTGAAGGGAGCAGAGTACAAAGGCGCGGACCCGTTCATATACACAAAAGTACCAAGTAGTTTCGATGCTCTGGTATTACAAATGAAAATTCCGTCTGTTTTTAACGTCTTAAATTGAAAGAGCCGTCACAAATTGCTCCGTTTTCACTCCTTGACGACAATCATACAGCACCTGAGGTAACAAACACATCTCGAGCCCCATTGTGCACTCCATTATTCATGCCAACTCAGTGCCTCGCTCTTTACTACTGTGTACCAATCTTGTCGTCCAACTGCAAAACACTAGGCCACAATAAGTTTCCGCGTCTCCATTGCACTGCGCATACTACGAAACGCTCCACAAACTTGGCACTCACCCTCGCAGCCGACTTTTCCGACTTTCCACGACGCTCACGCAACGCTCACGCTAGTGACAGCATTATTTATAGTTCGACGTCGCGCCAAAGCGAATGAGCACATTTCGCCTACGGCTTAGGCCGCCCTCCTAGTGTGGCTGCTCGGTGTCTGCAGGCAGCGAGGGTCTGCAAGCTTCCTGTGTTCGCACCTATGTCACCTGTGCTTGCTTGTCAGAGACAGACTACCGCAAAACATACAACTCACTCCATGAATTGATTGCTACGGCATCTGTTATCAGCAGTCACAACTAACAACACCAGTAGCAGCTGACTGCATGCAAAGAATAGGAATGTGCAGTGGAATTTACGTGAACTCAGCGCAAGGCAGATCTTTCCGACATAGGCTTGAGAATCTTACAGGAACACTTGTACTGTTTCTAAATTAAGTGTAGGCGTGGGAGGAGGGTGCTTCCTGCGCACTAATAACAGCACGCTTGTCAATTGTGGATGCTAATAATTCGCTTGTATCTTCCTAGACACATCTGCTGGTTGTGAATTATTCCACTTGCATGGCAATGTGCGCATGTAGGTGTGTTAAAAATTCTGGAGGCACTGGGTATTGATCCCAGTTCCTCTCGCATATTAAGCGAGCGCTCTACCATATGAGCTACGCCCGCCGCCCCGAAGACTATTGGTGCTACATACAGCCATATAGACGACACAGACCCTTGCACTCCCATTATTCAGCAGACAAAACTACTCTCTATGTATCCGTTAGGGTGTCTTTCAGGTTTCGTGCATTATGTATCGAATCGTAGTTGGCCACAATGAAAGTGGCACGTATAACGTCGAAAATAGAATTCGGACACCGCTCTGAGTAAGACCAACGTGTTGTCCACCCTCTACACTTCAATGAGGTTAAGCCGCGATACCTAAGACAGATCTGCACTCGATGACACCTCGATAACAGCCGGTCCCCACACTTACATCTTGCTCTCCTTACGTCAGTATACATCATATCAGTCTGTGACGCTGGCTTTGCAACATCTTGCGTGCCTTTAGGTTCGCCGCGTCCAACACTTACCATGCACTGACAACAAAAAATGTAGGCGCCGCGGCTTGAACACTGGACCTTTCACATGCCAAGCGAACGCTCTACCAACTGAGCTACGCCCCATGCACGAGCAAACTGCGCTATTCCCCATTCTTTGCGACTCAGATGCGCACGGACACGATGGTTGGTTGGTTTGTAGCGGTGAAGGGAGCAGAGTACAAAGGCGCGGACCCGTTCATATACACAAAAGTACCAAGTAGTTTCGATGCTCTGGTATTACAAATGAAAATTCCGTCTGTTTTTAACGTCTTAAATTGAAAGAGCCGTCACAAATTGCTCCGTTTTCACTCCTTGACGACAATCATACAGCACCTGAGGTAACAAACACATCTCGAGCCCCATTGTGCACTCCATTATTCATGCCAACTCAGTGCCTCGCTCTTTACTACTGTGTACCAATCTTGTCGTCCAACTGCAAAACACTGGGCCACAATAAGTTTCCGCGTCTCCATTGCACTGCGCATACTACGAAACGCTCCCCAAACTTGGCACTCACCCTCGCAGCCGACTTTTCCGACTTTCCACGACGCTCACGCTAGTGACAGCATTATTTATAGTTCGACGTCGCGCCAAAGCGAATGAGCACATTTCGCCTACGGCTTAGGCCGCCCTCCTAGTGTGGCTGCTCGGTGTCTGCAGGCAGCGAGGGTCTGCAAGCTTCCTGTGTTCGCACCTATGTCACCTGTGCTTGCTTGTCAGAGACAGACTACCGCAAAACATACAACTCACTCCATGAATTGATTGCTACGGCATCTGTTATCAGCAGTCACAACTAACAACACCAGTAGCAGCTGACTGCATGCAAAGAATAGGAATGTGCAGTGGAATTTACGTGAACTCAGCGCAAGGCAGATCTTTCCGACATAGGCTTGAGAATCTTACAGGAACACTTGTACTGTTTCTAAATTAAGTGTAGGCGTGGGAGGAGGGTGCTTCCTGCGCACTAATAACAGCACGCTTGTCAATTGTGGATGCTAATAATTCGCTTGTATCTTCCTAGACACATCTGCTGGTTGTGAATTATTCCACTTGCATGGCAAGGTGCGCATGTAGGTGTGTTAAAAATTCTGGAGGCACTGGGTATTGATCCCAGTTCCTCTCGCATATTAAGCGAGCGCTCTACCATATGAGCTACGCCCGCCGCCCCGAAGACTATTGGTGCTACATACAGCCATATAGACGACACAGACCCTTGCACTCCCATTATTCAGCAGACAAAACTACTCTCTATGTATCCGTTAGGGTGTCTTTCAGGTTTCGTGCATTATGTATCGAATCGTAGTTGGCCACAATGAAAGTGGCACGTATAACGTCGAAAATAGAATTCGGACACCGCTCTGAGTAAGACCAACGTGTTGTCCACCCTCTACACTTCAATGAGGTTAAGCCGCGATACCTAAGACAGATCTGCACTCGATGACACCTCGATAACAGCCGGTCCCCACACTTACATCTTGCTCTCCTTACGTCAGTATACATCATATCAGTCTGTGACGCTGGCTTTGCAACATCTTGCGTGCCTTTAGGTTCGCCGCGACCAACACTTACCATGCACTGACAACAAAAAATGTAGGCGCCGCGGCTTGAACACTGGACCTTTCACATGCCAAGCGAACGCACTACCAACTGAGCTACGCCCCATGCACGAGCAAACTGCGCTATTCCCCATTCTTTGCGACTCAGATGCGCACGGACACGATGGTTGGTTGGTTTGTAGCGGTGAAGGGAGCAGAGTACAAAGGCGCGGACCCGTTCATATACACAAAAGTACCAAGTAGTTTCGATGCACTGGTATTACAAATGAAAATTCCGTCTGTTTTTAACGTCTTAAATTGAAAGAGCCGTCACAAATTGCTCCGTTTTCACTCCTTGACGACAATCATACAGCACCTGAGGTAACAAACACATCTCGAGCCCCATTGTGCACTCCATTATTCATGCCAACTCAGTGCCTCGCTCTTTACTACTGTGTACCAATCTTGTCGTCCAACTGCAAAACACTGGGCCACAATAAGTTTCCGCGTCTCCATTGCACTGCGCATACTACGAAACGCTCCACAAACTTGGCACTCACCCTCGCAGCCGACTTTTCCGACTTTCCACGACGCTCACGCAACGCTCACGCTAGTGACAGCATTATTTATAGTTCGACGTCGCGCCAAAGCGAATGAGCACATTTCGCCTACGGCTTAGGCCGCCCTCCTAGTGTGGCTGCTCGGTGTCTGCAGGCAGCGAGGGTCTGCAAGCTTCCTGTGTTCGCACCTATGTCACCTGTGCTTGCTTGTCAGAGACAGACTACCGCAAAACATACAACTCACTCCATGAATTGATTGCTACGGCATCTGTTATCAGCAGTCACAACTAACAACACCAGTAGCAGCTGACTGCATGCAAAGAATAGGAATGTGCAGTGGAATTTACGTGAACTCAGCGCAAGGCAGATCTTTCCGACATAGGCTTGAGAATCTTACAGGAACACTTGTACTGTTTCTAAATTAAGTGTAGGCGTGGGAGGAGGGTGCTTCCTGCGCACTAATAACAGCACGCTTGTCAATTGTGGATGCTAATAATTCGCTTGTATCTTCCTAGACACATCTGCTGGTTGTGAATTATTCCACTTGCATGGCAATGTGCGCATGTAGGTGTGTTAAAAATTCTGGAGGCACTGGGTATTGATCCCAGTTCCTCTCGCATATTAAGCGAGCGCTCTACCATATGAGCTACGCCCGCCGCCCCGAAGACTATTGGTGCTACATACAGCCATATAGACGACACAGACCCTTGCACTCCCATTATTCAGCAGACAAAACTACTCTCTATGTATCCGTTAGGGTGTCTTTCAGGTTTCGTGCATTATGTATCGAATCGTAGTTGGCCACAATGAAAGTGGCACGTATAACGTCGAAAATAGAATTCGGACACCGCTCTGAGTAAGACCAACGTGTTGTCCACCCTCTACACTTCAATGAGGTTAAGCCGCGATACCTAAGACAGATCTGCACTCGATGACACCTCGATAACAGCCGGTCCCCACACTTACATCTTGCTCTCCTTACGTCAGTATACATCATATCAGTCTGTGACGCTGGCTTTGCAACATCTTGCGTGCCTTTAGGTTCGCCGCGACCAACACTTACCATGCACTGACAACAAAAAATGTAGGCGCCGCGGCTTGAACACTGGACCTTTCACATGCCAAGCGAACGCTCTACCAACTGAGCTACGCCCCATGCACGAGCAAACTGCGCTATTCCCCATTCTTTGCGACTCAGATGCGCACGGACACGATGGTTGGTTGGTTTGTAGCGGTGAAGGGAGCAGAGTACAAAGGCGCGGACCCGTTCATATACACAAAAGTACCAAGTAGTTTCGATGCTCTGGTATTACAAATGAAAATTCCGTCTGTTTTTAACGTCTTAAATTGAAAGAGCCGTCACAAATTGCTCCGTTTTCACTCCTTGACGACAATCATACAGCACCTTAGGTAACAAACACATCTCGAGCCCCATTGTGCACTCCATTATTCATGCCAACTCAGTGCCTCGCTCTTTACTACTGTGTACCAATCTTGTCGTCCAACTGCAAAACACTGGGCCACAATAAGTTTCCGCGTCTCCATTGCACTGCGCATACTACGAAACGCTCCCCAAACTTGGCACTCACCCTCGCAGCCGACTTTTCCGACTTTCCACGACGCTCACGCAACGCTCACGCTAGTGACAGCATTATTTATAGTTCGACGTCGCGCCAAAGCGAATGAGCACATTTCGCCTACGGCTTAGGCCGCCCTCCTAGTGTGGCTGCTCGGTGTCTGCAGGCAGCGAGGGTCTGCAAGCTTCCTGTGTTCGCACCTATGTCACCTGTGCTTGCTTGTCAGAGACAGACTACCGCAAAACATACAACTCACTCCATGAATTGATTGCTACGGCATCTGTTATCAGCAGTCACAACTAACAACACCAGTAGCAGCTGACTGCATGCAAAGAATAGGAATGTGCAGTGGAATTTACGTGAACTCAGCGCAAGGCAGATCTTTCCGACATAGGCTTGAGAATCTTACAGGAACACTTGTACTGTTTCTAAATTAAGTGTAGGCGTGGGAGGAGGGTGCTTCCTGCGCACTAATAACAGCACGCTTGTCAATTGTGGATGCTAATAATTCGCTTGTATCTTCCTAGACACATCTGCTGGTTGTGAATTATTCCACTTGCATGGCAAGGTGCGCATGTAGGTGTGTTAAAAATTCTGGAGGCACTGGGTATTGATCCCAGTTCCTCTCGCATATTAAGCGAGCGCTCTACCATATGAGCTACGCCCGCCGCCCCGAAGACTATTGGTGCTACATACAGCCATATAGACGACACAGACCCTTGCACTCCCATTATTCAGCAGACAAAACTACTCTCTATGTATCCGTTAGGGTGTCTTTCAGGTTTCGTGCATTATGTATCGAATCGTAGTTGGCCACAATGAAAGTGGCACGTATAACGTCGAAAATAGAATTCGGACACCGCTCTGAGTAAGACCAACGTGTTGTCCACCCTCTACACTTCAATGAGGTTAAGCCGCGATACCTAAGACAGATCTGCACTCGATGACACCTCGATAACAGCCGGTCCCCACACTTACATCTTGCTCTCCTTACGTCAGTATACATCATATCAGTCTGTGACGCTGGCTTTGCAACATCTTGCGTGCCTTTAGGTTCGCCGCGACCAACACTTACCATACACTGACAACAAAAAATGTAGGCGCCGCGGCTTGAACACTGGACCTTTCACATGCCAAGCGAACGCACTACCAACTGAGCTACGCCCCATGCACGAGCAAACTGCGCTATTCCCCATTCTTTGCGACTCAGATGCGCACGGACACGATGGTTGGTTGGTTTGTAGCGGTGAAGGGAGCAGAGTACAAAGGCGCGGACCCGTTCATATACACAAAAGTACCAAGTAGTTTCGATGCTCTGGTATTACAAATGAAAATTCCGTCTGTTTTTAACGTCTTAAATTGAAAGAGCCGTCACAAATTGCTCCGTTTTCACTCCTTGACGACAATCATACAGCACCTGAGGTAACAAACACATCTCGAGCCCCATTGTGCACTCCATTATTCATGCCAACTCAGTGCCTCGCTCTTTACTACTGTGTACCAATCTTGTCGTCCAACTGCAAAACACTGGGCCACAATAAGTTTCCGCGTCTCCATTGCACTGCGCATACTACGAAACGCTCCACAAACTTGGCACTCACCCTCGCAGCCGACTTTTCCGACTTTCCACGACGCTCACGCAACGCTCACGCTAGTGACAGCATTATTTATAGTTCGACGTCGCGCCAAAGCGAATGAGCACATTTCGCCTACGGCTTAGGCCGCCCTCCTAGTGTGGCTGCTCGGTGTCTGCAGGCAGCGAGGGTCTGCAAGCTTCCTGTGTTCGCACCTATGTCACCTGTGCTTGCTTGTCAGAGACAGACTACCGCAAAACATACAACTCACTCCATGAATTGATTGCTACGGCATCTGTTATCAGCAGTCACAACTAACAACACCAGTAGCAGCTGACTGCATGCAAAGAATAGGAATGTGCAGTGGAATTTACGTGAACTCAGCGCAAGGCAGATCTTTCCGACATAGGCTTGAGAATCTTACAGGAACACTTGTACTGTTTCTAAATTAAGTGTAGGCGTGGGAGGAGGGTGCTTCCTGCGCACTAATAACAGCACGCTTGTCAATTGTGGATGCTAATAATTCGCTTGTATCTTCCTAGACACATCTGCTGGTTGTGAATTATTCCACTTGCATGGCAAGGTGCGCATGTAGGTGTGTTAAAAATTCTGGAGGCACTGGGTATTGATCCCAGTTCCTCTCGCATATTAAGCGAGCGCTCTACCATATGAGCTACGCCCGCCGCCCCGAAGACTATTGGTGCTACATACAGCCATATAGACGACACAGACCCTTGCACTCCCATTATTCAGCAGACAAAACTACTCTCTATGTATCCGTTAGGGTGTCTTTCAGGTTTCGTGCATTATGTATCGAATCGTAGTTGGCCACAATGAAAGTGGCACGTATAACGTCGAAAATAGAATTCGGACACCGCTCTGAGTAAGACCAACGTGTTGTCCACCCTCTACACTTCAATGAGGTTAAGCCGCGATACCTAAGACAGATCTGCACTCGATGACACCTCGATAACAGCCGGTCCCCACACTTACATCTTGCTCTCCTTACGTCAGTATACATCATATCAGTCTGTGACGCTGGCTTTGCAACATCTTGCGTGCCTTTAGGTTCGCCGCGACCAACACTTACCATACACTGACAACAAAAAATGTAGGCGCCGCGGCTTGAACACTGGACCTTTCACATGCCAAGCGAACGCACTACCAACTGAGCTACGCCCCATGCACGAGCAAACTGCGCTATTCCCCATTCTTTGCGACTCAGATGCGCACGGACACGATGGTTGGTTGGTTTGTAGCGGTGAAGGGAGCAGAGTACAAAGGCGCGGACCCGTTCATATACACAAAAGTACCAAGTAGTTTCGATGCTCTGGTATTACAAATGAAAATTCCGTCTGTTTTTAACGTCTTAAATTGAAAGAGCCGTCACAAATTGCTCCGTTTTCACTCCTTGACGACAATCATACAGCACCTGAGGTAACAAACACATCTCGAGCCCCATTGTGCACTCCATTATTCATGCCAACTCAGTGCCTCGCTCTTTACTACTGTGTACCAATCTTGTCGTCCAACTGCAAAACACTGGGCCACAATAAGTTTCCGCGTCTCCATTGCACTGCGCATACTACGAAACGCTCCACAAACTTGGCACTCACCCTCGCAGCCGACTTTTCCGACTTTCCACGACGCTCACGCAACGCTCACGCTAGTGACAGCATTATTTATAGTTCGACGTCGCGCCAAAGCGAATGAGCACATTTCGCCTACGGCTTAGGCCGCCCTCCTAGTGTGGCTGCTCGGTGTCTGCAGGCAGCGAGGGTCTGCAAGCTTCCTGTGTTCGCACCTATGTCACCTGTGCTTGCTTGTCAGAGACAGACTACCGCAAAACATACAACTCACTCCATGAATTGATTGCTACGGCATCTGTTATCAGCAGTCACAACTAACAACACCAGTAGCAGCTGACTGCATGCAAAGAATAGGAATGTGCAGTGGAATTTACGTGAACTCAGCGCAAGGCAGATCTTTCCGACATAGGCTTGAGAATCTTACAGGAACACTTGTACTGTTTCTAAATTAAGTGTAGGCGTGGGAGGAGGGTGCTTCCTGCGCACTAATAACAGCACGCTTGTCAATTGTGGATGCTAATAATTCGCTTGTATCTTCCTAGACACATCTGCTGGTTGTGAATTATTCCACTTGCATGGCAATGTGCGCATGTAGGTGTGTTAAAAATTCTGGAGGCACTGGGTATTGATCCCAGTTCCTCTCGCATATTAAGCGAGCGCTCTACCATATGAGCTACGCCCGCCGCCCCGAAGACTATTGGTGCTACATACAGCCATATAGACGACACAGACCCTTGCACTCCCATTATTCAGCAGACAAAACTACTCTCTATGTATCCGTTAGGGTGTCTTTCAGGTTTCGTGCATTATGTATCGAATCGTAGTTGGCCACAATGAAAGTGGCACGTATAACGTCGAAAATAGAATTCGGACACCGCTCTGAGTAAGACCAACGTGTTGTCCACCCTCTAGACTTCAATGAGGTTAAGCCGCGATACCTAAGACAGATCTGCACTCGATGACACCTCGATAACAGCCGGTCCCCACACTTACATCTTGCTCTCCTTACGTCAGTATACATCATATCAGTCTGTGACGCTGGCTTTGCAACATCTTGCGTGCCTTTAGGTTCGCCGCGTCCAACACTTACCATGCACTGACAACAAAAAATGTAGGCGCCGCGGCTTGAACACTGGACCTTTCACATGCCAAGCGAACGCTCTACCAACTGAGCTACGCCCCATGCACGAGCAAACTGCGCTATTCCCCATTCTTTGCGACTCAGATGCGCACGGACACGATGGTTGGTTGGTTTGTAGCGGTGAAGGGAGCAGAGTACAAAGGCGCGGACCCGTTCATATACACAAAAGTACCAAGTAGTTTCGATGCTCTGGTATTACAAATGAAAATTCCGTCTGTTTTTAACGTCTTAAATTGAAAGAGCCGTCACAAATTGCTCCGTTTTCACTCCTTGACGACAATCATACAGCACCTGAGGTAACAAACACATCTCGAGCCCCATTGTGCACTCCATTATTCATGCCAACTCAGTGCCTCGCTCTTTACTACTGTGTACCAATCTTGTCGTCCAACTGCAAAACACTGGGCCACAATAAGTTTCCGCGTCTCCATTGCACTGCGCATACTACGAAACGCTCCCCAAACTTGGCACTCACCCTCGCAGCCGACTTTTCCGACTTTCCACGACGCTCACGCTAGTGACAGCATTATTTATAGTTCGACGTCGCGCCAAAGCGAATGAGCACATTTCGCCTACGGCTTAGGCCGCCCTCCTAGTGTGGCTGCTCGGTGTCTGCAGGCAGCGAGGGTCTGCAAGCTTCCTGTGTTCGCACCTATGTCACCTGTGCTTGCTTGTCAGAGACAGACTACCGCAAAACATACAACTCACTCCATGAATTGATTGCTACGGCATCTGTTATCAGCAGTCACAACTAACAACACCAGTAGCAGCTGACTGCATGCAAAGAATAGGAATGTGCAGTGGAATTTACGTGAACTCAGCGCAAGGCAGATCTTTCCGACATAGGCTTGAGAATCTTACAGGAACACTTGTACTGTTTCTAAATTAAGTGTAGGCGTGGGAGGAGGGTGCTTCCTGCGCACTAATAACAGCACGCTTGTCAATTGTGGATGCTAATAATTCGCTTGTATCTTCCTAGACACATCTGCTGGTTGTGAATTATTCCACTTGCATGGCAAGGTGCGCATGTAGGTGTGTTAAAAATTCTGGTAGCACTGGGTATTGATCCCAGTTCCTCTCGCATACTAAGCGAGCGCTCTACCATCTGAGCTACGCCCGCCCGCCCCCCCCCCCCCCCCCCGAAGACTAATGGTGCTACATACAGCCATATAGACGACACAGACCTTTGCACTCCCATTATTCAGCAGACAAACACTACTCTCTATGTATCCGTTAGGGTGTCTTTCAGGTTTCGTGCATTCTGTATCGAATCGTAGTTGGCCACAATGAAAGTGGCACGTATAACGTCGAAAATAGAATTCGGACACCGCTCTGAGTAAGACCAACGTGTTGTCCACCCTCTAGACTCCAATGAGGTTAAGCCGCGATACCTAAGACAGATCTGCACTCGATGACACCTCGATAACAGCCGGTCCCCACACTTACATCTTGCTCTCCTTACGTCAGTATACATCATATCAGTCTGTGACGCTGGCTTTGCAACATCTTGCGTGCCTTTAGGTTCGCCGCGACCAACACTTACCATGCACTGACAACAAAAAATGTAGGCGCCGCGGCTTGAACACTGGACCTTTCACATGCCAAGCGAACGCTCTACCAACTGAGCTACGCCCCATGCACGAGCAAACTGCGCTATTCCCCATTCTTTGCGACTCAGATGCGCACGGACACGATGGTTGGTTGGTTTGTAGCGGTGAAGGGAGCAGAGTACAAAGGCGCGGACCCGTTCATATACACAAAAGTACCAAGTAGTTTCGATGCTCTGGTATTACAAATGAAAATTCCGTCTGTTTTTAACGTCTTAAATTGAAAGAGCCGTCACAAATTGCTCCGTTTTCACTCCTTGACGACAATCATACAGCACCTGAGGTAACAAACACATCTCGAGCCCCATTGTGCACTCCATTATTCATGCCAACTCAGTGCCTCGCTCTTTACTACTGTGTACCAATCTTGTCGTCCAACTGCAAAACACTGGGCCACAATAAGTTTCCGCGTCTCCATTGCACTGCGCATACTACGAAACGCTCCACAAACTTGGCACTCACCCTCGCAGCCGACTTTTCCGACTTTCCACGACGCTCACGCAACGCTCACGCTAGTGACAGCATTATTTATAGTTCGACGTCGCGCCAAAGCGAATGAGCACATTTCGCCTACGGCTTAGGCCGCCCTCCTAGTGTGGCTGCTCGGTGTCTGCAGGCAGCGAGGGTCTGCAAGCTTCCTGTGTTCGCACCTATGTCACCTGTGCTTGCTTGTCAGAGACAGACTACCGCAAAACATACAACTCACTCCATGAATTGATTGCTACGGCATCTGTTATCAGCAGTCACAACTAACAACACCAGTAGCAGCTGACTGCATGCAAAGAATAGGAATGTGCAGTGGAATTTACGTGAACTCAGCGCAAGGCAGATCTTTCCGACATAGGCTTGAGAATCTTACAGGAACACTTGTACTGTTTCTAAATTAAGTGTAGGCGTGGGAGGAGGGTGCTTCCTGCGCACTAATAACAGCACGCTTGTCAATTGTGGATGCTAATAATTCGCTTGTATCTTCCTAGACACATCTGCTGGTTGTGAATTATTCCACTTGCATGGCAATGTGCGCATGTAGGTGTGTTAAAAATTCTGGAGGCACTGGGTATTGATCCCAGTTCCTCTCGCATATTAAGCGAGCGCTCTACCATATGAGCTACGCCCGCCGCCCCGAAGACTATTGGTGCTACATACAGCCATATAGACGACACAGACCCTTGCACTCCCATTATTCAGCAGACAAAACTACTCTCTATGTATCCGTTAGGGTGTCTTTCAGGTTTCGTGCATTATGTATCGAATCGTAGTTGGCCACAATGAAAGTGGCACGTATAACGTCGAAAATAGAATTCGGACACCGCTCTGAGTAAGACCAACGTGTTGTCCACCCTCTAGACTTCAATGAGGTTAAGCCGCGATACCTAAGACAGATCTGCACTCGATGACACCTCGATAACAGCCGGTCCCCACACTTACATCTTGCTCTCCTTACGTCAGTATACATCATATCAGTCTGTGACGCTGGCTTTGCAACATCTTGCGTGCCTTTAGGTTCGCCGCGTCCAACACTTACCATGCACTGACAACAAAAAATGTAGGCGCCGCGGCTTGAACACTGGACCTTTCACATGCCAAGCGAACGCTCTACCAACTGAGCTACGCCCCATGCACGAGCAAACTGCGCTATTCCCCATTCTTTGCGACTCAGATGCGCACGGACACGATGGTTGGTTGGTTTGTAGCGGTGAAGGGAGCAGAGTACAAAGGCGCGGACCCGTTCATATACACAAAAGTACCAAGTAGTTTCGATGCTCTGGTATTACAAATGAAAATTCCGTCTGTTTTTAACGTCTTAAATTGAAAGAGCCGTCACAAATTGCTCCGTTTTCACTCCTTGACGACAATCATACAGCACCTGAGGTAACAAACACATCTCGAGCCCCATTGTGCACTCCATTATTCATGCCAACTCAGTGCCTCGCTCTTTACTACTGTGTACCAATCTTGTCGTCCAACTGCAAAACACTGGGCCACAATAAGTTTCCGCGTCTCCATTGCACTGCGCATACTACGAAACGCTCCCCAAACTTGGCACTCACCCTCGCAGCCGACTTTTCCGACTTTCCACGACGCTCACGCTAGTGACAGCATTATTTATAGTTCGACGTCGCGCCAAAGCGAATGAGCACATTTCGCCTACGGCTTAGGCCGCCCTCCTAGTGTGGCTGCTCGGTGTCTGCAGGCAGCGAGGGTCTGCAAGCTTCCTGTGTTCGCACCTATGTCACCTGTGCTTGCTTGTCAGAGACAGACTACCGCAAAACATACAACTCACTCCATGAATTGATTGCTACGGCATCTGTTATCAGCAGTCACAACTAACAACACCAGTAGCAGCTGACTGCATGCAAAGAATAGGAATGTGCAGTGGAATTTACGTGAACTCAGCGCAAGGCAGATCTTTCCGACATAGGCTTGAGAATCTTACAGGAACACTTGTACTGTTTCTAAATTAAGTGTAGGCGAGGGAGGAGGGTGCTTCCTGCGCACTAATCACAGCACGCTTGTCAATTGTGGATGCTAATAATTCGCTTGTATCTTCCTAGACACATCTGCTGGTTGTGAATTATTCCACTTGCATGGCAAGGTGCGCATGTAGGTGTGTTAAAAATTCTGGTAGCACTGGGTATTGATCCCAGTTCCTCTCGCATACTAAGCGAGCGCTCTACCATCTGAGCTACGCCCGCCCGCCCCCCCCCCCGAAGACTAATGGTGCTACATACAGCCATATAGACGACACAGACCTTTGCACTCCCATTATTCAGCAGACAAACACTACTCTCTATGTATCCGTTAGGGTGTCTTTCAGGTTTCGTGCATTCTGTATCGAATCGTAGTTGGCCACAATGAAAGTGGCACGTATAACGTCGAAAATAGAATTCGGACACCGCTCTGAGTAAGACCAACGTGTTGTCCACCCTCTAGACTCCAATGAGGTTAAGCCGCGATACCTAAGACAGATCTGCACTCGATGACACCTCGATAACAGCCGGTCCCCACACTTACATCTTGCTCTCCTTACGTCAGTATACATCATATCAGTCTGTGACGCTGGCTTTGCAACATCTTGCGTGCCTTTAGGTTCGCCGCGACCAACACTTACCATGCACTGACAACAAAAAATGTAGGCGCCGCGGCTTGAACACTGGACCTTTCACATGCCAAGCGAACGCTCTACCAACTGAGCTACGCCCCATGCACGAGCAAACTGCGCTATTCCCCATTCTTTGCGACTCAGATGCGCACGGACACGATGGTTGGTTGGTTTGTAGCGGTGAAGGGAGCAGAGTACAAAGGCGCGGACCCGTTCATATACACAAAAGTACCAAGTAGTTTCGATGCTCTGGTATTACAAATGAAAATTCCGTCTGTTTTTAACGTCTTAAATTGAAAGAGCCGTCACAAATTGCTCCGTTTTCACTCCTTGACGACAATCATACAGCACCTGAGGTAACAAACACATCTCGAGCCCCATTGTGCACTCCATTATTCATGCCAACTCAGTGCCTCGCTCTTTACTACTGTGTACCAATCTTGTCGTCCAACTGCAAAACACTGGGCCACAATAAGTTTCCGCGTCTCCATTGCACTGCGCATACTACGAAACGCTCCACAAACTTGGCACTCACCCTCGCAGCCGACTTTTCCGACTTTCCACGACGCTCACGCAACGCTCACGCTAGTGACAGCATTATTTATAGTTCGACGTCGCGCCAAAGCGAATGAGCACATTTCGCCTACGGCTTAGGCCGCCCTCCTAGTGTGGCTGCTCGGTGTCTGCAGGCAGCGAGGGTCTGCAAGCTTCCTGTGTTCGCACCTATGTCACCTGTGCTTGCTTGTCAGAGACATACTACCGCAAAACATACAACTCACTCCATGAATTGATTGCTACGGCATCTGTTATCAGCAGTCACAACTAACAACACCAGTAGCAGCTGACTGCATGCAAAGAATAGGAATGTGCAGTGGAATTTACGTGAACTCAGCGCAAGGCAGATCTTTCCGACATAGGCTTGAGAATCTTACAGGAACACTTGTACTGTTTCTAAATTAAGTGTAGGCGTGGGAGGAGGGTGCTTCCTGCGCACTAATAACAGCACGCTTGTCAATTGTGGATGCTAATAATTCGCTTGTATCTTCCTAGACACATCTGCTGGTTGTGAATTATTCCACTTGCATGGCAAGGTGCGCATGTAGGTGTGTTAAAAATTCTGGAGGCACTGGGTATTGATCCCAGATCCTCTCGCATATTAAGCGAGCGCTCTACCATATGAGCTACGCCCGCCGCCCCGAAGACTATTGGTGCTACATACAGCCATATAGACGACACAGACCCTTGCACTCCCATTATTCAGCAGACAAACACTACTCTCTATGTATCCGTTAGGGTGTCTTTCAGGTTTCGTGCATTATGTATCGAATCGTAGTTGGCCACAATGAAAGTGGCACGTATAACGTCGAAAATAGAATTCGGACACCGCTCTGAGTAAGACCAACGTGTTGTCCACCCTCTACACTTCAATGAGGTTAAGCCGCGATACCTAAGACAGATCTGCACTCGATGACACCTCGATAACAGCCGGTCCCCACACTTACATCTTGCTCTCCTTA
This sequence comes from Schistocerca gregaria, assembly GCF_023897955.1. Taxonomy (NCBI): domain Eukaryota; kingdom Metazoa; phylum Arthropoda; class Insecta; order Orthoptera; family Acrididae; genus Schistocerca; species Schistocerca gregaria. The sequence continues at coordinate 23,864,310 of NC_064929.1, read as the reverse complement.
CGTCAGTATACATCATATCAGTCTGTGACGCTGGCTTTGCAACATCTTGCGTGCCTTTAGGTTCGCCGCGACCAACACTTACCATGCACTGACAACAAAAAATGTAGGCGCCGTGGCTTGAACACTGGACCTTTCACATGCCAAGCGAACGCTCTACCAACTGAGCTACGCCCCATGCACGAGCAAACTGCGCTATTCCCCATTCTTTGCGACTCAGATGCGCACGGACACGATGGTTGGTTGGTTTGTAGCGGTGAAGGGAGCAGAGTACAAAGGCGCGGACCCGTTCATATACACAAAAGTACCAAGTAGTTTCGATGCTCTGGTATTACAAATGAAAATTCCGTCTGTTTTTAACGTCTTAAATTGAAAGAGCCGTCACAAATTGCTCCGTTTTCACTCCTTGACGACAATCATACAGCACCTGAGGTAACAAACACATCTCGAGCCCCATTGTGCACTCCATTATTCATGCCAACTCAGTGCCTCGCTCTTTACTACTGTGTACCAATCTTGTCGTCCAACTGCAAAACACTGGGCCACAATAAGTTTCCGCGTCTCCATTGCACTGCGCATACTAAGAAACGCTCCCCAAACTTGGCACTCACCCTCGCAGCCGACTTTTCCGACTTTCCACGACGCTCACGCTAGTGACAGCATTATTTATAGTTCGACGTCGCGCCAAAGCGAATGAGCACATTTCGCCTACGGCTTAGGCCGCCCTCCTAGTGTGGCTGCTCGGTGTCTGCAGGCAGCGAGGGTCTGCAAGCTTCCTGTGTTCGCACCTATGTCACCTGTGCTTGCTTGTCAGAGACAGACTACCGCAAAACATACAACTCACTCCATGAATTGATTGCTACGGCATCTGTTATCAGCAGTCACAACTAACAACACCAGTAGCAGCTGACTGCATGCAAAGAATAGGAATGTGCAGTGGAATTTACGTGAACTCAGCGCAAGGCAGATCTTTCCGACATAGGCTTGAGAATCTTACAGGAACACTTGTACTGTTTCTAAATTAAGTGTAGGCGTGGGAGGAGGGTGCTTCCTGCGCACTAATAACAGCACGCTTGTCAATTGTGGATGCTAATAATTCGCTTGTATCTTCCTAGACACATCTGCTGGTTGTGAATTATTCCACTTGCATGGCAAGGTGCGCATGTAGGTGTGTTAAAAATTCTGGAGGCACTGGGTATTGATCCCAGTTCCTCTCGCATACTAAGCGAGGGCTCTACCATCTGAGCTACGCCCGCCCCCCCGAAGACTAATCGTGCTACATACAGCCATATAGACGACACAGACCCTTGCACTCCCATTATTCAGCAGACAAACACTACTCTCTATGTATCCGTTAGGGTGTCTTTCAGGTTTCGTGCATTATGTATCGAATCGTAGTTGGCCACAATGAAAGTGGCACGTATAACGTCGAAAATAGAATTCGGACACCGCTCTGAGTAAGACCAACGTGTTGTCCACCCTCTAGACTTCAATGAGGTTAAGCCGCGATACCTAAGACAGATCTGCACTCGATGACACCTCGATAACAGCCGGTCCCCACACTTACATCTTGCTCTCCTTACGTCAGTATACATCATATCAGTCTGTGACACTGGCTTTGCAACATCTTGCGTGCCTTTAGGTTCGCGGCGACCAACACTTACCATGCACTGACCACAAAAAATGTAGGCGCCGCGGCTTGAACACTGGACCTTTCACATGCCAAGCGAACGCTCTACCAACTGAGCTACGCCCCATGCACGAGCAAACTGCGCTATTCCCCATTCTTTGCGACTCAGATGCGCACGGACACGATGGTTGGTTGGTTTGTAGCGGTGAAGGGAGCAGAGTACAAAGGCGCGGACCCGTTCATATACACAAAAGTTCCAAGTAGTTTGGATGCTCTGGTATTACAAATGAAAATTCCGTCTGTTTTTAACGTCTTAAATTGAAAGAGCCGTCACAAATTGCTCCGTTTTCACTCCTTGACGACAATCATACAGCACCTGAGGTAACAAACACATCTCGAGCCCCATTGTGCACTCCATTATTCATGCCAACTCAGTGCCTCGCTCTTTACTACTGTGTACCAATCTTGTCGTCCAACTGCAAAACACTGGGCCACAATAAGTTTCCGCGTCTCCATTGCACTGCGCATACTACGAACGGCTCCCCAAACTTGGCACTCACCCTCGCAGCCGACTTTTCCGACTATCCACGACGCTCACGCAACGCTCACGCTAGTGACAGCATTATTTATAGTTCGACGTCGCGCCAAAGCGAATGAGCACATTTCGCCTACGGCTTAGGCCGCCCTCCTAGTGTGGCTGCTCGGTGTCTGCAGGCAGCGAGGGTCTGCAGGCTTCCTGTGTTCGCACCTATGTCACCTGTGCTTGCTTGTCAGAGACAGACTACCGCAAAACATACAACTCACTCCATGAATTGATTGCTACGGCATCTGTTATCAGCAGTCACAACTAACAACACCAGTAGCAGCTGACTGCATGCAAAGAATAGGAATGTGCAGTGGAATTTACGTGAACTCAGCGCAAGGCAGATCTTTCCGACATAGGCTTGAGAATCTTACAGGAACACTTGTACTGTTTCTAAATTAAGTGTAGGCGTGGGAGGAGGGTGCTTCCTGCGCACTAATAACAGCACGCTTGTCAATTGTGGATGCTAATAATTCGCTTGTATATTCCTAGACACATCTGCTGGTTGTGAATTATTCCACTTGCATGGCAAGGTACGCATGTAGGTGTGTTAAAAATTCTGGAGGCACTGGGTATTGATCCCAGTTCCTCTCGCATACTAAACGAGCGCTCTACCATCTGAGCTACGCCCGCCGCCCCGAAGACTAATGGTGCTACATACAGACATATAGACGACACAGACCCTTGCACTCCCATTATTCAGCAGACAAACACTACTCTCTATGTATCCGTTAGGGTGTCTTTCAGGTTTCGTGCATTATGTATCGAATCGTAGTTGGCCACAATGAAAGTGGCACGTATAACGTCGAAAATAGAATTCGGACACCGCTCTGAGTAAGACCAACGTGTTGTCCACCCTCTAGACTTCAATGAGGTTAAGCCGCGATACCTAAGACAGATCTGCACTCGATGACACCTCGATAACAGCCGGTCCCCACACTTACATCTTGCTCTCCTTACGTCAGTATACATCATATCAGTCTGTGACGCTGGCTTTGCAACATCTTGCGTGCCTTTAGGTTCGCCGCGATCAACACTTATGATGCACTGACAACAAGATATGGAGGCGCCGCGGCTTGAACCCTGGACCTTTCACATGCCAAGCGAACGCTCTACCAACTGAGCTACGCCCCATGCACGAGCAAACTGCGCTATTCCCCATTCTTTGCGACTCAGATGCGCACGGACACGATGGTTGGTTGGTTTGTAGCGGTGAAGGGAGCAGAGTACAAAGGCGCGGACCCGTTCATATACACAAAAGTTCCAAGTAGTTTCGATGCTCTGGTATTACAAATGCAAATTCCGTCTGTTTTTAACGTCTTAAATTCAAAGAGCCGTCACAAATTGCTCCGTTTTCACTCCTTGACGACAATCATACAGCACCTGAGGTAACAAACACATCTCGAGCCCCATTGTGCACTCCATTATTCATGCCAACTCAGTGCCTCGCTCTTTACTACTGTGTACCAATCTTGTCGTCCAACTGCAAAACACTGGGCCACAATAAGTTTCCACGTCTCCATTGCACTGCGCATACTACGAAACGCTCCCCAAACTTGGCACTCACCCTCGCAGCCGACTTTTCCCACTTTCCACGACGCTCACGCTAGTGACAGCATTATTTATAGTTCGACGTCGCGCCAAAGCGAATGAGCACATTTCGCCTACGGCTTAGGCCGCCCTCCTAGTGTGGCTGCTCGGTGTCTGCAGGCAGCGAGGGTCTGCAAGCTTCCTGTGTTCGCACCTATGTCACCTGTGCTTGCTTGTCAGAGACAGACTACCGCAAAACATACAACTCACTCCATGAATTGATTGCTACGGCATCTGTTATCAGCAGTCACAACTAACAACACCAGTAGCAGCTGACTGCATGCAAAGAATAGGAATGTGCAGTGGAATTTACGTGAACTCAGCGCAAGGCAGATCTTTCCGACATAGGCTTGAGAATCTTACAGGAACACTTGTACTGTTTCTAAAATAAGTGTAGGCGTGGGAGGAGGCTGCTTCCTGCGCACTAATAACAGCACGCTTGTCAATTGTGGATGCTAATAATTCGCTTGTATCTTCCTAGACACATCTGCTGGTTGTGAATTATTCCACTTGCATGGCAAGGTACGCATGTAGGTGTGTTAAAAATTCTGGAAGCACTGGGTATTGATCCCAGTTCCTCTCGCATACTAAGCGAGCGCTCTACCATCTGAGCTACGCCCGCCCCCCCGAAGACTAATGGTGCTACATACAGCCATATAGACGACACAGACCCTTGCACTCCCATTATTCAGCAGACAAACACTACTCTCTATGTATCCGTTAGGGTGTCTTTCAGGTTTCGTGCATTATGTATCGAATCGTAGTTGGCCACAATGAAAGTGGCACGTATAACGTCGAAAATAGAATTCGGACACCGCTCTGAGTAAGACCAACGTGTTGTCCACCCTCTAGACTTCAATGAGGTTAAGCCGCGATACCTAAGACAGATCTGCACTCGATGACACCTCGATAACAGCCGGTCCCCACACTTACATCTTGCTCTCCTTACGTCAGTATACATCATATCAGTCTGTGACGCTGGCTTTGCAACATCTTGCGTGCCTTTAGGTTCGCCGCGATCAACACTTACCATGCACTGACAACAAAAAATGGTGGCGCCGCGGCTTGAACCCTGGACCTTTCACATGCCAAGCGAACGCTCTACCAACTGAGCTACGCCCCATGCACGAGCAAACTGCGCTATTCCCCATTCTTTGCGACTCAGATGCGCACGGACACGATGGTTGGTTGGTTTGTAGCGGTGAAGGGAGCAGAGTACAAAGGCGCGGACCCGTTCATATACACAAAAGTTCCAAGTAGTTTCGATGCTCTGGTATTACAAATGCAAATTCCGTCTGTTTTTAACGTCTTAAATTGAAAGAGCCGTCACAAATTGCTCCGTTTTCACTCCTTGACGACAATCATACAGCACCTGAGGTAACAAACACATCTCGAGCCCCATTGTGCACTCCATTATTCATGCCAACTCAGTGCCTCGCTCTTTACTACTGTGTACCAATCTTGTCGTCCAACTGCAAAACACTGGGCCACATTTAGTTTCCGCGTCTCCATTGCATTGCGCATACTACGAAACGCTCCCCAAACTTGGCACTCACCCTCGCAGCCGACTTTTCCGACTTTCCACGTCGCTCACGCAACGCTCACGCTAGTGACAGCATTATTTATAGTTCGACGTCGCGCCAAAGCGAATGAGCACATTTCGCCTACGGCTTAGGCCGCCCTCCTAGTGTGGCTGCTCGGTGTCTGCAGGCAGCGAGGGTCTGCAAGCTTCCTGTGTTCGCACCTATGTCACCTGTGCTTGCTTGTCAGAGACAGACTACCGCAAAACATACAACTCACTCCATGAATTGATTGCTACGGCATCTGTTATCAGCAGTCACAACTAACAACACCAGTAGCAGCTGACTGCATGCAAAGAATAGGAATGTGCAGTGGAATTTACGTGAACTCAGCGCAAGGCAGATCTTTCCGACATAGACTTGAGAATCTTACAGGAACACTTGTACTGTTTCTAAATTACGTGTAGGCGTGGGAGGAGGGTGCTTCCTGCGCACTAATAACAGCACGCTTGTCAATTGTGGATGCTAATAATTCGCTTGTATCTTCCTAGACACATCTGCTGGTTGTGAATTATTCCACTTGCATGGCAAGGTACGCATGTAGGTGTGTTAAAAATTCTGGAGGCACTGGGTATTGATCCCAGTTCCTCTCGCATACTAAGCGAGCGCTCTACCATCTGAGCTACGCCCGCCGCCCCGAAGACTAATGGTGCTACACACAGCCATATAGACGACACAGACCCTTGCACTCCCATTATTCAGCAGACAAACACTACTCTCTATGTATCCGTTAGGGTGTCTTTCAGGTTTCGTGCATTCTATATCGAATCGTAGTTGGCCACAATGAAAGTGGCACGTATAACGTCGAAAATAGAATTCGGACAGCGCTCTGAGTAAGACCAACGTGTTGTCCACCCTCTAGACTTCAATGAGGTTAAGCCGCGATACCTAAGACAGATCTGCACTCGATGACACCTCGATAACAGCCGGTCCCCACACTTACATCTTGCTCTCCTTACGTCAGTATACATCATATCAGTCTGTGACGCTGGCTTTGCAACATCTTGCGTGCCTTTAGGTTCGCCGCGACCAACACTTACCATGCACTGACAACAAAAAATGTAGGCACCACGGCTTGAACACTGGACCTCTCACATGCCAAGCGAACGCTCTACCAACTGAGCAACGCCCCATGCACGAGCAAACTGCGCTATTCCCCATTCTTTGCGACTCAGATGCGCACGGACACGATGGTTGGTTGGTTTGTAGCGGTGAAGGGAGCAGAGTACAAAGGCGCGGACCCGTTCATATACACAAAAGTACCAAGTAGTTTCGATGCTCTGGTATTACAAATGAAAATTCCGTCTGTTTTTAACGTCTTAAATTGAAAGAGCCGTCACAAATTGCTCCGTTTTCACTCCTTGACGACAATCATACAGCACCTGAGGTAACAAACACATCTCGAGCCCCATTGTGCACTCCATTATTCATGCCAACTCAGTGCCTCGCTCTTTACTACTGTGTACCAATCTTGTCGTCCAACTGCAAAACACTGGGCCACAATAAGTTTCCGCGTCTCCATTGCACTGCGCATACTACGAAACGCTCCCCAAACTTGGCACTCACCCTCGCAGCCGACTTTTCCCACTTTCCACGACGCTCACGCTAGTGACAGCATTATTTATAGTTCGACGTCGCGCCAAAGCGAATGAGCACATTTCGCCTACGGCTTAGGCCGCCCTCCTAGTGTGGCTGCTCGGTGTCTGCAGGCAGCGAGGGTCTGCAAGCTTCCTGTGTTCGCACCTATGTCACCTGTGCTTGCTTGTCAGAGACAGACTACCGCAAAACATACAACTCACTCCATGAATTGATTGCTACGGCATCTGTTATCAGCAGTCACAACTAACAACACCAGTAGCAGCTGACTGCATGCAAAGAATAGGAATGTGCAGTGGAATTTACGTGAACTCAGCGCAAGGCAGATCTTTCCGACATAGGCTTGAGAATCTTACAGGAACACATGTACTGTTTCTAAAATAAGTGTAGGCGTGGGAGGAGGCTGCTTCCTGCGCACTAATAACAGCACGCTTGTCAATTGTGGATGCTAATAATTCGCTTGTATCTTCCTAGACACATCTGCTGGTTGTGAATTATTCCACTTGCATGGCAAGGTACGCATGTAGGTGTGTTAAAAATTCTGGAAGCACTGGGTATTGATCCCAGTTCCTCTCGCATACTAAGCGAGCGCTCTACCATCTGAGCTACGCCCGCCCCCCCGAAGACTAATGGTGCTACATACAGCCATATAGACGACACAGACCCTTGCACTCCCATTATTCAGCAGACAAACACTACTCTCTATGTATCCGTTAGGGTGTCTTTCAGGTTTCGTGCATTATGTATCGAATCGTAGTTGGCCACAATGAAAGTGGCACGTATAACGTCGAAAATAGAATTCGGACACCGCTCTGAGTAAGACCAACGTGTTGTCCACCCTCTAGACTTCAATGAGGTTAAGCCGCGATACCTAAGACAGATCTGCACTCGATGACACCTCGATAACAGCCGGTCCCCACACTTACATCTTGCTCTCCTTACGTCAGTATACATCATATCAGTCTGTGACGCTGGCTTTGCAACATCTTGCGTGCCTTTAGGTTCGCCGCGATCAACACTTACCATGCACTGACAACAAAAAATGGTGGCGCCGCGGCTTGAACCCTGGACCTTTCACATGCCAAGCGAACGCTCTACCAACTGAGCTACGCCCCATGCACGAGCAAACTGCGCTATTCCCCATTCTTTGCGACTCAGATGCGCACGGACACGATGGTTGGTTGGTTTGTAGCGGTGAAGGGAGCAGAGTACAAAGGCGCGGACCCGTTCATATACACAAAAGTTCCAAGTAGTTTCGATGCTCTGGTATTACAAATGCAAATTCCGTCTGTTTTTAACGTCTTAAATTGAAAGAGCCGTCACAAATTGCTCCGTTTTCACTCCTTGACGACAATCATACAGCACCTGAGGTAACAAACACATCTCGAGCCCCATTGTGCACTCCATTATTCATGCCAACTCAGTGCCTCGCTCTTTACTACTGTGTACCAATCTTGTCGTCCAACTGCAAAACACTGGGCCACATTTAGTTTCCGCGTCTCCATTGCATTGCGCATACTACGAAACGCTCCCCAAACTTGGCATTCACCCTCGCAGCCGACTTTTCCGACTTTCCACGTCGCTCACGCAACGCTCATGCTAGTGACAGCATTATTTATAGTTCGACGTCGCGCCAAAGCGAATGAGCACATTTCGCCTACGGCTTAGGCCGCCCTCCTAGTGTGGCTGCTCGGTGTCTGCAGGCAGCGAGGGTCTGCAAGCTTCCTGTGTTCGCACCTATGTCACCTGTGCTTGCTTGTCAGAGACAGACTACCGCAAAACATACAACTCACTCCATGAATTGATTGCTACGGCATCTGTTATCAGCAGTCACAACTAACAACACCAGTAGCAGCTGACTGCATGCAAAGAATAGGAATGTGCAGTGGAATTTACGTGAACTCAGCGCAAGGCAGATCTTTCCGACATAGACTTGAGAATCTTACAGGAACACTTGTACTGTTTCTAAATTAAGTGTAGGCGTGGGAGGAGGGTGCTTCCTGCGCACTAATAACAGCACGCTTGTCAATTGTGGATGCTAATCATTCGCTTGTATCTTCCTAGACACATCTGCTGGTTGTGAATTATTCCACTTGCATGGCAAGGTGCGCATGTAGGTGTGTTAAAAATTCTGGAGGCACTGGGTATTGATGCCAGTTCCTCTCGCATACTAAGCGAGCGCTCTACCATCTGAGCTACGCCCGCCCCCCCGAAGACTAATGGTGCTACATACAGCCATATAGACGACACAGACCCTTGCACTCCCATTATTCAGCAGACAAACACTACTCTCTATGTATCCGTTAGGGTGTCTTTCAGGTTTCGTGCATTCTATATCGAATCGTAGTTGGCCACAATGAAAGTGGCACGTATAACGTCGAAAATAGAATTCGGACAGCGCTCTGAGTAAGACCAACGTGTTGTCCACCCTCTAGACTTCAATGAGGTTAAGCCGCGATACCTAAGACAGATCTGCACTCGATGACACCTCGATAACAGCCGGTCCCCACACTTACATCTTGCTCTCCTTACGTCAGTATACATCATATCAGTCTGTGACGCTGGCTTTGCAACATCTTGCGTGCCTTTAGGTTCGCCGCGACCAACACTTACCATGCACTGACCACAAAAAATGTAGGCACCACGGCTTGAACACTGGACCTTTCACATGCCAAGCGAACGCTCTACCAACTGAGCAACGCCCCATGCACGAGCAAACTGCGCTATTCCCCATTCTTTGCGACTCAGATGCGCACGGACACGATGGTTGGTTGGTTTGTAGCGGTGAAGGGAGCAGAGTACAAAGGCGCGGACCCGTTCATATACACAAAAGTACCAAGTAGTTTCGATGCTCTGGTATTACAAATGAAAATTCCGTCTGTTTTTAACGTCTTAAATTGAAAGAGCCGTCACAAATTGCTCCGTTTTCACTCCTTGACGACAATCATACAGCACCTGAGGTAACAAACACATCTCGAGCCCCATTGTGCACTCCATTATTCATGCCAACTCAGTGCCTCGCTCTTTACTACTGTGTACCAATCTTGTCGTCCAACTGCAAAACACTGGGCCACAATAAGTTTCCGCGTCTCCATTGCACTGCGCATACTACGAAACGCTCCCCAAACTTGGCACTCACCCTCGCAGCCGACTTTTCCCACTTTCCACGACGCTCACGCTAGTGACAGCATTATTTATAGTTCGACGTCGCGCCAAAGCGAATGAGCACATTTCGCCTACGGCTTAGGCCGCCCTCCTAGTGTGGCTGCTCGGTGTCTGCAGGCAGCGAGGGTCTGCAAGCTTCCTGTGTTCGCACCTATGTCACCTGTGCTTGCTTGTCAGAGACAGACTATCGGAAAACATACAACTCACTCCATGAATTGATTGCTACGGCATCTGTTATCAGCAGTCACAACTAGCAACACCAGTAGCAGCTGACTGCATGCAAAGAATAGGAAATGCAGTGGGATTTACGTGAACTCAGCGCAAGGCAGATCTTTCCGACATAGGCTTGAGAATCTTACGGGAACACTTGTACTGTTTCTAAATTAAGTGTAGGCGTGGGAGGAGGGTGCTTCCTGCGCACTAATAACAGCACGCTTGTCAATTGTGGATGCTAATAATTCGCTGGTATCTTCCTAGACACATCTGCTGGTTGTGAATTATTCCACTTGCATGGCAAGGTGCGCATGTAGGTGTGTTAAAAATTCTGGAGGTACTGGGTATTGATCCCAGTTCCTCTCGCATACTAAGCGAGGGCTCTACCATCTGAGCTACGCCCGCCGCCCCGAAGACTAATGGTGCTACATACAGCCATATAGACGACACAGACCCTTGCACTCCCATTATTCAGCAGACAAACACTACTCTCTATGTATCCGTTAGGGTGTCTTTCAGGTTTCGTGCATTATGTATCGAATCGTAGTTGGCCACAATGAAAGTGGCACGTATAACGTTGAAAATAGAATTCGGACACCGCTCTGAGTAAGACCAACGTGTTGTCCACCCTCTAGACTTCAATGAGGTTAAGCCGCGATACCTAAGACAGATCTGCACTCGATGACACCTCGATAACAGCCGGTCCCCACACTTACATCTTGCTCTCCTTACGTCAGTATACATCATATCAGTCTGTGACACTGGCTTTGCAACATCTTGCGTGCCTTTAGGTTCGCCGCGACCAACACTTACCATGCACTGACCACAAAAAATGTAGGCGCCGCGGCTTGAACACTGGACCTTTCACATGCCAAGCGAACGATCTACCAACTGAGCTACGCCCCATGCACGAGCAAACTGCGCTATTCCCCATTCTTTGCGACTCAGATGCGCACGGACACGATGGTTGGTTGGTTTGTAGCGGTGAAGGGAGCAGAGTACAAAGGCGCGGACCCGTTCATATACACAAAAGTTCCAAGTAGTTTCGATGCTCTGGTATTACAAATGCAAATTCCGTCTGTTTTTAACGTCTTAAATTCAAAGAGCCGTCACAAATTGCTCCGTTTTCACTCCTTGACGACAATCATACAGCACCTGAGGTAACAAACACATCTCGAGCCCCATTGTGCACTCCATTATTCATGCCAACTCAGTGCCTCGCTCTTTACTACTGTGTACCAATCTTGTCGTCCAACTGCAAAACACTGGGCCACAATAAGTTTCCGCGTCTCCATTGCACTGCGCATACTACGAACGGCTCCCCAAACTTGGCACTCACCCTCGCAGCCGACTTTTCCGACTATCCACGACGCTCACGCAACGCTCACGCTAGTGACAGAATTATTTATAGTTCGACGTCGCGCCAAAGCGAATGAGCACATTTCGCCTACGGCTTAGGCCGCCCTCCTAGTGTGGCTGCTCGGTGTCTGCAGGCAGCGAGGGTCTGCAGGCTTCCTGTGTTCGCACCTATGTCACCTGTGCTTGCTTGTCAGAGACAGACTACCGCAAAACATACAACTCACTCCATGAATTGATTGCTACGGCATCTGTTATCAGCAGTCACAACTAACAACACCAGTAGCAGCTGACTGCATGCAAAGAATAGGAATGTGCAGTGGAATTTACGTGAACACAGCGCAAGGCAGATCTTTCCGACATAGGCTTGAGAATCTTACAGGAACACTTGTACTGTTTCTAAATCAAGTGTAGGCGTGGGAGGAGGGTGCTTCCTGCGCACTAATAACAGCACGCTTGTCAATTGTGGATGCTAATCATTCGCTTGTATCTTCCTAGACACATCTGCTGGTTGTGAATTATTCCACTTGCATGGCAAGGTGCGCATGTAGGTGTGTTAAAAATTCTGGAAGCACTGGGTATTGATCCCAGTTCCTCTCGCATACTAAGCGAGCGCTCTACCATCTGAGCTACGCCCGCCCCCCCGAAGACTAATGGTGCTACATACAGCCATATAGACGACACAGACCCTTGCACTCCCATTATTCAGCAGACAAACACTACTCTCTATGTATCCGTTAGGTTGTCTTTCAGGTTTCGTGCATTATGTATCGAATCGTAGTTGGCCACAATGAAAGTGGCACGTATAACGTCGAAAATAGAATTCGGACACCGCTCTGAGTAAGACCAACGTGTTGTCCACCCTCTAGACTTCAATGAGGTTAAGCCGCGATACCTAAGACAGATCTGCACTCGATGACACCTCGATAACAGCCGGTCCCCACACTTACATCTTAATCTCCTTACGTCAGTATACATCATATCAGTCTGTGACGCTGGCTTTGCAACATCTTGCGTGCCTTTAGGTTCGCCGCTATCAACACTTATGATGCACTGACAACAAAATATGGAGGCGCCGCGGCTTGAACCCTGGACCTTTCACATGCCAAGCGAACGCTCTACCAACTGAGCTACGCCCCATGCACGAGCAAACTGCGCTATTCCCCATTCTTTGCGACTCAGATGCGCACGGACACGATGGTTGGTTCGTTTGTAGCGGTTAAGGGAGCAGAGTACAAAGGCGCGGACCCGTTCATATACACAAAAGTTCCAAGTAGTTTCGATGCTCTGGTATTACAAATGCAAATTCCGTCTGTTTTTAACGTCTTAAATTGAAAGAGCCGTCACAAATTGCTCCGTTTTCACTCCTTGACGACAATCATACAGCACCTGAGGTAACAAACACATCTCGAGCCCCATTGTGCACTCCATTATTCATGCCAACTCAGTGCCTCGCTCTTTACTACTGTGTACCAATCTTGTCGTCCAACTGCAAAACACTGGGCCACATTTAGTTTCCGCGTCTCCATTGCATTGCGCATACTACGAAACGCTCCCCAAACTTGGCACTCACCCTCGCAGCCGGCTTTTCCGACTTTCCACGTCGCTCACGCAACGCTCACGCTAGTGACAGCATTATTTATAGTTCGACGTCGCGCCAAAGCGAATGAGCACATTTCGCCTACGGCTTAGGCCGCCCTCCTAGTGTGGCTGCTCGGTGTCTGCAGGCAGCGAGGGTCTGCAAGCTTCCTGTGTTCGCACCTATGTCACCTGTGCTTGCTTGTCAGAGACAGACTACCGCAAAACATACAACTCACTCCATGAATTGATTGCTACGGCATCTGTTATCAGCAGTCACAACTAACAACACCAGTAGCAGCTGACTGCATGCAAAGAATAGGAATGTGCAGTGGAATTTACGTGAACTCAGCGCAAGGCAGATCTCTCCGACATAGACTTGAGAATCTTACAGGAACACTTGTACTGTTTCTAAATTAAGTGTAGGCGTGGGAGGAGGGTGCTTCCTGCGCACTAATAACAGCACGCTTGTCAATTGTGGATGCTAATCATTCGCTTGTATCTTCCTAGACACATCTGCTGGTTGTGAATTATTCCACTTGCATGGCAAGGTGCGCATGTAGGTGTGTTAAAAATTCTGGAGGCACTGGGTATTGATGCCAGTTCCTCTCGCATACTAAGCGAGCGCTCTACCATCTGAGCTACGCCCGCCCCCCCGAAGACTAATGGTGCTACATACAGCCATATAGACGACACAGACCCTTGCACTCCCATTATTCAGCAGACAAACACTACTCTCTATGTATCCGTTAGGGTGTCTTTCAGGTTTCGTGCATTCTATATCGAATCGTAGTTGGCCACAATGAAAGTGGCACGTATAACGTCGAAAATAGAATTCGGACAGCGCTCTGAGTAAGACCAACGTGTTGTCCACCCTCTAGACTTCAATGAGGTTAAGCCGCGATACCTAAGACAGATCTGCACTCGATGACACCTCGATAACAGCCGGTCCCCACACTTACATCTTGCTCTCCTTACGTCAGTATACATCATATCAGTCTGTGACGCTGGCTTTGCAACATCTTGCGTGCCTTTAGGTTCGCCGCGACCAACACTTACCATGCACTGACCACAAAAAATGTAGGCACCACGGCTTGAACACTGGACCTTTCACATGCCAAGCGAACGCTCTACCAACTGAGCAACGCCCCATGCACGAGCAAACTGCGCTATTCCCCATTCTTTGCGACTCAGATGCGCACGGACACGATGGTTGGTTGGTTTGTAGCGGTGAAGGGAGCAGAGTACAAAGGCGCGGACCCGTTCATATACACAAAAGTACCAAGTAGTTTCGATGCTCTGGTATTACAAATGAAAATTCCGTCTGTTTTTAACGTCTTAAATTGAAAGAGCCGTCACAAATTGCTCCGTTTTCACTCCTTGACGACAATCATACAGCACCTGAGGTAACAAACACATCTCGAGCCCCATTGTGCACTCCATTATTCATGCCAACTCAGTGCCTCGCTCTTTACTACTGTGTACCAATCTTGTCGTCCAACTGCAAAACACTGGGCCACAATAAGTTTCCGCGTCTCCATTGCACTGCGCATACTACGAAACGCTCCCCAAACTTGGCACTCACCCTCGCAGCCGACTTTTCCCACTTTCCACGACGCTCACGCTAGTGACAGCATTATTTATAGTTCGACGTCGCGCCAAAGCGAATGAGCACATTTCGCCTACGGCTTAGGCCGCCCTCCTAGTGTGGCTGCTCGGTGTCTGCAGGCAGCGAGGGTCTGCAAGCTTCCTGTGTTCGCACCTATGTCACCTGTGCTTGCTTGTCAGAGACAGACTACCGCAAAACATACAACTCACTCCATGAATTGATTGCTACGGCATCTGTTATCAGCAGTCACAACTAACAACACCAGTAGCAGCTGACTGCATGCAAAGAATAGGAATGTGCAGTGGAATTTACGTGAACTCAGCGCAAGGCAGATCTTTCCGACATAGGCTTGAGAATCTTACAGGAACACTTGTACTGTTTCTAAAATAAGTGTAGGCGTGGGAGGAGGCTGCTTCCTGCGCACTAATAACAGCACGCTTGTCAATTGTGGATGCTAATAATTCGCTTGTATCTTCCTAGACACATCTGCTGGTTGTGAATTATTCCACTTGCATGGCAAGGTACGCATGTAGGTGTGTTAAAAATTCTGGAGGCACTGGGTATTGATTCCAGTTCCTCTCGCATACTAAGCGAGCGCTCTACCATCTGAGCTACGCCCGCCGCCCCGAAGACTAATGGTGCTACATACAGCCATATAGACGACACAGACCCTTGCACTCCCATTATTCAGCAGACAAACACTACTCTCTATGTATCCGTTAGGGTGTCTTTCAGGTTTCGTGCATTATGTATCGAATCGTAGTTGGCCACAATGAAAGTGGCACGTATAACGTCGATAATAGAATTCGGACACCGCTCTGAGTAAGACCAACGTGTTGTCCACCCTCTAGACTTCAATGAGTTTAAGCCGCGATACCTAAGACAGATCTGCACTCGATGACACCTCGATAACAGCCGGTCCCCACACTTACATCTTGCTCTCCTTACGTCAGTATACATCATATCAGTCTGTGACGCTGGCTTTGCAACATCTTGCGTGCCTTTAGGTTCGCCGCGATCAACACTTACCATGCACTGACAACAAAATATGGAGGCGCCGCGGCTTGAACCCTGGACCTTTCACATGCCAAGCGAACGCTCTACCAACTGAGCTACGCCCCATGCACGAGCAAACTGCGCTATTCCCCATTCTTTGCGACTCAGATGCGCACGGACACGATGGTTGGTTGGTTTGTAGCGGTGAAGGGAGCAGAGTACAAAGGCGCGGACCCGTTCATATACACAAAAGTTCCAAGTAGTTTCGATGCTCTGGTATTACAAATGCAAATTCCGTCTGTTTTTAACGTCTTAAATTCAAAGAGCCGTCACAAATTGCTCCGTTTTCACTCCTTGACGACAATCATACAGCACCTGAGGTAACAAACACATCTCGAGCCCCATTGTGCACTCCATTATTCATGCCAACTCAGTGCCTCGCTCTTTACTACTGTGTACCAATCTTGTCGTCCAACTGCAAAACACTGGGCCACAATAAGTTTCCGCGTCTCCATTGCACTGCGCATACTACGAAACGCTCCCCAAACTTGGCACTCACCCTCGCAGCCGACTTTTCCCACTTTCCACGACGCTCACGCTAGTGACAGCATTATTTATAGTTCGACGTCGCGCCAAAGCGAATGAGCACATTTCGCCTACGGCTTAGGCCGCCCTCCTAGTGTGGCTGCTCGGTGTCTGCAGGCAGCGAGGGTCTGCAAGCTTCCTGTGTTCGCACCTATGTCACCTGTGCTTGCTTGTCAGAGACAGACTACCGCAAAACATACAACTCACTCCATGAATTGATTGCTACGGCATCTGTTATCAGCAGTCACAACTAACAACACCAGTAGCAGCTGACTGCATGCAAAGAATAGGAATGTGCAGTGGAATTTACGTGAACTCAGCGCAAGGCAGATCTTTCCGACATAGGCTTGAGAATCTTACAGGAACACTTGTACTGTTTCTAAAATAAGTGTAGGCGTGGGAGGAGGCTGCTTCCTGCGCACTAATAACAGCACGCTTGTCAATTGTGGATGCTAATAATTCGCTTGTATCTTCCTAGACACATCTGCTGGTTGTGAATTATTCCACTTGCATGGCAAGGTACGCATGTAGGTGTGTTAAAAATTCTGGAGGCACTGGGTATTGATCCCAGTTCCACTCGCATACTAAGCGAGCGCTCTACCATCTGAGCTACGCCCGCCGCCCCGAAGACTAATGGTGCTACATACAGCCATATAGACGACACAGACCCTTGCACTCCCATTATTCAGCAGACAAACACTACTCTCTATGTATCCGTTAGGGTGTCTTTCAGGTTTCGTGCATTATGTATCGAATCGTAGTTGGCCACAATGAAAGTGGCACGTATAACGTCGATAATAGAATTCGGACACCGCTCTGAGTAAGACCAACGTGTTGTCCACCCTCTAGACTTCAATGAGGTTAAGCCGCGATACCTAAGACAGATCTGCACTCGATGACACCTCGATAACAGCCGGTCCCCACACTTACATCTTGCTCTCCTTACGTCAGTATACATCATATTAGTCTGTGACGCTGGCTTTGCAACATCTTGCGTGCCTTTAGGTTCGCCGCGATCAACACTTACCATGCACTGACAACAAAATATGGAGCCGACGCGGTTTGAACCCTGGACCTTTCACATGCCAAGCGAACACTCTACCAACTGAGCTACGCCCCATGCACGAGCAAACTGCGCTATTCCCCATTCTTTGCGACTCAGATGCGCACGGACACGATGGTTGGTTGGTTTGTAGCGGTGAAGGGAGCAGAGTACAAAGGCGCGGACCCGTTCATATACACAAAAGTTCCAAGTAGTTTCGATGCTCTGGTATTACAAATGCAAATTCCGTCTGTTTTAACGTCTTAAATTCAAAGAGCCGTCACAAATTGCTCCGTTTTCACTCCTTGACGACAATCATACAGCACCTGAGGAAACAAACACATCTCGAGCCCCATTGTGCACTCCATTATTCATGCCAACTCAGTGCCTCGCTCTTTACTACTGTGTACCAATCTTGTCGTCCAACTGCAAAACACTGGGCCACAATAAGTTTCCACGTCTCCATTGCACTGCGCATACTACGAAACGCTCCCCAAACTTGGCACTCACCCTCGCAGCCGACTTTTCCGACTTTCCACGACGCTCACGCTAGTGACAGCATTATTTATAGTTCGACGTCGCGCCAAAGCGAATGAGCACATTTCGCCTACGGCTTAGGCCGCCCTCCTAGTGTGGCTGCTCGGTGTCTGCAGGCAGCGAGGGTCTGCAAGCTTCCTGTGTTCGCACCTATGTCACCTGTGCTTGCTTGTCAGAGACAGACTACCGCAAAACATACAACTCACTCCATGAATTGATTGCTACGGCATCTGTTATCAGCAGTCACAACTAACAACACCAGTAGCAGCTGACTGCATGCAAAGAATAGGAATGTGCAGTGGAATTTACGTGAACTCAGCGCAAGGCAGATCTTTCCGACATAGGCTTGAGAATCTTACAGGAACACTTGTACTGTTTCTAAATTAAGTGTAGGCGTGGGAGGAGGCTGCTTCCTGCGCACTAATAACAGCACGCTTGTCAATTGTGGATGCTAATAATTCGCTTGTATCTTCCTAGACACATCTGCTGGTTGTGAATTATTCCACTTGCATGGCAAGGTACGCATGTAGGTGTGTTAAAAATTCTGGAGGCTCTGGGTATTGATCCCAGTTCCTCTCGCATACTAAGCGAGCACTCTACCATCTGAGCTACGCCCGCCGCCCCGAAGACTAATGGTGCTACATACAGCCATATAGACGACACAGACCCTTGCACTCCCATTATTCAGCAGACAAACACTACTCTCTATGTATCCGTTAGGGTGTCTTTCAGGTTTCGTGCATTATGTATCGAATCGTAGTTGGCCACAATGAAAGTGGCACGTATAACGTCGAAAATAGAATTCGGACACCGCTCTGAGTAAGACCAACGTGTTGTCCACCCTCTAGACTTCAATGAGGTTAAGCCGCGATACCTAAGACAGATCTGCACTCGATGACACCTCGATAACAGCCGGTCCCCACACTTACATCTTGCTCTCCTTACGTCAGTATACATCATTTCAGTCTGTGACGCTGGCTTTGCAACATCTTGCGTGCCTTTAGGTTCGCCGCGATCAACACTTACCATGCACTGACAACAAAATATGGAGGCGCCGCGGCTTGAACCCTGGACCTTTCACATGCCAAGCGAACGCTCTACCAACTGAGCTACGCCCCATGCACGAGCAAACTGCGCTATTCCCCATTCTTTGCGACTCAGATGCGCACGGACACGATGCTTGGTTGGTTTGTAGCGGTGAAGGGAGCAGAGTACAAAGGCGCGGACCCGTTCATATACACAAAAGTTCCAAGTAGTTTCGATGCTCTGGTATTACAAATGCAAATTCCGTCTGTTTTTAACGTCTTAAATTCAAAGAGCCGTCACAAATTGCTCCGTTTTCACTCCTTGACGACAATCATACAGCACCTGAGGTAACAAACACATCTCGAGCCCCATTGTGCACTCCATTATTCATGCCAACTCAGTGCCTCGCTCTTTACTACTGTGTACCAATCTTGTCGTCCAACTGCAAAACTCTGGGCCACAATAAGTTTCCGCGTCTCCATTGCACTGCGCATACTACGAAACGCTCCCCAAACTTGGCACTCACACTCGCAGCCGACTTTCCACGACGCTCACGCAACGCTCACGCTAGTGACAGCATTATTTATAGTTCGACGTCGCGCCAAAGCGAATGAGCACATTTCGCCTACGGCTTAGGCCGCCCTCCTAGTGTGGCTGCTCGGTGTCTGCAGGCAGCGAGGGTCTGCAAGCTTCCTGTGTTCGCACCTATGTCACCTGTGCTTGCTTGTCAGAGACAGACTACCGCAAAACATACAACTCACTCCATGAATTGATTGCTACGGCATCTGTTATCAGCAGTCACAACTAACAACACCAGTAGCAGCTGACTGCATGCAAAGAATAGGAATGTGCAGTGGAATTTACGTGAACTCAGCGCAAGGCAGATCTTTCCGACATAGGCTTGAGAATCTTACAGGAACACTTGTACTGTTTCTAAATTAAGTGTAGGCGTGGGAGGAGGGTGCTTCCTGCGCACTAATAACAGCACGCTTGTCAATTGTGGATGCTAATCATTCGCTTGTATCTTCCTAGACACATCTGCTGGTTGTGAATTATTCCACTTGCATGGCAAGGTGCGCATGTAGGTGTGTTAAAAATTCTGGAGGCACTGGGTATTGATCCCAGTTCCTCTCGCATACTAAGCGAGCGCTCTACCATCTGAGCTACGCCCGCCGCCCCGAAGACTAATGGAGCTACATACAGCCATATAGACGACACAGACCCTTGCACTCCCATTATTCAGCAGACAAACACTACTCTCTATGTATCCGTTAGGGTGTCTTTCATGTTTCGTGCATTATGTATCGAATCGTAGTTGGCCACAATGAAAGTGGCACGTATAACGTCGAAAATAGAATTCGGACACCGCTCTGAGTAAGACCAACGTGTTGTCCACCCTCTAGACTTCAATGAGGTTAAGCCGCGATACCTAAGACAGATCTGCACTCGATGACACCTCGATAACAGCCGGTCCCCACACTTACATCTTGCTCTCCTTACGTCAATATACATCATATCAGTCTGTGACGCTGGCATTGCAACATCTTGCGTGCCTTTAGGTTCGCCGCGACCAACACTTACCATGCACTGACAACAAAATATGGAGGCGCCGCGGCTTGAACCCTGGACCTTTCGCATGCCAAGCGAACGCTCTACCAACTGAGCTACACCCCACGCACGAGCAAACTGCGCTATTCCCCATTCTTTGCGACTCAGATGCGCACGGACACGATGCTTGGTTGGTTTATAGCGGTGAAGGGAGCAGAGTACAAAGGCGCGGACCCGTTCATATACACAAAAGTTCCAAGTAGTTTCGATGCTCTGGTATTACAAATGAAAATTCCGTCTGTTTTTAACGTCTTAAATTGAAAGAGCCGTCACAAATTGCTCCGTTTTCACTCCTTGACGACAATCATACAGCACCTGAGGTAACAAACACATCTCGAGCCCCATTGTGCACTCCATTATTCATGCCAACTCAGTGCCTCGCTCTTTACTACTGTGTACCAATCTTGTCGTCCAACTGCAAAACACTGGGCCACAATAAGTTTCCGCGTCTCCATTGCACTGCGCATACTACGAAACGCTCCCCAAACTTGGCACTCACCCTCGCAGCCGACTTTTCCGACTTTCCACGACGCTCACGCTAGTGACAGCATTATTTATAGTTCGACGTCGCGCCAAAGCGAATGAGCACATTTCGCCTACGGCTTAGGCCGCCCTCCTAGTGTGGCTGCTCGGTGTCTGCAGGCAGCGAGGGTCTGCAAGCTTCCTGTGTTCGCACCTATGTCACCTGTGCTTGCTTGTCAGAGACAGACTATCGCAAAACATACAACTCACTCCATGAATTGATTGCTACGGCATCTGTTATCAGCAGTCACAACTAGCAACACCAGTAGCAGCTGACTGCATGCAAAGAATAGGAATGTGCAGTGGGATTTACGTGAACTCAGCGCAAGGCAGATCTTTCCGACATAGGCTTGAGAATCTTACGGGAACACTTGTACTGTTTCTAAATTAAGTGTAGGCGTGGGAGGAGGGTGCTTCCTGCGCACTAATAACAGCACGCTTGTCAATTGTGGATGCTAATAATTCGCTTGTATCTTCCTAGACACATCTGCTGGTTGTGAATTATTCCACTTGCATGGCAAGGTACGCATGTAGGTGTGTTAAAAATTCTGGAGGCACTGGGTATTGATCCCAGTTCCTCTCGCATACTAAGCGAGCGCTCTACCATCTGAGCTACGCCCGCCGCCCCGAAGACTAATGGTGCTACACACAGCCATATAGACGACACAGACCCTTGCACTCCCATTATTCAGCAGACAAACACTACTCTCTATGTATCCGTTAGGGTGTCTTTCAGGTTTCGTGCATTATGTATCGAATCGTAGTTGGCCACAATGAAAGTGGCACGTATAACGTTGAAAATAGAATTCGGACACCGCTCTGAGTAAGACCAACGTGTTGTCCACCCTCTAGACTTCAATGAGGTTAAGCCGCGATACCTAAGACAGATCTGCACTCGATGACACCTCGATAACAGCCGGTCCCCACACTTACATCTTGCTCTCCTTACGTCAGTATACATCATATCAGTCTGTGACGCTGGCTTTGCAACATCTTGCGTGCCTTTAGGTTCGCCGCGACCAACACTTACCATGCACTGACCACAAAAAATGTAAGCGCCGCGGTTTGAACACTGGACCTTTCACATGCCAAGCGAACGCTCTACCAACTGAGCTACGCCCCATGCACGAGCAAACTGCGCTATTCCCCATTCTTTGCGACTCAGATGCGCACGGACACGATGGTTGGTTGGTTTGTAGCGGTGAAGGGAGCAGAGTACAAAGGCGCGGACCCGTTCATATACACAAAAGTTCCAAGTAGTTTCGATGCTCTGGTATTACAAATGAAAATTCCGTCTGTTTTTAACGTCTTAAATTGAAAGAGCCGTCACAAATTGCTCCGTTTTCACTCCTTGACGACAATCATACAGCACCTGAGGTAACAAACACATCTCGAGCCCCATTGTGCACTCCATTATTCATGCCAACTCAGTGCCTCGCTCTTTACTACTGTGTACCAATCTTGTCGTCCAACTGCAAAACACTGGGCCACAATAAGTTTCCGCGTCTCCATTGCACTGCGCATACTACGAAACGCTCCCCAAACTTGGCACTCACCCTCGCAGCCGACTTTTCCGACTTTCCACGACGCTCACGCTAGTGACAGCATTATTTATAGTTCGACGTCGCGCCAAAGCGAATGAGCACATTTCGCCTACGGCTTAGGCCGCCCTCCTAGTGTGGCTGCTCGGTGTCTGCAGGCAGCGAGGGTCTGCAAGCTTCCTGTGTTCGCACCTATGTCACCTGTGCTTGCTTGTCAGAGACAGACTATCGCAAAACATACAACTCACTCCATGAATTGATTGCTACGGCATCTGTTATCAGCAGTCACAACTAGCAACACCAGTAGCAGCTGACTGCATGCAAAGAATAGGAATGTGCAGTGGGATTTACGTGAACTCAGCGCAAGGCAGATCTTTCCGACATAGGCTTGAGAATCTTACGGGAACACTTGTACTGTTTCTAAATTAAGTGTAGGCGTGGGAGGAGGGTGCTTCCTGCGCACTAATAACAGCACGCTTGTCAATTGTGGATGCTAATAATTCGCTTGTATCTTCCTAGACACATCTGCTGGTTGTGAATTATTCCACTTGCATGGCAAGGTGCGCATGTAGGTGTGTTAAAAATTCTGGAAGCACTGGGTATTGATCCCAGTTCCTCTCGCATACTAAGCGAGCGCTATACCATCTGAGCTATGCCCGCCGCCCCGAAGACTAATGGTGCTACATACAGCCATATAGACGACACAGACCCTTGCACTCCCATTATTCAGCAGACAAACACTACTCTCTATGTATCCGTTAGGGTGTCTTTCAGGTTTCGTGCATTATGTATCGAATCGTAGTTGGCCACAATGAAAGTGGCACGTATAACGTCGAAAATAGAATTCGGACACCGCTCTGAGTAAGACCAACGTGTTGTCCACCCTCTAGACTTCAATGAGGTTAAGCCGCGATACCTAAGACAGATCTGCACTCGATGACACCTCGATAACAGCCGGTCCCCACACTTACATCTTGCTCTCCTTACGTCAGTATACATCATATCAGTCTGTGACGCTGGCTTTGCAACATCTTGCGTGCCTTTAGGTTCGCCGCGATCAACACTTACCATGCACTGACCACAAAATATGGAGGCGCCGCGGCTTGAACCCTGGACCTTTCACATGCCAAGCGAACGCTCTACCAACTGAGCTACGCCCCAGGCACGAGCAAACTGAGCTATTCCCCATTCTTTGCGACTCAGATGCGCACGGACACGATGGTTGGTTGGTTTGTAGCGGTGAAGGGAGCAGAGTACAAAGGCGCGGACCCGTTCATATACACAAAAGTTCCAAGTAGTTTCGATGCTCTGGTATTACAAATGCAAATTCCGTCTGTTTTTAACGTCTTAAATTGAAAGAGCCGTCACAAATTGCTCCGTTTTCACTCCTTGACGACAATCATACAGCACCTGAGGTAACAAACACATCTCGAGCCCCATTGTGCACTCCATTATTCATGCCAACTCAGTGCCTCGCTTTTTACTACTGTGTACCAATCTTGTCGTCCAACTGCAAAACACTGGGCCACAATAAGTTTCCGCGTCTCCATTGCACTGCGCATACTACGAAACGCTCCCCAAACTTGGCACTCACCCTCGCAGCCGACTTTTCCGACTTTCCACGACGCTCACGCTAGTGACAGCATTATTTATAGTTCGACGTCGCGCCAAAGCGAATTAACACATTTCGCCTACGGCTTAGGCCGCCCTCCTAGTGTGGCTGCTCGGTGTCTGCAGGCAGCGAGGGTCTGCAAGCTTCCTGTTTTCGCACCTATGTCACCTGTGCTTGCTTGTCAGAGACAGACTATCGCAAAACATACAACTCACTCCATGAATTGATTGCTACGGCATCTGTTATCAGCAGTCACAACTAGCAACACCAGTAGCAGCTGACTGCATGCAAAGAATAGGAATGTGCAGTGGGAATTACGTGAACTCAGCGCAAGGCAGATCTTTCCGACATAGGCTTGAGAATCTTACGGGAACACTTGTACTGTTTCTAAATTAAGTGTAGGCGTGGGAGGAGGGTGCTTCCTGCGCACTAATAACAGCACGCTTGTCAATTGTGGATGCTAATAATTCGCTTGTATCTTCCTAGACACATCTGCTGGTTGTGAATTATTCCACTTGCATGGCAAGGTGCGCATGTAGGTGTGTTAAAAATTCCGGAAGCACTGGGTATTGATCCCAGTTCCTCTCGCATACTAAGCGAGCGCTCTACCATCTGAGCTACGCCCGCCGCCCCGAAGACTAATGGTGCTACATACAGCCATATAGACGACACAGACCCTTGCACTCCCATTATTCAGCAGACAAACACTACTCTCTATGTATCCGTTAGGGTGTCTTTCAGGTTTTCGTGCATTATGTATCGAATCGTAGTTGGCCACAATGAAAGTGGCACGTATAACGTCGAAAATAGAATTCGGACACCGCTCTGAGTAAGACCAACGTGTTGTCCACCCTCTAGACTTCAATGAGGTTAAGCCGCGATACCTAAGACAGATCTGTACTCGATGACACCTCGATAACGGCCGGTCCCCACACTTACATCTTGCTCTCCTTACGTCAGTATACATCATATCAGTCTGTGACGCTGGCTTTGCAACATCTTGCGTGCCTTTAGGTTCGCCGCGACCAACACTTACCATGCACTGACAACAAAAAATGTAGGCGCCGCGGCTTGAACCCTGGACCTTTCACATGCCAAGCGAACGCTCTACCAACTGAGCTACGCCCCAGGCACGAGCAAACTGCGCTATTCCCCATTCTTTGCGACTCAGATGCGCACGGACACGATGGTTGGTTGGTTTGTAGCGGTGAAGGGAGCAGAGTACAAAGGCGTGGACCCGTTCATATACACAAAAGTTCCAAGTAGTTTCGATGCTCTGGTATTACAAATGCAAATTCCGTCTGTTTTTAACGTCTTAAATTCAAAGAGCCGTCACAAATTCCTCCGTTTTCACTCCTTGACGACAATCATACAGCACCTGAGGTAACAAACACATCTCGAGCCCCATTGTGCACTCCATTATTCATGCCAACTCAGTGCCTCGCTCTTTACTACTGTGTACCAATCTTGTCGTCCAACTGCAAAACACTGGGCCACAATAAGTTTCCGCGTCTCCATTGCACTGCGCATACTACGAAACGCTCCCCAAACTTGGCACTCACCCTCGCAGCCGACTTTTCCGACTTACCACGACGCTCACGCTAGTGACAGCATTATTTATAGTTCGACGTCGCGCCAAAGCGAATGAGCACATTTCGCCTACGGCTTAGGCCGCCCTCCTAGTGTGGCTGCTCGGTGTCTGCAGGCAGCGAGGGTCTGCAAGCTTCCTGTGTTCGCACCTATGTCACCTGTGCTTGCTTGTCAGAGACAGACTACCGCAAAACATACAACTCACTCCATGAATTGATTGCTACGGCATCTGTTATCAGCAGTCACAACTAACAACACCAGTAGCAGCTGACTGCATGCAAAGAATAGGAATGTGCAGTGGAATTTACGTGAACTCAGCGCAAGGCAGATCTTTCCGACATAGGCTTGAGAATCTTACAGGAACACTTGTACTGTTTCTAAATTAAGTGTAGGCGTGGGAGGAGGGTGCTTCCTGCGCACTAATAACAGCACGCTTGTCAATTGTGGATGCTAATCATTCGCTTGTATCTTCCTAGACACATCTGCTGGTTGTGAATTATTCCACTTGCATGGCAAGGTGCGCATGTAGGTGTGTTAAAAATTCTGGAGGCACTGGGTATTGATCCCAGTTCCTCTCGCATACTAAGCGAGCGCTATACCATCTGAGCTACGCCCGCCGCCCCGAAGACTAATGGTGCTACACACAGCCATATAGACGACACAGACCCTTGCACTCCCATTATTCAGCAGACAAACACTACTCTCTATGTATCCGTTAGGGTGTCTTTCAGGTTTCGTGCATTATGTATCGAATCGTAGTTGGCCACAATGAAAGTGGCACGTATAACGTCGAAAATAGAATTCGGACACCGCTCTGAGTAAGACCAACGTGTTGTCCACCCTCTAGACTTCAATGAGGTTAAGCCGCGATACCTAAGACAGATCTGCACTCGATGACACCTCGATAACAGCCGGTCCCCACACTTACATCTTGCTCTCCTTACGTCAGTATACATCATATCAGTCTGTGACGCTGGCTTTGCAACATCTTGCGTGCCTTTAGGTTCGCCGCGACCAACACTTACCATGCACTGACAACAAAAAATGTAGGCGCCGCGGCTTGAACACTGGACCTTTCACATGCCAAGCGAACGCTCTACCAACTGAGCTACGCCCCATGCACGAGCAAACTGCGCTATTCCCCATTCTTTGCGACTCAGATGCGCACGGACACGATGGTTGGTTGGTTTGTAGCGGTGAAGGGAGCAGAGTACAAAGGCGCGGACCCGTTCATATACACAAAAGTACCAAGTAGTTTCGATGCTCTGGTATTACAAATGAAAATTCCGTCTGTTTTTAACGTCTTAAATTGAAAGAGCCGTCACAAATTGCTCCGTTTTCACTCTTTGACGACAATCATACAGCACCTGAGGTAACAAACACATCTCGAGCCCCATTGTGCACTCCATTATTCATGCCAACTCAGTGCCTCGCTCTTTACTACTGTGTACCAATCTTGTCGTCCAACTGCAAAACACTGGGCCACAATAAGTTACCGCGTCTCCATTGCACTGCGCATACTACGAAACGCTCCCCAAACTTGGCACTCACCCTCGCAGCCGACTTCTCCGACTTTCCACGACGCTCACGCTAGTGACAGCATTATTTATAGTTCGACGTCGCGCCAAAGCGAATTAACACATTTCGCCTACGGCTTAGGCCGCCCTCCTAGTGTGGCTGCTCGGTGTCTGCAGGCAGCGAGGGTCTGCAAGCTTCCTGTGTTCACACCTATGTCACCTGTGCTTTCTTGTCAGAGACAGACTATCGCAAAACATACAACTCACTCCATGAATTGATTGCTACGGCATCTTTTATCAGCAGTCACAACTAGCAACACCAGTAGCAGCTGACTGCATGCAAAGAATAGGAATGTGCAGTGGGATTTACGTGAACTCAGCGCAAGGCAGATCTTTCCGACATAGGCTTGAGAATCTTACGGGAACACTTGTACTGTTTCTAAATTAAGTGTAGGCGTGGGAGGAGGGTGCTTCCTGCGCACTAATAACAGCACGCTTGTCAATTGTGGATGCTAATCATTCGCTTGTATCTTCCTAGACACATCTGCTGGTTGTGAATTATTCCACTTGCATGGCAAGGTGCGCATGTAGGTGTGTTAAAAATTCCGGAAGCACTGGGTATTGATCCCAGTTCCTCTCGGATACTAAGCGAGCGCTCTACCATCTGAGCTACGCCCGCCGCCCCGAAGACTAATGGTGCTACATACAGCCATATAGACGACACAGACCCTTGCACTCCCATTATTCAGCAGACAAACACTACTCTCTATGTATCCGTTAGGGTGTCTTTCAGGTTTCGTGCATTATGTATCGAATCGTAGTTGGCCACAATGAAAGTGGCACGTATAACGTCGAAAATAGAATTCGGACACCGCTCTGAGTAAGACCAACGTGTTGTCCACCCTCTAGACTTCAATGAGGTTAAGCCGCGATACCTAAGACAGATCTGCACTCGATGACACCTCGATAACAGCCGGTCCCCACACTTACATCTTGCTCTCCTTACGTCAGTATACATCATATCAGTCTGTGACGCTGGCTTTGCAACATCTTGCGTGCCTTTAGGTTCGCCGCGACCAACACTTACCATGCACTGACAACAAAAAATGTAGGCGCCGCGGCTTGAACACTGGACCTTTCACATGCCAAGCGAACGCTCTACCAACTGAGCTACGCCCCAGGCACGAGCAAATTGCGCTATTCCCCATTCTTTGCGACTCAGATGCGCACGGACACGATGGTTGGTTGGTTTGTAGCGGTGAAGGGAGCAGAGTACAAAGGCGTGGACCCGTTCATATACACAAAAGTTCCAAGTAGTTTCGATGCTCTGGTATTACAAATGCAAATTCCGTCTGTTTTTAACGTCTTAAATTGAAAGAGCCGTCACAAATTGCTCCGTTTTCACTCCTTGACGACAATCATACAGCACCTGAGGTAACAAACACATCTCGAGCCCCATTGTGCACTCCATTATTCATGCCAACTCAGTGCCTCGCTCTTTACTACTGTGTACCAATCTTGTCGTCCAACTGCAAAACACTGGGCCACAATAAGTTTCCGCGTCTCCATTGCACTGCGCATACTACGAAACGCTCCCCAAACTTGGCACTCACCCTCGCAGCCGACTTTTCCGACTTACCACGACGCTCACGCTAGTGACAGCATTATTTATAGTTCGACGTCGCGCCAAAGCGAATGAGCACATTTCGCCTACGGCTTAGGCCGCCCTCCTAGTGTGGCTGCTCGGTGTCTGCAGGCAGCGAGGGTCTGCAAGCTTCCTGTGTTCGCACCTATGTCACCTGTGCTTGCTTGTCAGAGACAGACTACCGCAAAACATACAACTCACTCCATGAATTGATTGCTACGGCATCTGTTATCAGCAGTCACAACTAACAACACCAGTAGCAGCTGACTGCATGCAAAGAATAGGAATGTGCAGTGGAATTTACGTGAACTCAGCGCAAGGCAGATCTTTCCGACATAGGCTTGAGAATCTTACAGGAACACTTGTACTGTTTCTAAATTAAGTGTAGGCGTGGGAGGAGGGTGCTTCCTGCGCACTAATAACAGCACGCTTGTCAATTGTGGATGCTAATCATTCGCTTGTATCTTCCTAGACACATCTGCTGGTTGTGAATTATTCCACTTGCATGGCAAGGTGCGCATGTAGGTGTGTTAAAAATTCTGGAGGCACTGGGTATTGATCCCAGTTCCTCTCGCATACTAAGCGAGCGCTATACCATCTGAGCTACGCCCGCCGCCCCGAAGACTAATGGTGCTACACACAGCCATATAGACGACACAGACCCTTGCACTCCCATTATTCAGCAGACAAACACTACTCTCTATGTATCCGTTAGGGTGTCTTTCAGGTTTCGTGCATTATGTATCGAATCGTAGTTGGCCACAATGAAAGTGGCACGTATAACGTCGAAAATAGAATTCGGACACCGCTCTGAGTAAGACCAACGTGTTGTCCACCCTCTAGACTTCAATGAGGTTAAGCCGCGATACCTAAGACAGATCTGCACTCGATGACACCTCGATAACAGCCGGTCCCCACACTTACATCTTGCTCTCCTTACGTCAGTATACATCATATCAGTCTGTGACGCTGGCTTTGCAACATCTTGCGTGCCTTTAGGTTCGCCGCGACCAACACTTACCATGCACTGACAACAAAAAATGTAGGCGCCGCGGCTTGAACACTGGACCTTTCACATGCCAAGCGAACGCTCTACCAACTGAGCTACGCCCCATGCACGAGCAAACTGCGCTATTCCCCATTCTTTGCGACTCAGATGCGCACGGACACGATGGTTGGTTGGTTTGTAGCGGTGAAGGGAGCAGAGTACAAAGGCGCGGACCCGTTCATATACACAAAAGTACCAAGTAGTTTCGATGCTCTGGTATTACAAATGAAAATTCCGTCTGTTTTTAACGTCTTAAATTGAAAGAGCCGTCACAAATTGCTCCGTTTTCACTCTTTGACGACAATCATACAGCACCTGAGGTAACAAACACATCTCGAGCCCCATTGTGCACTCCATTATTCATGCCAACTCAGTGCCTCGCTCTTTACTACTGTGTACCAATCTTGTCGTCCAACTGCAAAACACTGGGCCACAATAAGTTACCGCGTCTCCATTGCACTGCGCATACTACGAAACGCTCCCCAAACTTGGCACTCACCCTCGCAGCCGACTTCTCCGACTTTCCACGACGCTCACGCTAGTGACAGCATTATTTATAGTTCGACGTCGCGCCAAAGCGAATTAACACATTTCGCCTACGGCTTAGGCCGCCCTCCTAGTGTGGCTGCTCGGTGTCTGCAGGCAGCGAGGGTCTGCAAGCTTCCTGTGTTCACACCTATGTCACCTGTGCTTTCTTGTCAGAGACAGACTATCGCAAAACATACAACTCACTCCATGAATTGATTGCTACGGCATCTTTTATCAGCAGTCACAACTAGCAACACCAGTAGCAGCTGACTGCATGCAAAGAATAGGAATGTGCAGTGGGATTTACGTGAACTCAGCGCAAGGCAGATCTTTCCGACATAGGCTTGAGAATCTTACGGGAACACTTGTACTGTTTCTAAATTAAGTGTAGGCGTGGGAGGAGGGTGCTTCCTGCGCACTAATAACAGCACGCTTGTCAATTGTGGATGCTAATCATTCGCTTGTATCTTCCTAGACACATCTGCTGGTTGTGAATTATTCCACTTGCATGGCAAGGTGCGCATGTAGGTGTGTTAAAAATTCCGGAAGCACTGGGTATTGATCCCAGTTCCTCTCGGATACTAAGCGAGCGCTCTACCATCTGAGCTACGCCCGCCGCCCCGAAGACTAATGGTGCTACATACAGCCATATAGACGACACAGACCCTTGCACTCCCATTATTCAGCAGACAAACACTACTCTCTATGTATCCGTTAGGGTGTCTTTCAGGTTTCGTGCATTATGTATCGAATCGTAGTTGGCCACAATGAAAGTGGCACGTATAACGTCGAAAATAGAATTCGGACACCGCTCTGAGTAAGACCAACGTGTTGTCCACCCTCTAGACTTCAATGAGGTTAAGCCGCGATACCTAAGACAGATCTGCACTCGATGACACCTCGATAACAGCCGGTCCCCACACTTACATCTTGCTCTCCTTACGTCAGTATACATCATATCAGTCTGTGACGCTGGCTTTGCAACATCTTGCGTGCCTTTAGGTTCGCCGCGACCAACACTTACCATGCACTGACAACAAAAAATGTAGGCGCCGCGGCTTGAACACTGGACCTTTCACATGCCAAGCGAACGCTCTACCAACTGAGCTACGCCCCAGGCACGAGCAAATTGCGCTATTCCCCATTCTTTGCGACTCAGATGCGCACGGACACGATGGTTGGTTGGTTTGTAGCGGTGAAGGGAGCAGAGTACAAAGGCGTGGACCCGTTCATATACACAAAAGTTCCAAGTAGTTTCGATGCTCTGGTATTACAAATGCAAATTCCGTCTGTTTTTAACGTCTTAAATTCAAAGAGCTGTCACAAATTGCTCCGTTTTCACTCCTTGACGACAATCATACAGCACCTGAGGTAACAAACACATCTCGAGCCCCATTCTGCACTCCATTATTCATGCCAACTCAGTGCCTCGCTCTTTACTACTGTGTACCAATCTTGTCGTCCAACTGCAAAACACTGGGCCACAATAAGTTTCCGCGTCTCCATTGCACTGCGCATACTACGAAACGCTCCCCAAACTTGGCACTCACCCTCGCAGCCGACTTTTCCGACTTACCACGACGCTCACGCTGGTGACAGCATTATTTATAGTTCGACGTCGCGCCAAAGCGAATGAGCACATTTCGCCTACGGCTTAGGCCGCCCTCCTAGTGTGGCTGCTCGGTGTCTGCAGGCAGCGAGGGTCTGCAAGCTTCCTGTGTTGGCACCTATGTCACCTGTGCTTGCTTGTCAGAGACAGACTACCGCAAAACATACAACTCACTCCATGAATTGATTGCTACGGCATCTGTTATCAGCAGTCACAACTAACAACACCAGTAGCAGCTGACTGCATGCAAAGAATAGGAATGTGCAGTGGAATTTACGTGAACTCAGCGCAAGGCAGATCTTTCCGACATAGGCTTGAGAATCTTACAGGAACACTTGTACTGTTTCTAAATTAAGTGTAGGCGTGGGAGGAGGGTGCTTCCTGCGCACTAATAACAGCACGCTTGTCAATTGTGGATGCTAATCATTCGCTTGTATCTTCCTAGACACATCTGCTGGTTGTGAATTATTCCACTTGCATGGCAAGGTGCGCATGTAGGTGTGTTAAAAATTCTGGAGGCTCTGGGTATTGATCCCAGTTCCTCTCGCATACTAAGCGAGCGCTATACCATCTGAGCTACGCCCGCCGCCCCGAAGACTAATGGTGCTACACACAGCCATATAGACGACACAGACCCTTGCACTCCCATTATTCAGCAGACAAACACTACTCTCTATGTATCCGTTAGGGTGTCTTTCAGGTTTCGTGCATTATGTATCGAATCGTAGTTGGCCACAATGAAAGTGGCACGTATAACGTTGAAAATAGAATTCGGACACCGCTCTGAGTAAGACCAACGTGTTGTCCACCCTCTAGACTTCAATGAGGTTAAGCCGCGATACCTAAGACAGATCTGCACTCGATGACACCTCGATAACAGCCGGTCCCCACACTTACATCTTGCTCTCCTTACGTCAGTATACATCATATCAGTCTGTGACGCTGGCTTTGCAACATCTTGCGTGCCTTTAGGTTCGCCGCGACCAACACTTACCATGCACTGACAACAAAAAATGTAGGCGCCGCGGCTTGAACACTGGACCTTTCACATGCCAAGCGAACGCTCTACCAACTGAGCTACGCCCCAAGCACGAGCAAACTGCGCTATTCCCCATTCTTTGCGACTCAGATGCGCACGGACACGATGGTTGGTTGGTTTGTAGCGGTGAAGGGAGCAGAGTACAAAGGCGCGGACCCGTTCATATACACAAAAGTACCAAGTAGTTTCGATGCTCTGGTATTACAAATGAAAATTCCGTCTGTTTTTAACGTCTTAAATTGAAAGAGCTGTCACAAATTGCTCCGTTTTCACTCCTTGACGACAATCATACAGCACCTGAGGTAACAAACACATCTCGAGCCCCATTGTGCACTCCATTATTCATGCCAACTCAGTGCCTCGCTCTTTACTACTGTGTACCAATCTTGTCGTCCAACTGCAAAACACTGGGCCACAATAAGTTTCCGCGTCTCCATTGCACTGCGCATACTACGAAACGCTCCCCAAACTTGGCACTCACCCTCGCAGCCGACTTTTCCGACTTTCCACGACGCTCACGCTAGTGACAGCATTATTTATAGTTCGACGTCGCGCCAAAGCGAATGAGCACATTTCGCCTACGGCTTAGGCCGCCCTCCTAGTGTGGCTGCTCGGTGTCTGCAGGCAGCGAGGGTCTGCAAGCTTCCTGTGTTCGCACCTATGTCACCTGTGCTTGCTTGTCAGAGACAGACTATCGCAAAACATACAACTCAATCCATGAATTGATTGCTACGGCATCTGTTATCAGCAGTCACAACTAGCAACACCAGTAGCAGCTGACTGCATGCAAAGACTAGGAATGTGCAGTGGGTTTTACGTGAACTCAGCGCAAGGCAGATCTTTCCGACATAGGCTTGAGAATCTTACGGGAACACTTGTACTGTTTCTAAATTAAGTGTAGGCGTGGGAGGAGGGTGCTTCCTGCGCACTAATAACAGCACGCTTGTCAATTGTGGATGCTAATAATTCGCTTGTATCTTCCTAGACACATTTGCTGGTTGTGAATTATTCCACTTGCATGGCAAGGTGCGCATGTAGGTGTGTTAAAAATTCTGGAGGCACTGGGCATTGATCCCAGTTCCTCTCGCATACCAAGCGAGCGCTATACCATCTGAGCTACGCACGCCGCCCCGATGACTAATGGTGCTACATACAGCCATATAGACGACACAGACCCTTGCACTCCCATTATTCAGCAGACAAACACTACTCTCTATGTATCCGTTAGGGTGTCTTTCAGGTTTCGTGCATTATGTATCGAATCGTAGTTGGCCACAATGAAAGTGGCACGTATAACGTCGATAATAGAATTCGGACACCGCTCTGAGTAAGACCAACGTGTTGTCCACCCTCTAGACTTCAATGAGGTTAAGCCGCGATACCTAAGACAGATCTGCACTCGATGACACCTCGATAACAGCCGGTCCCCACACTTACATCTTGCTCCCCTTACGTCAGTATACATCATATCAGTCTGTGACGCTGGCTTTGCAACATCTTGCGTGCCTTTAGGTTCGCCGCGATCAACACTTACCATGCACTGACAACAAAATATGGAGGCGCCGCGGCTTCAACCCTGGACCTTTCACATGCCAAGCGAACGCTCTACCAACTGAGCTACGCCCCATGCACGAGCAAACTGCGCTATTCCCCATTCTTTGCGACTCAGATGCGCACGGACACGATGGTTGGTTGGTTTGTAGCGGTGAAGGGAGCAGAGTACAAAGGCGCGGACCCGTTCATATACACAAAAGTACCAAGTAGTTTCGATGCTCTGGTATTACAAATGAAAATTCCGTCTGTTTTTAACGTCTTAAATTGAAAGAGCCGTCACAAATTGCTCCGTTTTCACTCCTTGACGACAATCATACAGCACCTGAGGTAACAAACACATCTCGAGCCCCATTGTGCACTCCATTATTCATGCCAACTCAGTGCCTCGCTCTTTACTACTGTGTACCAATCTTGTCGTCCAACTGCAAAACACTGGGCCACAATAAGTTTCCGCGTCTCCATTGCACTGCGCATACTACGAAACGCTCCCCAAACTTGGCACTCACCCTCGCAGCCGACTTTTCCTACTTTCCACGACGCTAACGCTAGTGACAGCATTATTTATAGTTCGACGTCGCGCCAAAGCGAATGAGCACATTTCGCCTACGGCTTAGGCCGCCCTCCTAGTGTGGCTGCTCGGTGTCTGCAGGCAGCGAGGGTCTGCAAGCTTCCTGTGTTCGCACCTATGTCACCTGTGCTTGCTTGTCAGAGACAGACTACCGCAAAACATACAACTCACTCCATGAATTGATTGCTACGGCATCTGTTATCAGCAGTCACAACTAGCAACACCAGTATCAGCTGACTGCATGCAAAGAATAGGAATGTGCAGTGGAATTTACGTGAACTCAGCGCAAGGCAGATCTTTCTGACTTAGGTTTGAGAATCTTACGGGAACACTTGTACTGTTTCTAAATTAAGTGTAGGCGTGGGAGGAGGGTGCTTCCTGCGCACTAATAACAGCACGCTTGTCAATTGTGGATGCTAATAATTCGCTTGTATCTTCCTAGACACATCTGCTGGTTGTGAATTATTCCACTTGCATGGCAAGGTGCGCATGTAGGTGTGTTAAAAATTCTGGAGGCACTGGGTATTGATCCCAGTTCTTCTCGCATACTAAGCGAGCGCTATACCATCTGAGCTACGCCCGCCGCCCCGAATGCTAATCGTGCTACATACAGCCATATAGACGACACAGACCCTTGCACTCCCATTATTCAGCAGACAAACACTACTCTCTATGTATCCGTTAGGGTGTCTTTCAGGTTTCGTGCATTATGTATCGAATCGTAGTTGGCCACAATGAAAGTGGCACGTATAACGTCGATAATAGAATTCGGACACCGCTCTGAGTAAGACCAACGTGTTGTCCACCCTCTAGACTTCAATGAGGTTGAGCCGCGATACCTAAGACAGATCTGCACTCGATGACACCTCGATAACAGCCGGTCCCCACACTTACATCTTGCTCCCCTTACGTCAGTATACATCATATCAGCCTGTGACGCTGGCTTTGCAACATCTTGCGTGCCTTTAGGTTCGCCGCGATCAACACTTACCATGCACTGACAACAAAATATGGAGGCGCCGCGGCTTGAACCCTGGACCTTTCACATGCCAAGCGAACGCTCTACCAACTGAGCTACGCCCCATGCACGCGCAAACTGCGCTATTCCCCATTCTTTGCGACTCAGATGCGCACGGACACGATGGTTGGTTGGTTTGTAGCGGTGAAGGGAGCAGAGTACAAAGGCGCGGACCCGTTC
This sequence comes from Schistocerca gregaria, assembly GCF_023897955.1. Lineage (NCBI taxonomy): Eukaryota > Metazoa > Arthropoda > Insecta > Orthoptera > Acrididae > Schistocerca > Schistocerca gregaria. Next base: position 23,827,648 of record NC_064929.1, on the reverse strand, counting down.
ATATACACAAAAGTACCAAGTAGTTTCGATGCTCTGGTATTACAAATGAAAATTCCGTCTGTTTTTAACGTCTTAAATTGAAAGAGCCGTCACAAATTGCTCCGTTTTCACTCCTTGACGACAATCATACAGCACCTGAGGTAACAAACACATCTCGAGCCCCATTGTGCACTCCATTATTCATGCCAACTCAGTGCCTCGCTCTTTACTACTGTGTACCAATCTTGTCGTCCAACTGCAAAACACTGGGCCACAATAAGTTTCCGCGTCTCCATTGCACTGCGCATACTACGAAACGCTCCCCAAACTTGGCACTCACCCTCGCAGCCGACTTTTCCGACTTTCCACGACGCTCACGCTAGTGACAGCATTATTTATAGTTCGACGTCGCGCCAAAGCGAATGAGCTCATTTTGCCTACGGCTTAGGCCGCCCTCCTAGTGTGGCTGCTCGGTGTCTGCAGGCAGCGAGGGTCTGCAAGCTTCCTGTGTTCGCACCTATGTCACCTGTTCTTGCTTGTCAGAGACAGACTATCGCAAAACATACAACTCACTCCATGAATTGATTGCTACGGCATCTGTTATCAGCAGTCACAACTAGCAACACCAGTAGCAGCTGACTGCATGCAAAGAATAGGAATGTGCAGTGGGATTTACGTGAACTCAGCGCAAGGCAGATCTTTAGACATAGGCTTGAGTATCTTACGGGAACACTTGTACTGTTTCTAAATTAAGTGTAGGCGTGGGAGGAGGGTGCTTCCTGCGCACTAATAACAGCACGCTTGTCAATTGTGGATGCTAATAATTCGCTTGTATCTTCCTAAACACATCTGCTGGTTGTGAATTATTCCACTTGCATGGCAAGGTGCGCATGTAGGTGTGTTAAAAATTCTGGAGGCACTGGGTATTGATCCCAGTTCCTCTCGCATACTAAGCGAGCGCTCTACCATCTGAGCTACGCCCGCCGCCCCGAAGGCTAATGGTGCTACATATAGCCATATAGACGACACAGACCCTTGCACTCCCATTATTCAGCAGACAAACACTACTCTCTATGTATCCGTTAGGGTGTCTTTCAGGTTTCGTGCATTATGTATCGAATCGTAGTTGGCCACAATGAAAGTGGCACGTATAACGTCGATAATAGAATTCGGACACCGCTCTGAGTAAGACCAACGTGTTGTCCACCCTCTAGACTTCAATGAGGTTAAGCCGCGATACGTAAGACAGATCTGCACTCGATGACACCTCGATAACAGCCGGTCCCCACACTTACATCTTGCTCTCCTTACGTCAGTATACATCATATCAGTCTGTGACGCTGGCTTTGCAACTTCTTGCGTGCCTTTAGGTTCGCCGCGATCAACACTTACCATGCACTGACAACAAAATATGGAGGCGCCGCAGCTTGAACCCTGGACCTTTCACATGCCAAGCGAACGCTCTACCAACTGAGCTACGCCCCAGGCACGAGCAAACTGCGCTATTCCCCATTCTTTGCGACTCAGATGCGCACGGACACGATGGTTGGTTGGTTTGTAGCGGTGAAGGGAGCAGAGTACAAAGGCCCGGACCCGTTCATATACACAAAAGTTCCAAGTAGTTTCGATGCTCTGGTATTACAAATGCAAATTCCGTCTGTTTTTAACGTCTTAAATTCAAAGAGCCGTCACAAATTGCTCCGTTTTCACTCCTTGACGACAATCATACAGCACCTGAGGTAACAAACACATCTCGAGCCCCATTGTGCACTCCATTATTCATGCCAACTCAGTGCCTCGCTCTTTACTACTGTGTACCAATCTTGTCGTCCAACTGCAAAACACTGGGCCACAATAAGTTTCCGCGTCTCCATTGCACTGCGCATACTACGAAACGCTCCCCAAACTTGGCACTCACCCTCGCAGCCGACTTTTCCGACTTTCCACGACGCTCACGCTAGTGACAGCATTATTTATAGTTCGACGTCGCGCCAAAGCGAATGAGCACATTTCGCCAACGGCTTAGGCCGCCCTCCTAGTGTGGCTGCTCGGTGTCTGCAGGCAGCGAGGGTCTGCAAGCTTCCTGTGTTCGCACCTATGTCACCTGTGCTTGCTTGTCAGAGACAGACTACCGCAAAACATACAACTCACTCCATGAATTGATTGCTACGGCATCTGTTATCAGCAGTCACAACTAGCAACACCAGTAGCAGCTGACTGCATGCAAAGAATAGGAATGTGCAGTGGAATTTACGTGAACTCAGCGCAAGGCAGATCTTTCCGACATAGGCTTGAGAATCTTACGGGAACACTTATACTGTTTCTAAATTAAGTGTAGGCGTGGGAGGAGGGTGCTTCCTGCGCACTAATAACAGCACGCTTGTCAATTGTGGATGCTAATAATTCGCTTGTATCTTCCTAGACACATCTGCTGGTTGTGAATTATTCCACTTGCATGGCAAGGTGCGCATGTAGGTGTGTTAAAAATTCTGGAGGCACTGGGTATTGATCCCAGTTCCTCTCGCATACTAAGCGAGCGCTCTACCATCTGAGCTAGGCACGCCGCCCCAAAGACTAAGGGTGCTACATACAGCCATATAGACGACACAGACCCTTGCACTCCCATTATTCAGCAGACAAACACTACTCTCTATGTATCCGTTAGGGTGTCTTTCAGGTTTCGTGCATTCTGTATCGAATCGTAGTTGGCCACAATGAAAGTGGCACGTATAACGTCGAAAATAGAATTCGGACACCGCTCTGAGTAAGACCAACGTGTTGTCCACCCTCTAGACTTCAATGAGGTTAAGCCGCGATACCTAAGACAGATCTGCACTCGATGACACCTCGACAACAGCCGGTCCCCACACTTACATCTTGCTCTCCTTACGTCAGTATACATCATATCAGTCTGTGACGCTGGCTTTGCAACATCTTGCGTGCCTTTAGGTTCGCCGCGACCAACACTTACCATGCACTGACCACAAAAAATGTAGGCGCCGCGGCTTGAACACTGGACCTTTCACATGCCAAGCGTACGCTCTACCATCTGAGCTACGTCCCATGCACGAGCAAACTGCGCTATTCCCCATTCTTTGCGACTCAGATGCGCACGGACACGATGGTTGGTTGGTTTGTAGCGGTGAAGGGAGCAGAGTACAAAGGCGCGGACCCGTTCATATACACAAAAGTACCAAGTAGTTTCGATGCTCTGGTATTACAAATGAAAATTCCGTCTGTTTTTAACGTCTTAAATTGAAAGAGCCGTCACAAATTGCTCCGTTTTCACTCCTTGACGACAATCATACAGCACCTGAGGTAACAAACACATCTCGAGCCCCATTGTGCACTCCATTATTCATGCCAACTCAGTGCCTCGCTCTTTACTGCTGTGTACCAATCTTGTCGTCCAACTGCAAAACACTGGGCCACAATAAGTTTCCGCGTCTCCATTGCACTGTGCATACTACGAAACGCTCCCCAAACTTGGCACTCACCCTCGCAGCCGAATTTTCCGACTTTCCACGACGCTCACGCTAGTGACAGCATTATTTATAGTTCGACGTCGCGCCAAAGCGAATGAGCACATTTCGCCTACGGCTTAGGCCGCCCTCCTAGTGTGGCTGCTCGGTGTCTGCAGGCAGCGAGGGTCTGCAAGCTTCCTGTGTTCGCACCTATGTCACCTGTGCTTGCTTGTCAGAGACAGACTACCGCAAAACATACAACTCACTCCATGAATTGATTGCTACGGCATCTGTTATCAGCAGTCACAACTAACAACACCAGTAGCAGCTGACTGCATGCAAAGAATAGGAATGTGCAGTGGAATTTACGTGAACTCAGCGCAAGGCAGATCTTTCCGACATAGGCTTGAGAATCTTACAGGAACACTTGAACTGTTTCTAAATTAAGTGTAGGCGTGGGAGGAGGGTGCTTCCTGCGCACTAATAACAGCACGCTTGTCAATTGTGGATGCTAATCATTCGCTTGTATCTTCCTAGACACAATTGCTGGTTGTGAATTATTCCACTTGCATGGCAAGGTGCGCATGTAGGTGTGTTAAAAATTCTGGAGGCACTGGGTATTGTTCCAGTTCCTCTCGCATACTAAGCGAGCGCTCTACCATCTGAGCTACGCCCGCCGCCCCGAAGACTGATGCTGCTACACACAGCCATATAGACGACACAGACCCTTGCACTCCCATTATTCAGCAGACAAACACTACTATCTATGTATCCGTTAGGGTGTCTTTCAGCTTTCGTGCATTATGTATCGAATCGTAGTTGGCCACAATGAAAGTGGCACGTATAACGTCGAAAATAGAATTCGGACACCGCTCTGAGTAAGACCAACGTGTTGTCCACCCTCTAGACTTCAATGAGGTTAAGCCGCGATACCTAAGACAGATCTGCACTCGATGACACCTCGATAACAGCCGGTCCCCACACTTACATCTTGCTCTCCTTACGTCAGTATACATCATATCAGTCTGTGACGCTGGCTTTGCAACATCTTGCGTGCCTTTAGGTTCGCCGCGATCAACACTTACCATGCACTGACAACAAAATATGGAGGCGCCGCGGATTGAACCCTGGACCTTTCACATGCCAAGCGAACGCTCTACCAACTGAGCTACGACCCAGGCGCGAGCAAACTGCGCTATTCCCCATTCTTTGCGACTCAGATGCGCACGGACACGATGGTTGGTTGGTTTGTAGCGGTGAAGGGAGCAGAGTACAAAGGCGCGGACCCGTTCATATACACAAAAGTTCCAAGTAGTTTCGATGCTCTGATATTACAAATGCAAATTCCGTCTGTTTTTAACGTCTTAAATTGAAAGAGCCGTCACAAATTGCTCCGTTTTCACTCCTTGACGACAATCATACAGCACCTGAGGTAACAAACACATCTCGAGCCCCATTGTGCACTCCATTATTCATGCCAACTCAGTGCCTCGCTCTTTACTACTGTGTACCAATCTTGTCGTCCAACTGCAAAACACTGGGCCACAATAAGTTTCCGCGTCTCCATTGCACTGCGCATACTACGAAACGCTCCCCAAACTTGGCACTCACCCTCGCAGCCGACTTTTCCGACTTTCCACGACGCTCACGCTAGTGACAGCATTATTTATAGTTCGACGTCGCGCCAAAGCGAATGAGCACATTTCGCCTACGGCTTAGGCCGCCCTCCTAGTGTGGCTGCTCGGTGTCTGCAGGCAGCGAGGGTCTGCAAGCTTCCTGTGTTCGCACCTATGTCACCTGTTCTTGCTTGTCAGAGACAGACTATCGCAAAACATACAACTCACTCCATGAATTGATTGCTACGGCATCTGTTATCAGCAGTCACAACTAGCAACACCAGTAGCAGCTGACTGCATGCAAAGAATAGGAACGTGCAGTGGGATTTACGTGAACTCAGCGCAAGGCAGATCTTTCCGACATAGGCTTGAGAATCTTACGGGAACACTTGTACTGTTTCTAAATTAAGTGTAGGCGTGGGAGGAGGGTGCTTCCTGCGCACTAATAACAGCACGCTTGTCAATTGTGGATGCTAATAATTCGCTTGTATCTTCCTAGACACATCTGCTGGTTGTGAATTATTCCACTTGCATGGCAAGGTGCGCATGTAGGTGTGTTAAAAATTCTGGAGGCACTGGGTATTGATCCCAGTTCCTCTCGCATACTAAGCGAGCGCTCTACCATCTGAGCTACGCATGCCGCCCCGAAGACTAATGGTGCTACATACAGCCATATAGACGACACAGACCCTTGCACTCCCATTATTCAGCAGACAAACACTACTCTCTATGTATCCGTTAGGGTGTCTTTCAGGTTTCGTGCATTATGTATCGAATCGTAGTTGGCCACAATGAAAGTGGCACGTATAACGTCGATAATAGAATTCGGACACCGCTCTGAGTAAGACCAACGTGTTGTCCACCCTCTAGACTTCAATGAGGTTAAGCCGCGATACCGAAGACAGATCTGCACTCGATGACACCTCGATAACAGCCGGTCCCCACACTTACATCTTGCTCTCCTTACGTCAGTATTCATCATATCAGTCTGTGACGCTGGCTTTGCAACATCTTGCGTGCCTTTAGGTTCGCCGCGATCAACACTTACCATGCACTGACAACAAAATATGGAGGCGCCGCGGCTTGAAACCTGGACCTTTCACATGCCAAGCGAACGCTCTACCAAATGAGCTACGCACCAGGCACGAGCAAACTGCGCTATTCCCCATTCTTTGCGACTCAGATGCGCACGGACACGATGGTTGGTTGGTTTGTAGCGGTGAAGGGAGCAGAGTACAAAGGCGCGGACCCGTTAATATACACAAAAGTACCAAGTAGTTTCGATGGTCTGGTATTATAAATGAAAATTCCGTCTGTTTTTAACGTCTTAAATTGAAAGAGCCGTCACAAATTGCTCCGTTTTCACTCCTTGACGACAATCATACAGCACCTGAGGTAACAAACACATCTCGAGCCCCATTGTGCACTCCATTATTCATGCCAACTCAGTGCCTCGCTCTTTACTACTGTGTACCAATCTTGTCGTCCAACTGCAAAACACTGGGCCACAATAAGTTTCCGCGTCTCCATTGCACTGCGCATACTACGAAACGCTCCCCAAACTTGGCACTCACCCTCGCAGCCGACTTTTCCGACTTTCCACGACGCTCACGCTGGTGACACCATTATTTATAGTTCGACGTCGCGCCAAAGCGAATGAGCACATTTCGCCTACGGCTTAGGCCGCCCTCCTAGTGTGGCTGCTCGGTGTCTGCAGGCAGCGAGGGTCTGCAAGCTTCCTGTGTTCGCACCTATGTCACCTGTGCTTGCTTGTCAGAGACAGACTACCGCAAAACATACAACTCACTCCATGAATTGATTGCTACGGCATCTGTTATCAGCAGTCACAACTAACAACACCAGTAGCAGCTGACTGCATGCAAAAATAGGAATGTGCAGTGGAATTTACGTGAATTCAGCGCAAGGCAGATCTTTCCGACATAGGCTTGAGAATCTTACAGGAACACTTGAACTGTTTCTAAATTAAGTGTAGGCGTGGGAGGAGGGTGCTTCCTGCGCACTAATAACAGCACGCTTGTCAATTGTGGATGCTAATCATTCGCTTGTATCTTCCTAGACACATCTGCTGGTTGTGAATTATTCCACTTGCATGGCAAGGTGCGCATGTAGGTGTGTTAAAAATTCTGGAGGCACTGGGTATTGATACCAGTTCCTCTCGCATACTAAGCGAGCGCTCTACCATCTGAGCTACGCCTGCCGCCCCGAAGATTAATGCTGCTACACACAGCCATATAGACGACACAGACCCTTGCACTCCCATTATTCAGCAGACAAACACTACTCTCTATGTATCCGTTAGGGTGTCTTTCAGGTTTCGTGCATTCTGTATTGAATCGTAGTTGGCCACAATGAAAGTGGCACGTATAACGTCGAAAATAGAATTCGGACACCGCTCTGAGTAAGACCAACGTGTTGTCCACCCTCTAGACTTCAATGAGGTTAAGCCGCGATACCTAAGACAGATCTGCACTCGATGACACCTCGATAACAGCCGGTCCCCACACTTACATCTTGCTCTCCTTACGTCAGTATACATCATATCAGTCTGTGACGCTGGCTTTGCAACATCTTGCGTGCCTTTAGGTTCGCCGCGATCAACACTTACCATGCACTGACAACAAAATATGGAGGCGCCGCGGCTTGAACCCTGGATCTTTCACATGCCAAGCGAACGCTCTACCAACTGAGCTACGCCCCAGGCACGAGCAAACTGCGCTATTCCCCATTCTTGGCGACTCAGATGCGCACGGACACGATGGTTGGTTGGTTTGTAGCGGTGAAGGGAGCAGAGTACAAAGGCGCGGACCCGTTAATATACACAAAAGTACCAAGTAGTTTCGATGGTCTGGTATTACAAATGAAAATTCCGTCTGTTTTTAACGTCTTAAATTGAAAGAGCCGTCACAAATTGCTCCGTTTTCACTCCTTGACGACAATCATACAGCACCTGAGGTAACAAACACATCTCGAGCCCCATTGTGCACTCCATTATTCATGCCAACTCAGTGCCTCGCTCTTTACTACTGTGTACCAATCTTGTCGTCCAACTGCAAAACACTGGGCCACAATAAGTTTCCGCGTCTCCATTGCACTGCGCATACTACGAAACGCTCCTCAAACTTGGCACTCACCCTCGCAGCCGACTTTTCCGACTTTCCACGACGCTCACGCTAGTGACAGCATTATTTATAGTTCGACGTCGCGCCAAAGCGAATGAGCACATTTCGCCTACGGCTTAGGCCGCCCTCCTAGTGTGGCTGCTCGGTGTCTGCAGGCAGCGAGGGTCTGCAAGCTTCCTGTGTTCGCACCTATGTCACCTGTGCTTGCTTGTCAGAGACAGACTACCGCAAAACATACAACTCACTCCATGAATTGATTGCTACGGCATCTGTTATCAGCAGTCACAACTAACAACACCAGTAGCAGCTGACTGCATGCAAAGAATAGGAATGTGCAGTGGAATTTACGTGAATTCAGCGCAAGGCAGATCTTTCCGACATAGGCTTGAGAATCTTACTGGAACACTTGAACTGTTTCTAAATTAAGTGTAGGCGTGGGAGGAGGGTGCTTCCTGCGCACTAATAACAGCACGCTTGTCAATTGTGGATGCTAATCATTCGCTTGTATCTTCCTAGACACATCTGCTGGTTGTGAATTATTCCACTTGCATGGCAAGGTGCGCATGTAGGTGTGTTAAAAATTCAGGAGGCACTGGGTATTGATCCCAGTTCCTCTCGCATACTAAGCGAGCGCTCTACCATCTGAGCTACGCCCGCCGCCCCGAAGACTAATGCTGCTACACACAGCCATATAGACGACACAGACCCTTGCACTCCCATTATTCAGAGACAAACACTACACTCTATGTATCCGTTAGGGTGTCTTTCAGGTTTCGTGCATTATGTATCGAATCGTAGTTGGCCACAATGAAAGTGGCACGTATAACGTCGAAAATAGAATTCGGACACCGCTCTGAGTAAGACCAACGTGTTGTCCACCCTCTAGACTTCAATGAGGTTAAGCCGCGATACCTAAGACAGATCTGCACTCGATGACACCTCGATAACAGCCGGTCCCCACACTTACATCTTGCTCTCCTTACGTCAGTATACATCATATCAGTCTGTGACGCTGGCTTTGCAACATCTTGCGTGCCTTTAGGTTCGCCGCGACCAACACTTACCATGCACTGACAACAAAATATGGAGGCGCCGCGGCTTGAACCCTGGACCTTTCACATGCCAAGCGAACGCTCTACCAACTGAGCTACGCCCCATGCACGACGAAACTGCGCTATTCCCCATTCTTTGCGACTCAGATGCGCACGGACACGATGCTTGGTTGGTTTGTAGCGGTGAAGGGAGCAGAGTACAAAGGCGCGGACCCGTTCATATACACAAAAGATCCAAGTAGTTTCGATGCTCTGGTATTACAAATGTAAATTCCGTCTGTTTTTAACGTCTTAAATTGAAAGAGCCGTCACAAATTGCTCCGTTTTCACTCCTGGTCGACAATCATACAGCACCTGAGGTAACAAACACATCTCGAGCCCCATTGTGCACTCCATTATTCATGCCAACTCAGTGCCTCGCTCTTTACTACTGTGTACCAATCTTGTCATCCAACTGCAAAACACTGGGCCACAACAAGTTTCCGCGTCTCCATTGCAATGCGCATACTACGAAACGTTCCCCAAACTTGGCACTCACCCTGGCAGCCGACTTTTCCGACTTTCCACGACGCTCACGCTAGTGACAGCATTATTTATAGTTCGACGTCGCGCCAAAGCGAATGAGCACATTTCGCCTACGGCTTAGGCCGCCCTCCTACTGTGGCTGCTCGGTGTCTGCAGGCAGCGAGGGTCTGCAAGCTTCCTGTGTTCGCACCTATGTCACCTGTGCTTGCTTGTCAGAGACAGACTATCGCAAAACATACAACTCACTCCATGAATTGATTGCTACGTCATCTGTTATCAGCAGTCACAACTAGCAACACCAGTAGCAGCTGACTGCACGCAATGAATAAGAATGTGCAGTGGGATTTACGTGAACTCGGCGCAAGGCAGATCTTTCCGACATAGGCTTGAGAATCTTACGGGAACACTTGTACTGTTTCTAAATTAAGTGTAGGCGTGGGAGGAGGGTGCTTCCTGCGCACTAATAACAGCACGCTTGTCAATTGTGGATGCTATTCATTCGCTTGTATCTTCCTAGACACATCTGCTGGTTGTGAATTATTCCTCTTGCATGGCAAGGTGCGCATGTAGGTGTGTTAAAAGTTCTGGAGGCACTGGGTATTGATCCCAGTACCTCTCGCAAACTAAGCGAGCGCTCTACCATCTGAGCTACGCCCGCCCACCCGAAGACTAATGGTGCTACATACAGCCATATAGACGACACAGACCCTTGCACTCCCATTATTCAGCAGACAAACACTACTCTCTATGTATCCGTTAGGGTGTCTTTCAGGTTTCGTGCATTATGTATTGAATCGTAGTTGGCCACAATGAAAGTGGCACGTATAACGTCGAAAATAGAATTCGGACACCGCTCTGAGTAAGACCAACGTGTTGTCCACCCTCTAGACTTCAATGAGGTTAAGCCGCGATACCTAAGACAGATCTGCACTCGATGACACCTCGATAACAGCCGGTCCCCACACTTACATCTTGCTCTCCTTACGTCAGTATACATCATATCAGTCTGTGACGCTGGCTTTGCAACATCTTGCGTGCCTTTAGGTTCGCCGCGACCAACACTTACCATGCACTGACCACAAAAAATGGAGGCGCCGCGGCTTGAACCCTGGACCTTTCACATGCCAAGCGAACGCTCTACCAACTGAGCTACGCCCCATGCACGACCAAACTGCGCTATTCCCCATTCTTTGCGACTCAGATGCGCACGGACACGATGCTTGATTGGTTTGTAGCGGTGAAGGGAGCAGAGTACAAAGGCGCGGACCCGTTCATATACACAAAAGTTCCAAGTAGTTTCGATGCTCTGGTATTACAAATGCAAATTCCATCAGTTTTTAACGTCTTAAATTGAAAGAGCCGTCACAAATTGCTCCGTTTTCACTCCTTGACGACAATCATACAGCACCTGAGGTAACAAACACATCTCGAGCCCCATTGTGCACTCCATTATTCATGCCAACTCAGTGCCTCGCTCTTTACTACTGTGTACCAATCTTGTCGTCCAACTGCAAAACAATGGGCCACAATAAGTTTCCGCGTCTCCATTGCACTGCGCATACTACGAAACGCTCCCCAAACTTGGCACTCACCCTCGCAGCCGACTTTTCCGACTTTCCACGACGCTCACGCTAGTGACAGCATTATTTATAGTTCGACGTCGCGCCAAAGCAAATGAGCACATTTCGCCTACGGCTTAGGCCGCCCTCCTACTGTGGCTGCTCGGTGTCTGCAGGCAGCGAGGGTCTGCAAGCTTCCTGTGTTCGCACCTATGTCACCTGTGCTTGCTTGTCAGAGACAGACTATCGCAAAACATACAACTCACTCCATGAATTGATTGCTACGGCATCTGTTATCAGCAGTCACAACTAGCAACACCAGTAGCAGCTGACTGCACGCAATGAATAAGAATGTGCAGTGGGATTTACGTGAACTCGGCGCAAGGCAGATCTTTCCGACATAGGCTTGAGAATCTTACGGGAACACTTGTACTGTTTCTAAATTAAGTGTAGGCGTGGGAGGAGGGTGCTTCCTGCGCACTAATAACAGCACGCTTGTCAATTGTGGATGCTAATCATTCGCTTGTATCTTCCTAGACACATCTGCTGGTTGTGAATTATTCCTCTTGCATGGCAAGGTGCGCATGTAGGTGTGTTAAAAGTTCTGGAGGCACTGGGTATTGATCCCAGGACCTCTCGCATACTAAGCGAGCGCTCTACCATCTGAGCTACGCCCGCCCACCCGAAGACTAATGGTGCTACATACAGCCATATAGACGACACAGACCCTTGCACTCCCATTATTCAGCAGACAAACACTACTCTCTATGTATCCGTTAGGGTGTCTTTCAGGTTTCGTGCATTCTGTATTGAATCGTAGTTGGCCACAATGAAAGTGGCACGTATAACGTCGAAAATAGAATTCGGACACCGCTCTGAGTAAGACCAACGTGTTGTCCACCCTCTAGACTTCAATGAGGTTAAGCCGCGATACCTAAGACAGATCTGCACTCGATGACACCTCGATAACAGCCGGTCCCCACACTTACATCTTGCTCTCCTTACGTCAGTATACATCATATCAGCCTGTGACGCTGGCTTTGCAACATCTTGCGTGCCTTTAGGTTCGCCGCGACCAACACTTACCATGCACTGACCACAAAAAATGGAGGTGCCGTGGCTTGAACCCTGGACCTTTCACATGCCAAGAGAACGCTCTACCAACTGAGCTACGCCCCATGCACGACCAAACTGCGCTATTCTCCATTCTTTGCGACTCAGATGCGCACGGACACGATGCTTGGTTGGTTTGTAGCGGTGAAGGGAGCAGAGTACAAAGGCGCGGACCCGTTCATATACACAAAAGTTCCAAGTAGTTTCGATGCTCTGGTATTACAAATGCAAATTCCATCTGTTTTTAACGTCTTAAATTGAAAGAGCCGTCACAAATTGCTCCGTTTTCACTCCTTGACGACAATCATACAGCACCTGAGGTAACAAACACATCTCGAGCCCCCATTGTGCACTCCATTATTCATGCCAACTCAGTGCCTCGCTCTTTACTACTGTGTACCAATCTTGTCGTCCAACTGCAAAACACTGGGCCACAATAAGTTTCCGCGTCTCCATTGCACTGCGCATACTACGAAACGCTCCCCAAACTTGGCACTCACCCTCGCAGCCGACTTTTCCGACTTTCCACGACGCTCACGCAACGCTCACGCTAGTGACAGCATTATTTATAGTTCGACGTCGCGCCAAAGCGAATGAGCACATTTCGCCTACGGCTTAGGCCGCCATCCTACTGTGGCTGCTCGGTGTCTGCAGGCAGCGAGGGTCTGCAAACTTCCTGTGTTCGCACCTATGTCACCTGTGCTTGCTTGTCAGAGACAGACTATCGCAAAACATAAAACTCACTCCATGAATTGATTGCTACGGCATCTGTTACCAGCAGTCACAACTAGCAACACCAGTAGCAGCTGACTGCACGCAATGAATAAGAATGTGCAGTGGGATTTACGTGAACTCGGCGCAAGGCAGATCTTTCCGACATAGGCTTGAGAATCTTACGGGAACACTTGTACTGTTTCTAAATTAAGTGTAGGCGTGGGAGGAGGGTGCTTCCTGCGCACTAATAACAGCACGCTTGTCAATTGTGGATGCTAATCATTCGCTTGTATCTTCCTAGACACATCTGCTGGTTGTGAATTATTCCTCTTGCATGGCAAGGTGCGCATGTAGGTGTGTTAAAAGTTCTGGAGGCACTGGGTATTGATCCCAGTACCTCTCGCAAACTAAGCGAGCGCTCTACCATCTGAGCTACGCCCGCCCACCCGAAGACTAATGGTGCTACATACAGCCATATAGACGACACAGACCCTTGCACTCCCATTATTCAGCAGACAAACACTACTCTCTATGTATCCGTTAGGGTGTCTTTCAGGTTTCGTGCATTCTGTATTGAATCGTAGTTGGCCACAATGAAAGTGGCACGTATAACGTCGAAAATAGAATTCGGACACCGCTCTGAGTAAGACCAACGTGTTGTCCACCCTCTAGACTTCAATGAGGTTAAGCCGCGATACCTAAGACAGATCTGCACTCGATGACACCTCGATAACAGCCGGTCCCCACACTTACATCTTGCTCTCCTTACGTCAGTATACATCATATCAGCCTGTGACGCTGGCTTTGCAACATCTTGCGTGCCTTTAGGTTCGCCGCGACCAACACTTACCATGCACTGACCACAAAAAATGAAGGCGCCGCGGCTTGAACCCTGGACCTTTCACATGCCAAGCGAACGCTCTACCAACTGAGCTACGCCCCATGCACGACCAAACTACGCTATTCCCCATTCTTTGCGACTCAGATGCGCACGGACACGATGGTTGGTTGGTTTGTAGCGGTGAAGGGAGCAGAGTACAAAGGCGCGGACCCGTTCATATACACAAAAGTTCCAAGTAGTTTCGATGCTCTGGTATTACAAATGCAAATTCCGTCTGTTTTTAACGTCTTAAATTGAAAGAGCCGTCACAAATTGCTCCGTTTTCACTCCTTGACGACAATCATACAGCACCTGAGGTAACAAACACATCTCGAGCCCCCATTGTGCACTCCATTATTCATGCCAACTCAGTGCCTCGCTCTTTACTACTGTGTACCAATCTTGTCGTCCAACTGCAAAACACTGGGCCACAATAAGTTTCCGCGTCTCCATTGCACTGCGCATACTACGAAACGCTCCCCAAACTTGGCACTCACCCTCGCAGCCGACTTTTCCGACTTTCCACGACGCTCACGCTAGTGACAGCATTATTTATAGTTCGACGTCGCGCCAAAGCGAATGAGCACATTTCGCCTACGGCTTAGGCCGCCCTCCTAGTGTGGCTGCTCGGTGTCTGCAGGCAGCGAGGGTCTGCAAGCTTCCTGTGTTCGCACCTATGTCACCTGTGCTTGCTTGTCAGAGACAGACTATCGCAAAACATACAACTCACTCCATGAATTGATTGCTACGGCATCTGTTATCAGCAGTCACAACTAGCAACACCAGTAGCAGCTGACTGCACGCAATGAATAAGAATGTGCAGTGGGATTTACGTGAACTCGGCGCAAGGCAGATCTTTCCGACATAGGCTTGAGAATCTTACGGGAACACTTGTACTGTTTCTAAATTAAGGGTAGGCGTGGGAGGAGGGTGCTTCCTGCGCACTAATAACAGCACGCTTGTCAATTGTGGATGCTAATCATTCGCTTGTATCTTCCTAGACACATCTGCTGGTTGTGAATTATTCCTCTTGCAAGGCAAGGTGCGCATGTAGGTGTGTTAAAAGTTCTGGAGGCACTGGGTATTGATCCCAGTACCTCTCGCATACTAAGCGAGCGCTCTACCATCTGAGCTACGCCCGCCCACCCGAAGACTAATGGTGCTACATACAGCCATATAGACGACACAGACCCTTGCACTCCCATTATTCAGCAGACAAACACTACTCTCTATGTATCCGTTAGGGTGTCTTTCAGGTTTCGTGCATTCTGTATTGAATCGTAGTTGGCCACAATGAAAGTGGCACGTATAACGTCGAAAATAGAATTCGGACACCGCTCTGAGTAAGACCAACGTGTTGTCCACCCTCTAGACTTCAATGAGGTTAAGCCGCGATACCTAAGACAGATCTGCACTCGATGACACCTCGATAACAGCCGGTCCCCACACTTACATCTTGCTCTCCTTACGTCAGTATACACCATATCAGTCTGTGACGCTGGCTTTGCAAAATCTTGCGTGCCTTTAGGTTCGCCGCGACCAACACTTACCATGCACTGACCACAAAAAATGGAGGCGCCGCGGCTTGAACCCTGGACCTTTCACATGCCAAGCGAACGCTCTACCAACTGAGCTACGCCCCATGCACGACCAAACTGCGCTATTCCCCATTCTTTGCGACTCAGATGCGCACGGACACGATGCTTGGTTGGTTTGTAGCGGTGAAGGGAGCAGAGTACAAAGGCGCGGACCCGTTCATATACACAAAAGTTCCAAGTAGTTTCGATGCTCTGGTATTACAAATGCAAATTCCGTCTGTTTTTAACGTCTTAAATTGAAAGAGCCGTCACAAATTGCTCCGTTTTCACTCCTGGTCGACAATCATACAGCACCTAAGGTAACAAACACATCTCGAGCCCCATTGTGCACTCCATTATTCATGCCAACTCAGTGCCTCGCTCTTTACTACTGTGTACCAATCTTGTCATCCAACTGCAAAACACTGGGCCACAACAAGTTTCCGCGTCTCCATTGCAATGCGCATACTACGAAACGTTCCCCAAACTTGGCACTCATCCTCGCAGCCGAATTTTCCGACTTTCTACGACGCTCACGCTAGTGACAGCATTATTTATAGTTCGACGTCGCGCCAAAGCGAATGAGCACATTTCGCCTACGGCTTAGGCCGCCATCCTACTGTGGCTGCTCGGTGTCTGCAGGCAGCGAGGGTCTGCAAGCTTCCTGTGTTCGCACCTATGTCACCTGTGCTTGCTTGTCAGAGACAGACTATCGCAAAACATACAACTCACTCCATGAATTGATTGCTACGGCATCTGTTATCAGCAGTCACAACTAGCAACACCAGTAGCAGCTGACTGCACGCAATGAATAAGAATGTGCATTGGGATTTACGTGAACTCGGCGCAAGGCAGATCTTTCCGACATAGGCTTGAGAATCTTACGGGAACACTTGTACTGTTTCTAAATTAAGTGTAGGCGTGGGAGGAGGGTGCTTCCTGCGCACTAATAACAGCACGCTTGTCAATTGTGGATGCTAATCATTCGCTTGTATCTTCCTAGACACATCTGCTGGTTGTGAATTATTCCTCTTGCATGGCAAGGTGCGCATGTAGGTGTGTTAAAAGTTCTGGAGGCACTGGGTATTGATCCCAGTACCTCTCGCATACTAAGCGAGCGCTCTACCATCTGAGAGACGCCCGCCCACCCGAAGACTAATGGTGCTACATACAGCCATATAGACGACACAGACCTTGCACTCCCATTATTCAGCAGACAAACACTACTCTCTATGTATCCGTTAGGGTGTCTTTCAGGTTTCGTGCATTCTGTATTGAATCGTAGTTGGCCACAATGAAAGTGGCACGTATAACGTCGAAAATAGAATTCGGACACCGCTCTGAGTAAGACCAACGTGTTGTCCACCCTCTAGACTTCAATGAGGTTAAGCCGCGATACCTAAGACAGATCTGCACTCGATGACACCTCGATAACAGCCGGTCCCCACACTTACATCTTGCTCTCCTTACGTCAGTATACATCATATCAGTCTGTGACGCTGGCTTTGCAACATCTTGCGTGCCTTTAGGTTCGCCGCGACCAACACTTACCATGCACTGACCACAAAAAATGGAGGCGCCGCGGCTTGAACCCTGGACCTTTCACATGCCAAGCGAACGCTCTACCAACTGAGCTACGCCCCATGCACGACCAAACTGCGCTATTCCCCATTCTTTGCGACTCAGATGCGCACGGACACGATGCTTGGTTGGTTTGTAGCGGTGAAGGGAGCAGAGTACAAAGGCGCGGACCCGTTCATATACACAAAAGTTCCAAGTAGTTTCGATGCTCTGGTATTACAAATGCAAATTCCGTCTGTTTTTAACGTCTTAAATTGAAAGAGCCGTCACAAATTGCTCCGTTTTCACTCCTGGTCGACAATCATACAGCACCTGAGGTAACAAACACATCTCGAGCCCCATTGTGCACTCCATTATTCATGCCAACTCAGTGCCTCGCTCTTTACTACTGTGTACCAATCTTGTCGTCCAACTGCAAAACACTGGGCCACAATAAGTTTCCGCGTCTCCATTGCACTGCGCATACTACGAAACGCTCCCCAAACTTGGCACTCACCCTCGCAGCCGACTTTTCCGACTTTCCACGACGCTCACGCTAGTGACAGCATTATTTATAGTTCGACGTCGCGCCAAAGTGAATGAGCACATTTCGCCTACGGCTTAGGCCGCCATCCTACTGTGGCTGCTCGGTGTCTGCAGGCAGCGAGGGTCTGCAAACTTCCTGTGTTCGCACCTATGTCACCTGTGCTTGCTTGTCAGAGACAGACTATCGCAAAACATACAACTCACTCCATGAATTGATTGCTACGGCATCTGTTATCAGCAGTCACAACTAGCAACACCAGTAGCAGCTGACTGCACGCAATGAATAAGAATGTGCAGTGGGATTTACGTGAACTCGGCGCAAGGCAGATCTTTCCGACATAGGCTTGAGAATCTTACGGGAACACTTGTACTGTTTCTAAATTAAGTGTAGGCGTGGGAGGAGGGTGCTTCCTGCGCACTAATAACAGCACGCTTGTCAATTGTGGATGCTAATCATTCGCTTGTATCTTCCTAGACACATCTGCTGGTTGTGAATTATTCCTCTTGCATGGCAAGGTGCGCATGTAGGTGTGTTTAAAGTTCTGGAGGCACTGGGTATTGATCCCAGTACCTCTCGCATACTAAGCGAGCGCTCTACCATCTGAGCTACGCCCGCCCACCCGAAGACTAATGGTGCTACATACAGCCATATAGACGACACAGACCCTTGCACTCCCATTATTAAGCAGACAAACACTACTCTCTATGTATCCGTTAGGGTGTCTTTCAGGTTTCGTGCATTCTGTATTGAATCGTAGTTGGCCACAATGAAAGTGGCACGTATAACGTCGAAAATAGAATTCGGACACCGCTCTGAGTAAGACCAACGTGTTGTCCACCCTCTAGACTTCAAAGAGGTTAAGCCGCGATACCTAAGACAGATCTGCACTCGATGACACCTCGATAACAGCCGGTCCCCACACTTACATCTTGCTCTCCTTACGTCAGTATACATCATATCAGTCTGTGACGCTGGCTTTGCAACATCTTGCGTGCCTTTAGGTTCGCCGCGACCAACACTTACCATGCACTGACCACAAAAAATGGAGGCGCCGCGGCTTGAACCCTGGACCTTTCACATGCCAAGCGAACGCTCTACCAACTGAGCTACGCCCCATGCACGACCAAACTGCGCTATTCCCCATTCTTTGCGACTCAGATGCGCACGGACACGATGCTTGGTTGGTTTGTAGCGGTGAAGGGAGCAGAGTACAAAGGCGCGGACCCGTTCATATACACAAAAGTACCAAGTAGTTTCGATGCTCTGGTATTACAAATGCAAATTCCGTCTGTTTTTAACGTCTTAAATTGAAAGAGCCGTCACAAATTGCTCCGTTTTCACTCCTGGTCGACAATCATACAGCACCTGAGGTAACAAACACATCTCGAGCCCCATTGTGCACTCCATTATTCATGCCAACTCAGTGCCTCGCTCTTTACTACTGTGTACCAATCTTGTCATCCAACTGCAAAACACTGGGCCACAACAAGTTTCCGCGTCTCCATTGCAATGCGCATACTACGAAACGTTCCCCAAACTTGGCACTCACCCTCGCAGCCGAATTTTCCGACTTTCTACGACGCTCACGCTAGTGACAGCTTTATTTATAGTTCGACGTCGCGCCAAAGCGAATGAGCACATTTCGCCTACGGCTTAGGCCGCCATCCTACTGTGGCTGCTCGGTGTCTGCAGGCAGCGAGGGTCTGCAAGCTTCCTGTGTTCGCACCTATGTCTCCTGTGCTTCCTTGTCAGAGACAGACTATCGCAAAACATACAACTCACTCCATGAATTGATTGCTACGGCATCTGTTATCAGCAGTCACAACTAGCAACACCAGTAGCAGCTGACTGCACGCAATGAATAAGAATGTGCAGTGGGATTTACGTGAACTCGGCGCAAGGCAGATCTTTCCGACATAGGCTTGAGAATCTTACGGGAACACTTGTACTGTTTCTAAATTAAGTGTAGGCGTGGGAGGAGGGTGCTTCCTGCGCACTAATAACAGCACGCTTGTCAATTGTGGATGCTAATCATTCGCTTGTATCTTCCTAGACACATCTGCTGGTTGTGAATTATTCCTCTTGCATGGCAAGGTGCGCATGTAGGTGTGTTAAATGTTCTGGAGGCACTGGGTATTGATCCCAGTACCTCTCGCATACTAAGCGAGCGCTCTACCATCTGAGCTACGCCCGCCCACCCGAAGACTAATGGTGCTACATACAGCCATATAGACGACACAGACCCTTGCACTCCCATTATTCAGCAGACAAACACTACTCTCTATGTATCCGTTAGGGTGTCTTTCAGGTTTCGTGCATTCAGTATTGAATCGTAGTTGGCCACAATGAAAGTGGCACGTATAACGTCGAAAATAGAATTCGGACACCGCTCTGATTAAGACCAACGTGTTGTCCACCCTCTAGACTTCAATGAGGTTAAGCCGCGATACCTAAGACAGATCTGCACTCGATGACACCTCGATAACAGCCGGTCCCCACACTTACATCTTGCTCTCCTTACGTCAGTATACATCATATCAGTCTGTGACGCTGGCTTTGCAACATCTTGCGTGCCTTTAGGTTTGCCGCGACCAACACTTACCATGCATTGACCACAAAAAATGGAGGCGCCGCGGCTTGAACCCTGGACCCTTCACATGCCAAGCGAACGCTCTACCAACTGAGCTACGCCCCATGCACGACCAAACTGCGCTATTCCCCATTCTTTGCGACTCAGATGCGCACGGACACGATGCTTGGTTGGTTTGTAGCGGTGAAGGGAGCAGAGTACAAAGGCGCGGACCCGTTCATATACACAAAAGTTCCAAGTAGTTTCGATGCTCTGGTATTACAAATGCAAATTCCGTCTGTTTTTAACGTCTTAAATTGAAAGAGCCGTCACAAATTGCTCCGTTTTCACTCCTGGTCGACAATCATACAGCACCTGAGGTAACAAACACATCTCGAGCCCCATTGTGCACTCCATTATTCATGCCAACTCAGTGCCTCGCTCTTTACTACTGTGTACCAATCTTGTCATCCAACTGCAAAACACTGGGCCACAACAAGTTTCCGCGTCTCCATTGCAATGCGCATACTACGAAACGTTCCCCAAACTTGGCACTCACCCTCGCAGCCGAATTTTCCGTTTTTCTACGACGCTCACGCTAGTGACAGCTTTATTTATAGTTCGACGTCGCGCCAAAGCGAATGAGCACATTTCGCCTACGGCTTAGGCCGCCATCCTACTGTGGCTGCTCGGTGTCTGCAGGCAGCGAGGGTCTGCAAGCTTCCTGTGTTCGCACCTATGTCTCCTGTGCTTCCTTGTCAGAGACAGACTATCGCAAAACATACAACTCACTCCATGAATTGATTGCTACGGCATCTGTTATCAGCAGTCACAACTAGCAACACCAGTAGCAGCTGACTGCACGCAATGAATAAGAATGTGCAGTGGGATTTACGTGAACTCGGCGCAAGGCAGATCTTTCCGACATAGGCTTGAGAATCTTACGGGAACACTTGTACTGTTTCTAAATTAAGTGTAGGCGTGGGAGGAGGGTGCTTCCTGCGCACTAATAACAGCACGCTTGTCAATTGTGGATGCTAATCATTCGCTTGTATCTTCCTAGACACATCTGCTGGTTGTGAATTATTCCTCTTGCATGGCAAGGTGCGCATGTAGGTGTGTTAAAAGTTCTGGAGGCACTGGGTATTGATCCCAGTACCTCTCGCATACTAAGCGAGCGCTCTACCATCTGAGCTACGCCCGCCCACCCGAAGACTAATGGTGCTACATACAGCCATATAGACGACACAGACCCTTGCACTCCCATTATTCAGCAGACAAACACTACTCTCTATGTATCCGTTAGGGTGTCTTTCAGGTTTCGTGCATTCAGTATTGAATCGTAGTTGGCCACAATGAAAGTGGCACGTATAACGTCGAAAATAGAATTCGGACACCGCTCTGATTAAGACCAACGTGTTGTCCACCCTCTAGACTTCAATGAGGTTAAGCCGCGATACCTAAGACAGATCTGCACTCGATGACACCTCGATAACAGCCGGTCCCCACACTTACATCTTGCTCTCCTTACGTCAGTATACATCATATCAGTCTGTGACGCTGGCTTTGCAACATCTTGCGTGCCTTTAGGTTTGCCGCGACCAACACTTACCATGCATTGACCACAAAAAATGGAGGCGCCGCGGCTTGAACCCTGGACCCTTCACATGCCAAGCGAACGCTCTACCAACTGAGCTACGCCCCATGCACGACCAAACTGCGCTATTCCCCATTCTTTGCGACTCAGATGCGCACGGACACGATGCTTGGTTGGTTTGTAGCGGTGAAGGGAGCAGAGTACAAAGGCGCGGACCCGTTCATATACACAAAAGTTCCAAGTAGTTTCGATGCTCTGGTATTACAAATGCAAATTCCGTCTGTTTTTAACGTCTTAAATTGAAAGAGCCGTCACAAATTGCTCCGTTTTCACTCCTGGTCGACAATCATACAGCACCTGAGGTAACAAACACATCTCGAGCCCCATTGTGCACTCCATTATTCATGCCAACTCAGTGCCTCGCTCTTTACTACTGTGTACCAATCTTGTCGTCCAACTGCAAAACACTGGGCCACAATAAGTTTCCGC
This sequence comes from Schistocerca gregaria, assembly GCF_023897955.1. NCBI lineage: Eukaryota > Metazoa > Arthropoda > Insecta > Orthoptera > Acrididae > Schistocerca > Schistocerca gregaria. Next base: position 23,805,267 of record NC_064929.1, on the reverse strand, counting down.
GTCTCCATTGCACTGCGCATACTACGAAACGCTCCCCAAACTTGGCACTCACCCTCGCAGCCGACTTTTCCGACTTTCCACGACGCTCACGCTAGTGACAGCATTATTTATAGTTCGACGTCGCGCCAAAGTGAATGAGCACATTTCGCCTACGGCTTAGGCCGCCATCCTACTGTGGCTGCTCGGTGTCTGCAGGCAGCGACGGTCTGCAAACTTCCTGTGTTCGCACCTATGTCACCTGTGCTTGCTTGTCAGAGACAGACTATCGCAAAACATACAACTCACTCCATGAATTGATTGCTACGGCATCTGTTATCAGCAGTCACAACTAGCAACACCAGTAGCAGCTGACTGCACGCAATGAATAAGAATGTGCAGTGGGATTTACGTGAACTCGGCGCAAGGCAGATCTTTCCGACATAGGCTTGAGAATCTTACGGGAACACTTGTACTGTTTCTAAATTAAGTGTAGGCGTGGGAGGAGGGTACTTCCTGCGCACTAATAACAGCACGCTTGTCAATTGTGGATGCTAATCATTCGCTTGTATCTTCCTAGACACATCTGCTGGTTGTGAATTATTCCTCTTGCATGGCAAGGTGCGCATGTAGGTGTGTTAAAAGTTCTGGAGGCACTGGGTATTGATCCCAGTACCTCTCGCATACTAAGCGAGCGCTCTACCATCTGAGCTACGCCCGCCCACCCGAAGACTAATGGTGCTACATACAGCCATATAGACGACACAGACCCTTGCACTCCCATTATTCAGCAGACAAACACTACTCTCTATGTATCCGTTAGGGTGTCTTTCAGGTTTCGTGCATTCTGTATTGAATCGTAGTTGGCCACAATGAAAGTGGCACGTATAACGTCGAAAATAGAATTCGGACACCGCTCTGAGTAAGACCAACGTGTTGTCCACCCTCTAGACTTCAATGAGGTTAAGCCGCGATACCTAAGACAGATCTGCACTCGATGACACCTCGATAACAGCCGGTCCCCACACTTACATCTTGCTCTCCTTACGTCAGTATACATCATATCAGTCTGTGACGCTGGCTTTGCAACATCTTGCGTGCCTTTAGGTTCGCCGCGACCAACACTTACCATGCACTGACCACAAAAAATGGAGGCGCCGCGGCTTGAACCCTGGACCTTTCACATGCCAAGCGAACGCTCTACCAACTGAGCTACGCCCCATGCACGACCAAACTGCGCTATTCCCCATTCTTTGCGACTCAGATGCGCACGGACACGATGCTTGGTTCGTTTGTAGCGGTGAAGGGAGCAGAGTACAAAGGCGCGGACCCGTTCATATACACAAAAGTTCCAAGTAGTTTCGATGCTCTGGTATTACAAATGCAAATTCCGTCTGTTTTTAACGTCTTAAATTGAAAGAGCCGTCACAAATTGCTCCGTTTTCACTCCTGGTCGACAATCATACAGCACCTGAGGTAACAAACACATCTCGAGCCCCATTGTGCACTCCATTATTCATGCCAACTCAGTGCCTCGCTCTTTACTACTGTGTACCAATCTTGTCGTCCAACTGCAAAACACTGGGCCACAATAAGTTTCCGCGTCTCCATTGCACTGCGCATACTACGAAACGCTCCCCAAACTTGGCACTCACCCTCGCAGCCGACTTTTCCGACTTTCCACGACGCTCACGCAACGCTCACGCTAGTGACAGCATTATTTATAGTTCGACGTCGCGCCAAAGCGAATGAGCACATTTCGCCTACGGCTTAGGCCGCCATCCTACTGTGGCTGCTCGGTGTCTGCAGGCAGCGAGGGTCTGCAAGCTTCCTGTGTTCGCACCTATGTCACCTGTGCTTGCTTGTCAGAGACAGACTATCGCAAAACATACAACTCACTCCATGAATTGATTGCTACGGCATCTGTTATCAGCAGTCACAACTAGCAACACCAGTAGCAGCTGACTGCACGCAATGAATAAGAATGTGCAGTGGGATTTACGTGAACTCGGCGCAAGGCAGATCTTTCCGACATAGGCTTGAGAATCTTACAGGAACACTTGTACTGTTTCTAAATTAAGTGTAGGCGTGGGAGGAGGGTGCATCCTGCGCACTAATAACAGCACGCTTGTCAATTGTGGATGCTAATCATTCGCTTGTATCTTCCTAGACACATCTGCTGGTTGTGAATTATTCCTCTTGCATGGCAAGGTGCGCATGTAGGTGTGTTAAAAGTTCTGGAGGCACTGGGTATTGATCCCAGTACCTCTCGCATACTAAGCGAGCGCTCTACCATCTGAGCTACGCCCGCCCACCCGAAGACTAATGGTGCTACATACAGCCATATAGACGACACAGACCCTTGCACTCCCATTATTCAGCAGACAAACACTACTCTCTATGTATCCGTTAGGGTGTCTTTCAGGTTTCGTGCATTCTGTATTGAATCGTAGTTGGCCACAATGAAAGTGGCACGTATAACGTCGAAAATAGAATTCGGACACCGCTCTGATTAAGACCAACGTGTTGTCCACCCTCTAGACTTCAATGAGGTTAAGCCGCGATACCTAAGACAGATCTGCACTCGATGACACCTCGATAACAGCCGGTCCCCACACTTACATCTTGCTCTCCTTACGTCAGTATACATCATATCAGTCTGTGACGCTGGCTTTGCAACATCTTGCGTGCCTTTAGGTTCGCCGCGACCAACACTTACCATGCACTGACCACAAAAAATGGAGGCGCCGCGGCTTGAACCCTGGACCCTTCACATGCCAAGCGAACGCTCTAGCAACTGAGCTACGCCCCATGCACGACCAAACTGCGCTATTCCCCATTCTTTGCGACTCAGATGCGCACGGACACGATGCTTGGTTGGTTTGTAGCGGTGAAGGGAGCAGAGTACAAAGGCGCGGACCCGTTCATATACACAAAAGTTCCAAGTAGTTTCGATGCTCTGGTATTACAAATGCAAATTCCGTCTGTTTTTAACGTCTTAAATTGAAAGAGCCGTCACAAATTGCTCCGTTTTCACTCCTGGTCGACAATCATACAGCACCTGAGGTAACAAACACATCTCGAGCCCCATTGTGCACTCCATTATTCATGCCAACTCAGTGCCTCGCTCTTTACTACTGTGTACCAATCTTGTCGTCCAACTGCAAAACACTGGGCCACAATAAGTTTCCGCGTCTCCATTGCACTGCGCATACTACGAAACGCTCCCCAAACTTGGCACTCACCCTCGCAGCCGACTTTTCCGACTTTCCACGACGCTCACGCTAGTGACAGCATTATTTATAGTTCGACGTCGCGCCAAAGTGAATGAGCACATTTCGCCTACGGCTTAGGCCGCCATCCTACTGTGGCTGCTCGGTGTCTGCAGGCAGCGAGGGTCTGCAAACTTCCTGTGTTCGCACCTATGTCACCTGTGCTTGCTTGTCAGAGACAGACTATCGCAAAACATACAACTCACTCCATGAATTGATTGCTACGGCATCTGTTATCAGCAGTCACAACTAGCAACACCAGTAGCAGCTGACTGCACGCAATGAATAACAATGTGCAGTGGGATTTACGTGAACTCGGCGCAAGGCAGATCTTTCCGACATAGGCTTGAGAATCTTACGGGAACACTTGTACTGTTTCTAAATTAAGTGTAGGCGTGAGAGGAGGGTGCTTCCTGCGCACTAATAACAGCACGCTTGTCAATTGTGGATGCTAATCATTCGCTTGTATCTTCCTAGACACATCTGCTGGTTGTGAATTATTCCTCTTGCATGGCAAGGTGCGCATGTAGGTGTGTTAAAAGTTCTGGAGGCACTGGGTATTGATCCCAGTACCTCTCGCATACTAAGCGAGCGCTCTACCATCTGAGCTACGCCCGCCCACCCGAAGACTAATGGTGCTACATACAGCCATATAGACGACACAGACCCTTGCACTCCCATTATTCAGCAGACAAACACTACTCTCTATGTATCCGTTAGGGTGTCTTTCAGGTTTCGTGCATTCTGTATTGAATCGTAGTTGGCCACAATGAAAGTGGCACGTATAACGTCGAAAATAGAATTCGGACACCGCTCTGAGTAAGACCAACGTGTTGTCCACCCTCTAGACTTCAATGAGGTTAAGCCGCGATACCTAAGACAGATCTGCACTCGATGACACCTCGATAACAGCCGGTCCCCACACTTACATCTTGCTCTCCTTACGTCAGTATACATCATATCAGTCTGTGACGCTGGCTTTGCAACATCTTGCGTGCCTTTAGGTTCGCCGCGACCAACACTTACCATGCACTGACCACAAAAAATGGAGGCGCCGCGGCTTGAACCCCGAACCTTTCACATGCCAAGCGAACGCTCTACCAACTGAGCTACGCCCCATGCACGACCAAACTGCGCTATTCCCCATTCTTTGCGACTCAGATGCGCACGGACACGATGCTTGGTTGGTTTGTAGCGGTGAAGGGAGCAGAGTACAAAGGCGCGGACCCGTTCATATACACAAAAGTTCCAAGTAGTTTCGATGCTCTGGTATTACAAATGCAAATTCCGTCTGTTTTTAACGTCTTAAATTGAAAGAGCCGTCACAAATTGCTCCGTTTTCACTCCTGGTCGACAATCATACAGCACCTGAGGTAACAAACACATCTCGAGCCCCATTGTGCACTCCATTATTCATGCCAACTCAGTGCCTCGCTCTTTACTACTGTGTACCAATCTTGTCGTCCAACTGCAAAACACTGGGCCACAATAAGTTTCCGCGTCTCCATTGCACTGCGCATACTACGAAACGCTCCCCAAACTTGGCACTCACCCTCGCAGCCGACTTTTCCGACTTTCCACGACGCTCACGCAACGCTCACGATAGTGACAGCATTATTTATAGTTCGACGTCGCGCCAAAGCGAATGAGCACATTTCGCCTACGGCTTAGGCCGCCATCCTACTGTGGCTGCTCGGTGTCTGCAGGCAGCGAGGGTCTGCAAACTTCCTGTGTTCGCACCTATGTCACCTGTGCTTGCTTGTCAGAGACAGACTATCGCAAAACATACAACTCACTCCATGAATTGATTGCTACGGCATCTGTTATCAGCAGTCACAACTAGCAACACCAGTAGCAGCTGACTGCACGCAATGAATAAGAATGTGCAGTGGGATTTACGTGAACTCGGCGCAAGGCAGATCTTTCCGACATAGGCTTGAGAATCTTACGGGAACACTTGTACTGTTTCTAAATTAAGTGTAGGCGTGGGAGGAGGGTGCTTCCTGCGCACTAATAACAGCACGCTTGTCAATTGTGGATGCTAATCATTCGCTTGTATCTTCCTAGACACATCTGCTGGTTGTGAATTATTCCTCTTGCATGGCAAGGTGCGCATGTAGGTGTGTTAAAAGTTCTGGAGGCACTGGGTATTGATCCCAGTACCTCTCGCATACTAAGCGAGCGCTCTACCATCTGAGCTACGCCCGCCCACCCGAAGACTAATGGTGCTACATACAGCCATGTAGACGACACAGACCCTTGCACTCCCATTATTCAGCAGACAAACACTACTCTCTATGTATCCGTTAGGGTGTCTTTCAGGTTTCGTGCATTCTGTATTGAATCGTAGTTGGCCACAATGAAAGTGGCACGTATAACGTCGAAAATAGAATTCGGACACCGCTCTGAGTAAGACCAACGTGTTGTCCACCCTCTAGACTTCAATGAGGTTAAGCCGCGATACCTAAGACAGATCTGCACTCGATGACACCTCGATAACAGCCGGTCCCCACACTTACATCTTGCTCTCCTTACGTCAGTATACATCATATCAGTCTGTGACGCTGGCTTTGCAACATCTTGCGTGCCTTTAGGTTCGCCGCGACCAACACTTACCATGCACTGACCACAAAAAATGGAGGCGCCGCGGCTTGAACCCTGGACCTTTCACATGCCAAGCGAACGCTCTACCAACTGAGCTACGCCCCATGCACGACCAAACTGCGCTATTCCCCATTCTTTGCGACTCAGATGCGCACGGACACGATGCTTGGTTCGTTTGTAGCGGTGAAGGGAGCAGAGTACAAAGGCGCGGACCCGTTCATATACACAAAAGTTCCAAGTAGTTTCGATGCTCTGGTATTACAAATGCAAATTCCGTCTGTTTTTAACGTCTTAAATTGAAAGAGCCGTCACAAATTGCTCCGTTTTCACTCCTGGTCGACAATCATACAGCACCTGAGGTAACAAACACATCTCGAGCCCCATTGTGCACTCCATTATTCATGCCAACTCAGTGCCTCGCTCTTTACTACTGTGTACCAATCTTGTCGTCCAACTGCAAAACACTGGGCCACAATAAGTTTCCGCGTCTCCATTGCACTGCGCATACTACGAAACGCTCCCCAAACTTGGCACTCACCCTCGCAGCCGACTTTTCCGACTTTCCACGACGCTCACGCAACGCTCACGATAGTGACAGCATTATTTATAGTTCGACGTCGCGCCAAAGCGAATGAGCACATTTCGCCCACGGCTTAGGCCGCCATCCTACTGTGGCTGCTCGGTGTCTGCAGGCAGCGAGGGTCTGCAAACTTCCTGTGTTCACACCTATGTCACCTGTGCTTGCTTGTCAGAGACAGACTATCGCAAAACATACAACTCACTCCATGAATTGATTGCTACGGCATCTGTTATCAGCAGTCACAACTAGCAACACCAGTAGCAGCTGACTGCACGCAATGAATAAGAATGTGCAGTGGGATTTACGTGAACTCGGCGCAAGGAAGATCTTTCCGACATAGGCTTGAGAATCTTACGGGAACACTTGTACTGTTTCTAAATTAAGTGTAGGCGTGGGAGGAGGGTGCTTCCTGCGCACTAATAACAGCACGCTTGTCAATTGTGGATGCTAATCATTCGCTTGTATCTTCCTAGACACATCTGCTGGTTGTGAATTATTCCTCTTGCATGGCAAGGTGCGCATGTAGGTGTGTTAAAAGTTCTGGAGGCACTGGGTATTGATCCCAGTACCTCTCGCATACTAAGCGAGCGCTCTACCATCTTTTTTTTTTATTTTTTTTATTTATTTATTTTTTGTTTTTTTTTTAGACACTACCCTTTTTTTTTTTAAACCCCTTAGGAAAATGGAACTTAAAAAAAAACCTTAAGTGCCACCGCCACTTTTCATCCTATAACAAAAAATATGATCCACTTCAGGCGTTGGCTCCTGAGTAAACCCACCCCAGAGAGCTGCCTATATATCAGGGGAAATATGGGAAATCAAGGTTAGGGCTATCCTTTGCCACTTTTTTTTTTTGTTACATGTGAATTCTAGTAAGTAAGTGTTACAAGTAAGTGTTACAACAACAAAGGTGGCATAAAAGAGTAATCCAGAAATAAAAACATAAATCACTGATGTAATTCCAGCTAAAAGGTTCTTCAATAATGTAACTGGTTCCACTTGGAGCCTCGTCATCGTTATCTGATATCTCCAATTGCGCCTTTGAAGGGCATCTGCAACGGAGGCATTCAGCTTCGCTAGTGCCTCAAGGAAAACAGCATCCTTGCAGCAGCTTGTCTCTTCCTTCGCTCATGGCTGACAAGGCAGAACGTTCAGCCGTTTGTGTGATGCGGCACAGAACATTAACCGCAGCTCGGCACTCCCCAGCTGAGTGGGGGGTTAACGAAAACGCTGCGTAAATAATTTGCGAAGAGCGTACGGTATTTCGGTGTGCGTTCGAGGGCATTGTGAGCATTTTGCAGGAACCACCAGTAATCAAGCTGCTCTTTCTCTCCGTCGCGAAAGATGTAGGCGACTGTAAGTCCTTTAAACCATGTAAGCGCATGATATTTTGCAGCCGGAAAGTAAGTTTCATCGGGACAGAGTAGGGTCTGAGGGTCAATCATATCAGGTGTGACCCGGAGGTAACAAGCCAATATCTTCTGTGTTAGTCGCCAAACTCCGGACGATGATGCGCAAGTAAAACGATGTTCATCAGTATCCAAAAGGTGACAATCTGGGCAATAAGGGGAGTCTGCCAGTCCAATAGTGTGAAGTCGCTGTAGTGTGGCATATTTTTTGTTGGCGATCTGATACCACTTCGAACGCACCGTGGAGGACAGAAAGTTGTGGTGTATGGTTTTCCACACTCTTGGCCAGTGAACCGTAGGGTACTTGTTTTCCACCAAGTTATGGGGAACAGCACGCAGAAGGTTGGTGTAAAAATCTTTCGCCTTTGGTGGACGCGTGGCGGAGAGGTTCGAGCTGACATAGCTGTAATCAAGAATGAAGGTCGACACATGGGAGAGCTGTGGTGCGACGTGCGCAACCGACACCGGCGGGACGTTAGAGACTGGCATCAGAACCTGTAGTAAACGACCCGTGAGAGAGGTATATTGACTTTTCCATCGTTTCCTCATGTTGCTCATGTAAAGGGCAGCTGCTCTCGCCCTGACGTTGACCAATCCCAGCCCTCCTTTGTGCACTGGGAGGGTAAGAGTGTCGTATCGTACTTTAAAGATATGACCTGCGGAAACGTAGTAACTGAAGGCCGCTTGAAGCCGGCGACCTATCTGAAGCGGTAGTGGGAGGACTTGTGCCACGTGATTGAGTTTTGATGCCACGTAGAGGTTCAGGTATTCAACACGTTGTAGCTGGTTCAAGTCCCGGAGCAGGTTCTGTCGCACCATTGCGCGTATGATCTGTAATAACTGTCGGTAGTTTGCTGCAGCTGTTTTACGTACATCTTTCTTGAACGTGATTCCCAAATATCGCAGATCAGAAACTGGTGGGAGGGGAGCGAGGGCTTCCGGTCCGAGACCTCGCCCAATATCCAACGCCGCCGACTTGTTGATGTTCAGAAGACTGCCTGCGGCCTGTCCGTATCGCTCAATCCAGGTTAGTACGCTTTGAACTTCGTCATTGGAACGAACCAGCAGTAGCAGGTCGTCAGCGTATGTCCTATAGCGAAAGGTGACGTCCCTCAGCGTGATGCCAGATAGGCGGTGGTTAAGGCCCCCTAGGAGTGGCTCGAGTGCGATGGCATAAAGGTAGGTAGAAAGGGGACAACCCTGTCGTAGAGACCTCTTAATGGGGACTGGTCCTACCGTCCTTCCATTGACCTGGACGTGTGAGCTGGCTGCGGTCCAAAGACGCCGTAGGGTGTCGATGAGGCCCGGGGGGAATCCCATACAGTCCATCACTCGTAGGAGGAAGTTGTGGTGCACTCTATCAAAGGCGCGGTTGAAATCTACGGAGACGATCGCCGCTCTCAGACGGCACGCAGAAGCGATTGCTATTAAATTCCTGCAGTCACCGGTGGCCATGTGTATGTTGGCTTCTCCCCCCTGCGACGTCTGTTCAGGAGCGAGGATCATCGGCAAAGTCGTCTTAATACGGCTCGCCATAATCCTGGTGAAAATCTTGTAATCGGCGTTCAGCATTGTAAGCGGCCGATAGTCGTTAATCGATAGCCCTCCACCTGGCTTGTGTACCGGTATGAGAAGTCCTTCTACAAACGCTGGCGGCACAACACAGTCTGGAGACGTAAGTTCGCGGAACATTATAACCCAGCGAGGCATCATGATGTCACGGAAAGTCCGGTAGAATTCGATGGGCAATCCATCAGGTCCAGGAGACTTATTGGCCGCACCTTTGTCCACGGCGTTTTCGACTTCTTCGAGTGAGATTTCCTCTGTTAGTGCATTCACGGTAGCCTCGTCGATAGTACGTGTTACCTGCTGTAACATTTCAGTAGTGGCCTCGTCATCGACGATTCTTTCCTTGTAAAGATGACGAAAATGATCCTCCATCGCCTTTACTATGGTTGCTTGGGTCGTACATAAGCGACCGTCGTGTGTCCTGAGTTGTGTGATTAAGTGTTGGCGTTGTCGGCGCTTATCCGCCACAATGTGATGCATAGTGGGTTCCTCCGCAAACGTTCGGTCGTGCCGTCGCGAGCGGACGACTGCACCTTCTAGTCGGCGCTTCGTCAATGATAGTATGTGAGCCTTGATTCTGCTTTGATCATGTTGTCTCTCCGGGGAAGGGGGTAAGGCGTCGAGGTCCCTGAGAGTCGCGTAGTAAAAATCGAGGGTCTGTCGATGCCACGCAGTCACGTCCTTGCCATATTGCATAAGTGTCCTACGGATTGCTGGTTTGGCACAGAGGAGCCACCACTCCAGGGTCGAGGCGTATCGAGGGTGGCGGCGTTCACAGTCAGTCCACGTTGCTGCAACTTGCCGACGGCAATCCAGGTCCTGGAGATGAGTTATGTTGAGCTTCCAAAAGCCATTGCTGCGCCAGACTTGTTGGGGGCGTAGGTGTATAGTGCAGATATAGGCACTGTGATCAGAATAGGCTTGAGGCCATAGTTCAGCGTCCACCACACCTTGTGTGAGATCTTGTGACACATATATGCGGTCGAGTCGGCTGGCCGAATGACTGGTAAGATGAGTGTGGCCAGAGCGGTTACGGTGGACTTTTTCCCACGTGTCGCACAAGTGAAGTTCTTGGATCATCGCACCCAGTTCCGGACAAGGCGTGTAATGTGGGATTTGGTCCTTGGGGTGAAGTACGCTATTAAAATCGCCGGCGAAGACGCTGTGGTCGTATCGTCCTAGGAAAAGGGGAGCGACATCTGTGGAGTAGAATCTGGCGCGGTCGTGACGTCTTGTGGTACCCGACGGCGCGTAAACATTAATGAATCGGGTGTTGAGTGCCGTAAATGCTATTCCTCGAGCGGAGGGAAGAAACGTGACGTCGGTAACTTCAATACCTTCACGCACTAATATTGCCACTCCGGTATCTGCAGGGCTACCGGGCGTCACATGTGTGGTGTACCCGTAAAAGTGCGGGAGTGCCGTCGTTTTCGCTTCTTGTAGGAAAGCAAAGTCAACCCCCATGGCTCGTATGGTTTCTTTCAAAAGTTGGATCTTGACAGGAGAACTGATCTTGTTGATACTCATTGTCGCCAGGCGGTAAGCCTGGCAACGAGTTGTTTCGGCGAGGTTATCCATGGTGAAGGTGGAGAGAAGCGAACATCGGAAGTGATGTCACCCCCCGCCGAACGCGGTCCTCCTTGTGCTGCTTATGCTGCATGATCCGGCGGCGCCTCAGCTGGCCGCGGGTCGTGATCTTGTGTCTCAACGTCCTCGGCCCATGAAGCGGGCGCGGATGTCTGTTCATGGTCCATAGCCTCAGAATGTTTGATAGTAAGGGACCGGGCGACTTCGCTACCTGCACTGGTACCTCCCCGCTGCTCACTGTTTCTGTCAATGGGCCGATGGTCGAAAGCTGCACGTTTTTCTGTCTGTTCTGCAAGGTTGGAGTCAGTGGAAACAGCTTCAGATTCGCGGCTGGCTTCTTGAGTGGTCAGTCGTTCTTCCCCGGCCGAATGCGAACCGCTGTGTTCCGACACGGTCCGACGACGCCGCTTTCGGCGTTTCGGTGATCGCTGTTTCCGTACGTGGCCTTCATTGTCAGAAGACGGCACTGACTCATGCTCCGCCGGAACAAACGCTTCGGTCGGTACAATAAGGGAATCAATTGCCATCTTACTGGCGTCAATGTCTGTCGCGTTCGGTAGCTCCAGAGTCGTAGTGCTATTTTCCACCACTGGCCAGGTCGGCGGATCATCCAGGTCTTTGTCCGTGGAAAGTGATTCTTGTACCGCTGAAGCGGTCGGCCGTGTCTGTTGTGTGGAGAACGTCGTGAGCGCCGCCGCGTAAGTAACGGGTAGAATAGTCTTCGCCGCTGGTGGTGCAACGTCCTTCGGTGGGAGTTGTGTGATCCGACGCTGGAGGCACTCGGAACGAAGGTGACCTTCCTTACCGCATCCGGAGCACGTCTTCGGTTGGCCGTCATAAATAACTATGGCCCGGCATCCACCTATCTGTAGATAGGATGGCACGTGTCGTTGGAGATCTATGCGCACTTGGCGTACTCCATTGAGTACTGGATACGTCTTAAACTGGGTCCATTTTTCAGCCACGTGTTCGTGTACCGTGCCGTAGGGGCGGAGCGCCGCTACAACTTCTGCCGCTGGGAGTTCAAATGGAAGTTCGAAGATGCGTATAATCCGCAGTCCCATTGCGGCATGGCCGACCTCGACGTTGCCAACATTTCCATCTGCGTGGCAGAAGCGGAGTTCTTGTTTCATCTCTCGAAGCACCTTGTCGCAAGTAGTTTCGTTTATGAGCTTTACATAGACCGTGCTACTGACGATCGAAAAGTGAATGCCGACAATGTCGGCAGCCGGGATCTTGGCTTCCTCTTTTAAAAAACGTTCGACTTCGAGCGCCTTTGGTCGGGTAAAGTCGTTCCGAAATGTGAATTTCAAGGTTGATCTTCTGTACTGGTTTGCCATGGTCTTGGAGCGCTACGGCGTCACGTTAGTGCCGGCCGAAGAAAGTAAACAAGGCGCGCGGGCCCTCTCTGCCAGCGGAGAGCACACACCGCACGTCCGCTTCGCTCGGCTGCGAGAGCCGCACTGTCCATCTGAGCTACGCCCGCCCACCCGAAGACTAATGGTGCTACATACAGCCATATAGACGACACAGACCCTTGCACTCCCATTATTCAGCAGACAAACACTACTCTCTATGTATCCGTTAGGGTGTCTTTCAGGTTTCGTGCATTCTGTATTGAATCGTAGTTGGCCACAATGAAAGTGGCACGTATAACGTCGAAAATAGAATTCGGACACCGCTCTGAGTAAGACCAACGTGTTGTCCACCCTCTAGACTTGAATGAGGTTAAGCCGCGATACCTAAGACAGATCTGCACTCGATGACACCTCGATAACAGCCGGTCCCCACACTTACATCTTGCTCTCCTTACGTCAGTATACATCATATCAGTCTGTGACGCTGGCTTTGCAACATCTTGCGTGCCTTTAGGTTCGCCGCGACCAACACTTACCATGCACTGACCACAAAAAATGGAGGCGCCGCGGCTTGAACCCTGGACCTTTCACATGCCAAGCGAACGCTCTACCAACTGAGCTACGCCCCATGCACGACCAAACTGCGCTATTCCCCATTCTTTGCGACTCAGATGCGCACGGACACGATGCTTGGTTGGTTTGTAGCGGTGAAGGGAGCAGAGTACAAAGGCGCGGACCCGTTCATATACACAAAAGTTCCAAGTAGTTTCGATGCTCTGGTATTACAAATGCAAATTCCGTCTGTTTTTAACGTCTTAAATTGAAAGAGCCGTCACAAATTGCTCCGTTTTCACTCCTGGTCGACAATCATACAGCACCTGAGGTAACAAACACATCTCGAGCCCCATTGTGCACTCCATTATTCATGCCAACTCAGTGCCTCGCTCTTTAAACTGTGTACCAATCTTGTCGTCCAACTGCAAAACACTGGGCCACAATAAGTTTCCGCGTCTCCATTGCACTGCGCATACTACGAAACGCTCCCCAAACTTGGCACTCACCCTCGCAGCCGACTTTTCCGACTTTCCACGACGCTCACGCAACGCTCACGATAGTGACAGCATTATTTATAGTTCGACGTCGCGCCAAAGCGAATGAGCACATTTCGCCTACGGCTTAGGCCGCCATCCTACTGTGGCTGCTCGGTGTCTGCAGGCAGCGAGGGTCTGCAAACTTCCTGTGTTCGCACCTATGTCACCTGTGCTTGCTTGTCAGAGACAGACTATCGCAAAACATACAACTCACTCCATGAATTGATTGCTACGGCATCTGTTATCAGCAGTCACAACTAGCAACACCAGTAGCAGCTGACTGCACGCAATGAATAAGAATGTGCAGTGGGATTTACGTGAACTCGGCGCAAGGCAGATCTTTCCGACATAGGCTTGAGAATCTTACGGGAACACTTGTACTGTTTCTAAATTAAGTGTAGGCGTGGGAGGAGGGTGCTTCCTGCGCACTAATAACAGCACGCTTGTCAATTGTGGATGCTAATCATTCGCTTGTATCTTCCTAGACACATCTGCTGGTTGTGAATTATTCCTCTTGCATGGCAAGGTGCGCATGTAGGTGTGTTAAAAGTTCTGGAGGCACTGGGTATTGATCCCAGTACCTCTCGCATACTAAGCGAGCGCTCTACCATCTGAGCTACGCCCGCCCACCCGAAGACTAATGGTGCTACATACAGCCATGTAGACGACACAGACCCTTGCACTCCCATTATTCAGCAGACAAACACTACTCTCTATGTATCCGTTAGGGTGTCTTTCAGGTTTCGTGCATTCTGTATTGAATCGTAGTTGGCCACAATGAAAGTGGCACGTATAACGTCGAAAATAGAATTCGGACACCGCTCTGAGTAAGACCAACGTGTTGTCCACCCTCTAGACTTCAATGAGGTTAAGCCGCGATACCTAAGACAGATCTGCACTCGATGACACCTCGATAACAGCCGGTCCCCACACTTACATCTTGCTCTCCTTACGTCAGTATACATCATATCAGTCTGTGACGCTGGCTTTGCAACATCTTGCGTGCCTTTAGGTTCGCCGCGACCAACACTTACCATGCACTGACCACAAAAAATGGAGGCGCCGCGGCTTGAACCCTGGACCTTTCACATGCCAAGCGAACGCTCTACCAACTGAGCTACGCCCCATGCACGACCAAACTGCGCTATTCCCCATTCTTTGCGACTCAGATGCGCACGGACACGATGCTTGGTTCGTTTGTAGCGGTGAAGGGAGCAGAGTACAAAGGCGCGGACCCGTTCATATACACAAAAGTTCCAAGTAGTTTCGATGCTCTGGTATTACAAATGCAAATTCCGTCTGTTTTTAACGTCTTAAATTGAAAGAGCCGTCACAAATTGCTCCGTTTTCACTCCTGGTCGACAATCATACAGCACCTGAGGTAACAAACACATCTCGAGCCCCATTGTGCACTCCATTATTCATGCCAACTCAGTGCCTCGCTCTTTACTACTGTGTACCAATCTTGTCGTCCAACTGCAAAACACTGGGCCACAATAAGTTTCCGCGTCTCCATTGCACTGCGCATATTACGAAACGCTCCCCAAACTTGGCACTCACCCTCGCAGCCGACTTTTCCGACTTTCCACGACGCACACGCAACGCTCACGATAGTGACAGCATTATTTATAGTTCGACGTCGCGCCAAAGCGAATGAGCACATTTCGCCTACGGCTTAGGCCGCCATCCTACTGTGGCTGCTCGGTGTCTGCAGGCAGCGAGGGTCTGCAAACTTCCTGTGTTCACACCTATGTCACCTGTGCTTGCTTGTCAGAGACAGACTATCGCAAAACATACAACTCACTCCATGAATTGATTGCTACGGCATCTGTTATCAGCAGTCACAACTAGCAACACCAGTAGCAGCTGACTGCACGCAATGAATAAGAATGTGCAGTGGGATTTACGTGAACTCGGCGCAAGGAAGATCTTTCCGACATAGGCTTGAGAATCTTACGGGAACACTTGTACTGTTTCTAAATTAAGTGTAGGCGTGGGAGGAGGGTGCTTCCTGCGCACTAATAACAGCACGCTTGTCAATTGTGGATGCTAATCATTCGCTTGTATCTTCCTAGACACATCTGCTGGTTGTGAATTATTCCTCTTGCATGGCAAGGTGCGCATGTAGGTGTGTTAAAAGTTCTGGAGGCACTGGGTATTGATCCCAGTACCTCTCGCATACTAAGCGAGCGCTCTACCATCTTTTTTTTTTTATTTATTTATTTATTTTTTTTTTTTTTAGACACTACCCTTTTTTTTTTAAACCCCTTAGGAAAATGGAACTTAAAAAAAAACCTTAAGTGCCACCGCCACTTTTCATCCTATAACAAAAAATCTGATCCACTTCAGGCGTTGGCTCCTGAGTAAACCCACCCCAGAGAGCTGCCTATATATCAGGGGAAATATGGGAAATCAAGGTTAGGGCTATCCTTTGCCACTTTTTTTTTTTGTTACATGTGAATTCTAGTAAGTAAGTGTTACAAGTAAGTGTTACAACAACAAAGGTGGCATAAAAGAGTAATCCAGAAATAAAAACATAAATCACTGATGTAATTCCAGCTAAAAGGTTCTTCAATAATGTAACTGGTTCCACTTGGAGCCTCGTCATCGTTATCTGATATCTCCAATTGCGCCTTTGAAGGGCATCTGCAACGGAGGCATTCAGCTTCGCTAGTGCCTCAAGGAAAACAGCATCCTTGCAGCAGCTTGTCTCTTCCTTCGCTCATGGCTGACAAGGCAGAACGTTCAGCCGTTTGTGTGATGCGGCACAGAACATTAACCGCAGCTCGGCACTCCCCAGCTGAGTGGGGGGTTAACGAAAACGCTGCGTAAATAATTTGCGAAGAGCGTACGGTATTTCGGTGTGCGTTCGAGGGCATTGTGAGCATTTTGCAGGAACCACCAGTAATCAAGCTGCTCTTTCTCTCCGTCGCGAAAGATGTAGGCGACTGTAAGTCCTTTAAACCATGTAAGCGCATGATATTTTGCAGCCGGAAAGTAAGTTTCATCGGGACAGAGTAGGGTCTGAGGGTCAATCATATCAGGTGTGACCCGGAGGTAACAAGCCAATATCTTCTGTGTTAGTCGCCAAACTCCGGACGATGATGCGCAAGTAAAACGATGTTCATCAGTATCCAAAAGGTGACAATCTGGGCAATAAGGGGAGTCTGCCAGTCCAATAGTGTGAAGTCGCTGTAGTGTGGCATATTTTTTGTTGGCGATCTGATACCACTTCGAACGCACCGTGGAGGACAGAAAGTTGTGGTGTATGGTTTTCCACACTCTTGGCCAGTGAACCGTAGGGTACTTGTTTTCCACCAAGTTATGGGGAACAGCACGCAGAAGGTTGGTGTAAAAATCTTTCGCCTTTGGTGGACGCGTGGCGGAGAGGTTCGAGCTGACATAGCTGTAATCAAGAATGAAGGTCGACACATGGGAGAGCTGTGGTGCGACGTGCGCAACCGACACCGGCGGGACGTTAGAGACTGGCATCAGAACCTGTAGTAAACGACCCGTGAGAGAGGTATATTGACTTTTCCATCGTTTCCTCATGTTGCTCATGTAAAGGGCAGCTGCTCTCGCCCTGACGTTGACCAATCCCAGCCCTCCTTTGTGCACTGGGAGGGTAAGAGTGTCGTATCGTACTTTAAAGATATGACCTGCGGAAACGTAGTAACTGAAGGCCGCTTGAAGCCGGCGACCTATCTGAAGCGGTAGTGGGAGGACTTGTGCCACGTGATTGAGTTTTGATGCCACGTAGAGGTTCAGGTATTCAACACGTTGTAGCTGGTTCAAGTCCCGGAGCAGGTTCTGTCGCACCATTGCGCGTATGATCTGTAATAACTGTCGGTAGTTTGCTGCAGCTGTTTTACGTACATCTTTCTTGAACGTGATTCCCAAATATCGCAGATCAGAAACTGGTGGGAGGGGAGCGAGGGCTTCCGGTCCGAGACCTCGCCCAATATCCAACGCCGCCGACTTGTTGATGTTCAGAAGACTGCCTGCGGCCTGTCCGTATCGCTCAATCCAGGTTAGTACGCTTTGAACTTCGTCATTGGAACGAACCAGCAGTAGCAGGTCGTCAGCGTATGTCCTATAGCGAAAGGTGACGTCCCTCAGCGTGATGCCAGATAGGCGGTGGTTAAGGCCCCCTAGGAGTGGCTCGAGTGCGATGGCATAAAGGTAGGTAGAAAGGGGACAACCCTGTCGTAGAGACCTCTTAATGGGGACTGGTCCTACCGTCCTTCCATTGACCTGGACGTGTGAGCTGGCTGCGGTCCAAAGACGCCGTAGGGTGTCGATGAGGCCCGGGGGGAATCCCATACAGTCCATCACTCGTAGGAGGAAGTTGTGGTGCACTCTATCAAAGGCGCGGTTGAAATCTACGGAGACGATCGCCGCTCTCAGACGGCACGCAGAAGCGATTGCTATTAAATTCCTGCAGTCACCGGTGGCCATGTGTATGTTGGCTTCTCCCCCCTGCGACGTCTGTTCAGGAGCGAGGATCATCGGCAAAGTCGTCTTAATACGGCTCGCCATAATCCTGGTGAAAATCTTGTAATCGGCGTTCAGCATTGTAAGCGGCCGATAGTCGTTAATCGATAGCCCTCCACCTGGCTTGTGTACCGGTATGAGAAGTCCTTCTACAAACGCTGGCGGCACAACACAGTCTGGAGACGTAAGTTCGCGGAACATTATAACCCAGCGAGGCATCATGATGTCACGGAAAGTCCGGTAGAATTCGATGGGCAATCCATCAGGTCCAGGAGACTTATTGGCCGCACCTTTGTCCACGGCGTTTTCGACTTCTTCGAGTGAGATTTCCTCTGTTAGTGCATTCACGGTAGCCTCGTCGATAGTACGTGTTACCTGCTGTAACATTTCAGTAGTGGCCTCGTCATCGACGATTCTTTCCTTGTAAAGATGACGAAAATGATCCTCCATCGCCTTTACTATGGTTGCTTGGGTCGTACATAAGCGACCGTCGTGTGTCCTGAGTTGTGTGATTAAGTGTTGGCGTTGTCGGCGCTTATCCGCCACAATGTGATGCATAGTGGGTTCCTCCGCAAACGTTCGGTCGTGCCGTCGCGAGCGGACGACTGCACCTTCTAGTCGGCGCTTCGTCAATGATAGTATGTGAGCCTTGATTCTGCTTTGATCATGTTGTCTCTCCGGGGAAGGGGGTAAGGCGTCGAGGTCCCTGAGAGTCGCGTAGTAAAAATCGAGGGTCTGTCGATGCCACGCAGTCACGTCCTTGCCATATTGCATAAGTGTCCTACGGATTGCTGGTTTGGCACAGAGGAGCCACCACTCCAGGGTCGAGGCGTATCGAGGGTGGCGGCGTTCACAGTCAGTCCACGTTGCTGCAACTTGCCGACGGCAATCCAGGTCCTGGAGATGAGTTATGTTGAGCTTCCAAAAGCCATTGCTGCGCCAGACTTGTTGGGGGCGTAGGTGTATAGTGCAGATATAGGCACTGTGATCAGAATAGGCTTGAGGCCATAGTTCAGCGTCCACCACACCTTGTGTGAGATCTTGTGACACATATATGCGGTCGAGTCGGCTGGCCGAATGACTGGTAAGATGAGTGTGGCCAGAGCGGTTACGGTGGACTTTTTCCCACGTGTCGCACAAGTGAAGTTCTTGGATCATCGCACCCAGTTCCGGACAAGGCGTGTAATGTGGGATTTGGTCCTTGGGGTGAAGTACGCTATTAAAATCGCCGGCGAAGACGCTGTGGTCGTATCGTCCTAGGAAAAGGGGAGCGACATCTGTGGAGTAGAATCTGGCGCGGTCGTGACGTCTTGTGGTACCCGACGGCGCGTAAACATTAATGAATCGGGTGTTGAGTGCCGTAAATGCTATTCCTCGAGCGGAGGGAAGAAACGTGACGTCGGTAACTTCAATACCTTCACGCACTAATATTGCCACTCCGGTATCTGCAGGGCTACCGGGCGTCACATGTGTGGTGTACCCGTAAAAGTGCGGGAGTGCCGTCGTTTTCGCTTCTTGTAGGAAAGCAAAGTCAACCCCCATGGCTCGTATGGTTTCTTTCAAAAGTTGGATCTTGACAGGAGAACTGATCTTGTTGATACTCATTGTCGCCAGGCGGTAAGCCTGGCAACGAGTTGTTTCGGCGAGGTTATCCATGGTGAAGGTGGAGAGAAGCGAACATCGGAAGTGATGTCACCCCCCGCCGAACGCGGTCCTCCTTGTGCTGCTTATGCTGCATGATCCGGCGGCGCCTCAGCTGGCCGCGGGTCGTGATCTTGTGTCTCAACGTCCTCGGCCCATGAAGCGGGCGCGGATGTCTGTTCATGGTCCATAGCCTCAGAATGTTTGATAGTAAGGGACCGGGCGACTTCGCTACCTGCACTGGTACCTCCCCGCTGCTCACTGTTTCTGTCAATGGGCCGATGGTCGAAAGCTGCACGTTTTTCTGTCTGTTCTGCAAGGTTGGAGTCAGTGGAAACAGCTTCAGATTCGCGGCTGGCTTCTTGAGTGGTCAGTCGTTCTTCCCCGGCCGAATGCGAACCGCTGTGTTCCGACACGGTCCGACGACGCCGCTTTCGGCGTTTCGGTGATCGCTGTTTCCGTACGTGGCCTTCATTGTCAGAAGACGGCACTGACTCATGCTCCGCCGGAACAAACGCTTCGGTCGGTACAATAAGGGAATCAATTGCCATCTTACTGGCGTCAATGTCTGTCGCGTTCGGTAGCTCCAGAGTCGTAGTGCTATTTTCCACCACTGGCCAGGTCGGCGGATCATCCAGGTCTTTGTCCGTGGAAAGTGATTCTTGTACCGCTGAAGCGGTCGGCCGTGTCTGTTGTGTGGAGAACGTCGTGAGCGCCGCCGCGTAAGTAACGGGTAGAATAGTCTTCGCCGCTGGTGGTGCAACGTCCTTCGGTGGGAGTTGTGTGATCCGACGCTGGAGGCACTCGGAACGAAGGTGACCTTCCTTACCGCATCCGGAGCACGTCTTCGGTTGGCCGTCATAAATAACTATGGCCCGGCATCCACCTATCTGTAGATAGGATGGCACGTGTCGTTGGAGATCTATGCGCACTTGGCGTACTCCATTGAGTACTGGATACGTCTTAAACTGGGTCCATTTTTCAGCCACGTGTTCGTGTACCGTGCCGTAGGGGCGGAGCGCCGCTACAACTTCTGCCGCTGGGAGTTCAAATGGAAGTTCGAAGATGCGTATAATCCGCAGTCCCATTGCGGCATGGCCGACCTCGACGTTGCCAACATTTCCATCTGCGTGGCAGAAGCGGAGTTCTTGTTTCATCTCTCGAAGCACCTTGTCGCAAGTAGTTTCGTTTATGAGCTTTACATAGACCGTGCTACTGACGATCGAAAAGTGAATGCCGACAATGTCGGCAGCCGGGATCTTGGCTTCCTCTTTTAAAAAACGTTCGACTTCGAGCGCCTTTGGTCGGGTAAAGTCGTTCCGAAATGTGAATTTCAAGGTTGATCTTCTGTACTGGTTTGCCATGGTCTTGGAGCGCTACGGCGTCACGTTAGTGCCGGCCGAAGAAAGTAAACAAGGCGCGCGGGCCCTCTCTGCCAGCGGAGAGCACACACCGCACGTCCGCTTCGCTCGGCTGCGAGAGCCGCACTGTCCATCTGAGCTACGCCCGCCCACCCGAAGACTAATGGTGCTACATACAGCCATATAGACGACACAGACCCTTGCACTCCCATTATTCAGCAGACAAACACTACTCTCTATGTATCCGTTAGGGTGTCTTTCAGGTTTCGTGCATTCTGTATTGAATCGTAGTTGGCCACAATGAAAGTGGCACGTATAACGTCGAAAATAGAATTCGGACACCGCTCTGAGTAAGACCAACGTGTTGTCCACCCTCTAGACTTCAATGAGGTTAAGCCGCGATACCTAAGACAGATCTGCACTCGATGACACCTCGATAACAGCCGGTCCCCACACTTACATCTTGCTCTCCTTACGTCAGTATACATCATATCAGTCTGTGACGCTGGCTTTGCAACATCTTGCGTGCCTTTAGGTTCGCCGCGACCAACACTTACCATGCACTGACCACAAAAAATGGAGGCGCCGCGGCTTGAACCCTGGACCTTTCACATGCCAAGCGAACGCTCTACCAACTGAGCTACGCCCCATGCACGACCAAACTGCGCTATTCCCCATTCTTTGCGACTCAGATGCGCACGGACACGATGCTTGGTTGGTTTGTAGCGGTGAAGGGAGCAGAGTACAAAGGCGCGGACCCGTTCATATACACAAAAGTTCCAAGTAGTTTCGATGCTCTGGTATTACAAATGCAAATTCCGTCTGTTTTTAACGTCTTAAATTGAAAGAGCCGTCACAAATTGCTCCGTTTTCACTCCTGGTCGACAATCATACAGCACCTGAGGTAACAAACACATCTCGAGCCCCATTGTGCACTCCATTATTCATGCCAACTCAGTGCCTCGCTCTTTACTACTGTGTACCAATCTTGTCGTCCAACTGCAAAACACTGGGCCACAATAAGTTTCCGCGTCTCCATTGCACTGCGCATACTACGAAACGCTCCCCAAACTTGGCACTCACCCTCGCAGCCGACTTTTCCGACTTTCCACGACGCTCACGCAACGCTCACGCTAGTGACAGCATTATTTATAGTTCGACGTCGCGCCAAAGCGAATGAGCACATTTCGCCTACGGCTTAGGCCGCCATCCTACTGTGGCTGCTCGGTGTCTGCAGGCAGCGAGGGTCTGCAAACTTCCTGTGTTCGCACCTATGTCACCTGTGCTTGCTTGTCAGAGACAGACTATCGCAAAACATACAACTCACTCCATGAATTGATTGCTACGGCATCTGTTATCAGCAGTCACAACTAGCAACACCAGTAGCAGCTGACTGAACGCAATGAATAAGAATGTGCAGTGGGATTTACGTGAACTCGGCGCAAGGCAGATCTTTCCGACATAGGCTTGAGAATCTTACGGGAACACTTGTACTGTTTCTAAATTAAGTGTAGGCGTGGGAGGAGGGTGCTTCCTGCGCACTAATAACAGCACGCTTGTCAATTGTGGATGCTAATCATTCGCTTGTATCTTCCTAGACACATCTGCTGGTTGTGAATTATTCCTCTTGCATGGCAAGGTGCGCATGTAGGTGTGTTAAAAGTTCTGGAGGCACTGGGTATTGATCCCAGTACCTCTCGCACACTAAGCGAGCGCTCTACCATCTGAGCTACGCCCGCCCACCCGAAGACTAATGGTGCTACATACAGCCATATAGACGACACAGACCCTTGCACTCCCACTATTCAGCAGACAAACACTACTCTCTATGTATCCGTTAGGGTGTCTTTCAGGTTTCGTGCATTCTGTATTGAATCGTAGTTGGCCACAATGAAGGTGGCACGTATAACGTCAAAAATAGAATTCGGACACCGCTCTGAGTAAGACCAACGTGTTGTCCACCCTCTAGACTTCAATGAGGTTAAGCCGCGATACCTAAGACAGATCTGCACTCGATGACACCTCGATAACAGCCGGTCCCCACACTTACATCTTGCTCTCCTTACGTCAGTATACATCATATCAGTCTGTGACGCTGGCTTTGCAACATCTTGCGTGCCTTTAGGTTCGCCGCGACCAACACTTACCATGCACTGACCACAAAAAAAGGAGGCGCCGCAGCTTGAACCCTGGACCTTTCACATGCCAAGCGAACGCTCTACCAACTGAGCTACGCCCCATGCACGACCAAACTGCGCTATTCCCCATTCTTTGCGACTCAGATGCGCACGGACACGATGCTTGGTTGGTTTGTAGCGGTGAAGGGAGCAGAGTACAAAGGCGCGGACCCGTTCATATACACAAAAGTTCCAAGTAGTTTCGATGCTCTGGTATTACAAATGCAAATTCCGTCTGTTTTTAACGTCTTAAATTGAAAGAGCCGTCACAAATTGCTCCGTTTTCACTCCTGGTCGACAATCATACAGCACCTGAGGTAACAAACACATCTCGAGCCCCATTGTGCACTCCATTATTCATGCCAACTCAGTGCCTCGCTCTTTACTACTGTGTACCAATCTTGTCGTCCAACTGCAAAACACTGGGCCACAATAAGTTTCCGCGTCTCCATTGCACTGCGCATACTATGAAACGCTCCCCAAACTTGGCACTCACCCTCGCAGCCGACTTTTCCGACTTTCCACGACGCTCACGCAACGCTCACGCTAGTGACAGCATTATTTATAGTTCGACGTCGCGCCAAAGCGAATGAGCACATTTCGCCTACGGCTTAGGCCGCCATCCTACTGTGGCTGCTCGGTGTCTGCAGGCAGCGAGGGTCTGCAAACTTCCTGTGTTCGCACCTATGTCACCTGTGCTTGCTTGTCAGAGACAGACTATCGCAAAACATACAACTCACTCCATGAATTGATTGCTACGGCATCTGTTATCAGCAGTCACAACTAGCAACACCAGTAGCAGCTGACTGAACGCAATGAATAAGAATGTGCAGTGGGATTCACGTGAACTCGGAGCAAGGCAGATCTTTCCGACATAGGCTTGAGAATCTTACGGGAACACTTGTACTGTTTCTAAATTAAGTGTAGGCGTGGGAGGAGGGTGCTTCCTGCGCACTAATAACAGCACGCATGTCAATTGTGGATGCTAATCATTCGCTTGTATCTTCCTAGACACATCTGCTGGTTGTGAATTATTCCTCTTGCATGGCAAGGTGCGCATGTAGGTGTGTTAAAAGTTCTGGAGGCACTGGGTATTGATCCCAGTACCTCTCGCATACTAAGCGAGCGCTCTACCATCTGAGCTACGCCCGCCCACCCGAAGACTAATGGTGCTACATACAGCCATATAGACGACACAGACCCTTGCACTCCCATTATTCAGCAGACAAACACTACTCTCTATGTATCCGTTAGGGTGTCTTTCAGGTTTCGTGCATTCTGTATTGAATCGTAGTTGGCCACAATGAAAGTGGCACGTATAACGTCGAAAATAGAATTCGGACACCGCTCTGAGTAAGACCAACGTGTTGTCCACCCTCTAGACTTCAATGAGGTTAAGCCGCGATACCTAAGACAGATCTGCACTCGATGACACCTCGATAACAGCCGGTCCCCACACTTACATCTTGCTCTCCTTACGTCAGTATACATCATATCAGTCTGTGACGCTGGCTTTGCAACATCTTGCGTGCCTTTAGGTTCGCCGCGACCAACACTTACCATGCACTGACCACAAAAAATGGAGGCGCCGCGGCTTGAACCCTGGACCTTTCACATGCCAAGCGAACGCTCTACCAACTGAGCTACGCCCCATGCACGACCAAACTGCGCTATTCCCCATTCT
This sequence comes from Schistocerca gregaria, assembly GCF_023897955.1. NCBI lineage: Eukaryota > Metazoa > Arthropoda > Insecta > Orthoptera > Acrididae > Schistocerca > Schistocerca gregaria. The sequence continues at coordinate 23,780,464 of NC_064929.1, read as the reverse complement.
TTGCGACTCAGATGCGCACGGACACGATGCTTGGTTGGTTTGTAGCGGTGAAGGGAGCAGAGTACAAAGGCGCGGACCCGTTCATATACACAAAAGTTCCAAGTAGTTTCGATGCTCTGGTATTACAAATGCAAATTCCGTCTGTTTTTAACGTCTTAAATTGAAAGAGCCGTCACAAATTGCTCCGTTTTCACTCCTGGTCGACAATCATACAGCACCTGAGGTAACAAACACATCTCGAGCCCCATTGTGCACTCCATTATTCATGCCAACTCAGTGCCTCGCTCTTTACTACTGTGTACCAATCTTGTCGTCCAACTGCAAAACACTGGGCCACAATAAGTTTCCGCGTCTCCATTGCACTGCGCATACTATGAAACGCTCCCCAAACTTGGCACTCACCCTCGCAGCCGACTTTTCCGACTTTCCACGACGCTCACGCAACGCTCACGCTAGTGACAGCATTATTTATAGTTCGACGTCGCGCCAAAGCGAATGAGCACATTTCGCCTACGGCTTAGGCCGCCATCCTACTGTGGCTGCTCGGTGTCTGCAGGCAGCGAGGGTCTGCAAACTTCCTGTGTTCGCACCTATGTCACCTGTGCTTGCTTGTCAGAGACAGACTATCGCAAAACATACAACTCACTCCATGAATTGATTGCTACGGCATCTGTTATCAGCAGTCACAACTAGCAACACCAGTAGCAGCTGACTGAACGCAATGAATAAGAATGTGCAGTGGGATTCACGTGAACTCGGAGCAAGGCAGATCTTTCCGACATAGGCTTGAGAATCTTACGGGAACACTTGTACTGTTTCTAAATTAAGTGTAGGCGTGGGAGGAGGGTGCTTCCTGCGCACTAATAACAGCACGCATGTCAATTGTGGATGCTAATCATTCGCTTGTATCTTCCTAGACACATCTGCTGGTTGTGAATTATTCCTCTTGCATGGCAAGGTGCGCATGTAGGTGTGTTAAAAGTTCTGGAGGCACTGGGTATTGATCCCAGTACCTCTCGCATACTAAGCGAGCGCTCTACCATCTGAGCTACGCCCGCCCACCCGAAGACTAATGGTGCTACATACAGCCATATAGACGACACAGACCCTTGCACTCCCATTATTCAGCAGACAAACACTACTCTCTATGTATCCGTTAGGGTGTCTTTCAGGTTTCGTGCATTCTGTATTGAATCGTAGTTGGCCACAATGAAAGTGGCACGTATAACGTCGAAAATAGAATTCGGACACCGCTCTGAGTAAGACCAACGTGTTGTCCACCCTCTAGACTTCAATGAGGTTAAGCCGCGATACCTAAGACAGATCTGCACTCGATGACACCTCGATAACAGCCGGTCCCCACACTTACATCTTGCTCTCCTTACGTCAGTATACATCATATCAGTCTGTGACGCTGGCTTTGCAACATCTTGCGTGCCTTTAGGTTCGCCGCGACCAACACTTACCATGCACTGACCACAAAAAATGGAGGCGCCGCGGCTTGAACCCTGGACCTTTCACATGCCAAGCGAACGCTCTACCAACTGAGCTACGCCCCATGCACGACCAAACTGCGCTATTCCCCATTCTTTACGACTCAGATGCGCACGGACACGATGCTTGGTTGGTTTGTAGCGGTGAAGGGAGCAGAGTACAAAGGCGCGGACCCGTTCATATACACAAAAGTTCCAAGTAGTTTCGATGCTCTGGTATTACAAATGCAAATTCCGTCTGTTTTTAACGTCTTAAATTGAAAGAGCCGTCACAAATTGCTCCGTTTTCACTCCTGGTCGACAATCATACAGCACCTGAGGTAACAAACACATCTCGAGCCCCATTGTGCACTCCATTATTCATGCCAACTCAGTGCCTCGCTCTTTACTACTGTGTACCAATCTTGTCGTCCAACTGCAAAACACTGGGCCACAATAAGTTTCCGCGTCTCCATTGCACTGCGCATACTACGAAACGCTCCCCAAACTTGGCACTCACCCTCGCAGCCGACTTTTCCGACTTTCCACGACGCTCACGCAACGCTCACGCTAGTGACAGCATTATTTATAGTTCGACGTCGCGCCAAAGCGAATGAGCACATTTCGCCTACGGCTTAGGCCGCCCTCCTACTGTGGCTGCTCGGTGTCTGCAGGCAGCGAGGGTCTGCAAGCTTCCTGTGTTCGCACCTATGTCACCTGTGCTTGCTTGTCAGAGACAGACTATCGCAAAACATACAACTCACTCCATGAATTGATTGCTACGGCATCTGTTATCAGCAGTCACAACTAGCAACACCAGTAGCAGCTGACTGCACGCAATGAATAAGAATGTGCAGTGGGATTTACGTGAACTCGGCGCAAGGCAGATCTTTCCGACATAGGCTTGAGAATCTTACAGGAACACTTGTACTGTTTCTAAATTAAGTGTAGGCGTGGGAGGAGGGTGCTTCCTGCGCACTAATAACAGCACGCTTGTCAATTGTGGATGCTAATCATTCGCTTGTATCTTCCTAGACACATCTGCTGGTTGTGAATTATTCCTCTTGCATGGCAAGGTGCGCATGTAGGTGTGTTAAAAGTTCTGGAGGCACTGGGTATTGATCCCAGTACCTCTCGCATACTAAGCGAGCGCTCTACCATCTGAGCTACGCCCGCCCACCCGAAGACTAATGGTGCTACATACAGCCATATAGACGACACAGACCCTTGCACTCCCATTATTCAGCAGACAAACACTACTCTCTATGTATCCGTTAGGGTGTCTTTCAGGTTTCGTGCATTCTGTATTGAATCGTAGTTGGCCACAATGAAGGTGGCACGTATAACGTCAAAAATAGAATTCGGACACCGCTCTGAGTAAGACCAACGTGTTGTCCACCCTCTAGACTTCAATGAGGTTAAGCCGCGATACCTAAGACAGATCTGCACTCGATGACACCTCGATAACAGCCGGTCCCCACACTTACATCTTGCTCTCCTTACGTCAGTATACATCATATCAGTCTGTGACGCTGGCTTTGCAACATCTTGCGTGCCTTTAGGTTCGCCGCGACCAACACTTACCATGCACTGACCACAAAAAATGGAGGCGCCGCGGCTTGAACCCTGGACCTTTCACATGCCAAGCGAACGCTCTACCAACTGAGCTACGCCCCATGCACGACGAAATTGCGCTATTCCCCATTCTTTGCGACTCAGATGCACACGGACACGATGCTTGGTTGGTTTGTAGCGGTGAAGGGAGCAGAGTACAAAGGCGCGGACCCGTTCATATACACAAAAGTTCCAAGTAGTTTCGATGCTCTGGTATTACAAATGCAAATTCCGTCTGTTTTTAATGTCTTAAATTGAAAGAGCCGTCACAAATTGCTCCGTTTTCACTCTTTGTCGACAATCATACAGCACCTGAGGTAACAAACACATCTCGAGCCCCATTGTGCACTCCATTATTCATGCCAACTCAGTGCCTCGCTCTTTACTACTGTGTACCAATCTTGTCATCCAACTGCAAAACACTGGGCCACAACAAGTTTCCGCGTCTCCATTGCAATGCGCATACTACGAAACGTTCCCCAAACTTGGCACTCAAACTCGCAGCCGACTTTTCCGACTTTCCACGACGCTCACGCAACGCTCACGATAGTGACAGCATTATTTATAGTTCGACGTCGCGCCAAAGCGAATGAGCACATTTCGCCTACGGCTTAGGCCGCCATCCTACTGTGGCTGCTCGGTGTCTGCAGGCAGCGAGGGTCTGCAAACTTCCTGTGTTCGCACCTATGTCACCTGTGCTTGCTTGTCAGAGACAGACTATCGCAAAACATACAACTCACTCCATGAATTGATTGCTACGGCATCTGTTATCAGCAGTCACAACTAGCAACACCAGTAGCAGCTGACTGAACGCAATGAATAAGAATGTGCAGTGGGATTTACGTGAACTCGGCGCAAGGCAGATCTTTCCGACATAGGCTTGAGAATCTTACGGGAACACTTGTACTGTTTCTAAATTAAGTGTAGGCGTGGGAGGAGGGTGCTTCCTGCGCACTAATAACAGCACGCTTGTCAATTGTGGATGCTAATCATTCGCTTGTATCTTCCTAGACACATCTGCTGGTTGTGAATTATTCCTCTTGCATGGCAAGGTGCGCATGTAGGTGTGTTAAAAGTTCTGGAGGCACTGGGTATTGATCCCAGTACCTCACGCATACTAAGCGAGCGCTCTACCATCTGAGCTACGCCCGCCCACCCGAAGACTGATGGTGCTACATACAGCCATATAGACGACACAGACCCTTGCACTCCCATTATTCAGCAGACAAACACTACTCTCTATGTATCCGTTAGGGTGTCTTTCAGGTTTCGTGCATTCTGTATTGAATCGTAGTTGGCCACAATGAAAGTGGCACGTATAACGTCGAAAATAGAATCCGGACACCGCTCTGAGTAAGACCAACGTGTTGTCCACCCTCTAGACTTCAATGAGGTTAAGCCGCGATACCTAAGACAGATCTGCACTCGATGACACCTCGATAACAGCCGGTCCCCACACTTACATCTTGCTCTCCTTACGTCAGTATACATCATATCAGTCTGTGACGCTGGCTTTGCAACATCTTGCGTGCCTTTAGGTTCGCCGCGACCAACACTTACCATGCACTGACCACAAAAAATGGAGGCGCCGCGGCCTGAACCCTGGACCTTTCACATGCCAAGCGAACGCTCTACCAACTGAGCTACGCCCCATGCACGACGAAATTGCGCTATTCCCCATTCTTTGCGACTCAGATGCACACGGACACGATGCTTGGTTGGTTTGTAGCGGTGAAGGGAGCAGAGTACAAAGGCGCGGACCCGTTCATATACACAAAAGTTCCAAGTAGTTTCGATGCTCTGGTATTACAAATGCAAATTCCGTCTGTTTTTAATGTCTTAAATTGAAAGAGCCGTCACAAATTGCTCCGTTTTCACTCTTTGTCGACAATCATACAGCACCTGAGGTAACAAACACATCTCGAGCCCCATTGTGCACTCCATTATTCATGCCAACTCAGTGCCTCGCTCTTTACTACTGTGTACCAATCTTGTCATCCAACTGCAAAACACTGGGCCACAACAAGTTTCCGCGTCTCCATTGCAATGCGCATACTACGAAACGTTCCCCAAACTTGGCACTCAAACTCGCAGCCGACTTTTCCGACTTTCCACGACGCTCACGCAATGCTCACGATAGTGACAGCATTATTTATAGTTCGACGTCGCGCCAAAGCGAATGAGCACATTTCGCCTACGGCTTAGGCCGCCATCCTACTGTGGCTGCTCGGTGTCTGCAGGCAGCGAGGGTCTGCAAACTTCCTGTGTTCGCACCTATGTCACCTGTGCTTGCTTGTCAGAGACAGACTATCGCAAAACATACAACTCACTCCATGAATTGATTGCTACGGCATCTGTTATCAGCAGTCACAACTAGCAACACCAGTAGCAGCTGACTGCACGCAATGAATAAGAATGTGCAGTGGGATTTACGTGAACTCGGCGCAAGGCAGATCTTTCCGACATAGGCTTGAGAATCTTACAGGAACACTTGTACTGTTTCTAAATTAAGTGTAGGCGTGGGAGGAGGGTGCTTCCTGCGCACTAATAACAGCACGCTTGTCAATTGTGGATGCTAATCATTCGCTTGTATCTTCCTAGACACATCTGCTGGTTGTGAATTATTCCTCTTGCATGGCAAGGTGCGCATGTAGGTGTGTTAAAAGTTCTGGAGGCACTGGGTATTGATCCCAGTACCTCTCGCATACTAAGCGAGCGCTCTACCATCTGAGCTACGCCCGCCCACCCAAAGACTAATGGTGCTACATACAGCCATATAGACGACACAGACCCTTGCACTCCCATTATTCAGCAGACAAACACTACTCTCTATGTATCCGTTAGGGTGTCTTTCAGGTTTCGTGCATTCTGTATTGAATCGTAGTTGGCCACAATGAAAGTGGCACGTATAACATCGAAAATAGAATCCGGACACCGCTCTGAGTAAGACCAACGTGTTGTCCACCCTCTAGACTTCAATGAGGTTAAGCCGCGATACCTAAGACAGATCTGCACTCGATGACACCTCGATAACAGCCGGTCCCCACACTTACATCTTGCTCTCCTTACGTCAGTATACATCATATCAGTCTGTGACGCTGGCTTTGCAACATCTCGCGTGCCTTTAGGTTCGCCGCGACCAACACTTACCATGCACTGACCACAAAAAATGGAGGCGCCGCAGCTTGAACCCTGGACCTTTCACATGCCAAGCGAACGCTCTACCAACTGAGCTACGCCCCATGCACGACGAAATTGCGCTATTCCCCATTCTTTGCGACTCAGATGCACACGGACACGATGCTTGGTTGGTTTGTATCGGTGAAGGGAGCAGAGTACAAAGGCGTGGACCCGTTTATATACACAAAAGTTCCAAGTAGTTTCGATGCTCTGGTATTACAAATGCAAATTCCGTCTGTTTTTAATGTCTTAAATTGAAAGAGCCGTCACAAATTGCTCCGTTTTCACTCTTTGTCGACAATCATACAGCACCTGAGGTAACAAACACATCTCGAGCCCCATTGTGCACTCCATTATTCATGCCAACTCAGTGCCTCGCTCTTTACTACTGTGTACCAATCTTGTCATCCAACTGCAAAACACTGGGCCACAACAAGTTTCCGCGTCTCCATTGCAATGCGCATACTACGAAACGTTCCCCAAACTTGGCACTCAAACTCGCAGCCGACTTTTCCGACTTTCCACGACGCTCACGCAACGCTCACGATAGTGACAGCATTATTTATAGTTCGACGTCGCGCCAAAGCGAATGAGCACATTTCGCCTACGGCTTAGGCCGCCATCCTACTGTGGCTGCTCGGTGTCTGCAGGCAGCGAGGGTCTGCAAACTTCCTGTGTTCGCACCTATGTCACCTGTGCTTGCTTGTCAGAGACAGACTATCGCAAAACATACAACTCACTCCATGAATTGATTGCTACGGCATCTGTTATCAGCAGTCACAACTAGCAACACCAGTAGCAGCTGACTGCACGCAATGAATAAGAATGTGCAGTGGGATTTACGTGAACTCGGCGCAAGGCAGATCTTTCCGACATAGGCTTGAGAATCTTACGGGAACACTTGTACTGTTTCTAAATTAAGTGTAGGCGTGGGAGGAGGGTGCTTCCTGCGCACTAATAACAGCACGCTTGTCAATTGTGGATGCTAATCATTCGCTTGTATCTTCCTAGACACATCTGCTGGTTGTGAATTATTCCTCTTGCATGGCAAGGTGCGCATATAGGTGTGTTAAAAGTTCTGGAGGCACTGGGTATTGATCCCAGTACCTCTCGCATACTAAGCGAGCGCTCTACCATCTGAGCTACGCCCGCCCACCCGAAGACTAATGGTGCTACATACAGCCATATAGACGACACAGACCCTTGCACTCCCATTATTCAGCAGACAAACACTACTCTCTATGTATCCGTTAGGGTGTCTTTCAGGTTTCGTGCATTCTGTATTGAATCGTAGTTGGCCACAATGAAAGTGGCACGTATAACGTCGAAAATAGAATTCGGACACCGCTCTGAGTAAGACCAACGTGTTGTCCACCCTCTAGACTTCAATGAGGTTAAGCCGCGATACCTAAGACAGATCTGCACTCGATGACACCTCGATAACAGCCGGTCCCCACACTTACATCTTGCTCTCCTTACGTCAGTATACATCATATCAGTCTGTGACGCTGGCTTTGCAACATCTTGCGTGCCTTTAGGTTCGCCGCGACCAACACTTACCCTGCACTGACCACAAAAAATGGAGGCGCCGCGGCTTGAACCCTGGACCTTTCACATGCGAAGCGAACGCTCTATCAACTGAGCTACGCCCCATGCACGACCAAACTGCGCTATTCCCCATTCTTTGCGACTCAGATGCGCACGGACACGATGCTTGGTTGGTTTGTAGCGGTGAAGGGAGCAGAGTACAAAGGCGCGGACCCGTTCATATACACAAAAGTTCCAAGTAGTTTCGATGCTCTGGTATTACAAATGCAAATTCCGTCTGTTTTTAACGTCTTAAATTGAAAGAGCCGTCACAAATTGCTCCGTTTTCACTCCTGGTCGACAATCATACAGCACCTGAGGTAACAAACACATCTCGAGCCCCATTGTGCACTCCATTATTCATGCCAACTCAGTGCCTCGCTCTTTACTACTGTGTACCAATCTTGTCGTCCAACTGCAAAACACTGGGCCACAATAAGTTTCCGCGTCTCCATTGCACTGCGCATACTACGAAACGCTCCCCAAACTTGGCACTCACCCTCGCAGCCGACTTTTCCGACTTTCTACGACGCTCACGCTAGTGACAGCGTTATTTATAGTTCGACGTCGCGCCAAAGCGAATGAGCACATTTCGCCTACGGCTTAGGCCGCCATCCTACTGTGGCTGCTCGGTGTCTGCAGGCAGCGAGGGTCTGCAAACTTCCTGTGTTCGCACCTATGTCACCTGTGCTTGCTTGTCAGAGACAGACTATCGCAAAACATACAACTCACTCCATGAATTGATTGCTACGGCATCTGTTATCAGCAGTCACAACTAGCAACACCAGTAGCAGCTGACTGCACGCAATGAATAAGAATGTGCAGTGGGATTTACGTGAACTGGGCGCAAGGCAGATCTTTCCGACATAGGCTTGAGAATCTTACGGGAACACTTGTACTGTTTCTAAATTAAGTGTAGGCGTGGGAGGTGGGTGCTTCCTGCGCACTAATAACAGCACGCTTGTCAATTGTGGATGCTAATCATTCGCTTGTATCTTCCTAGACACATCTGCTGGTTGTGAATTATTCCTCTTGCATGGCAAGGTGCGCATGTAGGTGTGTTAAAAGTTCTGGAGGCACGGGGTATTGATCCCAGTACCTCTCGCATACTAAGCGAGCGCTCTACCATCTGAGCTACGCCCGCCCACCCGAAGACTAATGGTGCTACATACAGCCATATAGACGACACAGACCCTTGCACTCCCATTATTCAGCAGACAAACACTACTCTCTATGTATCCGTTAGGGTGTCTTTCAGGTTTCGTGCATTCTGTATTGAATCGTAGTTGGCCACAATGAAAGTGGCACGTATAACGTCGAAAATAGAATTCGGACACCGCTCTGAGTAAGACCAACGTGTTGTCCACCCTCTAGACTTCAATGAGGTTAAGCCGCGATACCTAAGACAGATCTGCACTCGATGACACCTCGATAACAGCCGGTCCCCACACTTACATCTTGCTCTCCTTACGTCAGTATACATCATATCAGTCTGTGACGCTGGCTTTGCAACATCTTGCGTGCCTTTAGGTTCGCCGCGACCAACACTTACCCTGCACTGACCACAAAAAATGGAGGCGCCGCGGCTTGAACCCTGGACCTTTCACATGCGAAGCGAACGCTCTACCAACTGAGCTACGCCCCATGCACGACCAAACTGCGCTATTCCCCATTCTTTGCGACTCAGATGCGCACGGACACGATGCTTGGTTGGTTTGTAGCGGTGAAGGGAGCAGAGTACAAAGGCGCGGACCCGTTCATATACACAAAAGTTCCAAGTAGTTTCGATGCTCTGGTATTACAAATGCAAATTCCGTCTGTTTTTAATGTCTTAAATTGAAAGAGCCGTCACAAATTGCTCCGTTTTCACTCTTTGTCGACAATCATACAGCACCTGAGGTAACAAACACATCTCGAGCCCCATTGTGCACTCCATTATTGATGCCAACTCAGTGCCTCGCTCTTTACTACTGTGTACCAATCTTGTCGTCCAACTGCAAAACACTGGGCCACAATAAGTTTCCGCGTCTCCATTGCACTGCGCATACTACGAAACGCTCCCCAAACTTGGCACTCACCCTCGCAGCCGACTTTTCCGACTTTCTACGACGCTCACGCTAGTGACAGCATTATTTATAGTTCGACGTCGCGCCAAAGCGAATGAGCACATTTCGCCTACGGCTTAGGCCGCCATCCTACTGTGGCTGCTCGGTGTCTGCAGGCAGCGAGGGTCTGCAAACTTCCTGTGTTCGCACCTATGTCACCTGTGCTTGCTTGTCAGAGACAGACTATCGCAAAACATACAACTCACTCCATGAATTGATTGCTACGGCATCTGTTATCAGCAGTCACAACTAGCAACACCAGTAGCAGCTGACTGCACGCAATGAATAAGAATGTGCAGTGGGATTTACGTGAACTCGGCGCAAGGCAGATCTTTCCGACATAGGCTTGAGAATCTTACGGGAACACTTGTACTGTTTCTAAATTAAGTGTAGGCGTGGGAGGAGGGTGCTTCCTGCGCACTAATAACAGCACGCTTGTCAATTGTGGATGCTAATCATTCGCTTGTATCTTCCTAGACACATCTGCTGGTTGTGAATTATTCCTCTTGCATGGCAAGGTGCGCATGTAGGTGTGTTAAAAGTTCTGGAGGCACTGGGTATTGATCCCAGTACCTCTCGCATACTAAGCGAGCGCTCTACCATCTGAGCTACGCCCGCCCACCCGAAGACTAATGGTGCTACATACAGCCATATAGACGACACAGACCCTTGCACTCCCATTATTCAGCAGACAAACACTACTCTCTATGTATCCGTTAGGGTGTCTTTCAGGTTTCGTGCATTCTGTATTGAATCGTAGTTGGCCACAATGAAAGTGGCACGTATAACGTCGAAAATAGAATTCGGACACCGCTCTGAGTAAGACCAACGTGTTGTCCACCCTCTAGACTTCAATGAGGTTAAGCCGCGATACCTAAGACAGATCTGCACTCGATGACACCTCGATAACAGCCGGTCCCCACACTTACATCTTGCTCTCCTTACGTCAGTATACATCATATCAGTCTGTGACGCTGGCTTTGCAACATCTTGCGTGCCTTTAGGTTCGCCGCGACCAACACTTACCCTGCACTGACCACAAAAAATGGAGGCGCCGCGGCTTGAACCCTGGACCTTTCACATGCGAAGCGAACGCTCTATCAACTGAGCTACGCCCCATGCACGACCAAACTGCGCTATTCCCCATTCTTTGCGACTCAGATGCGCACGGACACGATGCTTGGTTGGTTTGTAGCGGTGAAGGGAGCAGAGTACAAAGGCGCGGACCCGTTCATATACACAAAAGTTCCAAGTAGTTTCGATGCTCTGGTATTACAAATGCAAATTCCGTCTGTTTTTAACGTCTTAAATTGAAAGAGCCGTCACAAATTGCTCCGTTTTCACTCCTGGTCGACAATCATACAGCACCTGAGGTAACAAACACATCTCGAGCCCCATTGTGCACTCCATTATTCATGCCAACTCAGTGCCTCGCTCTTTACTACTGTGTACCAATCTTGTCGTCCAACTGCAAAACACTGGGCCACAATAAGTTTCCGCGTCTCCATTGCACTGCGCATACTACGAAACGCTCCCCAAACTTGGCACTCACCCTCGCAGCCGACTTTTCCGACTTTCTACGACGCTCACGCTAGTGACAGCGTTATTTATAGTTCGACGTCGCGCCAAAGCGAATGAGCACATTTCGCCTACGGCTTAGGCCGCCATCCTACTGTGGCTGCTCGGTGTCTGCAGGCAGCGAGGGTCTGCAAACTTCCTGTGTTCGCACCTATGTCACCTGTGCTTGCTTGTCAGAGACAGACTATCGCAAAACATACAACTCACTCCATGAATTGATTGCTACGGCATCTGTTATCAGCAGTCACAACTAGCAACACCAGTAGCAGCTGACTGCACGCAATGAATAAGAATGTGCAGTGGGATTTACGTGAACTCGGCGCAAGGCAGATCTTTCCGACATAGGCTTGAGAATCTTACGGGAACACTTGTACTGTTTCTAAATTAAGTGTAGGCGTGGGAGGTGGGTGCTTCCTGCGCACTAATAACAGCACGCTTGTCAATTGTGGATGCTAATCATTCGCTTGTATCTTCCTAGACACATCTGCTGGTTGTGAATTATTCCTCTTGCATGGCAAGGTGCGCATGTAGGTGTGTTAAAAGTTCTGGAGGCACGGGGTATTGATCCCAGTACCTCTCGCATACTAAGCGAGCGCTCTACCATCTGAGCTACGCCCGCCCACCCGAAGACTAATGGTGCTACATACAGCCATATAGACGACACAGACCCTTGCACTCCCATTATTCAGCAGACAAACACTACTCTCTATGTATCCGTTAGGGTGTCTTTCAGGTTTCGTGCATTCTGTATTGAATCGTAGTTGGCCACAATGAAAGTGGCACGTATAACGTCGAAAATAGAATTCGGACACCGCTCTGAGTAAGACCAACGTGTTGTCCACCCTCTAGACTTCAATGAGGTTAAGCCGCGATACCTAAGACAGATCTGCACTCGATGACACCTCGATAACAGCCGGTCCCCACACTTACATCTTGCTCTCCTTACGTCAGTATACATCATATCAGTCTGTGACGCTGGCTTTGCAACATCTTGCGTGCCTTTAGGTTCGCCGCGACCAACACTTACCCTGCACTGACCACAAAAAATGGAGGCGCCGCGGCTTGAACCCTGGACCTTTCACATGCGAAGCGAACGCTCTACCAACTGAGCTACGCCCCATGCACGACCAAACTGCGCTATTCCCCATTCTTTGCGACTCAGATGCGCACGGACACGATGCTTGGTTGGTTTGTAGCGGTGAAGGGAGCAGAGTACAAAGGCGCGGACCCGTTCATATACACAAAAGTTCCAAGTAGTTTCGATGCTCTGGTATTACAAATGCAAATTCCGTCTGTTTTTAACGTCTTAAATTGAAAGAGCCGTCACAAATTGCTCCGTTTTCACTCCTGGTCGACAATCATACAGCACCTGAGGTAACAAACACATCTCGAGCCCCATTGTGCACTCCATTATTCATGCCAACTCAGTGCCTCGCTCTTTACTACTGTGTACCAATCTTGTCATCCAACTGCAAAACACTGGGCCACAATAAGTTTCCGCGTCTCCATTGCACTGCGCATACTACGAAACGCTCCCCAAACTTGGCACTCACCCTCGCAGCCGACTTTTCCGACTTTCCACGACGCTCACGCAACGCTCACGCTAGTGACAGCACTATTTATAGTTCGACGTCGCGCCAAAGCGAATGAGCAGATTTCGCCTACGGCTTAGGCCGCCATCCTACTGTGGCTGCTCGGTGTCTGCAGGCAGCGAGGGTCTGCAAACTTCCTGTGTTCGCACCTATGTCACCTGTGCTTGCTTGTCAGAGACAGACTATCGCAAAACATACTACTCACTCCATGAATTGATTGCTACGGCATCTGTTATCAGCAGTCACAACTAGCAAAACCAGTAGCAGCTGACTGCACGCAATGAATAAGAATGTGCAGTGGGATTTACGTGAACTCGGCGCAAGGCAGATCTTTCCGACATAGGCTTGAGAATCTTACGGGAACACTTGTACTGTTTCTAAATTAAGTGTAGGCGTGGGAGGAGGGTGCTTCCTGCGCACTAATAACAGCACGCTTGTCAATTGTGGATGCTAATCATTCGCTTGTATCTTCCTAGACACATCTGCTGGTTGTGAATTATTCCTCTTGCATGGCAAGGTGCGCATGTAGGTGTGTTAAAAGTTCTGGAGGCACTGGGTATTGATCCCAGTACCTCTCGCATACTAAGCGAGCACTCTACCATCTGAGCTACGCCCGCCCACCCGAAGACTAATGGTGCTACATACAGCCATATAGACGACACAGACCCTTGCACTCCCATTATTCAGCAGACAAACACTACTCTCTATGTATCCGTTAGGGTGTCTTTCAGGTTTCGTGCATTCTGTATTGAATCGTAGTTGGCCACAATGAAAGTGGCACGTATAACGTCGAAAATAGAATTCGGACACCGCTCTGAGTAAGACCAACGTGTTGTCCACCCTCTAGACTTCAATGAGGTTAAGCCGCGATACCTAAGACAGATCTGCACTCGATGACACCTCGATAACAGCCGGTCCCCACACTTACATCTTGCTCTCCTTACGTCAGTATACATCATATCAGTCTGTGACGCTGGCTTTGCAACATCTTGCGTGCCTTTAGGTTCGCCGCGACCAACACTTACCATGCACTGACCACAAAAAATGGAGGCGCCGCGGCTTGAACCCTGGACCTTTCACATGCCAAGCGAACGCTCTACCAACTGAGCTACGCCCCATGCACGACCAAACTGCGCTATTCCCCATTCTTTGCGACTCAGATGCGCACGGACACGATGCTTGGTTGGTTTGTAGCGGTGAAGGGAGCAGAGTACAAAGGCGCGGACCCGTTCATATACACAAAAGTTCCAAGTAGTTTCGATGCTCTGGTATTACAAATGCAAATTCCGTCTGTTTTTAACGTCTTAAATTGAAAGAGCCGTCACAAATTGCTCCGTTTTCACTCCTGGTCGACAATCATACAGCACCTGAGGTAACAAACACATCTCGAGCCCCATTGTGCACTCCATTATTGATGCCAACTCAGTGCCTCGCTCTTTACTACTGTGTACCAATCTTGTCGTCCAACTGCAAAACACTGGGCCACAATAAGTTTCCGCGTCTCCATTGCACTGCGCATACTACGAAACGCTCCCCAAACTTGGCACTCACCCTCGCAGCCGACTTTTCCGACTTTCTACGACGCTCACGCTAGTGACAGCATTATTTATAGTTCGACGTCGCGCCAAAGCGAATGAGCACATTTCGCCTACGGCTTAGGCCGCCATCCTACTGTGGCTGCTCGGTGTCTGCAGGCAGCGAGGGTCTGCAAACTTCCTGTGTTCGCACCTATGTCACCTGTGCTTGCTTGTCAGAGACAGACTATCGCAAAACATACAACTCACTCCATGAATTGATTGCTACGGCATCTGTTATCAGCAGTCACAACTAGCAACACCAGTAGCAGCTGACTGAACGCAATGAATAAGAATGTGCAGTGGGATTTACGTGAACTCGGCGCAAGGCAGATCTTTCCGACATAGGCTTGAGAATCTTACAGGAACACTTGTACTGTTTCTAAATTAAGTGTAGGCGTGGGAGGAGGGTGCTTCCTGCGCACTAATAACAGCACGCTTGTCAATTGTGGATGCTAATCATTCGCTTGTATCTTCCTAGACACATCTGCTGGTTGTGAATTATTCCTCTTGCATGGCAAGGTGCGCATGTAGGTGTGTTAAAAGTTCTGGAGGCACTGGGTATTGATCCCAGTACCTCTCGCATACTAAGCGAGCGCTCTACCTTCTGAGCTACGCCCGCCCACCCGAAGACTAATGGTGCTACATACAGCCATATAGACGACACAGACCCATGCACTCCCATTATTCTGCAGACAAACACTACTCTCTATGTATCCGTTAGGGTGTCTTTCAGGTTTCGTGCATTCTGTATTGAATCGTAGTTGGCCACAATGAAAGTGGCACGTATAACGTCGAAAATAGAATTCGCACACCGCTCTGAGTAAGACCAACGTGTTGTCCACCCTCTAGACTTCAATGAGGTTAAGCCGCGATACCTAAGACAGATCTGCACTCGATGACACCTCGATAACAGCCGGTCCCCACACTTACATCTTGCTCTCCTTACGTCAGTATACATCATATCAGTCTGTGACGCTGGCTTTGCAACATCTTGCGTGCCTTTAGGTTCGCCGCGACCAACACTTACCCTGCACTGACCACAAAAAATGGAGGCGCCGCGGCTTGAACCCTGGACCTTTCACATGCCAAGCGAACGCTCTACCAACTGAGCTACGCCCCATGCACGACCAAACTGTGCCTTTCCCCATTCTTTGCGACTCAGATGCGCACGGACACGATGCTTGGTTGGTTTGTAGCGGTGAAGGGAGCAGAGTACAAAGGCGCGGACCCGTTCATATACACAAAAGTTCCAAGTAGTTTCGATGCTCTGGTATTACAAATGCAAATTCCGTCTGTTTTTAACGTCTTAAATTGAAAGAGCCGTCACAAATTGCTCCGTTTTCACTCCTGGTCGACAATCATACAGCACCTGAGGTAACAAACACATCTCGAGCCCCATTGTGCACTCCATTATTCATGCCAACTCAGTGCCTCGCTCTTTACTACTGTGTACCAATCTTGTCGTCCAACTGCAAAACACTGGGCCACAATAAGTTTCCGCGTCTCCATTGCACTGCGCATACTACGAAACGCTCCCCAAACTTGGCACTCACCCTCGCAGCCGACTTT
This sequence comes from Schistocerca gregaria, assembly GCF_023897955.1. Lineage (NCBI taxonomy): Eukaryota > Metazoa > Arthropoda > Insecta > Orthoptera > Acrididae > Schistocerca > Schistocerca gregaria. The sequence goes on along the minus strand of NC_064929.1, from coordinate 23,764,190 downwards.
TCCGACTTTCTACGACGCTCACGCTAGTGACAGCATTATTTATAGTTCGACGTCGCGCCAAAGCGAATGAGCACATTTCGCCTACGGCTTAGGCCGCCATCCTACTGTGGCTGCTCGGTGTCCGCAGGCAGCGAGGGTCTGTAAACTTCCTGTGTTCGCACCTATGTCACCTGTGCTTGCTTGTCAGAGACAGACTATCGCAAAACATACAACTCACTCCATGAATTGATTGCTACGGCATCTGTTATCAGCAGTCACAACTAGCAACACCAGTAGCAGCTGACTGAACGCAATGAATAAGAATGTGCAGTGGGATTTACGTGAACTCGGCGCAAGGCAGATCTTTCCGACATAGGCTTGAGAATCTTACGGGAACACTTGTACTGTTTCTAAATTAAGTGTAGGCGTGGGAGGAGGGTGCTTCCTGCGCACTAATAACAGCACGCTTGTCAATTGTGGATGCTAATCATTCGCTTGTATCTTCCTAGACACATCTGCTGGTTGTGAATTATTCCTCTTGCATGGCAAGGTGCGCATGTAGGTGTGTTAAAAGTTCTGGAGGCACTGGGTATTGATCCCAGTACCTCTCGCATACTAAGCGAGCGCTCTACCATCTGAGCTACGCCCGCCCACCCGAAGACAAATGGTGCTACATACAGCCATATAGACGACACAGACCCTTGCACTCCCATTATTCAGCAGACAAACACTACTCTCTATGTATCCGTTAGGGTGTCTTTCAGGTTTCGTGCATTCTGTATTGAATCGTAGTTGGCCACAATGAAGGTGGCACGTATAACGTCAAAAATAGAATTCGGACACCACTCTGAGTAAGACCAACGTGTTGTCCACCCTCTAGACTTCAATGAGGTTAAGCCGTGATACCTAAGACAGATCTGCACTCGATGACACCTCGATAACAGCCGGTCCCCACACTTACATCTTGCTCTCCTTACGTCAGTATACATCATATCAGTCTGTGACGCTGGCTTTGCAACATCTTGCGTGCCTTTAGGTTCGCCGCGACCAACACTTACCATGCACTGACCACAAAAAATGGAGGCGCCGCGGCTTGAACCCTGGACCTTTCACATGCCAAGCGAACGCTCTACCAACTGAGCTACGCCCCATGCACGACCAAACTGCGCTATTCCCCATTCTTTGCGACTCAGATGCGCACGGACACGATGCTTGGTTGGTTTGTAGCGGTGAAGGGAGCAGAGTACAAAGGCGCGGACCCGTTCATATACACAAAAGTTCCAAGTAGTTTCGATGCTCTGGTATTACAAATGCAAATTCCGTCTGTTTTTAACGTCTTAAATTGAAAGAGCCGTCACAAATTGCTCCGTTTTCACTCCTGGACGACAATCATACAGCACCTGAGGTAACAAACACATCTCGAGCCCCATTGTGCACTCCATTATTCATGCCAACTCAGTGCCTCGCTCTTTACTACTGTGTACCAATCTTGTCATCCAACTGCAAAACACTGGGCCACAACAAGTTTCCGCGTCTCCATTGCAATGCGCATACTACGAAACGTTCCCCAAACTTGGCACTCAAAGTCGCAGCCGACTTTTCCGACTTTCCACGACGCTCACGCTAGTGACAGCATTATTTATAGTTCGACGTCGCGCCAAAGCGAATGAGCACATTTCGCCTACGGCTTAGGCCGCCCTCCTACTGTGGCTGCTCTGTGTCTGCAGGCAGCGAGGGTCTGCATGCTTCCTGTGTTCGCACCTATGTCACCTGTGCTTGCTTGTCAGAGACAGACTATCGCAAAACATACAACTCACTCCATGAATTGATTGCTACGGCATCTGTTATCAGCAGTCACAACTAGCAACACCAGTAGCAGCTGACTGCACGCAAAGAATAGGAATGTGCAGTGGGATTTACGTGAACTCGGCGCAAGGCAGATCTTTCCGACATAGGCTTGAGAATCTTACGGGAACACTTGTACTGTTTCTAAATTAAGTGTAGGCGTGGGAGGAGGGTGCTTCCTGCGCACTAATAACAGCACGCTTGTCAATTGTGGATGCTAATCATTCGCTTGTATCTTCCTAGACACATCTGCTGGTTGTGAATTATTCCTCTTGCATGGCAAGGTGCGCATGTAGGTGTGTTAAAAATTCTGGAGGCACTGGGTATTGATCCCAGTACCTCTCGCATACTAAGCGTGCGCTCTACCACCTGAGCTACGCCCGCCCCCCCGAAGACTAATGGTGCTACATACAGCCATATAGACGACACAGACCCTTGCACTCCCATTATTCAGCAGACAAACACTACTCTCTATGTATCCGTTAGGGTGTCTTTCAGGTTTCGTGCATTCTGTATTGAATCGTAGTTGGCCACAATGAAAGTGGCACGTATAACGTCGAAAATAGAATTCGGACACCGCTCTGAGTAAGACCAACGTGTTGTCCACCCTCTAGACTTCAATGAGGTTAAGCCGCGATACCTAAGACAGATCTGCACTCGATGACACCTCGATAACAGCCGGTCCCCACACTTACATCTTGCTCTCCTTACGTCAGTATACATCATATCAGTCTGTGACGCTGGCTTTGCAACATCTTGCGTGCCTTTAGGTTTGCCGCGACCAACACTTACCATGCACTGACCACAAAAAATGGAGGCGCCGCGGCTTGAACCCTGGACCTTTCACATGCCAAGCGAACGCTCTACCAACTGAGCTACGCCCCTTGCACGACGAAACTGCGCTATTCCCCATTCTTTGCGACTCAGATGCACACGGACACGATGGTTGGTTGGTTTGTAGCAGTGAAGGGAGCAGAGTACAAAGGCGCGGACCCGTTCATATACACAAAAGTTCCAAGTAGTTTCGATGCTCTGGTATTACAAATGCAAATTCCGTCTGTTTTTAACGTCTTAAATTGAAAGAGCCGTCACAAATTGCTCCGTTTTCACTCTTTGTCGACAATCATACAGCACCTGAGGTATCAAACACATCTCGAGCCCCATTGTGCACTCCATTATTCATGCCAACTCAGTGCCTCGCTCTTTACTACTGTGTACCAATCTTGTCATCCAACTGCAAAACACTGGGCCACAACAAGTTTCCGCGTCTCCATTGCAATGCGCATACTACGAAACGTTCCCCAAACTTGGCACTCACCCTCGCAGCCGACTTTTCCGACTTTCCACGACGCTCACGCTAGTGACAGCATTATTTATAGTTCGACGTCGCGCCAAAGCGAATGAGCACATTTCGCCTACGGCTTAGGCCGCCCTCCTACTGTGGCTGCTCTGTGTCTGCAGGCAGCGAGGGTCTGCATGCTTCCTGTGTTCGCACCTATGTCACCTGTGCTTGCTTGTCAGAGACAGACTATCGCAAAACATACAACTCACTCCATGAATTGATTGCTACGGCATCTGTTATCAGCAGTCACAACTAGCAACACCAGTAGCAGCTGACTGCACGCAAAGAATAGGAATGTGCAGTGGGATTTACGTGAACTCGGCGCAAGGCAGACCTTTCCGACATAGGCTTGAGAATCTTACGGGAACACTTGTACTGTTTCTAAATTAAGTGTAGGCGTGGGAGGAGGGTGCTTCCTGCGCACTAATAACAGCACGCTTGTCAATTGTGGATGCTAATCATTCGCTTGTATCTTCCTAGACACATCTGCTGGTTGTGAATTATTCCTCTTGCATGGCAAGGTGCGCATGTAGGTGTGTTAAAAATTCTGGAGGCACTGGGTATTGATCCCAGTACCTATCGCATACTAAGCGTGCGCTCTACCATCTGAGCTACGCCCGCCCCCCCCGAAGACTAATGGTGCTACATACAGCCATATAGACGACACAGACCCTTGCACTCCCATTATTCAGCAGACAAACACTACTCTCTATGTATCCGTTAGGGTGTCTTTCAGGTTTCGTGCATTCTGTATTGAATCGTAGTTGGCCACAATGAAAGTGGCACGTATAACGTCGAAAATAGAATTCGGACACCGCTCTGAGTAAGACCAACGTGTTGTCCACCCTCTAGACTTCAATGAGGTTAAGCCGCGATACCTAAGACAGATCTGCACTCGATGACACCTCGATAACAGCCGGTCCCCACACTTACATCTTGCTCTCCTTACGTCAGTATACATCATATCAGTCTGTGACGCTGGCTTTGCAACATCTTGCGTGCCTTTAGGTTCGCCGCGACCAACACTTACCATGCACTGACCACAAAAAATGGAGGCGCCGCGGCTTGAACCCTGGACCTTTCACATGCCAAGCGAACGCTCTACCAACTGAGTTACGCCCCATGCACGACCAAACTGCGCAAGTCCCCATTCTTTGCGACTCAGATGCGCACGGACACGATGCTTGGTTGGTTTGTAGCGGTGAAGGGAGCAGAGTACAAAGGCGCGGACCCGTTCATACACACAAAAGTTCCAAGTAGTTTCGATGCTCTGGTATTACAAATGCAAATTCCGTCTGTTTTTAACGTCTTAAATTGAAAGAGCCGTCACAAATTGCTCCGTTTTCACTCCTGGTCGACAATCATACAGCACCTGAGGTAACAAACACATCTCGAGCCCCATTGTGCACTCCATTATTCATGCCAACTCAGTGCCTCGCTCTTTACTACTGTGTACCAATCTTGTCGTCCAACTGCAAAACACTGGGCCACAATAAGTTTCCGCGTCTCCATTGCACTGCGCATACTACGAAACGTTCCCCAAACTTGGCACTCAAACTCGCAGCCGACTTTTCCGACTTTCCACGACGCTCACGCTAGTGACAGCATTATTTATAGTTCGACGTCGCGCCAAAGCGAATGAGCACATTTCGCCTACGGCTTAGGCCGCCCTCCTACTGTGGCTGCTCTGTGTCTGCAGGCAGCGAGGGTCTGCATGCTTCCTGTGTTCGCACCTATGTCACCTGTGCTTGCTTGTCAGAGACAGACTATCGCAAAACATACAACTCACTCCATGAATTGATTGCTACGGCATCTGTTATCAGCAGTCACAACTAGCAACACCAGTAGCAGCTGACTGCACGCAAAGAATAGGAATGTGCAGTGGGATTTACGTGAACTCGGCGCAAGGCAGATCTTTCCGACATAGGCTTGAGAATCTTACGGGAACACTTGTACTGTTTCTAAATTAAGTGTAGGCGTGGGAGGAGGGTGCTTCCTGCGCACTAATAACAGCACGCTTGTCAATTGTGGATGCTAATCATTCGCTTGTATCTTCCTAGACACATCTGCTGGTTGTGAATTATTCCTCTTGCATGGCAAGGTGCGCATGTAGGTGTGTTAAAAATTCTGGAGGCACTGGGTATTGATCCCAGTACCTCTCGCATACTAAGCGTGCGCTCTACCACCTGAGCTACGCCCGCCCCCCCGAAGACTAATGGTGCTACATACAGCCATATAGACGTCACAGACCCTTGCACTCCCATTATTCAGCAGACAAACACTACTCTCTATGTATCCGTTAGGGTGTCTTTCAGGTTTCGTGCATTCTGTATTGAATCGTAGTTGGCCACAATGAAAGTGGCACGTATAACGTCGAAAATAGAATTCGGACACCGCTCTGAGTAAGACCAACGTGTTGTCCACCCTCTAGACTTCAATGAGGTTAAGCCGCGATACCTAAGACAGATCTGCACTCGATGACACCTCGATAACAGCCGGTCCCCACACTTACATCTTGCTCTCCTTACGTCAGTATACATCATATCAGTCTGTGACGCTGGCTTTGCAACATCTTGCGTGCCTTTAGGTTCGCCGCGACCAACACTTACCATGCACTGACCACAAAAAATGGAGGCGCCGCGGCTTGAACCCTGGACCTTTCACATGCCAAGCGAACGCTCTACCAACTGAGCTACGCCCCTTGCACGACGAAACTGCGCTATTCCCCATTCTTTGCGACTCAGATGCACACGGACACGATGGTTGGTTGGTTTGTAGCGGTGAAGGGAGCAGAGTACAAAGGCGCGGACCCGTTCATATACACAAAAGTTCCAAGTAGTTTCGATGCTCTGGTATTACAAATGCAAATTCCGTCTGTTTTTAACGTCTTAAATTGAAAGAGCCGTCACAAATTGCTCCGTTTTCACTCTTTGTCGACAATCATACAGCACCTGAGGTATCAAACACATCTCGAGCCCCATTGTGCACTCCATTATTCATGCCAACTCAGTGCCTCGCTCTTTACTACTGTGTACCAATCTTGTCATCCAACTGCAAAACACTGGGCCACAACAAGTTTCCGCGTCTCCATTGCAATGCGCATACTACGAAACGTTCCCCAAACTTGGCACTCACCCTCGCAGCCGACTTTTCCGACTTTCCACGACGCTCACGCTAGTGACAGCATTATTTATAGTTCGACGTCGCGCCAAAGGGAATGAGCACATTTCGCCTACGGCTTAGGCCGCCATCCTACTGTGGCTGCTCGGTGTCTGCAGGCAGCGAGGGTCTGCAAACTTCCTGTGTTCGCACCTATGTCACCTGTGCTTGCTTGTCAGAGACAGACTATCGCAAAACATACAACTCACTCCATGAATTGATTGCTACGGCATCTGTTATCAGCAGTCACAACTAGCAACACCAGTAGCAGCTGACTGAACGCAATGAATAAGAATGTGCAGTGGGATTTACGTGAACTCGGCGCAAGGAAGATCTTTCCGACATAGGCTTGAGAATCTTACGGGAACACTTGTACTGTTTCTAAATTAAGTGTAGGCGTGGGAGGAGGGTGCTTCCTGCGCACTAATAACAGCACGCTTGTCAATTGTGGATGCTAATCATTCGCTTGTATCTTCCTAGACACATCTGCTGGTTGTGAATTATTCCTCTTGCATGGCAAGGTGCGCATGTAGGTGTGTTAAAAGTTCTGGAGGCACTGGGTATTGATCCCAGTACCTCTCGCATACTAAGCGAGCGCTCTACCATCTGAGCTACGACCGCCCACCCGAAGACTAATGGTGCTACATACAGCCATATAGACGACACAGACCCTTGCACTCCCATTATTCAGCAGACAAACACTACTCTCTATGTATCCGTTAGGGTGTCTTTCAGGTTTCGTGCATTCTGTATTGAATCGTAGTTGGCCACAATGAAGGTGGCACGTATAACGTCAAAAATAGAATTCGGACACCGCTCTGAGTAAGACCAACGTGTTGTCCACCCTCTAGACTTCAATGAGGTTAAGCCGCGATACCTAAGACAGATCTGCACTCGATGACACCTCGATAACAGCCGGTCCCCACACTTACATCTTGCTCTCCTTACGTCAGTATACATCATATCAGTCTGTGACGCTGGCTTTGCAACATCTTGCGCGCCTTTAGGTTCGCCGCGACCAACACTTACCATGCACTGACCACAAAAAATGGAGGCGCCGCGGCTTGAACCCTGGACCTTTCACATGCCAAGCGAACGCTCTACCAACTGAGCTACGCCCCATGCACGACCAAACTGCGCTATTCCCCATTCTTTGCGACTCAGATGCGCACGGACACGATGCTTGGTTGGTTTGTAGCGGTGAAGGGAGCAGAGTACAAAGGCGCGGACCCGTTCATATACACAAAAGTTCCAAGTAGTTTCGATGCTCTGGTATTACAAATGCAAATTCCGTCTGTTTTTAACGTCTTAAATTGAAAGAGCCGTCACAAATTGCTCCGTTTTCACTCCTGGTCGACAATCATACAGCACCTGAGGTAACAAACACATCTCGAGCCCCATTGTGCACTCCATTATTCATGCCAACTCAGTGCCTCGCTCTTTACTACTGTGTACCAATCTTGTCGTCCAACTGCAAAACACTGGGCCACAATAACTTTCCGCGTCTCCATTGCACTGCGCATACTACGAAACGCTCCCCAAACTTGGCACTCACCCTCGCAGCCGACTTTTCCGACTTTCCACGACGCTCACGCTAGTGACAGCATTATTTATAGTTCGACGTCGCGCCAAAGCGAATGAGCACATTTCGCCTACGGCTTAGGCCGCCATCCTACTGTGGCTGCTCGGTGTCTGCAGGCAGCGAGGGTCTGCAAACTTCCTGTGTTCGCACCTATGTCACCTGTGCTTGCTTGTCAGAGACAGACTATCGCAAAACATACAACTCACTCCATGAATTGATTGCTACGGCATCTGTTATCAGCAGTCACAACTAGCAACACCAGTAGCAGCTGACTGCACGCAAAGAATAGGAATGTGCAGTGGGAGTTACGTGAACTCGGCGCAAGGCAGATCTTTCCGACATAGGCTTGAGAATCTTACGGGAACACTTGTACTGTTTCTAAATTAAGTGTAGGCGTGGGAGGAGGGTGCTTCCTGCGCACTAATAACAGCACGCTTGTCAATTGTGGATGCTAATCATTCGCTTGTATCTTCCTAGACACATCTGCTGGTTGTGAATTATTCCTCTTGCATGGCAAGGTGCGCATGTAGGTGTGTTAAAAAATCTGGAGGCACTGGGTATTGATCCCAGTACCTCTCGCATACTAAACGTGCGCTCTACCATCTGAGCTACGCCCGCCCCCCCGAAGACTAATGGTGCTACATACAGCCATATATACGACACAGACCCTTGCACTCCCATTATTCAGCAGACAAACACTACTCTCTATGTATCCGTTAGGGTGTCTTTCAGGTTTCGTGCATTCTGTATTGAATCGTAGTTGGCCACAATGAAAGTGGCACGTATAACGTCGAAAATAGAATTCGGACACCGCTCTGAGTAAGACCAACGTGTTGTCCACCCTCTAGACTTCAATGAGGTTAAGCCGCGATACCTAAGACAGATCTGCACTCGATGACACCTCGATAACAGCCGGTCCCCACACTTACATCTTGCTCTCCTTACGTCAGTATACATCATATCAGTCTGTGACGCTGGCTTTGCAACATCTTGCGTGCCTTTAGGTTCGCCGCGACCAACAGTTACCATGCACTGACCACAAAAAATGGAGGCGCCGCGGCTTGAACCCTGGACCTTTCACATGCCAAGCGAACGCTCTACCAACTGAGTTACGCCCCATGCACGACCAAACTGCGCAAGTCCCCATTCTTTGCGACTCAGATGCGCACGGACACGATGCTTGGTTGGTTTGTAGCGGTGAAGGGAGCAGAGTACAAAGGCGCGGACCCGTTCATACACACAAAAGTTCCAAGTTGTTTCGATGCTCTGGTATTACAAATGCAAATTCCGTCTGTTTTTAACGTCTTAAATTGAAAGAGCCGTCACAAATTGCTCCGTTTTCACTCCTGGTCGACAATCATACAGCACCTGAGGTAACAAACACATCTCGAGCCCCATTGTGCACTCCATTATTCATGCCAACTCAGTGCCTCGCTCTTTACTACTGTGTACCAATCTTGTCGTCCAACTGCAAAACACTGGGCCACAATAAGTTTCCGCGTCTCCATTGCACTGCGCATACTACGAAACGCTCCCCAAACTTGGCACTCACCCTCGCAGCCGACTTTTCCGACTTTCCACGACGCTCACGCTAGTGACAGCATTATTTATAGTTCGACGTCGCGCCAAAGCGAATGAGCACATTTCGCCTACGGCTTAGGCCGCCATCCTACTGTGGCTGCTCGGTGTCTGCAGGCAGCGAGGGTCTGCAAACTTCCTGTGTTCGCACCTATGTCACCTGTGCTTGCTTGTCAGAGACAGACTATCGCAAAACATACAACTCACTCCATGAATTGATTGCTACGGCATCTGTTATCAGCAGTCACAACTAGCAACACCAGTAGCAGCTGACTGAACGCAATGAATAAGAATGTGCAGTGGGATTTACGTGAACTCGGCGCAAGGAAGATCTTTCCGACATAGGCTTGAGAATCTTACGGGAACACTTGTACTGTTTCTAAATTAAGTGTAGGCGTGGGAGGAGGGTGCTTCCTGCGCACTAATAACAGCACGCTTGTCAATTGTGGATGCTAATCATTCGCTTGTATCTTCCTAGACACATCTGCTGGTTGTGAATTATTCCTCTTCCATGGCAAGGTGCACATGTAGGTGTGTTAAAAATGCTGGAGGCACTGGGTATTGATCCCAGTACCTCTCGCATACTAAGCGTGCGCTCTACCACCTGAGCTACGCCCGCCCCCCCGAAGACTAATGGTGCTACATACAGCCATATAGACGACACAGACCCTTGCACTCCCATTATTCAGCAGACAAACACTACTCTCTATGTATCCGTTAGGGTGTCTTTCAGGTTTCGTGCATTCTGTATTGAATCGTAGTTGGCCACAATGAAAGTGGCACGTATAACGTCGAAAATAGAATTCGGACACCGCTCTGAGTAGGACCAACGTGTTGTCCACCCTCTAGACTTCAATGAGGTTAAGCCGCGATACCTAAGACAGATCTGCACTCGATGACACCTCGATAACAGCCGGTCCCCACACTTACATCTTGCTCTCCTTACGTCAGTATACATCATATCAGTCTGTGACGCTGGCTTTGCAACATCTTGCGTGCCTTTAGGTTCGCCGCGACCAACACTTACCATGCACTGACCACAAAAAATGGAGGCGCCGCGGCTTGAACCCTGGACCATTCACATGCTAAGCGAACGCTCTACCAACTGAGCTACGCCCCATGCACGACCAAACTGCGCTATTCTCCATTCTTTGCGACTCAGATGCACACGGACACGATGGTTGGTTGGTTTGTAGCGGTGAAGGGAGCAGAGTACAAAGGCGCGGACCCGTTCATATACACAAAAGTTCCAAGTAGTTTCGATGCTCTGGTATTACAAATGCAAATTCCGTCTGTTTTTAACGTCTTAAATTGAAAGAGCCGTCACAAATTGCTCCGTTTTCACTCCTTGTCGACAATCATACAGCACCTGAGGTAACAAACACATCTCGAGCCCCATTGTGCACTCCATTATTCATGCCAACTCAGTGCCTCGCTCTTTACTACTGTGTACCAATCTTGTCATCCAACTGCAAAACACTGGGCCACAACAAGTTTCCGCGTCTCCATTGCAATGCGCATACTACGAAACGTTCCCCAAACTTGGCACTCACCCTCGCAGCCGACTTTTCCGACTTTCCCCGACGCTCACGCTAGTGACAGCATTATTTATAGTTCGACGTCGCGCCAAAGCGAATGAGCACATTTCGCCTACGGCTTAGGCCGCCCTCCTACTGTGGCTGCTCGGTGTCTGCAGGCAGCGAGGGTCTGCAAGCTTCCTGTGTTCGCACCTATGTCACCTGTGCTTGCTTGTCAGAGACAGACTATCGCAAAACATACAACTCACTCCATGAATTGATTGCTACGGCATCTGTTATCAGCAGTCACAACTAGCAACACCAGTAGCAGCTGACTGCACCCAAAGAATAGGAATGTGCAGTGGGATTTACGTGAACTCGGCGCAAGGCAGATCTTTCCGACATAGGCTTGAGAATCTTACGGGAACACTTGTACTGTTTCTAAATTAAGTGTAGGCGTGGGAGGAGGGTGCTTCCTGCGCACTAATAACAGCACGCTTGTCAATTGTAGATGCTAATCATTCGCTTGTATCTTCCTAGACACATCTGCTGGTTGTGAATTATTCCTCTTGCATGGCAAGGTGCGCATGTAGGTGTGTTAAAAATTCTGGAGGCACTGGGTATTGATCCCAGTACCTATCGCATACTAAGCGAGCGATCTACCACCTGAGCTACGCCCGCCTCCCCCGAAAAGTAATGGTGCTACATTCAGCCATATATACGACACAGACCCTTGCACTCCCATTATTCAGCAGACAAACACTACTCTCTATGTATCCGTTAGGGTGTCTTTCAGATTTCGTGCATTCTGTATTGAATCGTATTTGGCCACAATGAAAGTGGCACGTATAACGTCGAAAATAGAATTCGGACACCGCTCTGAGTAAGACCAACGTGTTGTCCACCCTCTAGACTTCAATGAGGTTAAGCCGCGATACCTAAGACAGATCTGCACTCGATGACACCTCGATAACAGCCGGTCCCCACACTTACATCTTGCTCTCCTTACGTCAGTATACATCATATCAGTCTGTGACGATGGCTTTGCAACATCTTGCGAGCCTTTAGGTTCGCCGCGACCAACAGTTACCATGCACTGACCACAAAAAATGGAGGCGCCGCGGCTTGAACCCTGGACCTTTCACATGCCAAGCGAACGCTCTACCAACTGAGCTACGCCCCATGCACGACCAAACTGCGCAAGTCCCCGTTCTTTGCGACTCAGATGCGCACGGACACTATGGTTGGTTGGTTTGTAGCGGTGAAGGGAGCAGAGTACAAAGGCGCGGACCCGTTCATATACACAAAAGTTCCAAGTAGTTTCGATGCTCTGGTATTACAAATGCAAATTCCGTCTGTTTTTAACGTCTTAAATTGAAAGAGCCGTCACAAATTGCTCCGTTTTCACTCCTTGTCGACAAGCATACAGCACCTGAGGTAACAAACACATCTCGAGCCCCATTGTGCACTCCATTATTCATGCCAACTCAGTGCCTCGCTCTTTACTACTGTGTACCAATCTTGTCATCCAACTGCAAAAAGCTGGGCCACAACAAGTTTCCGCGTCTCCATTGCAATGCGCATACTACGAAACGTTCCCCAAACTTGGCACTCACCCTCGCAGCCGACTTTTCCGACTTTCCACGACGCTCACGCTAGTGACAGCATTATTTATAGTTCGACGTCGCGGCAAAGCGAATGAGCACATTTCGCCTACGGCTTAGGCCGCCCTCCTACTGTGGCTGCTCGGTGTCTGCAGGCAGCGAGGGTCTGCAAGCTTCCTGTGTTCGCACCTATGTCACCTGTGCTTGCTTGTCAGAGACAGACTATCCCAAAACATACAACTCACTCCATGAATTGATTGCTACGGCATCTGTTATCAGCAGTCACAACTAGCAACACCAGTAGCAGCTGACTGCACGCAAAGAATAGGAATGTGCAGTGGGATTTACGTGAACTCGGCGCAAGGCAGATCTTTCCGACATAGGCTTGAGAATCTTACGGGAACACTTGTACTGTTTCTAAATTAAGTGTAGGCGTGGGAGGAGGGTGCTTCCTGCGCACTAATAACAGCACGCTTGTCAATTGTGGATGCTAATCATTCGCTTGTATCTTCCTAGACACATCTGCTGGTTGTGAATTATTCCTCTTGCATGGCAAGGTGCGCATGTAGGTGTGTTAAAAATTCTGGAGGCACTGGGTATTGATCCCAGTACCTCTCGCATACTAAGCGTGCGCTCTACCACCTGAGCTACGCCCGCCCCCCCGAAGACTAATGGTGCTACATACAGCCATATATACGACACAGACCCTTGCACTCCCATTATTCAGCAGACAAACACTACTCTCTATGTATCCGTTAGGGTGTCTTTCAGGTTTCGTGCATTCTGTATTGAATCGTAGTTGGCCACAATGAAAGTGGCACGTATAACGTCGAAAATAGAATTCGGACACCGCTCTGAGTAAGACCAACGTGTTGTCCACCCTCTAGACTTCAATGAGGTTAAGCCGCGATACCTAAGACAGATCTGCACTCGATGACACCTCGATAACAGCCGGTCCCCACACTTACATCTTGCTCTCCTTACGTCAGTATACATCATATCAGTCTGTGACGCTGGCTTTGCAACATCTTGCGTGCCTTTAGGTTCGCCGCGACCAACACTTACCATGCACTGACCACAAAAAATGGAGGCGCCGCGGCTTGAACCCTGGACCTTCCACATGCCAAGCGAACGCTCTATCAACTGAGCTACGCCCCATGCACGACGAAACTGCGCTATTCCCCATTCTTTGCGACTCAGATGCGCACGGACACGATGGTTGGTTGGTTTGTAGCGGTGAAGGGAGCAGAGTACAAAGGCGCGGACCCGTTCATATACACAAAAGTTCCAAGTAGTTTCGATGCTCTGGTATTACAAATGCAAATTCCGTCTGTTTTTAACGTCTTAAATTGAAAGAGCCGTCACAAATTGCTCCGTTTTCACTCCTGGTCGACAATCATACAGCACCTGAGGTAACAAACACATCTCGAGCCCCATTGTGCACTCCATTATTCATGCCAACTCAGTGCCTCGCTCTTTACTACTGTGTACCAATCTTGTCATCCAACTGCAAAACACTGGGCCACAACAAGTTTCCGCGTCTCCATTGCAATGCGCATACTACGAAACGTTCCCCAAACTTGG